>NC_037332.1:63062500-63687500 GCF_002263795.3 Bos taurus
AGCAACAATATTACTTTTAGAATTTTTAAGCAAAGGAAAAAAATACCCTAAAATGCCATTAAAAATCAAGAATGGTACAAACCTTCTTAAACAGAAGCTGCCTTTGTCCTTCAGAATTATAATGCCAAGTCTACAAAACTTAAAGCTGGAAATACATCAGTAAACAAAGTCCAGGAAGGCTGTCTGAGATGTAAATAGGATTAAAAGGTGATGAAGTGAGAGAGATTGAGAACATTTTGACTTTTTATTAAAGCTCTGGTAACTTAGACTCAATCTTAACATGTTTTAAATTGTCTAATCATGTGTGTATTTGCTAGAGAGAGCTGTCCCTTAATCCTTTATACCATATTTGTAATTTTTTAAAATGGTAGTGATACAAAAATACTTCTCATTATGCCAAGATTTATGGAATGCCTATAATCTCAAATACTGAGTTGGGTGCTCAGGGATAAGAAGATAAAGTAGAGATGGACTCAAATTTTGTGCAACTCTTTCTCTGGGTAACTCCTTTCGAAAATTTGTATGGATTTCAACTAACATATAACTAACTCCAGGAAAAACTGAATACATCCCTTAACCTGCACTGGACTAGACGAAATTCTTTTGCTCTCTTAGTAACTGTGTGCTCTGTGTGCTTAGTCACTCAGTCGTGTCCAGCTCTTTGTGACCCCATGGACTGCAGCCCACAAGGCTCCTCTGTCCATGGAATTTTCCAGGCAAGAATACAGGAGTGAGCTGCCATTTCCTACTCCAGGGAATATCTTCCTAACCCAGGGATCAAACACACATCTTTTGCATCTCCTGCATCAGTATACAGATGCTTTAGCACTACACCACCTGGGAAGCCCCATAATAACTTTTCTTCTTCCAATATAGCATTTATCATTTTTTTGGTAAGGGCTTCCTTGATAGCTCAGTTGGTAAAGAATCTGCCTGCAATGCAGGCAACCCCAGTTTGATCCTTGGGTTGAGAAGATCCCCTGGAGAAGAGAAAGCTACCCACTCCAGTATTCTGGCTTGGAGAATTCAGTCCATGGGGGTCACAAAGTGTTGGACACGACTGTAATTACTTAGTTATGGAGTGCCTCATAAGACTGCATGTGGTCAAGTACCTTGCTTATGTAATAATTTATGTTCAGGTCTTGACCTCAGATAGGCATTAGGTGAATATTTACTGAACACTGGAAAGAAAGCTTGAGACATGTTGAATTTTTGTTGCTTTCCAAATAGACACATACAGAAAGCAGACAGAATATAAATCTAGCACTGAGGACAGAGGTGAGGGCAAGAAATACGATTTGGTATCAGCTATTTCCTGGTAGTTGGAGGGCCTGGGAGTGGAACTGTCACCAACTAGAACCGTGTGTAGAATTACGAAAGAGAAGGTTTGAGGTCAGAACTCTGGACAGCGCCCATGTTTTCCATTTTACACTGTGTGATGAAACATGGCCCACTAGCGAAGACAGAGACGTTTCAGGAAACCTAACTTCTAAATAAATCTTTTTAACCGTGTGAACAAGTTTCTGATAGAAAGATATTTCAGAACTAAGCTCCTGTAGATATAGGAGCACTCTGAATATGGATTTATAATCATGATGTTGTGGAATTTTACCTTCCAATATGTAGAAAGTGGGACTTTAAAGTTTGTTAAAAAAAAAAAAAAAGGTATGTGTAGATAGAGGGCATGGCATGTGAGTCAGAGAGAAAGTGTCTGTGTAATGACAAGGTGACAAAATCAAGGAGCTCCACAAAAGGAAGGCTCTGAGTGGTGTCTGTGCCTGTGTGACTGTTGGTGGCATGTGCCTACTATGGAAGCACTGGTTTCCCTCATACTCAGTGCTTGTCATTAATGAGCCAAGTAAGGCACAGGTCAGCTTCCAATGCTGAGAAATTTCATTATTTTTATTGCATGATCATACTTTTCCTGGGGAAAAATTCCTTTATTTGGATAGCAAATTTAAAACAACTTATAGACTTCCTGTTAACCGTGGGCATATTTAGAGATCTAACTACCAAACTAACATAACCCAGAGCAGAAGGGACTTACACTTTTCCTGAAGGCAAGCAGGCTTGGAATCCAAGGGGAATGAATGTAAACACTGAGGCCCATCTGCCAGGAATGTTCTGCCTCAGTCTTCTGAATTAAGACCCAGGGACTTCTTTTGGAGGCTAACTACATTCAAGGCCTAAGCCACGTACAGCTCCACTGAGCCGTGGCTAAGACATTAGCTTGCAGCCTGTGCTCACAAGCAGCCCCTGAGATTCAGTTTCAGCAGCACCGCACAGGTGTTAAGCACCTCATCCTTCTAACGCCTTTAGCTAGCCAAGCAGCTGTGTGCAATGCCAGAAGCAACTTTCAAGGTTAGCTGTGAGAAGAGAATGCGCCAGTAATCTGATCTGGATGGCTGTTTCACTAAGTGGTGGAACATTCCAGATTTCCCAGGACAGCTCCCTTTGAATGAGTCAGACCATTTGATTCTGATTTGATTGGGTTTTTGGTATCAGAAATATGGTTCACAGCAGAGTGGAGACTTGTACCTGGAGACCTTAAGGAGGCAGTATAATGTACAGGAAAAGGCTGTGGGGTCCAACCTGGGTTCAAGCTTGGCTCTATAATTTACTAGCTGTGGACCCTGAGCAATTGCTAACCTTGCAGCACCTCAGTTCCTGCATCTGTTAAACAAGGATTATTATTCTTTTAGGATGTTGTTTAGATATTAAATGGGTGTACTCATGTAAAAAAAAAACAACTAACACAATACTTAGAGCACAATAATTATTAAACCAAAGAATTAAGTTCACTCTAGTTGTATGCAGGTCAGGAAGCACCAGTTAGAACTGGACATGGAACAACAGACTGGTTCCAAATAGGAAAAGGAGTATGTCAAGTCTGTATATTGTCACCCTGTTTATTTAACTTATATGCAGAGTACATCATGAGAAACCCTGGACTGGAAGAAACACAAGCTGGAATCAAGATTGCCTGGAGAAATATCAATAACCTCAGATATGCAGATGACACCACCCTTATGGCAGAAAGTGAAGAGGAACTCAAAAGCCTCTTGATGAAAGTGAAAGTGGAGAGTGAAAAAGTTGGCTTAAAGCTCAACATTCAGAAAACAAAGATCATGGCATCCGGTCCCATCACTTCATGGGAAATAGATGGGGAAACAGTGGAAACAGTATCAGACTTTATTTTTCTGGGCTCCAAAATCACTACAGATGGTGACTGCAGCCATGAAATTAAAAGGCGCTTACTCCTTGGAAGGAAAGTTATGACCAACCTAGATAGCATATTCAAAAGCAGAGACATTACTTTACCAACAAAGGTTCGTCTAGTCAAGGCTATGGTTTTTCCTGTGGTCATGTACGGATGTGAGAGTTGGACTATGAAGAAGGCTGAGTGCCGAAGAATTGATGCTTTTGAACTGTGGTGTTGGAGAAGACTCTTGAGAGTCCCTTGGACTGCAAGGAGATCCAACCAGTCCATTCTGAAGGAGATCAGCCCTGGGATTTCTTTGGAAGAAATGATGCTAAAGCTGAAACTCCAGTACTTTGGCCACCTCATGTGAAGAGTTGACTCATTGGAAAAGACTCTGATGCTGGTAGGGATTGGGGGCAAGAGGAGAAGGGGACGACAGAGGATGAGATGGCTGGATGGCATCACTGACTCGATGGACGTGAGTCTGAGTGAACTCCGGGAGTTGGTGATGGACAGGGAGGCCTGGCGTGCTTCAATTCATGGGGTTGCAAAGAGTCGGACACGACTGAGCGACTGATCTGATCTGATCTTAGTATTAAATCATAAGCCTTGAGGATCAAGAGGCTATTCCAACTTATCAACTGAGCTAAATAGCAAAGTTCATTCCTGTACCACCTTCTGGTGTGCTTATCAGCTCTGTAAGTAAAGAAGAGCCCATGCATCTAAGTCGACAGTAACTTTTCGTATGTGCTGTGCTTAACTGCTCCATCATGTCTGAATCTTTGTGACCCTATGGACTGTAGCCTGCCAGGTTCCTCAGTCCTTGGGAATTCTCCAGGCAAGAATACTGGAGAGGTTGTTATGCCCTCTTCCAGGGGATTCCAACCCAGGGATCGAATCCAGGTCTCCCACATTGAAGGCAGAGTCTTTACCATCTGAGCCACCAGGTAAGCCCAAGAATACTGGAGTGAGTAGCCTATCCCTTCTCCAGGGGATCTTCCCAACCAGGAATAGAACCTGCATTACAGGGAAGCCCAACTTTTTGTATAGCAGCCTCATAATAAAGTTGCACTGTTTTTCTCCACAGAATTTTGTGGAGGACAAGAGAGCCTATCACTTAGCAGTGATTATGTATATCATTATGCTAATTCTCTTGCAATGTACCTTAGGGATACTGAAATATACTAGAGGAACAAAGTGAGAAAGAATTACACAATAAATATGAAAATAATTACTGTAATACTAGTCTATTTAAATATTAATTATTTTATTACATTGATTACATTAATATTAATATAACATTTATATTAATTATATTAAAATAATTTGGGGATGGAATAATTGAATCTTAGGATGGAAAGGTTGATGTTCACTATTTTTCCTTCTTAATACCCAGCCCCTCTACTTTTGTTATCAATAGTCTGAATTTTTTTTTCATTGGGGAAACCACTTCTCCAGCCCTGAGCCATGAAATTCTAGGAAGCCCTAAAAGAGCCGATCATGGAGAGGAGCCATGATCCGCTGGCCTAACAAAGGGTTCCATTGCTCAGTTACTGTGGTTCCTTCAGGGATGATTGCAAATAATTCTCGTCACTGACGATTCTGAGTTGATGACACTGGCATTGGGAGGGTGCTGAGCCTAATGTCTGGAGCTGCCAATGTCCGTCCTGTGGTGAAGGTCTGCCCAAGGGTGAAGTCAGTGCTGAGGAAGCAGAGTGGAGGTATGGAGTGACAGTCTGAGGGGTTCCAGTGAAAGTTTTCAAGGCTTGCATCCAGTCCTGCCTGAAACCTCTGGACTTGCTCTCTTTTGTGAGCCAACAAATTCCTTATTTTGAGTTGGGTTTCTGGTATTTGTAATTGACAGTGTCCTGACTTACTTGGAAGAGAACTCAAATATAATTTATGTCAGCCTCTCATCTAATCTTTGAGCGTCCTCTATAACTTCTAATGAAAGATTTACTCAAATAAGACTTGGACTCTTCCAATGACAGGGAGCTCCTTATCAACCAAGAAGCCTGTCCCATTGTTGGGGTTTTACTACTATCAAAGTCTTCTTAAACTAAGGGAGAACTTCTTTTCTGAAACTATTGTATAGTTACCATTTATTTTGTACCTATCAGGGGTCAGAGGCCATGAGCTATGTTATGGCAACAAAGGTAAAATTTATTATCTTATTTGATTCTCAAAACAACCTTCTGATATGAAAATTATTTTGGACACCATTGCATAAATCCAGGTGAGAAATGATAAGGGGCTGAAGTCAGGGCTGAGAGGGTGAGGGTAAAGTGGACAAGGAGGGATTTGGAGATACAAAGCTGTAGCATCTCAGTGATCTGGTGACTGAATGGAGGGCGAGGGCAAGAGAGAAGGCGGAGTCTAGGATGATCTCTGGAAGTTAGATGTATGGTGAAAAACGGGGAAGGAACAAGTCTGTGCAGGGAAAGATGAAGGCTCTGCTAATTACCCAAAGAGGTACAATAAACTGATGAGGGTCAGTACTTACAAGGGCATGTGATAGCTCTATAAACTTTTTAAAATTGTAACTGAATTTGCTTGGTGTTAATTAAGAAATCATCAATAATAATTTTTGCATAGACTTTTGTCACCTGAGGGCTGGTTAGAATAACATGTTTATGTTCAGCCCTCAAGATGGGGTTCTTCTCTCTCTTCCATCCAACGCCCTGGGAAGCAGAGGAGAGGAGCCAGAGAACTCAGAAGGGGGATGCAGTGGAGTTTGTCTGAGCCACGGGGAGCAGGGGAGGACAGACAGGAGTCAGACTTTGAAGTTCTGGAGCCAAAGAGACGTGCATACCTGTGGAAGATGTTTCTGGGAATGGGAAAGAGACAGGAAGGGAAGAAACATATTTCTTGTGTACCTACTATGTACCAGGACTTTATACACACTACCTCAGCAACCCTGGAGGGTGGTTACTATTATTCTAGTACCATCTTTTTACTGGATGAAGAAGTTACAGTGACACTGAGAAGTTGTGTAATTTTCCTGAAATCTAACAGCACTAGACTTAAATCCAGGGTACATGGCTCTGAGAGCCATGATTTCTTCTTTATGCCATGCTATCTCCTTAAAAAGGCGTCCCAGGTGGCATAGTGGTAAAGAATTTGCCTGCCAGTGCAGCAGATGCAAGAGACACAGGTTCAATCCCTGGGTAGGGAAGATTCCCCTGGAGGACGAAAGGGCACCCCACTCCAGTATTCTTGCCAGGAGAATCTCATGGAGAGAGGAGCCTGGCAGGCTACAGTCCATGGGGTCTCAAACAGTCGGACACAACTGAGTGTCTGAGCACAGTATCTCCTTAAATAATGAGCAGTTGCTAAAATACATTCACACACTATCTCAATTAACCTTCTAAAGGGCAACCCAGAGGTTGGTATGGCTAATACTGTTCCTATTTCTTAGATCTTAAAGAGAGGGCTTCCCCTGTAGCTCAGTTGGAAAAGAATCTGCCTGCAGTGTGGAGAAGGCAATGGCACCCCACTCCAGTACTCTTGCCTGGAAAATCCCATGGACGGAGGAGCCTGGTAGGCTGCAGTCCATGGGGTCGCTAAGAGTCAGACACGACTGAGCGACTTTACTTTGAGTTTTCACCTTCATGCATTGGAGAAGGAAATGGCAACCCACTCCAGTATTCTTGCCTGGAGAATCCCAGGGATGGGGGAGCCTGGTGGGCTGCTGTCTATGGGGTCACACAGAGTCGGACACGACTGAAGTGACTTAGCAGCAGCAGCAGCAGCAGTGCAGGAAACCCAGGTTCAATTTCTGGGTCAGGAAGATCCCTGGAGAAGGAAATGGCAACCCACTCCAGTATTCTTGCCTGGAGAATCCCATGGAGAGAGGAACCTGGTGGGTTACAGTCCAAGGAGTCATAAGAGTCAGACACAGTTTAATGACTAAGCCACCAAAGAGAGCTTCATGACTTACTCAAAGGAACACAGCTAGTTAAGTAGCAGAACCATGGTTGGATCATTGAAACAGCAAGAGCATTCCAGAAAAACATATACTTCTGCTTTATTGACTATGCCAAAGCCTTTAACTGTGTGGATCACAACAAACTGTGGAAAATTCTGAAAGAGACAGGAATACCAGACCACCTGACCTGCCTCCTGAGAAATCTGTATGCAGGTCAAGAAGCAACAGTTAGAACTGGACACAGAACAACAGACTGGTTTCACATCAAGGCTGTATATTGTCACCCTGCTTATTTAACTTATATGCAGAGTACATCATGAAAAATGCTGGACTGGATGAAGCACAAGCTGGAATCAAGATTGCCGGGACAAATATCAATAACCTCAGATATGCAGATGACACCACACTTATGGCAGAAAGTGAAGAACTAAAGAGACTCTTGATAAAGAAAGCTGAGTGCTGAAGAATTGATACTTTCGAACTGTGGTGTTGGAGAAGACTCTTGAGAGTCCCTTGGACAGCAAGGAGATCCAACCAGTCCATTCTAAAGGAAATAAGTCCTGAATATTCATTGGAAGGACTGATGCTGAAACTGAAACTCCAATACTCTGGCCATTTGATGCAAAGAACGGACTCATTTGAAAAGACCCTGATGCTGGGCAAGATTGAAGGCGGGAGGAGAAGGGGATGACAGAGGATGACATGGTTGGATGGCATCAGTGACTCAATGGACATGAGTTTGAGTGAACTCTGGGAGTTGGTGATGGACAGGGAGGCCTGGCGTGCTGCAGTCCATGGGGTTGCAAAGAGCCAGACATGACTGAGTGGCTGAACTGAACTAAGTAGCAGAACCACGGCTGGAATTAAAAATTGCTAACTCCAAGCCTCATGTATTTTCCTACGACACTGAAGCTACTGCCTTGGGTAAGATGCTGTGAAGGGGTCTATGTCACAGCTATGACTGATACAGTTTTGCTCTGAAACATCCCCTTCCTTGCAAGCAACGTCCAGCCTGACACTTGGTGGTGGTGCTGCTTTCAACTTCACTGGCTCTTGAGGAAAGACCCCAGGAAAAAAGGAGCACAAAGTCCTAGGAGTTTCTGGTGAGGTGGGGTGGGGTGAGGTGGAGCAGAACACTCCTCAAGAAACTTTCACCACTCTCTGTGGAACACTACAGTGGGATCTGTAGGGCAGGGCTGTGAAAATCCACTTAATCTGGGAGGTACATTGTCAGGACTGAGGGTGGGATGAGCCATTGTACCCCCAGGGCAGAAATGACTCTCTGGGTGGAAATAACGTGGGAAGCCACATTAACTCTTTCAGGCCATTAGGCTATCATTTAGTAAATTACCACTTTGCTCTAAATGGGTCCCTAGAGGGTATGAAGGGTGAGAATGTTCTAATTTGCATTTTTTCCCCTTTCTCTCAGCTGCTTTTTCTAATTACGATGTAGACCAAGAAGCTGTTTAATAACTGGTTTATTCCAGATCACTGGGTGCTCTTATAAACGTAAAAAAATGGTCTAGCAGATCTGCTGCATTGAAATGTGTGAAATCAAATCTGTGCCTAACATGGTGCAGAGGGGTGCTGCAGCCCAGACTGGCCCACAGGACTGAGGAGAGACCCAAGGCACTGGGACAGCTCAGCTTTTCAAGTTCTCAGTCAGCGGAAGGCATTTCACAGAGTGCCCTTGTTCCTGGAGGTCTGTGGAGAGGGTGGAGGGGGGGCAAATGCTGCGGGAAGCTCCAGGATGGGAGCTCATTTTTCCTCCTTAAAGGGAAGATCCATGATTCTGACCTGAGGAGGGGTCCAGATGTCTGCCTTGGCATATGTATTACAAGGAGGATTTGTGAGGACAAGGATGCCCCCCCCCCCAAACTCTGGTTTCACCCTATCACTCAGAAGGCATGACTGCAATATTTCTGGTAACATATTTCCTCCCTGAGGGAAAAACAAATATATCAGAGGTCTCCTTTGTTCTTAGAAATCTGGAGCTATTAAGTAAATGCCAACGGAGTTGCAAGGGCCTAATATTGTTGCCTCAGAGAAGGCAATGGCACCCCACTCCAGTACTCTTGCCTAGAAAATCCCATGGATGGAGGAGCCTGGAAGGCTGCAGTCCATGGGGTCGCTGAGGGTCAGACACAACTGAGCGACTTCACTTTCCCTTTTCACTTTCATGCATTGGAGAAGGAAATGGCAACCCACTCCAGTGTTCTTGCCTGGAGAATCCCAGGGACGGGGAAGCCTGGTGGGCTGCCGTTTCTGGGGTTGCACAGAGTCCGACGCAACAGAAGTGACTTAGCAGCAATATTGTTGCCTACTGCTTTACATTTATATGGCATTTAATGTTTTTTGAAGCACTCACATATTCATTCTTGATCAGGGCTGGCTTCCCGGGCATGTGATTACCACTGTCCCTTAGGGTCTAGTTCTCAGAAGGGTTCTGAGTTTGGGTTAATACTCTGCACTTGCAGTTTTGTAATTCTGGATAATTTTAACTTTAAATTGGTGTTTGTAAATGACGTCTGATGAGAGTATGGAGCATGTGCCAGGGCTTGGAATCTCAGCTCACATATGATCCTGCCTTCCTAGGATGGAGATTTTGGCTGTCTGTTCCTTACCTCCTGCTGCCCTGCTGTTCTCTACCCCTGGCCTCTCCCTAGATCACCCCACAAATGCTGCTGCCCTTTACCTGGGGTAGCAATTAGGTGGCATTGAAAAGGGTGGGGCAGGGGCTGGCTTTCATTCAGCTCTTACTCTCCTTCCCCCACCCCCACCCCCATGGTGGTGAGTGGTCTTGGGGTGGAGGGTTAACCACCCTGGGGTTTTTTAGGTTAAGCAAGCCGACAGCCACCCCTACCCCAAACAGTAGCTCGTGGCGTGTTTGGTGGCAACATGGCGGATGACTCGGCAGGGGCTTCTCACTCCCTCCACCACAAAGACCAAGCATATCCTGGCCTAGAGATAGTTACCCCTTGATGGGGGAGGGGAGGGAGTCACTCATCTACCATTAGCCTGTGGGAAGGGGAGATGACTTCCCCACCCGTGGCCAGGCCCCACATTTTGGATCCTGCAATCTCTGTAGCTGGCCCTGAAACTGACATTCATTATGCTAACCGTGCAAGCTAGACAGGACAAGGATGCTGCTACTGTTGTGACTTCTGCTGTTGCCCCTCCTGCTTGTGGATGCACTGTCACCACCTCTGTGACTTGCACCAGGGCACGCACTGAATTACATGTCATCATATTTAATCTTCACAACAAACACACGAGGGAGGGCTTAGACATTGGGGTAATTCCCTAACTGCTCTGAGTTTGGTTTCTTTATCTGTAAAACTGGTACAAAAATACCTCCATACAAGGATATTGTGATAATTAAGTAAGATGGTGTGTGTATAGAGAGATGGATAAAACCTCGTTCACTGTATTTGTTTGGAAGAAATATTTTGATATGCTGCATGGGGAGAAGGGTGAGACCCCTGTGGGCATACTCAAGTAACTCAAGAGGGTTGTTTGACTTCTGGGCTTATGAGGAGAGGAGTTTGAATGGTCCTGGGAGGAAGATGATAAAGAAAAAGGAGTCACTGAGGGCAGAGTCTTTGTGGAGGAAGAAAACACTAGCGACAATGTGATCCTTAGAGAATGGAAATGTCAAAAGGGACTTCAGATAAATTTGCTGATGTTGAGTACACACTGTGAACACCTCAACCTTCCGATTTTTATGAAATCTTTGGTAAAGACTAACTAAGTGTGTGTGATTAAGCTAACAGGAGCTTCAAAGAGATATTGAGATTGGCATCCATGATGGAGTAAATGAAATGGACAGAAAGTGGACATGTGGCTGCACGTGCAGGAAGAGAAGTTAGAGCTGATACTGGACTATGACAGCCTTTGTTTCCTCTGCCTACTCTCACTTTTTGTTCATGCATTTTAAGGGGTTTAACAGCAATTGGGTATATTCTGTTTAGTTTATATCTTTCCACAAGCCCCACCACTAGGCTCTGCACACAGAGGACACTCCAATGTCAAGGGCTAATCCATGTGAGTAGTAACTATTAAGGAAAGGAAGCCAGTATGATTTTGTATAATCATTTCAATGACCTTTTGATGTAGGAAACTGGGCTCTCCAGGTTATAGATGAGGTATTTGAGGTTCAGAAAAGCTAAGAACCTTGCCTGAAGTCACACAGCTATTAAGTGGCAAAGCAGAGCTACTAATCTATGTCCAATACTTGATGCCTCTCTGGCCCATGTAACTTCAGCAGAATATCTAGAGCTTTGGTATCATATAAACCAATATGTAAAATAAACATATATGTATATTTTTAAAAACCCCACTGAAATCAGAAGAATAAGAAAAATTGACTTTAAAAATCTTCCTAAGGAATAAAAAGAAGAAAAAGGGAGGAAGGACAAGAATATATGAAAAAATTTTAGCATAACTTAGTTAACCCTTAGATAATTATAGGATTGTTACTGATATTAGTCATTGTACTGTAATAACACCAAAAAAGGAAAAATGTGCCAGGTAGGTGCAGCCTTTTGTGCAAGAAAAGGCTGCCTCAAATTTGTGTGAATGGATGATTCTTCCTTCAGCTAAGTTGAGTCCAAAGGAGCGCATGAATAATTGGCTACAGCTACCCTTTAAGCAAGTGCCAGCTCTCTTTGCTCAGGCTGATACATCTCCAGACCTCAGGGAGTCAGGAATCAGCTGCCAGCGGCCAATGGGCTTCTGAGCATTCGTAACCAGACCAGGTGCTGATCCATCAAGCTAATTAGCAGCCTGTGGGCCACAGCTAGCTGGGACAGTAGAGGTTTTTTTAACTCTTTTCCTGACAGACTCTACACTTACCTATCTGGGTTTTTTGAACAAGGTTCCATCAGCAAAACAACAAAGGAAAAGGTATTTAGAATTCAAAAGGAAGGGGACTAAAAGGAAATATGGGTTTGCTTTCAATAAGACAAGAGAGACTATTAAAGAAAGGAAGTGAATTTTCACACACACACACACACACACACACGCTGTATGTAGAGAGTGACTTTTCCCATTCTATTATATCTTCATTTTACTTAGCATAACATCATCACCACAGAATGGACATTCAATAAATATCTGCTCTTGTAATTAGTAATAATGATATTTTAAACACAAATAATAAATAAAAGGAGGAAATTGGACAGTATCACAAAGGAGCAAGAGATATAACTTGTAGGCACCTAAAATACATGTAATTATCAAATTTCCCAAAAGCAGAAGAAAAAGAATTAACTTCAATGGGAAATATTGAAAGTTCAGAAAAATGGAAAACAATCTAATTAGGAGAAGAAGAGATAGGATACATCAGAAATAGTGTCACTGAAAATTATGAGATTTATAAAGCAATGTGTAAGTCAGCAAGGGAAAGAATTCAATGGATTTTGATAAATTTGTAGGAACTTGTAAATAGTGCATTTACAATGTTTTACTGTGATGATCAAAGAGTAAAATAGAATCAACCACTGATGAAGCCAAAAGTATTCCAAATGTGTTCCTTGACACATGAGAAGCCAATTTGTTCAATATTTCTGACTTTAGTATGGTTTTGTTTATCACGGATCCAATAATCTCCAATGGAGCAAGGCCAATACATGATCTGAAGATATGAAATAACAAAGAAGCATTTTAATCCTTGAAGTAGCCAAATCTGGAAATCATAGAAGATGGTAATGCTGGCAGAAGTCTTAAAACACAGCAGTAACATTTATGGAGATGTCTGCACGAGCTCTCTGTCAACATATGGAGAATTGAGGAAGGGCCACGGGATTTCAGTGACACCCCCATCACCACCATCTGGAGATAAAAAGCCTGCAGTAGATTTGCTTTTAACTGTGCTATATCACCGATGAACTTTACATTAATGACAAGATCCTAGCCAAAGTTCCCTTGGACTAATAACTGTAAAACTGTTTACTGCTTGATTCTGGGGTTAGAAAATGGATTTACGCCTCTGTGAGGAACAGCTGTCATTGTATTTGTAGAACCAAAGAATCAAGATAATGAAACTGATGATTCCAGCGTCTTCAGGGACGTAAAGAAAGCATTACACAGCCTATGGAGGTTTGGAGGTACTTAGTACTGCTTATAATGTAAACTGTATACTATCCCAAGAAACTGATCTACATGTTGAGATTATGAGCACAAATCTCCCCCCACATATTTACTGAGAAAAATCAGGGTGAGTGGTTCTTTAGGAGGAGCAGGGGCAGGAGTTGGACTACTTTTGCTGTATGAAATTAATTCAGTACCCGCGGCTACAATCAGTTTGGGGATTGTGGTCTTTTAAACAGAAGATGGCAGTTTATCCCCGGTCAGTGAGCCACCGGATTCATGACAAATGACAATTCTCCATAAGGCTTCCTACAGTGTAAAGTGTGCAAAGGAGATGAGGTCACAAGTGTGTTCTACGCTTGAGCCGCTTATTGCCCAGGTAAATCAACTTCTCTACCCCCTACCCACTGCCACAAACTGTTTCCCTATGGTGGGCAGAGCTAACCCTCAAGCTTTTTCCTGCCCAAGTCATTTCTTCCTACGCAGAAAGAAGTGTATGCTTCTGACCTCTCCTATTTCTCTAGCCCCGGCTCTGGGGTGCTCACTTGAGTCCTGTGATGCATTCCCAGGGATGCTATGACCTGGTGCTTTTGCCTGTGGGGCTCTCTCTGCCTTTAACATCCATCCACTGGCTCTCTGCCTGGAAAACTGTTCCTCTTGAAAGCTTTCCCTGATAATAACAGCAGACACACAGCACTGCCTTGGTGCCAGGTACACTTCTTCCTGCTTTATTAGACATTGAATTCTCACCAGAGCCCTACTAAGTAGGTACCAGTACAAAGTCCATTTTAGAGATAGAGAAACTTCAGGCAGAGAGGTTAAGACATTCATTCAAGGCCATTGGTGGGTGGCAGAGTGGAGATTATGAACCAAGGCAGCCAGGTTTCACAGTGTGTATTCTTCACCACCACTCTGCCACAGTGGTCCCTAGAGTGTGCAGGCAGGCTGAGCACATGCCATCAGACTGCCCGCGCTGTGGCCATATTTATACCCCTCTGCTCTTTCTGTGCTCTCTAGCTCCAATTAATCCTTCAACACCCAACCCAGATACCATTTTCTTTTTTCCCTTAAGCCTTCCTGATCCGGCTTGCCCAGTTGGGTCAGGCGCACCCTCCATTGACCATACCATACTTCTTTGTGCTCCTCATGGGCCTGTTTACGTATCTGTCTCCCCTGTTAATCCATAAACTCTTGGAATACAGGGATGGTCCAAAATGTTATGGCAAATAACACAGTGCCTCGCATATAGAGCTGTGGTTTAATAAACATTTGTCTTTGTTTGGATGGATGATAGTGCTGCAAAGTCTCCATTTTGCCATTCTGTTTTCCAGCTTTTACAAGCTAGTTAAGAACCAAAGTGACTCTATCACGAATCCCAGGAGAATCACGACAAATGCTTAGCTCCAGTTCAGAAAGAAGTGGGACTATTTATAGCTCAGGGGCTCAACATTCCATGACCTGGACTTCATTTTTCCTCCAAGCTTAGATTTACAGAACTATAGACTGGAAGGACCTTTGGAGACCACTTAGTCCAGGCATCACAAACTGGTGGCCTTGACATGTTTCATTTGACACATTATTTTTTGTTTCTATTCTTATTAGATCACCTTTACCTAAAAATAAAAGACATGAACATTCTTTTACATTTACTTTCTCTACTTTCTGCACTATATCCTATCATAATATCCACTTCATTCATTTATATCATCCATCTGACCTTTCAAATGAGTATGAGATATCTCATTTTAGTCCTACCCATATTTTGTCTCCCTGTACAGCAAAACTCCTCAAGTCTGTACTTGTGGTCCCCAATTCTCTCATTAACTCATTCTAATCAGCCATCATTCCACCCTCTACTAATATCTCAAAGATGAACAATGACTTTCATTTGGCAAAATTCAGTTTCCAGCTCTGACCTGATATCCTCCTCCTTGATTTTCAGGACCATGTTCTCCTTGTCTTCCTCCTATTTCTCTGGCCTCTCTTGCAGTCTCTTTTTTTCTGATTCCTCTGTATATTCTTAACCTCTAAATATCAGATGGGCCAAGGTGCAGACCTTGGTCCGCTCTTTTTCTCAATCTGTGCTCACTCTTTTGGTGACCTTGAACAGGCCTCTGACCTTACAGACTGTCAGCACGCTGACACTTCCTTAATGTAAATCTCCAGCCTACCTGGTTGTCTAATGGGTCTGCCAAACTTCCTATGTCAAAAAATTAAACTCCCGATTTCCATCCCCAGTCTGCTCTTCTTATAGTCTTCCTCATTAAGGGTATAACTACCCAGCCTGTTGCTCAGGCCAGAATCCATGGGGTTGTCCCTCACTGCTCTTTTTCTGTTTTTGCTGTATTCAAATTCTCAGTAATCATTTCTCTCCTCAAATCCTCTAGCATCTCCCCAGTTCTTTAAAAATAAAAGCCAAAGAGCATCTTTATTGTGGCCTACAGAAGCCCTGTAGGCTTAAGAAGAGGTGGCAAGAATACACAGAAGAACTGTACAAAAAAGATCTTCACGACCCAGATAATCACGATGGTCTGATCACTGACCTAGAGCCAGACATCCTGGAATGTGAAGTCAAGTGGGCCTTAGAAAGCATCACTATGAACAAACCTAGTGGAGGTGATGGAATTCCAGTTGAGCTATTTCAAATCCTGGAAGATGATGCTGTGAAAGTGCTGCACTCAATATGCCAGCAAATTTGGAAAACTCAGCAGTGGCCACAGGACTGGAAAAGGTCAGTTTTCATTCCAATCCCAAAGAAAGGCAATGCCAAAGAATGCTCAAACTACCACACAATTGCACTCATCTCACATGCTAGTAAAGTAATGCTCAAAATTCTCCAAGCCAGGCTTCAGCAATATGTGAACGGTGAACTTCCAGATGTTCAAGCTGGTTTTAGAAAAGGCAGAGGAACCAGAGATCAAATTGCCAACATCTGCTGGATCATGGAAAAAGGAAGAGTTCCAGAAAAACATCTATTTCTGCTTTATTGACTATGCCAAAGCCTTTGACTGTGTGGATCACAATAAACTGTGGAAAATTCTGAAAGAGATGGGAATACCAGACCACCTAACCTGCCTCTTGAGAAATCTGTATGCAGGTCAGGAAGCAACAGTGAGAACAGGACATGGAACAACAGACTGGTTCCAAATAGGAAAAGGAGTACATCAAGGTTGTATATTGTCACCCTGCTTATTTAACTTATATGCAGAGTACATCATGAGAAATGCTGGGCTGGAAGAAGCACAAGTTGGAATCAAGATTGCTGGGAGAAATATCAATAACCTCAGATATGCAGATGACACCACCTTTATGGCAGAAAGTGAAGAGGAACTAAAAAGCCTCTTGATGAAAGTGAAAGAGGAGAGTGAAAAAGTTGGCTTAAAGCTCAACATTCAGAAAACGAGGATTATGGCTTCTGGTCCCATCACTTCATGGGAAATAGATGGAGAAACAGTGGAAACAGTGTCAGACTTTATTTTTCTGGGCTCCAAAATCACTGCAGATGGTGATTTCAGCCATGAAATTAAAAGACGCTTACTCCTTGGAAGGAAAGTTATGACCAATCTAGATAGCATATTGAAAAGCAGAGACATACCTTTGCCAACAAAGGTCCATCTAGTCAAGGCTATGGTTTTTCCTGTGGTCATGTATAGATGTGAGAGTCGGACTGTGAAGAAGGCTGAGCACTGAAGAATTGATGCTTTTGAACTGTGGTGTTGGAGAAGACTCTTGAGAGTCCCTTGGACTGCAAGGAGATCCAACCAGTCTATTCTGAAGGAGATCAGTCCTGGGTGTTCATTGGAAGGACTGATGCTAAAGCTGAAACTCCAATACTTTGGCCACCTCATGCGAAGAGTTGACTCATTGGAAAAGACTCTGATGCTGGGAGGGATTGAGGGCAGGAGGAGAAGGGGATGGCAGAGGATGAGATGGCTGGATGGCATCACCAACTCGATGGACATGAGTTTGGGTGAACTCTGGGAGTTGGTGATAGACAGGGAGGCCTGGCATGCTGCAGTCCATGGGATCACAAAGAGTCAGACACGACTGAGCAACTGAACTGAACTGAACTGAACTGAACTGAACAGAAGCCCTGGTATTCCATACCTGCTTTTATTTCTCTGAACTGTTTCCCTCCCACAGTCCCCCTTATTGACCTGCTTCAACCACAAGGACCTCCCTGCTATTCATTGAATACTCCAGGCATGCTTCTGACTCAAAGTGTTTGCATTTGTTGTTCCCTCTACCTGGTACTCACCTATCTCCAACATCTCCCCATCTCCCAGGTCACTCCATTCTAGTGCTACATCACTTCAGTCATGTCTGATTCTTTGTGACCCTATGAACTATAGCCCACCAGGCTTGTGTCCATGGGATTCTCCAGGCAAGAATACTGGAGTGGGTGCCATTCACTTCTCCAGGGGATCTTCCAAACCCAGGGATCAAACCAGCATCTCTTAGGTCTCCTGCATTGGCAGGCAGGTTCTTTACCACTAGTGCCACCTGGGAAGCCCCCAGGTCTCTATGACTATTCAAATAAACCTTCTCATTGAGGCTTTCCTAGACACTCCCTATTTAAAAATGATTCCCCTACACCAGGATTCTGTGCCTGCTCCATCCTTGTCTGCTTGACTTTTCTCTAAAGCACTTTATTACCCTATTTATTTTGTCTGTCTTTTCCTACTAGAATGTAAGCTCAATGTGGGTAGGCATTTTGTCTTCCTTGTTCACTGCTATATCTTCAGCATCAAGATAGTTCTCAGAATATTAGAAGGGACTTGTTATGTGTTGAACTTTGTTCCCACCTCTCATTCATATCATGAAGTCCTAACCTTCCATATCACAGAATTTGACCTTATTTGGAATTAAGGTCATTCATATGTAATTAGTTAAGATGAACTGGAGCAGAGGAGACTCCTGATCCAACATGACTGGTGTCCTTATGAAAAGAATGCCACTTGAAGAGAAAGAGATGAGTATGGAAGGATGATGATGTGAAGAGACCCAGGGAGAAGATGGCCATGGACAAGCGAAGGAGCAGATACTTCCCTCACAGACTTCAGAAGGTAACCCCCTTGCCGACACCTTGATTTTGAAATTTTAGCTTCCAGAAACATGAGTCATGTATGGTTGTGAGACATGGACTGTAAAGAAAGCTGAGCACTGAAGAATTGATGCTTTTGAACTGTGGTGTTGGAGAAGACTCTTAAGAGCCCCTTGGACTGCAAGGAGATCCAACCAGTCCATTCTAAAGGAGATCAGTCCTGGGTGTTCATTGGAAGGACTGATGTTGAAGCTGAAACTCCAATACTTTGGTCACCTGATGCGAAGAGTTGACTCATTTGAAAAGACCCTGATGCTGGGAAAGATTGAGGGCAGGAGGAGAAGGGGACGACAGAGGATGAGATGGTTGGATGGCATCACCGACTCGATGGACATGAGTTTGGGTGGACTCTGGCAGTTGGTGATGGACAGGGAGGCCTGGCGTGCTGTGGTTCATGGGGTCGCAAAGAATCAGACATGACTGAGCAACTGAACTGAACTGAATCATGAGACAATTCTGTTTTGTTTTGTTTTTTAAAGCCACCCATTTGGTGGTACTTTGTAATGGTAGCCCTAGCAAACTAATACAGTACTCAAAAATATACTCAAGAAAAATGTCTAGATGAAATTAATTTTTCCAGTGAAAAAGCTGAAGCACAGTAGGTAGGTAATTAGCCAGCAACACCACGGTGAACTGGCAGAATCAAAATCCAGCTTTCCTACCTCACCATCCAGCTCTCAGTCACCACAGCTTGATGCAACTTCAGTCTGTCCAGCACACACGGAACAATCCCATGCTGGGCAGGGAAGGAGATCTCCAGAGCCCTCTCACTGGTCTTAGGTCTCATCTTTGCTGCTTTCCTACTTAACAGCCCCTCCATCATCACATATCCCGGATGCCTTGTGTCTGGGCAATTACTGATGTGTGTTTGCTAATTGTTCCGATCTCCTCGCAGAAGAAAGCTTTGTGCATGACTATTCCATTATCCAGGAAGTAACAAAATTACAGTCATAATACATAGGAAAAAAGAATGATTCACAGCTGAGCCACTGAGCCACATGGAGACATGCAAGGATTAGAGGAGACAATCAGGAGAGATAAGTCACAGTGATGTCACGGCAGAATATACAAACACCTCGGTGGGCTGAGCCAAAGAACATCACAATTGAATCTGCTTACTGCTGCACCCTCTTCATTGCATCGGGGAAGAGCTGCTCTGCATTCTGACAACCACACTTACAGACAGGCAATCAAAGGAGGTAGTGGGAGGCAGCAATTTTTCCAGCATATTCCATGGAGGAAGAAATGATTGCCAATTGCTACAGAGTTAATGAACATTCAGATCAGTTCAGTTCTCTTCAGTCACTCAGTCGTGTCTGACTCTTTGTGACCCCATGGACTGCAGCATACCAGGCTCCTGGAGCTTATTCAGACTCATGTCCATTGAGTCGGTGATGCCATCCAACCATCTCATCCCCTGTCATCCCCTTCTCCTTCCACCTTCAATCTTTCCCAGCATCAGGGTATTTTCAAATGAGTCAGTTCTTCACATCAGGTGGCCAAAGGATTGGAGTTTCAGCATCAGTCCTTCCAATGAATATTCAGGACTGATTTCCTTTAGGATGGACTGGTTGGATCTCCTTGCAGTCCAAGGGACTCTCAAGAGTCTTCTCCAACACCACAGATCAAAAGCATCAATTCTTCGGCACTCAGCTTTCTTTATAGTCCAACTCTCACATCCATACATGACCACTGGAAAAACCATAGCTTTGACTAGACTTTTGACTAAACGAACATTAGCCACATAGAAACATTCTGAAAGAGGTCAAACATGTCTGGACATTTACCAAACAGGTCAGGGGCAGTGTTTTCTTTTCAGGATGGAAATACAGTGAGACATGGGGCATGAAGAACTGAGGAAGGGGGTGATGTTCAGAATATTTAACAAAACACAGACAGGGTAGGCCATCAACTGGTCAAAGAAGCCTATTGTAGTTGAACCCGGTCCTACCAGAATTCGAGGAATACTCTTAACCTGTTTGTCCTTTAGTTAATCACAGAGTGAGGCACACCATCCATGTTTCAGTGTGTTACAAAGGTTAAGAGATCGTGTTTGTGGAAATATTTGGTACATACCAGATCCTCAAGATAGCAAATATTTGTATGTCATTAAATACCACCTATTGGCAAATGCTAATTTACTTAACCCTTACAACAATTCTAAGATCCAACTATTATTATAACCATTTTACAAATGGAGAAACTGATGTCTGGAGAAGTTAAGCAACTTTGTCAATGTCACACAGCTTACAAATGTCAAGACTGGGCTCTGGACCCAGGCAGTTTGGATCCCAGGTCCTCACTATTCATCCCATATCATCCTCAGAAGTATCAGGGCCCTTTCTGCCCACTCTCTGCTCCAGAAAGCCAGTGCTGCTGCAGACCCCAAGTTTCACTGACTCAGTGTCAAAGGAAAGTGGACAGTACATCACTGCCTGGTGCCCAGTGATTTAGCCTTTCTTTCTTTTAAAAAAAATAATATTTATGTATTTATTTATTTTTTCTTTAGGCTGCTCAGTGAGGCATGAGGGATCTTAATTCCATGACCAGGGGTTGAACTCATGTCTTCTATCCTGGGAGCACAGAGTCTTAACCAAGAGAGCACCAGGCAAGTTGTTGCCTTTCCTGCTATGTTTGCTGAGCCCCCATGTGCATGAAAAGGGGGGAGTAACCCAGTTAAAGTAATACAAAAAGTAAAATCATGAGTTTGGGAGACTTGTGTTTTGCTTTTTATTTAGTATCAGCTGGACTACTCTAAGCATTCAGGGTGAAGAGTTATTTACTCCAGTTAATGAATCTCTTGATAATATTAATGTCTTACAGTTCTGAGTGTAGTGAGTAGCTCTTGCCTTGGGGCCACTTAGGGAAGCAAATTCTGCATAAACAAAGGAGGAATGAGATTTGAGAGAATGGGCGGGGGGGGGGGGGGGGGGGAGCTAGGGAGCAGCTACCTCATGCCAGGCATCACATTATTTCCATTAATTCTTGCAACAGCTTAATCATTTAACAGACACGTATTGAGTGCCAGGCACCATAACAGGTGCTGGGTTACCAAATTAAAGAAATCCTGGTCCCAGCCCTTCCTATAAAATGAAGAAAGAAAACAAGCAGAGCAGCTATTTGAGTTCAACGTGGCGCTATTTAGATGCGAGCAGACAGGCTGTGGGACTGTGTCACACAGGCTACCGTGGCAGTGAGGGTGTTTACCGTCCCCTCATAAAGGGCTCTTTTCTGAATAGGCACCATGTCTGGGCTACGTGGGGCCACCACTGCTTCTCCCTGCTGCCCTTCTGACCTCATCTTCACAGAGAAGGCAGTAAATTAGCTAAATGAGTGAGTCTCTCCCATAGGAGTTTGTGTTGGGAGGTAGAGGGAGAATCAGATACTTGTTTGTAGAGACAGATGCTGAGAAGATAATAAAAAATGTGTCTGATGTAGAGTAGAAGGAGGTGAGGGGGGACCAGGAGCAAGCAGAAGCCCTAAGTAAGCAGAAGCTGTGAGGTGCAGAAACAGAGCAGGGCATGAGAAGCTATTTGGTAGGAGAGAGAGGGTGCATCGAAGCAGCATATACTGTGATATAGGTGCCACCATTGATTTAACCACCTTCCTCATGTTACCGTTTTTCACTTTTTCTGTGTTACAAGAAATCCTACGATGAATGTCTTTTACACCAATACTTGTAGAATTTTTAATTACTTCCTTTAACATGTTCTTGGATCAAAGGGTATGCACGTTTTAAATCTGGGACAAATGTGAATCGTTCTTTTTGCAGAAAGAGAGTACACATCCTGATTTTCCACTCTCTTCAGTAGTATATAAATGGTCTATTTTACCCCTTGTGCCAACACTGAGACTTGATCAATTAACCAATTTAATTTTTATCTCTCTATTATTTGCATTGTATTTACATGTCATGGGGGTATTTTTATTTATTCTTTTGTGAACTGAGCTTGTTCATGTCTTCTGTCCATTTCATCTATTGTGGCATTAATATTTTTCTTTCTGATTTCTAAGAACTCTCCTTATAACAGGACCAGTGTCCACTGACATATTTTGTAAATATGTCCTCATACTTGGTTGTTTGCCCTTTAATTTTTTTGAGGCACAGAAGTTTTATACTTCTCAAATAGTCAAATTTATTGATCTTTCCTTTTTTTTTTTCCTTGAGAAAACATTTTTCTCCTTTCTAGACCAGGAAAATACTTGACTCTTTTTTTCCTCCTAGTTTCAAAAAATATTTTTGTTTTACATTTAACTCATTTGTTCCCTTAAATTTTACTTTGATGTACTTGAATGTTATCAAGAAAAATTTTGAACAATATTAAAAATTAGAATTGTGTGATCCTGTTCCAGAAAGATCTCAGCTGTGTTAGTGCTCGTTCTGCATTTCAGTTCAGTTGCTCAGTCGTGTCTGACTCTTTGTGACCTCATGGACTGCAGAATGCCAGGCTTCCCTGTCCATCACCAACTCCTGGAGCTTACTCAAACTCATGTCCATTGAGTCGGTGATGCCATCCAACCATCTTATCCTCTGTTACGTCCCCTTCTCCTCCTGCCTTTAATCTTTCCCAACATCAGGGTCTTTTCCAGTGAGTCAGCTCTTCGCATCAGGTGGCAAAAGGATTGGAGTTTCAGCTTCAGCATCAGTCCTTCCAACGAATATTCAGGACTGATTTCCTTTAGGATGCACTGGTTGGATCTCCTTGCAGTTCAAGGGACTCACAAGAGTCTTCTCCAACACCACAGTTCAAAAGCATCAATTCTTTGGCATTCAGCTTTCTTTACAGTCCAACTCTCACATCCATACATGGCTACTGGAAAAACCATAGCTTTGACTAGACAGACCTTTGTTGGCAAAGTAATATCTCTGCATTTTAATATGCTGTCTAGGTTTGTCATAGCTTTTCTTCCAAGGAGTAAGTGTCTTTTAATTTCCTGGCTACAGTCACCATCTGCAGTGATTTTGGAGCCCAGAAAAATAAAGTCTGCCACTGTTTCCATTGTTTCCCCATATTTTTGCTATTTGCCATGAAGTGATGGGACCAGATGCCATGATCTTAGTTTTCTGAATGTTGAGTTTTAAGCCAGCTTTTTCACTCTCTTCTTTCACTTTCATCAAGAGGCTCTTAGTTCCTCTTCACTTTCTGCCATAAGGGTGGTGTCATCTGCCTATCTGAGGTTATTGATATTTGTCCTGGCAATCTTGATTCCAGCTTGTGCTTCATCCAGCCCAGTATTTTGTATGATGTACTCTGCATATAAGTTAAATAAGCAGGGTGACAATACACAACATTGACATACTCCTTTCCCAATTTTGAACCAGTCTGTTGTTCCGTGTCCGGTTCTAACTGTTCTAGTAGAGTCAACCATCAGTGGCTTCCAATAACTAATGCAATGAATGGAGCACACACAGAACCACTGAAGTACACAGCCAAGGAAAGCATATGATCCAGGGCAGGGATGTCACCATCTGTGTGCTCTGGACAGAACCTTCTGTTTCTAAACAGAAATCATGGTTACCCAATACGAACAACTCAACACACTTGAACTCTTTCAAAGGGTCAGGAAGCCTCAGTGCTTAAGCATGATCTGTACTGGTTTACAATCCGTATTCCTGTACTCCTAGACCCCAACACTCACTTTCCAACTGCCTGTCTTTAAAAACTATTTAATTAGATTTCTTTAAAAAAAGACAGCATTTTGTTATTTGGGAAACATTTCTCTCCCTTTTTCAGTTTGCCTTTATTCACCACCCAGGATCACGCCAACTTAAACTTTCATCGGACCTTTTTCAAAGTGTGCTGACCGGAAGGAAGCGGGCTTGTGAAGTAGTTCACGATGTTGCTAACTCAGTTCTGGATGTATATGACACAACGCCAAGTTCCATAGGAGAGTAGGGGCTGAAAAGTGACCACACTCTAGATTTCCCAAGAGAAACTTTAGGAATTGGAGGCAGTCTACTAAGACAACACTCACCTCCCAGAAAGTAATGGTGTATTATTTGCTGGGGCTGCCATAACGAAGTACCACAAACTGGGCGGTTTAAACAGCAGAAATTTACAGCCTCACAGTTTTAGAGTTTAGAAATCCAAGATGAAGATGTGTTGGTGCACCCCTCTGAGGGCCCCGATCCATGCTTTCTGCTTAGCTTCCAGTGCTTTGCTGGCAACCTTCGGCATGCCTTGATTTACAGCAGCATCACCTCCATCTATGCTTTAAGCTTCACAGAGTATTCTCCCTCTGTGCGTGTTTATCTATAAACTTTCCCTTTTTACAAAAGGACACCAGTCATTTTGGAATAGGGCCCACTCCAATTACCACACTGTAATTCAATTATATCTGTAAAGTCCCTCTCTTCAAGTAAAGTCACATTCTGAGCTACTGGAGGTTAATATTTCAACACGGGAATTTGGGGGGACACATTTGAACCTATAATAGGTAGGTAATACAATATTTATTGTACCAATTACTCTGATTCATTGGATGGAACACAGGCCCCTGGGCAAACAAATAGTGTTTCAATGCCAAGTTTTATTAGACCTGGAATATTGTGAAATTTCTCTGAACTTGTTTTCTTGAGAGTATAAAAGAGCTGGATTATGGTCAACAAATGACTGCACACTAAGGGCTGCTACATGTAAAATGCCAAGTATTGGTTTGGTCAAAAAGATCGTTTGGGTTTTCTATAACATGGAAAAACATGAATGAACTTTTTGTTCAACCCAATATATAGCACATGTTCAACACGTGCCATTTCTCTTTCCTTGTATGTTTTTAAATTACTAGAATAATCTGGGAGGTAATAGTGCTAAGTATTAGTAAATAAAATGAAAACGTAATGTATATTTGTTAAATGGGTTTTTATTAATAGGGTATCTTTCCATGTTTCAGTTCAGTTTCAGTTCATTTCAGTTCAGTTGCTCAGTCATGTCTGACTCTTTGCGACCCCATGGACTGAAGCACGCCAGGCCTCCCTGTCCATCATCAACTCTTGGAGTTAACTCAAACTCATGTCCATTGAGTTGGTGATGCCATCCAACCATCTCAGCCTCTGTCGTCCCCTTCTCCTGCCTTCAATATTTCCCAGCATCAGGGTCTTTTCAAATGAGTCAGCTCTTTGCATCAAGTGGCCAAAGGACTGGAGTTTCAGCTTCAGCATCAGTCCTTCCAACAAATATTCAGGACCGATTTCCTTTAGGATGCACTCGTTGGATCTCCTTGCAGTCCAAGGGACTCTCAAGAGTCTTCTCCAACACTACAGATCAAAAGCATCAATTCTTCAGTGCTCAGCTTTCTTCACAGTCCAACTCTCATATCTATACATGACTACTGGAAAAACCATAGCTAGATGGACCTTTGTTGACAAAGTAACGTCTCTGCTTTTGAATATGCTGTCTAGGTTGGTCATAACTTTTCTTCCAAGGAGTAAGCGTCTTTTAATTTCATGGCTGCAGTCACCATCTGCAGTGATTTTGGAGCCCAAAAAAATAAAGTCTGACACTGTTTCCATTATTTCCCCATCTATTTCCCATGAAATGATGGGACCAAATGCCATGATCTTAGTTTTCTGAATGTTGAGTTTTAAGCCAACTTTTTCACTCTCCTCTTTCACTTTCATCAAGAGGCTCTTCAGTCCCTCTTTGCTTTCTGCCATAAGGGTGGTGTCATCTGCATATCTGAGGTTATTGATATTTCTCCTGGCAATCTTGACTCCAGCTTGTGTTTCATCCAACCCAGGATTTTTCATGATGTACTCTGCATATAAGTTAAATAAGCAGGGTGACAATATACAGCCTTGATGTACTCCTTCCCGGTTTGGAGCCAGTCTGTTGTTCCATATCCAGTGCTAACTGTTGCTTCCTGACCTGCATACAGATTTCTCAAGAGGTAGGTCAGGTGGTCTGGTACTCCCATCTCTTTAAGAATTTTCCATAGTTTGTCGTGATCCACACAGGATATAACTATTTACATCTGACAGACTTTTGGAGTATTTCAGATTAGGTACCACATTTTGCTTCTGTAGAGGGATGGTAGAAAATCCTGGTATTCTTATCACTTAGTGGATCTCCAAACTTTCAAAGACGTAAAAAATAACCTGGACATGCAATACAGTTATAAATGGAGTAGACTCAGTGGATTGATCTATGTTTTTTCCCCTTAATGTAGATAAAACAGTAACTACAATTTGTTTATGTAAACATGTTTACTCTCTGGAATATGTGATCCATTTTACAAACAGTGAAAAAATCATGAGTACTTCAGGAGAATTTGTAGTATTTCACCATTCACAACATTTGATGTTTTATTAACTGAACCTTGCTGCCTATAGCATTACATTAAAAATAAAATATCTTTTTAGGCTGGGAAATATGCCAGGGAGAACACTCCTTGTTTAGAAGCCTCTAAAAATTTCCTTTTCCCAAACACTTGCCTTTCCCAGGAGCAGGGAACCTTGTTCTCCCTGATAAGGTGCTTCTTAAAAGAATCTGTAAGGAAGTGGATTTTAAACTTGAAAAAATTTAACTTTCACAGTGGAGTGCTCTTTTCCAAAGACATCATATACAAATTTCCATATTTATGGTTCATGCAGAATGGGCGTTCTGGAGACCCTTTCTTAGTCGGATTTTCCTGTGATTTAGAGGGAGTTGTGCCCAAAGGATGTCCTCAGGACTCATGAAACACAGTTTGAGACTCACTGTGTTAAAGCTCAGTCTACAGAGGCATGAAGGCCTCCTACCCAGCAGGTCTTCTGCATCCTATCTGACATCATATATTCGACATCATAGGAGGGGAGGTCAAGGAAGAGAAGCGGAACAATACTTGTACACATGTCCTGTGATTCACCCAGAAACTCTGGCAGATAATGATTTCTGATGACCACACACAGGCTTCTTTTCCATTAGGTAGAGAGGAGTTAATTTTGGAAACTGAGTTTACATGTGTTATTTTCTTTAGGGAGTACTCACTGATTCTACAAATTGTGTTGTGAAGTGCTTGCTTTTACTTGCACGGTCCCCTGTCGTTGCTCTGACATCTGTATCGCATGGATAGTTTCGCTTACTAGTAGCATCCTCCAGTGAGCAAACTCATCGGGGATAGGGGCCAGGACTCTTTCATTTTTACATCCTCAGTGTCTAATCCAGTAACTGGATAATAATAAAAACAACAATGATGATTATTTCTTAATAATAACTAGTATGTAATTAATAATAGTTTTTTTTTAATAGGAGAATAATTGCTTTACAATGTTGTGTTGGTTTCTGCTGTACAGCAAAGTGAATCAGCCATAAGTATACATATGAGCCTCCCCCATCTGACTCCTTTGTGTTGTCACAGAGCACCAGGCTGAGTTCTCTCTGTGTTTTTTTTTTTTTTTTTTTTTTAATTCATTTTAAAAGCAACTGGAATTTTGAGCACAGTGCCAGATACTCTTCTACACAGTCCATATACAGTAACTTATTTAATCCTCATCCAGATCAATGAAGTAGTCCTATTACCAGCATCTCCCTTCATTGATGATAAAACTATGGCACAGAGAGGTGGAACAACCTGCCCTGAGTCATGCAGATCAGTGGAGAAGCTGAATTTCATGCTCAGGAAGGCTGTTCCTCCTAATCTACTATATAATATCATTCAACAGTATTTTTTGAAGACTCTCCAAGTGCCAGACACTGAGGAGTATGGTGATCAAAACCAAATCCTTTTTTTTTTTTTTTTTTTTTGTGTAGTTGACACAGTGACATGCTTCCTAAATATGTGCAGAGTAAATAATTTGTTAAATGAGTGATTTAAAGTTATGTTTCTAGGTCGGACAGTTGCATGTAAATCTATGAAGTTAGAAGACAGCCTCACACTATGCACAAAAATAAATTCAAAATAGCTTATAGGCTTAAATACATATAAGACATGATACCATAAAATTCCTAGAAGAAAACATAAGCAAAACATTCTCTGACATAAATTCTACCAATATTTTCTTGGATCAGTTTCCCAAGGCAATAGACATAAAAGCAAAAATAAACAAATGGGACCTTATCAAACTTACAAATTTTTGTACAGCAAGTGAAAGTGTCAGTTGCTTAGTCGTTCCTGATTCTTTGTCACCCCATGGACTGTAGCCTGCCAGGCTTGTCTGTCCACAGAATTCTCTAGGCAAGAATACTGGAGTGGGTTGCCATGCCCTTCTCCAGGGGATCTTTCCAAACCAGGGATTGAACCCAGGTCTCCCACATTGCAGGCAGATTCTTTACCACTGAGTCACCAGGGAAACCCTTTGTACAGCAAAGAAAACCATAAAAAAAAAGAAAAAAAAACAAAAAAGACAGTATATAGAATGGGAGAAATTATTTGCAAATAACATAACTGAAAAGCACATAATTTCCAAAATATGCAAACAGCTCATACATCTCAACAACAACAAAAAACAGCCCAGGTGAAAAATGAGCAAAAGACCTAAATAGACATTTTTCCAAAGAAGACATACAGTTGGTCAATAGGCACATGAAAAAACGCTCAACGTCACTAATTATTAGAGAGATGAACATCAAAACTACAATGAAGTACTACCTCATACTGACCAGAATGGCCATTAATAAAAAGCCTATGAATAACATGCTGGAAAGGGTGTAGAGAAAAGGGGAGCCTCCTACACTGTTGGTGGGAATGTAAACTGGCATAGTCACTAGGGAAAACAGTACGGAGTTTCCTAAAAAACTAAAAATTGAGGTACTTATGACCCTGCAACCCCATTCCTGGGCATATATCTGGAGAAAACGATAATTTGAAAAGATACATGCACCCCAGTTTTCACTGCAGCACTATTTACAATAACCAAGACATGAAAGCAACCTAAATGTCTATCAACATATGAATGGATAAAGAAGAGGTGGTATGTATACACAATGGAACACTACTCAGCCAAAAAAGAATGAAATGTCATTTGCAGCACCATGAATGGACCTAGAGATGTTCATACTAAGTGAAGTAAATCAGAGAAACAAATACCATATGATATCACATAGACATAATTTAATATCTATGAATTTATCTATGAAATAGAAGCAGACTCACAACCATAGAAAACAGACTTCTTGCCAAGGGGAAGGGGGATAAGTATGGACTGGGGATTTGGGGTTAGCAGATGCCAACTATTATATAGAGAATGGATAAACAATAAGATTCTACTTTATAACCCAGGGAAGTATATTCAATATTCTGTGATAAATCACAACGGAAAAGAATATGAAAATTAATGCACTTATATGTATAACTGGAATATCTTTCTGGTACACCAGTAACTAACACAATATTATAACTAACACATATTATAAATCAAGTATACTTCAATAAAAGGAATTTTAAAAAAGATTAGTTTCTATTTTCACTATTAATATTATTTCACAGGTGACTAAATTGCAGGGAGCCCAGGAACTCTGCTATGGTAACAAAGTTAATCTGTAGTAGAACCTGATTCAAACTCGCTTCTGTTATCTCTGATCCCTTGCCTTCAGGTCACTCTATCTAAACTATCCAAAGCAGCCCACATTTACTGGATGGGTTTGGTTTTCAGAAGATGCTCAGGGATAGACAGAGAGATTTTAGAGCATCTGCTTTGCCTCTAATCAATCTTTTCTTTATACTAAGTCTGTTTCTTCTTATTTGATGCTCCTGGGTCTGTGACTTACTTACCATTTTTAACATGTACACTAACCTGGCCCAAGTGCTAGATGGACAAATGAAAGTCATAGTATGATGTGTACTGGGAAACATAGTGAGATACATCATGCCTGTGTCTACCTGCTCAGTTTTAGTTTCTCTGCAAGTTTCACACCTTGGAGAACAGAGGAATAAAACCACACTGTTCACTCAGATTGTTTGAAGAAGGCACTTTCATATGCGTTTCAAAGACTGGACTTCTTGATCTGAATAAAACTCTGCAGCTGTTGAGGCTGTTATTTGATGAGTGTGGAGAGGTATCTACTCCAAAAAGCCATGAGTATTACTGAGCACAGAGAACACTTAAGTACCGGTTCACTTACTTCATCAACTGCTTGCAGCCAGAAACAGTCGGCTGACTTGCAATGAACTCTCCTTAGAACTCTATCCTCAAACCATCAATCTCAATGCTTTCCTTATACCTGAAAGTCTACTGCTTTGCTAGGTGCTAAGGTAACCCAAAGAAAGGAAATGCCAAAGAATGCTCAAACTACCGCACAACTGCACTCATCTCACATGCTAGTAAAGTAATGCTCAAAATTCTCCAAGCCAGGCTTCAGCAGTACGTGAACCTTGAACTTCGAGATGTTCAAGCTGGTTTTAGAAAAGGCAGAGGAAGCAGAGATCAAATTGCCAGCATCCTCTGGATCATGGGAAAAGGAAGAGAGTTCCAGAAAAACATCTATTTCTGCTTTCTTGACTATGCCAAAGCCTTTGACTGTGTGGATCACAATAAACTGTGGAAAATTATGAAAGAAATGGGAATACCAGACCACCTGACCTACTCCTTGAGAAACCTATATGCAGGTCAGGAAGCAACACTTCAAACTGGACATGGAACAACAGACTGGTTCCAAATAGGAAAAGGAGTTCGTCAAGGCTGTATATTGTCACCCTGTTTATTTAACTTACATGCAGAGTACATCATGAGAAACGCTGGGCTGGAAGAAGCATAAGCTGGAATCAAGATTGCCAGGAGAAATATCAATAACCTCAGATATGCAGATGACACCACCATTATGACAGAAAGTGAAGAGGAACTCAAAAGCCTCTTGATGAAAGTGAAAGTGGAGAGTGAAACAGTTGGCTTAAAGCTCAACATTCAGAAAACGAAGATCATAGCATCTAGTCCCATCACTTCATGGGAAATAGATGGAGAAACAGTGGAAACAGTGTCAGACTTTATTTTTCTTGGCTCCAAAATCACTACAGATGGTGATTGCAGCCATGAAATTAAAAGACACTTGACTCCTTGGAAGGAAATTTATGACAAACCTAGATAGCATGTTAAAATGCAGAGACATTACTTTGCCAACAAAGGTCCATCTAGTCAAGGCTATGGTTTTTCCAGTAGTCATGTATGGATGTGAGAGTTGGATGGCGAAGAAAGCTGAGCACCGAATTGATGCTTTTGAACTGTGGTGTTGGAGAAGACTCTTGAGAGTCCCTTGGACTGCAAGGAGATCCAACCAGTCCATCCTAAAGGAAATCGATCAGTCCTGGGTGTTCATTGAAAGGACTGATGTTGAAGCTTAAACTTCAATACTTTGGCCACCTAATGCAAAGAGTTGACCCCTTGGAAAAGACTCTGATGCTGGGGAAGATTGAGCGCAGGAGGAGAAGGGGACAACAGAGGACGAGATGGCTGGATGGCATCACCGACTCGATGGACATGGGTTTGGGTAGACTCCAGGAGTTGGTGATGGACAGAGAGGCCTGGAGTGCTGCGATTCATGGGATTGTAAAGAGTCGGACACAACTGAGCGACTGAACTGAACTGAGTGAATATGCTCACTGAGGAAGTTAATTTGAGGAAAGTGATTGTAAATGAGGAGTATGTCCATTTATAAAGATTAATTTGAAAGGGTCTTTTTGACATTTAGTATAGAACCTTCCTTTCAGTGAGCTTGAAGTTCTAGAGTTTAATAAATTCCAGTCTGAACCAAATTTCTATCCTTTTCAAAATGGATCTTAAAGGAAACAATATTTGCTGCACAAAAATATTTTTCTACTGTAACCTCAAGCAAATGTGATGGCTGTCTGCTCTTGAAAGTTTTATTACTTTAATATACCAACATGCAAATTCTTGAAGTGTTCCATATTTTTATACACAATGGAATATTACTTAGCTATTAAAAGGAATGCATTTGAATCAGTTTTAATGAGGTGGATGAAACTGGGGCCTATTATACAGAGTAAAGTAAGTCAGAAAGAAAAACACCAATATAGTATATTAATGCATATATATGGAATTTAGAAAGATGGTAATGATGACTGTCTATGTGAGATAGCAAAAGAGACACAGATGTAAAGAATAGACTTTTGGACTCTGTGGGAGAAAGCAAGGGTGGGATGATTTGAGAGAATAGCAATGAAACATGTATATTACCATATGTGAAATAGATCACTAGTCCAGGTTTGATGCATGAAACAGGGTGCTCAGGGCCAGTGCACTGGGATGACCCTGAGGGATGGGATGGGGAGGGAGGTGGGAGGGGGGTTCAGAATCGGGGACACATGTATACCCATGGCTGATTCATGTCAATGTATGGCAAAAACCACTACAATATTGTAAAGTAATTAGCCTTCAATTAAAATAAATAAATTAATTTACAAAAAAAAAGATATCAAGAAAGAAACATTGATTCAGTTAGTCCTTCCTTTCTGTACATTGAGAATTACTCTGCAATTGCTTGGTGCTGGTGTATCTACCCTCCAGTGGCATTTATGCTTGAGAACTGTATTTTTCATTATTTAGAGTTTTCCGTAATTTTATCTTGTGATGTTAATATTTAATAATACCATATTATTAAATACCAACTTTAAAATACACATATTTTGACCTTCTAAGTACCTTTAACCTGTTATTTCTCTCACACTTGGAATATAATGGAACCTATATGCTTTTTAGTGAGGGTTTTTTGATCCCTGGTTCATAGCTGTCACTCACTGCAGGCTTTCCTTTGACAATGCAAACTCTTGCTCCCTGTACATTGATTCTATGTACTTCATTAGAAAGGTTGGTATAAATGTCACTGCATAAGAAAGGAATTAAATTGATCTAATTCTCTCAAGACCTTAACAGGAATGTTGCTGCATACACATTTAAGTTCTGATTTTTGGAGTTTTTTTGTAAAAATACAATTTTGTTAGAAATTCCTGGAAAAATATGGTAGTTCTTATTACACAAAATAGGTTCCTTTGAGAGTTCCAATGGCAACCCACTCCAGTACTCTTGCCTGGAAAATCCCATGGATGGAGGAGCCTGGTGCGCTGTAGTCCATGGGGTCGCCAAGAGTCGGACACGACTGAGCGACTTCACTTTGACTTTTCACTTTCATGCATTGGAGAAGGAAATGGCAACCCACTCCAGTGTTCTTGCCTGGAGAATCCCAGGGACGGGAGCCTGGTGGGCTGCCGTCTATGGGGTCGCACAGAGTCGGACACGACTGAAGTGACTAAGCAGCAATGTCTAGGAGGAGCTTCAATACCAAAAGATGAGCTATTGGTGGATGAAGAGAGGCTTTAGTTTGCCTGTTACAAAATTTTTAGTTGATAAATCCAACGTTTCTTGAAGGTTTAGTTTCAGTGATTTTTATTCCGCAACTCACATATAAATGAAAAAAAAAAAGTATTTCCTACTTGAATATAGTAGACACGCTATAAATGTAGAGTGAAAGTCTAGAAACCACTTTTAGGTAAATGATACAACGGTTGCTGATCACCTTATTACTGCTCCCAGCCACTGACCAATAATATTTGAAGGGGAGAAAATCCCCTACCTACCCTTGCCAATGGAGGGAAAGTAGGGCTTGGTTTCTTTTCCCTAAATAATGGCCATTTCTCACTTTTCATCTTCCCTATTTTTATCAGAGGCATTTGTTTTCTTTTTAATGCCCTCTTTTTCCTTCTCCTTTTTTGTTCTTAATATCTTTGGGGGACAAAAAAGGAATCATTTATTTCTTCATTCATTAAAAACAGATATGTGCTTTGCCTTTTTGTTCAATTCCCACTTGGGCTGCAAGTAAGCAATGCATGTGAAAGCAGCTGGGGAGTAAGGCAAGGTGGGTACCAGGCTTAGACGCTGCCATGTCTGCCTGGATTCTCCCTACTTCCCCCATCCTTGCCTCAGGACAGGAGACAAGGGGGCAGCAGGCCTCTAACAAAATCAGGGAGTCACCACTGCAGGGCTGACACTGCATACAGCCCCCAGCTTCACAGAAAGGCCTGCAACACAGTTTCAATATTAAAGGCACCAATATTCCCTCCATGTTGCTATTTTCCACACATTACCAGAGAATAACCTTTCAGTGTCTAAAAGAAGTGTCTTTTCCTCATTGTCATTTCTCAATAAGGTAGATAATACATATTTTTAATGTGTCTTTTAAAAGTTTTTTATTTATTTTTGCTGTGCTGCACAGCATTTGGGATCTTAGTTTCCTGATCAGGGATAGAACCCATGCTCCCTGCAGTGGAAGCAAGGAATTTCCTAACTTCTTAACTGCTGGACCTCAGGGAATCAGGGAAACCTGGGAAGGAAACCAGGGAAACCTGGGAAGTCCTGAGGTTTTAAAAAAATATATATTTTTCCTCATGGGGTTCTATTTCTCTTTCATTCTCTATTCTCGTCTATACAAAACAATTGTATTTACTTTTGAACATACACACTAATTCCAAGTGGGCTTTTTTTGTATATTTGACTTTAGGAGGCCTAAGTGGCTTCTCTCAAGCCAGCCCCCTGTCCCTCCTTTCTATTTTGTTCACTATAGATTATTTTTACCTTGTTCTTGGGCACCAGCAACCCAAAGAAAAACACTCTGCCTTAGGGACACAGATGTGAAATTGTTATAGTTCGTTTTATTCTGAGGTCATGCAATCCCTCTGTGAAATTCTAGATTGTCTAATGGTGTCTGAAGAAAATTTCCTTCCATAAGAGGGCTTTTAGTGCTTTTGGAAAGAAATTCAGAATTAAGGATGGTTCCTTTTGTCTCTTAATCAATTCACTAAATTGCCTCCACCACATAGGGAAATTATGCCCCCACCCCCACCAACTAAAACAGTATTTCAGTATTTTGAAACAGATTATCAAGTAAGAGTGCAGACACTTCCATAGTTCAAGGAGTAGGAAGGCTAAGTACATTATTTGCTAATGCAAATGCTGATTCTGTTCCAAAAATTTTAATATTCAAAGTCCAGATGGGATAAGGAAACAAAAAAGTGATTGCTTAACAATTCTCCAAACCAAAGTGACCTATAACACACAAAATACAATTCCATTATGTGCAACTGACATGTTCTTTGTTAAGAATAATGAACTACAGCGGAATGGCATAATATAGAACTTCCCACATGATCTTTCTGCATAATAACAGAAAGAGGACATTTCTTAAAGAGTTCTGTGTCCACCATTTGTCTTGAGGAGGCATTAATAGCTATTATTGTTAATAGTGACAATATGAAACTAATTGGTTTATAATGAAGTGGCAGAAAATACTGATGGTGAGATTGGGGTATATAAAAGGAGAAATAAAAATCTATATTCAGGCTACATAAAAATCATGCTTAAAATATAACTTAATTCTGATATTTTATTCATAAATGACAAATTCTCTTCTTAGGAAGTTTCTATGGTTGTCTGTTACTTAAAGAACTAAAGGTTCGATTTCTTAGTCTTCCATAGCCTATGCTCCTTAGCTTAAGTCCGTCACTGTCTTACTCCATGTTCTCTTTCCAGGCATAAATTCTTCCTGGGCATTAGTCACCCTGCACTACCAGATCTCAATATTTTGTGGGCTCTAGGGATTCCTTCTTTGCCTCAATGCCTGCTCTCCTACTCCGGGTAGCAAATTACAGCTCATAAATCATGCCTGGCTCTTATGTCATCTCCTTCTCAGATTCCTTGCACTGAATGAATTCCTACCATCAAAATTTGTTATTAAATTTCTTATAATAAATACCATATCCCAGGACATTTGCTGAGGCAATCAGCAGCAATTGTTTAATATCACAGCTGCCAGGAGCAGTAACGTTAGTTAGGGCTAAACAGAGGATGAGCAAAAACTTTACAGGAAAAACTGGAGAATGAAATGTCCATAGGAAGCTTTGAAAAGCTCTGACATGTTCCTGGTAATGTAGAAGGCCATGCATATGTACAGGGCTGTGTACATACTTAGGAAAGACTGCGAAGGACTTAATCTTCCACCTCTGGCTGACTTTGAGGCTATGTACAAGCAAGATATTAAGGATAAGGTAGAGTTGCAAACTGCCTGATAAAACATTAAAGGCATGCCCCAACATACCCCCACAGCACTTTGGGTGATGGCTAAGTTTCAAAGCATTTAAGGAAATCTTTGTCTAATCATTAGCTGACTACTTAGCTAACTGAGCATAGATATCTGTGGTTGCTCTAACAGAGGATATACAGTTACATAATTAGTCCAGGAAAAACACTAAATAAGCAGCAGCAACAAAGAGCATCACAACAAACTCTAAGGAGTCATCTGATTTCCAGAATGCTATATTATATTATTTAAAATGTGTAGAGTTCAACAAAATCTTAAGATAGATGCAAATAAAGAGAAACACATGGCCCATAAATAGCAAAAAAAGCAGTCAATAGAAATTGTCCCTGGATGTTGGAATTAATAGACAAGACTCTTAAACTACCCACTGGAGAGAATTAAAGGAAATGTGTAGAGAATTAAAAGAAAATATGAAAACAATATATCACCAAATATACAGCATCAATAAAGAGACAGAAACTATTAAAAATAGTAATTTTGGAGTTAAGCAGCAGAATAATTGAACTGAAAAATCACTGAGGGAAGACTTAACAGAATAAATAATAAGGAAACTTGCATATAAGTCAATTGAGATTAATAAGTTTGAGAAACAGAAGGAAAAGAAGAATGAAGAAAAATAAACAGAATGTCAGAGACTGGTGGAAGGCTGTCAAGGATGCAACATAGAGAGGCTTCCCTGGTAGCTCAGTGGTGAAGAATCCACCTGCAATGCAGGAGATGTGGGTTTGATCCCTGGGTCGGGAAGATTCCCTGGAGAAGAAATGACAATGCACTCCAGTATTCTTGCCTGGGAAATCCCATAGACAGAGGAGCCTGGCAAGCTCCTTGTCCATGGATACAAGAGTCAGACATGACTTAGCAACTAAATCACCATCATTTCCACATATGTACAATGAGAATCTAAGAAGAGACAAAAAAGTGAAAGGGGCATAAAGGAATAATGACTAGAAACTTCCCAGTTTTGATGAAAAAAATTAATCTGCAGTTCTAAGAAGTTCAATAAAAGCAAGTAGGACAAAGTTAAAGAGATCCACACCTCGACAGACCATAGTCACACTGCCCAAAGACAAGACAGAAAGAGAACCTTAAAAATAATAAGAGATAGGTGACTCATCAGGTTCCAGTGACCCTCAAGAAGATTAGCAGCTTATCAAAAAGCTAGTATCTAGAATGCAATTGAAGAGATAATAAAAATGCTGAAAGAAGACTAAGATTATCAACAAAAATTTTTATATTCAGCAAAACTATCCTTTGAAAAACAAAGGATAAATTAAGACATCATCAGAATTCATCATTGGGAGACCTGTCCAGCAATAAAGAGTAAAGGGTGATCTTTGGGATGAAACTAAAGCACGCTAGACTGTAACTCAAATCCACATGAAGAAATAAAGAGCACCAGCAAAGGTAACTATATTTATAAAAATAAAAGACAGTTTAAATATATTAAATTTTTTTTCTTGTAACTATTTTCTTCTTCAGTCTTATTTAAAAGACAGTTGCATAGAACAATAATTACACAAATGTGTTGATGGGTTTATAATTATGAAGTCTAGCATGACAATAACAACACAAAGGAGGAGAGGAGGAATGGAGCTATATTAGTGCAAAGTTTTATATGTAACTGAACATAAATTAGTATTAATCCAAACTAGATTGTTTTCAGTTAAGATGTTAATTGTAATCCCTAGGGCAAACACTAAAATCATAAGTTTAAAAATATAGTAAAAGCACACAAGAGAATTAAAATGGTATACTAGAAAATATGTATTTAACATAAAAGAAGGCAGTGATCAAGGAATCAGATCAGATCAGATCAGTCGCTCAGTCATGTCTGACTCTTTGAGACCCCATGAATCGCAGCACACCAGGCCTCCCTGTCCATCACCAACTCCCGGAGTCCACCCAAACTCAGGTGCATCGAGTCAGTGATGCCATCCAGCCATCTCATCCTCTGTCGTCCCCTTCTCCTCCTGCCCCCAATCCCTCCCAGCATCAGAGTCTTTTCCAATGAGTCAACTCTTCGCATGACGTGGCCAAAGTACTGGAGTTTCAGCTTTAGCATCATTTCTTCCAAAGAAATCCCAGGGCTGATCTGGGATTTCAGATGGACTGGTTGCATCTCCTTGCAGTCCAAAGGACTCACAAGAGTCTTCTCCAACACCACAGCTCAAAAGCATCAATTCTTCGGTGCTCAGCCTTCTTCACAGTCCAACTCTCACATCCATACATGACCACAGGAAAAACCATAGCCTTGACTAGACGAACCTTTGTTGGCAAAGTAATGTCTCTGCTTTTTCATATGCTATCTAGGTTGGTCATAACTTTCCTTCCAAGGACTAGGTGTCTTTTAATTTCATGGCTGCAGTCACCATCTGTAGTGATTTTGGAGCGCTGAAAAATAAAGTCTGACACTGTTTCCACTGTTTCCCCATCTATTTCCCATGAAGTGGTGGGACCAGATGCCATGATTTTCATTTTCTGAATGTTGAGCTTTAAGCCAACTTTTTCACTCTCCACTTTCACTTTCATCAAGAGGCTTTTGAGTTCCTCTTCACTTTCTGCCATAAGGGTGGTGTCATCTGCATATCTGAGGTTATTGATATTTCTCCCGGCAATCTTGATTCCAGCTTGTGCTTCTTCCAGCCCAGCGTTTCTCATGATGTACTTTGCATATAAGTAAAATAAACAGGGTGACAATATACAGCCTTGACGAACTCCTTTTCCTATTTGGAACCAGTCTGTTGTTCCATGTCCAGTTCTAACTGTTGCTTCCTGACCTGCATACAAATTTCTCAAGAGGCAGATCAGGTGGTCTGGTATTCCCATCTCTTTCAGAATTTTCCACAGTTTATTGTGATCCCCACAGTCAAAGGCTTTGGCATAGTCAATAAAGCAGAAATAGATGTTTTTGTGGAACTCTCTTGCTTTTTCTATGATCCAGCGGATGTTGGCAATTTGATCTCTGGTTCCTCTGCCTTTTCTAAAACCAGCTTGAACATCAGGAGGTTCACGGTTCACTTATTGCTGAAGCCTGGCTTGGAGAATTTTGAGCATTACTTTACTAGTGTGTGAGATGAGTGAAACTGTGCGGTAGTTTGAGCATTCTTTGGCATTGCCTTTCTTCGGGATTGGAATGAAAACTGACCTTTTCCAGTCCTGTGGCCACTGCTGAGTTTTCCAAATGTGCTGGCATATTCAGTGCAGCACTTTCACAGCATCATCTTTCAGGATTTGGAATAGCTCAACTGGAATTCCATCACCTCCACTAGCTTTGTTCGTAGTGATACTTTCTAAGGCCCACTTGACTTCACATTCCAGGATGTCTGGTTCTAGGTCAGTGATCATACCATCGTGATTATCTGGGTCGTGAAGATCTTTTTTGTACAGTTCTTCTGTGTATTCTTACCATCTCTTCTTAATATCTTCTGCTTCTGTTAGGTCCATACCATTTCTGTCCTTTATCGAGCCCATCTTTGCAAGAAATGTTCCTTTGGTATCTCTGATTTTCTTGAAGATATCCCTAGTCTTTCCCATTCTGTTGTTTTCCTCTATTTCTTTGCATTGATCACTGAAGAAGGCTTTCTTATCTCTTCTTGCTATTCTTTGGAACTCTGCATTCAGATGTTTATATCTTTCCTTTTCTCCTTTGCTTTTCGCTTCTCTTCTTTTCACAGCTATTTGTAAGGCCTCCCCAGACAGCCATTTTGCTTTTTTGCATTTCTTTTCTATGGGAATGGTCTTGATCCCTGTCTCCCGTACAATGTCACAAACCTCATTCCATAGTTCATCAGGCACTCTATCTATCAGATCTAGGCCCTTAAATGTATTTCTCACTTCCACTAAATCAAATAAGGGATTTGATTTAGGTCATACCTGAATGGTCTAGTGGTTTTCCCTCCTTTCTTCAATTTCAGTCTGAATTTGGCAATAAGGAGTTCATGATCTGAGCCACAGTCAGCTCCTGGTCTTGTTTTTGCTAACTATATAGAGCTTCTCTATCTTTGGCTGCAAAGAATATAATCAATCTGATTTTGGTGTTGACCATCTGGTGATGTCCATGTATAGAGTCTTCTCTTGTGTTGTTGCAAGAGGGTGTTTGTTATGACCAGTGCATTTTCTTGGCAAAACTCTATTAGTCTTTGCCCTCTTCATCCGTATTCCAAGGCCAAATTTGCCTGTTACTCCAGGTGTTTCTTGACTTCCTACTTTTGCATTCCAGTCCCCTATAATGAAAAGGACATCTTTTTTGGGTGTTAGTTCTAAAAGGTCTTGTAGGTCTTCATAGAACCGTTCAACTTCAGCTTCTTCAGCATTACTGGTTGGGGCATAGGCTTGGATTACTGTGATATTGAATGGTTTGCCTTGGAACCGAACAGAGATCATTCTGTCATTTTTGAGATTGCATCCAAGAACTGCATTTCGGACTCTTTTGTTGACCATGATGGCCACTCCATTTCTTCTGAGGGATTCCTGCCCGCAGTAGTAGATATAATGGTCATCTGAGTTAAATTCACCCATTCCAGTCCATTTGAGTTTGCTGATTCCTAGAATGTCGACATTCACTCTTGCCATCTCTTGTTTGACCACTTCCAATTTGCCTTGATTCATGGACCTGACATTCCAGGTTCCTATGCAATATTGCTCTTTACAGCATCAGACCTTGCTTCTGTCACCAGTCACATCCACAGCTGGGTATTGTTTTTGCTTTGGCTCCATCCCCTCATTCTTTCTGGAGTTATTTCTCCACTGATCTCCAGTAGCATATTGGGCACCTACTGACCTGGGGAGTTTCTCTTTCAGTATACCATCATTTTGCCTTTTCATACTGTTCATGGGGTTCTCAAGGCAAGAATACTGAAGTGGTTTGCCAATCAAGGAATAGAGGAGCAAAAAGGCACAAGGCACACAGACAACAAATATTAATAGCAAACTGACCAATAAAAATCCGACCTTATGAGTAATTACAGTAAATACGAAAGGACTTAACACTACAAATAGAAGACAGAAAGTGGCATGATAGATTTATAAAACATGATCTAACTAAATTCTGCCTAATGGGAGACACAACTTAAATTCAAACATACAAATAGGTTGAAAGCAAAAGGTTGGAAAAAGATACACCTTGCAAATAGTAACCAAAAGAGGCCTGCAATAGCAATGCTTTCATCAGACAAAATAGGCTTTTGGACAAAGATTGTTACTAGAGACAAAGGAGGGAATTTTATAATGATAAATGAGTCAATGCATGAGGAAGATATAAAATTATAAATATGGAGGTATTTAACAACAGAGTCCTAAAATCATAAAACAAAAATGACAGGATTGAATAATACTAATAGTTGGAAACATCAATTCCCCACTTTCAATAATCAAAAGGACAAGTACACAAAATCAATAAGGAAAATAGGAGACTTGAACAACACTACAAACCAACTAAACACAATGTCTACAGAACACTTCACCCAACAATAACAGAATAAAAATTCTTCCCAATTGCATATGGAATATTTTGGGGTTTTTTTTTGCTTTTCTTTTAAAAAAAATTATTTATTTTAATTGGAAGCTAATTTTGTTACAATATTGTAGTGGTTTTTGCCATACACTGACATGAATCAGCCATGGGTGTACATGTGTCCCCCATCCTGAATCCCCCTCCCACCTCGCTCCCCATCCCATCCCTCAGGGTCATCCCAATGCACTGGCCCTGAGCACCCTGTTTCATGCATCAAACCTGGACTGGTGATCTGTTTCACGTATGGTAATATACATGTTTCATTGCTATTCTCTCAAATCAACCCACCTGTGAATTCTCCCACAGAGTCCAAAAATCTACTCTTTATATCTGTGTCTCTTTTGCTGTCTCGCATATAGGGTCATTGATACCATCTTTCTAAATTCCGCATATACCAACTGCATATGGAATATTTATCCAGGATAGATCAAATGTTAATAAATTTAAAAGGATTTAAATTCTACAAAGTATATTCTCTGACCATATGGACTGAAATTAGAAATCAATAACAGGAGAATTTTTGGGAGATTTGAAAGTAAAGATACATTAAATAGTGCACCCCTAAATAACCAATGTGTCAAAGAATAACATGAGAAGAGAAATTAGATAATACTTTGAGATAATGAAAATGAAGATCTATCATACTGAAGTCTATAAGACATAGTTAAAACAGTTATTAAAGGAAAATGCATAGCTATAAATACCTATATCAAAAAAGAAAGATGTCACATTAATAACCTAAACTTTCACCTAAAAATATTAGGAAAAGCAAAGCAAACCAAACACAAAGCAGTAAGAAAAATGGAAACAATGAGTATTAGAGCAAAAATTAAAAATATAGAGAATGGTAAAACAATAGAGAAAATTTGAAAAGTCAAAAGTTCACTCCTAGAAAAGAGTGAGAAAACTGACAATTATTTATGTAGACTTACCAAGAAAAAAAAAGAGAATATTGAAGTTACCAAATTAGGAATGAAAGAGGGAACATTAATCTAATGGATAATAAAAACTATCATGAACAAATTCTATGAACAGTTGTATGCCAACAAAGTAGATAATCTAGATGAAACAGACAGAAAAAGCACAATGATTGAAATGGATGCAATAAAAATAAAAAAAAATGAGTATAATAAGAATAGAGATTAGATTAGTAATAATAATAAAACTTCCCAGAAGTAGAAGTCTAGGCCAAAATGGCTTCACTGGTGAATTTTACCAAATGTTTATAAATAACACCAAACAGATGCTCTTTCAAAAAAAGAAGAGGAAAGAATGCTTCCAAATTACTTCTATGAGGCCAGTATTTCCCTGATGCCAAAATGAGACAAACCACAAGAAAACTACAGATCAATATCTCTTAAGAATATATATGCAAAAATTCTCAAGAAAACACTAGCAAGCTGAATCTTTTGACATATTAAGATAATTATACATCATAAACAAATGGAACATACCCTAGGAATGCAAGATTGTTCAACATATAAAGTTCAATCAAGTAATACTTATATTATAAATTAAGGGACAAAAATGACATGATTGCTCAGTATACAATCTTCAGTCAATGTAATATTACTATATTACATTCATCATATTATATTATATTATATTAAAATTAGAGGGCAAAAATGACATGATTTTCTTAATGGATATAGAAAAAGCATTTGACACAGTACAGCATTCCTTCTTGCCAAAAATCACTTGACAAACTAGAAAATCTAGATAAAAGTCAACCATATACCAAAGCTGCACAGCTAAAATCATAACGGGGCAAGTCTGCATGTTGTCTCCCTAAAGTCAAGAACAAGACAAGGATGTCTGCTTTTGTCACTTCTATTAAATATTATACTGCAAGGCAGGAAAATTAGATAAGAAAAAAAAAGGCATATAGATGGAAAAAGAAGAATTAAAATGATCTTTTTTTGCAAATTATATGGTTGTGTGTGTAGAAAATCCTAAGGAATACACACATACAAACACATATACATTTGGGGCTAATCAACAAATTCAGCAAATCTGCCTGATATAAGGAAATACACTCATATTTCTATATATTATCAACGATCAATTCAGAAATGAAATTAAGAGGCAATTCTTTACACAATAGCATTGAGAAGAAGAAAACACTGAGGAAAAATTTTTTAAAAAGAGATGAAAGACAGAAGACTTGATAGTGTTAAGATGGCAATACTCCCCAAGTTGATCAACAGATTCAGTACAATCTTTATCAAAATCTCAGCTGCCTTTATTTGTAAAAATTGACTGGCTGATCCTAAAATTCACATGGAAATGCAGAGGACTGAGGAAACTTTAAAAAAAGCTTAAAAGTTTTGAATATGAGAACAAAGTTGGAGAATTCACATTTCCTGATTTCAAAACTTACTATAAAGCTACAGTAATTAAGATAGTGCAGTACTGCATAAGGATAGAAATATAGATCAATGGAATAGAATAGAGAGCCCAGAAATAAACTCTTACATAGTCAGCAGATTTCCAAAAAGGGTGTCAAGACTGTCCAACGGAAGAGAAAAGAGGTTCCTCAACAAATGGTTCTGGGACAACTGGATATCCACATTCAAAAGAATGAATTTGGACTCCTATCTCACATGATATACAAAAATTAATTCAAAATGAATGAGCTAACTCTGGAAATGAAATTGAACCTACATTTCTAGTAACCTATATGAAAGAGCTAATACTGCAAAACTCCTTAGAAAACACAGGACTGAATCCTCATGACATTGAATTTGGCAATGGGTTCTTGGATATGACAAAAGCACAAGGGACAAAGGAAAAAACTAAATAAATTAGACTTCATAAAATTAAAAACTTGTGTGCTTCAAAGGACTTCATCAAGAAAATGAAAGTCAATCCACAGAAGTGTAGAAAATATTTTTTCATATGTCTGATAAGACACTTCTATCCAGAGTATATAATTAACTGTTACCACTCAATAACAAAAAACCAACCCAAGTAAAAAATGAACAGAGGATCTGAATAGATGTTTCTTAAATGAAGACATACAAATGACTAATACACACATGAAAAGATGCTCAAACTCATTAATCATTAGGGATTCGGTTTTCAAATCAAAAACACAATGAAACAGGACTTCATACCTACTAAGATGACTAAAATAAAAAAGACAGATGATACCAAGTGTTGGCAAAAATATGGGGAAAATTTAACCCTCATACATTACTGATGAGAGTTTAAAATGGTATAGCCTCTTTGGAAAATAGTTTGGCAGTTCCTCAAAAAGTTAAATTAAATTTACCATATGACCTGGCAATTCAACTCTTAGGTATATACTCAAGAGAACTGAAAACATATCTATACAAAAATTGAGCATAAAGAGTCATAGCAGTATCATTCATAGTAGCCCAAAAGTGGAGGCAATCTAAACATTAATCAACTGATGAATAGATAAATAAAATGTATTATATGCAAACAATGGAATAAAAATGTGTGAATAAAAGGGAATGAAGCACTTGTATATGCTACAACTTGGATGAACTTTGAAAACATAATGCTAAATGAGAGAAATGGATTAAAAAGATGACATGTATGATGCTATTTATAAAAAACTTCCAGTATACAGGACAGAGAGAGAGGAACAGGGAGTGATTGTCAATGGGCCTGATTGTCTGTTCCTTTTTGGGATGGTGGAAGCATTCGAAAATTAGATAGTGTTGAAGGGTGTACAATTCCATGAATACACAAAAAACCACTGAATTGTATTCTTTAGAAGAATGAATTTAATGGTATGTGAGTTACAACTCAGTAAAGCTGTTATAAAAAATGATGTTGTGTAAATTTGGGCACTCATGTTTTTCGTCCTGATTTATATATATAGGACTTCCCTGGTGGCTCAGAAGTTAAAGCATCTGTCTACAATGCAGGAGACCTGGGTTCGATCCCTGGGTCGGGAAGATTCCCTGGAGAAGGAAATGGCAACCCACTCCAGTACTCTTGCCTAGAAAATCCCATGGATGGAGAAGCCTGGTGTCCATGGGGTCGCAAAGAGTTGGACACGACTGAGCAACTACACAAAAAACCACTGAATTATATTCTTTAGAAGAATGAATTTAATGGTATGTGAGTTACAACTCAATAAAGCTATTATAAAAAATGATGTGTAAATTTGGGCACTCATGTTTTTCATCATGATTTATGTATACACACACACACACACACACATATATTAAACTAGTGGGACAATTCAGAAGTTACCATGCTGGCATCTCTGGCAGAAAATGATGGTGACAGCAAATGACATTTGAGGAATGGCTTTTAAGGCACCAGGAGCAAATAGCCTGAGGATAATCAGAGTTGTTAGGGTATTCTCCTACCCTGGGAAGTGAAGTCAACCTGATTCTGTCCATCATGGACACTGGTGACTTGAGTTGTTGATGAATGCTCTGTTTAACATCTCCTCTTTTACTTCATAGAGCCCAATCAACAATATCTTTCAAACTCAAGCTGTTTTGAACATAACTAAAGTTGATCTTTAAAACTAGAGAAACCTGAGGGCCTCTGGTCACTGGCCAAAGGGGGAAAATATCATTATTTAGGACCTGAAAGTTTTACTTAATACTAAAAGAAAATGACTTCTTCAAATGAGAATAAGGAAGAGGCAAAAATAAACAAATTTAAGGTTTTGGGTAAATACAAGGCAGCAACTCAGTACAGATTCCTTTCTCATGTTTTCCAATAGGATTATATTTGGGGATAAACATCTTCATCAAATAGTGGCTTTATACTTCACAGATAGGTTAACTCTAAAACCTGAAATAGAATACTCAGAATTACTGTTCAAAAATTATATTTATAGCCTATTACAGCCATGTCTTTTGCCTCTGGGGGATAAAAAAGAGGAGCCAAACTCAACTTATTATGTTGTCAAATATTTCCTAGACACCTTTTATATGTGATAGGAAAGAAGAGTGACTTTTTCAATTCTGTGCTTCATCACTGTATTTGCTCTCTCAAGCTTAACTTCTCTGTTTCCTGATTGGTGTCTCAACATTCTAAACCAAAATATTTATTTCTCTAAGGAAAACATAAAGAGGCACTTCTCTCAGAGAAACTGGTGCCCTAGATTACACTTTCATAAAGCCTTCTGTTCATTACTGGAAAGGGACATACCGGAAGAATTGATGCTTTTGAACTGTGGTGTTGGAGAAGACTCTTGAGAGTCCCTTGGACTGCAAGGAGATCCAACCAGTCCATTCTGAAGGAGATCAGCCCTGGGATTTCTTTGGAAGGAATGATGCTAAAGCTGAAACTCCAGTACTTTGGCCACCTCATGCGAAGAGTTGACTCATTGGAAAAGACTCTGATGCTGGGAGGGATTGGGGGCAGGAGGAGAAGGGGACGACAGAGGATGAGATGGCTGGATGGCATCACCAACTCGATGCACATGAGTTTAGGTGGACTCTGGGAGTTGATGATGGACAGGGAGGCCTGGCTTGCTGCGATTCATGGGGTCGCAAAGAGTCGGACACGACTGAGTGACTGAACTGAACTGAACTGTGCACCTGATCTTCACAAGCTCTAAATCTATGTTGTGTTGTTCAGTGTCTGCCCGACAGAGCTCAGTCCAATAGTAGAATAAACACATCGGCCTCACCCTGGCGTTCGATGGCAGCAACCCCCTCCTACCTCTCTGTATTCTCCCCATGGTCTTGTACTTTTCCTGCAGCCTCCAGACCCCAGCAGGGGGCCACGGGGAATTGCAGATTAGCACACTATGCTCTTCCTGTTTTGTGTGCAGCTCCTCTTTGCATTTTCCCTATTCAGGTAGGCAGCACTCATCAATCAGCCCTGCAGCTCCACCACTGAGAATTCTTTATAAGGAGCAAGCTTTCTTTAGTCATAGCCACTTGTATAAGAAGAGAGATGTTTTCTCCCATGAGTTGTTTGATATGCAGTACAGTCATTCTTCTTGTTCTGAAAAGCTCCCCCTGAATAAGTTGGTATAATTCCAGGATGCTCAGAACTATAATATCTTTAATTTTGTCTTTCCAAAAACAAATTTTATGTTTGTGAAAGGGACTGGCGTGGATAAGTAGCAAGCAGTGGAGACTAAAAGCTTATCTGTATGGAACTGTTGCTACAGAAAAGAGCTGCATAATCTTCCCTGTCCTGCACCTACTAAATCTTCCAAAGGGTTGGGAAAACAATATTTCATCTGTTTTTGGCTTTCTGGTAATACCAAACAGCATATCAAATGGAACAAATCTTATAGCTTCTTTAGATAAGCATCTTCCAAATTAGTGGTTATTGAATTTTTTTCATGGGTGAAGTTAATATGTATTCCTGGAAACCAGAAGGATTTCCATGGTCCAATACATTTAAAAATCTTAGAGTAAATAAAAATAGATTTCCTTCCTGCAGGAACCTTCAATTCCTGAAGGAATCTTTACTAATGCTAATATGTTGCTTTGATCTTCTCAGATGCGGAAGTGGTAGACAGTCTTGACTTTGGAACAAGCACTTATATCTTAAGAAGCTAGAGTTCAGTGAAAGAGTTTTTGAAATGAAGTTTTAGATTCATACCCTTTAACCTAAATAATAGTTAAAGGAGAAGTGAAAGTGAAAGTCGCTCAGTTGTGCCTGACTCTTTTTGACCCCATGGACTATACAGTCCATGGCATTCTCTAGGCCAGAATACTGGAGTGGGTAGCCTTTCCCTTCTCCAGGGGATCTTCCCAACCCAGGGATTGAACCCAGGTCTCCCACATTGCAGGCGAATTTTTACCAGCTGAGCCACAGATTTGGGACAAATAAGGATAGATTCTAGTTGGAGACTCTCTACCAAATAACTTCATTTATAAAATAAAGATAATAATAACTTGCCACAAATGTAAGAATTAAGTGAAATATATGTATACTAGCTAATAAAACCCTAGGCTCCTAGTAGACATTTAATGAATGATAGCTATTATTATATACAGAAAAAAAATAAACACTTTTTCCAACAAGAAGCAAGCCTTCTTTAATTTACAATAATGATTTAATAGAAATTCCTAGCTTGCGCATGATCCAAGTAAGATGGAATTGTGTTCAGTCCAATTTTAGTGGTTAGAACAATTCACAGCATTCTATTTGTTGAGGAGTGGGAGGAAAATGAACATCTACTGAGAGTTTATTTAGTATTCACATCAGTCTCACCGGAAAAATTATCCAGCCTGGCTTCACTGGTGAGTCAGCTTAAGCAAGTTGCCCAAGTTCATACAAAACATATTAAGTGGCAGAGTTAGGATTCAAATTCAGGTCCCCTGACTCCAAAGCCAATGTTCTCTCTGTCTGCTAAGCAATATTGCCTTCTTTAAAAATTGATAACTCATTCTTACATGTACATGGTAGCTCTCTGTTAACTAAGATGAATACATTCCTCATTCATTTCAGATAAATGACTCCCCTCCTAGATCTCAATACAGTGGCCCTAATTCATATTCATCTCCATTATGTTTTATGATCTCTTTGTCAGAATTTCTCTCACATTCTGGTAAGAGAAGGAAGGATCACGTAATTGAAGACACAGCTGCATCTCATCCAAAGCTTCCGGACTTTGTGGTGAGGAGTACAGCTCAAGGGAGATGATGTGAGGCAATAGAAGGAACATTGGCCTGGGGCTGAGTCGTGAGTCTCAGGGCTCCCCACGCTATAATGAGCTGCATGACCTCCACAACTCACTCTGTCTCTGGGGCTTAGTTTTCTCACTTTTGCTTCCTCACAGGTTCTGTGAAGTATGGATTGAATCACTTCACTGACTCTACATGTCTGTGGTAGTGTCTCAAAGTGGGGTATACACACTCCAGGGATGTGCAAGGTGATTCAGTAGAGTGAAGGAGGACAACATCAGAACTTCCATTTATAGTTATTTTAAATCTTATCCACTAAAAACTTTCTACCTCTGGCATATGTTTTATAATATATTAGCATAGCATTTCATTAAGGTAAATTATAAACAAATGCATATTAGAAGTTGTGCTAATTTTTTTGATAAATTTATGTGATTTTTATCACAGTGGCTTTCAGGATAAGGTTCATATTTTTTAGTATGGAATTTAAGTCCCCTGTGAACTCTCTAGCCTCATTTCTTTTTCCACTTCTCCTTCTACCTAATTAAACACACGAATGTGTTTTATAACTTCTGTGTCCTTATTTATTCTACTTCCTCTGCCTAAAATTTCTGAAACCTCTCTTAATACCCTCACCTTCCACATGGAGACTGCTTCCTCATTTTTCAAGGCTCAGCAAAAGAGCTATCTCCTGGATGAGTCCTTTCCTGAACATTCTAGGTATACCAGATAACTCTCTTTGGACTTCCATTGTACTCTCTACACGGCACCTGTGACTTGTCTAGAAGTGTATTTGTTTGACTTCATTTACTAGTCTGTGTGTCTCTGAAGGACAAAGATCATGTCTTCTTCATCTTTTTTGTTCTAGCACCTAGGATGGCCCCTGATACATATTTCATAAATATTGATTAATTATACAAATAGCAAATGAACTGTGAGAGTAATAGAAAATGTTAAAATCTCCAGGCAAATGTAAAGAGTCATTATTATTAACACATTAAATTCTCATGGGTTCCCTTGGATATCTTTCCAAAAAATCTTGATCAATTGATGTGAGCAAAGCAGTCCTAATTGACCCTTGTATACACTGGTTCTTAACCCTGGGAGAATCTCACAGTTCACCTGGGAGCTACCAAAAATACCAATTCCTACCCTCTACTCTTAGACATTTTGGTTTACTTGGTATGGGATAAAGTCCAAGAATCTCTGCATTTAAAAATCTCCCCAGATGATTTTCACATGCAGCTAGAACTGAGAACCACGGCTCCAAGTATCATGTATAGAATAAGGAAGGTATTCAGAAAAACCTGAGACAGAGAGAATGCTTTTTCTAAAAATGCAACCGCAGTTGTGGAAGAGTCTTAGTACCCTATCTTTGTAAGGTTAAAATCTATCTTTGGAGGAAAGAACAAATACACAAAGCACCGTTACTTATCGAAAGCAAACTACTAAGTCACATGGATGAGGATTGGGCAAGGTGAAAGTGTGCTTGTCATTTGCCAGAAAATGGAAAGGACCTTAGTGAGAAGGAGGTGGGGGTTAATGGTAATTTTGCTGAGTTTTAATGAGATAACTTATAGAAAAACATGTTGAGAACTATGAAGAATGACAAATCTGTAAGGGCTTATTATTTCAGTTCAGTTCATTTCAGTTGCTCAGTCGTGTCTGACTCTTTGCGACCCCATGAACTGCAGCACGCCAGGCCTCCCTGTCCATCACCAGCTCCTGGAGTCCACCCAAACCCATGTCCATTGAGTCAGTGATGCCATCCAACCATCTCATCCTCTGTTGTCCCCTTCTCCTCCTGCCCTCAATCTTTCCCAGCATCAGGGTCTTTTCAAATGAGTCAACTCTTCGCATCAGGTGGCCAAAGTATTGGGGTTTCAGCTTCAACATCAGTCCTTCCAATGAACACCCAGGACTGATCTCCTTTAGAATGGACTGGTTGGATCTCCTTGCAGTCCAAGGGACTCTCAAGAGTCTTCTCTAACACCACAGTTCAAAAGCATCAATTCTTCAGTGCTCAGCTTTCTTTATAGTCCAACTCTCACATCCATACATGACTACTGGAAAAGCCATAGCCTTGACTAGATAGACCTTTGTTGATGAAGTAATGTCTCTGCTTTTTAATATGCTGTCTAGGTTGTTCATAACTTTCCTTCCAAGGAGTAAGCGTCTTTTAGTTTCATGGCTGTGGTCACCATCTGCAGTGATTTTGGAGCCTGGAAAAAGTAAAGTCAGCCATTGTTTCCACTGTTTCCCCATCTATTTGCCATGAAGTGATGGGACCAAATGCCATGATCTTAGTTTTCTGAATGTTGAGCTTTAAGCCAACTTTTTCACTCCCCTCTTTCACTTTCATCAAGAGGCTCTTTAGTTCTTCTTCACTTTCTGCCATCAGTGAAACTAAGCCATGCCGTGTGGGGCCACCCAAGATGGATGGGTCATGGTGGAGAGGTCTGATAGAATGTGGTCCACTGGAGAAGGGAATGGCAAACCACTTCAGTATTCTTGCCTTGAGAACCCCATGAACAGCTTATTATTTATATTAATATTATAGTCAAGGTGGGGTGCACTCTATCTAAAATAATCTCTGGAAAAGAGTGTATCTCAATTAGATCACATAGAAAACAAAAAGGCAAAAGTTTATTAAGTCTGATCCTGATTTTGCAATGAACACCTCTTTTTCTCCTTCTCTTTTTCACACAAGGATTGCTAGAAAGCTGAGTGAGGTGCCAAATTAGCTTCAAACTGCATCTCGGGGTGAAAACTTCAGGTGAGCATCAGCTGATACCTAGCCCAGAGTGTAAAGAATTTGAAGTTTCTCTAAGGATGTTTTTGAGAAACCTCATTAGGATCAGTACAAACATCATCAGTATTGTATTTTTTTAGAGAATCACAGTGTATAGCTGTGATAAATAAGTCATTGTTAATTTGCATCCTGGACATCAAAGCCTTCTGGTAGAATGTAACATTTAGCATTACATACTAATTTGGGTTTTGCTGCTTTGGAATTGATAACAATTTAGCCTATAACAAGCTGAAACTTCTTTTCTGTTATGAAAGAATTTTCTAGGCAACTTCATGGTGCGCCAAAGATCACTGCAGTTAATAATTTTAAGAGAATAAGTATTTCCAGGCACTTTAGTAACATGTGTTATAAATCACACCACTCAGGGACTACAGTAACCCCTCGATATCCATGGGAAATTGGTTCCAGGACCCCAGGGAGATACCCAAATCCTCCGATGCTTGAATTCCTCACAAAAAATGGTGGAGTACAGTTGGCCCCCAGTATCTGTGGGTCACACAATCGCAAATTCATTGTGGTTTGTTGGGTATGAGGGCCCACTGTAGTTATAAAACAAAGGAGTCAACTGTTCTTGGAAGTCTGGCAGACAGGACCTCGAGTGGCAATGGCTAGTTAGCTGACTTAGTGCTAACTTTTTAGAAGAGTACAAATTGTGTTTCTTTTAAATTCAGCTTGATATGATTCAGACTGATGCTCCCCTAATAATCCCCAAACAATGAAGCTTTGCATGATGTCTCAGTTCCTTGATGTTCAAATTGTCTCAAGTTCTGTGTACACATTTCTTGGAGAAATACTCTCAAAGAGAACAGTTTCAAAGATTCCTGGCAAAGTAAATAACTGAACTCATGGCCAATAGGGGCTTCCTTGCTGGCTTATTAGGTAAAGAATCTGCCTGCAATGCAGGAGACCACCTGGGCACATGAGGCAAGGGTTTGATCCCTGGGTTGGGAAGATCCCTGGAGAAGGAAATGGTAACCCATGCCAGTATTCTTGCCTGGAGAAGCCTATGGACAGAGGAGCCTGGCGGGCTATAGTCCATGAGGTTGCAAGAGTCGGACACGACTTAGTGACTCAACCACGACCACATGGCCAACAACACTACAGTCTATGTCTGAAAGAAGCTTATCTATCACATGTGTTTCCTCCAGACGCACCTACAGTCTGTGCTTAGGAACACAGCACTTCAGCATTATGCTGGGGGGTCACTGTAAACAATGAGGTCACCAACAAACAGCACAAAAATTCAAAAAAGTGGCACCTACTAGTTTGCAAAAATGACAATTGTTTATAGCGTGAGACCAGAAGCAAGAAAGCAGGTCATGGCCTTGTTCAACCTTAGCTGGGAACGTGTGCCATGGGCAACTCAACATTTTTGCTGCTCTGCACACGCAAAGGTCTGTGCAGGACACGGAAAGCACTGAGAGTATTGATTTGGGGGTTACAGTTGAGTTTTGCTGAGTGGGTGAATCTGCAAATAATGAAGATTGATTGTATGTAATTAAAGAAACTGAGGCCAAAGATGCCTTTACGTTAGAAGGCTTGTGATAACAAATATTTTTCTATTTTTTATTTTTTGTAATTTCCCAAATTTCTAAAAAAGCCCCATTATTTTATAGTTACAAAAAGAAATATTATTTTTCCTATATTTATGTTAGGGGAAACACTGACTGAAACTGCCCACCCTGGCCAGGCACCATAGTAACCATTTGCATGAGTTATTTACAACAGGAAGTTCTGGTAGGTAAGCAGCAGGGAACTGATAAGCCACCGCTAACCAGAAGAATTCAGGAAGGTCAAAAGGAGATGTCACACGTCCTACCAACCTCTCAGAATCCTTCTTGCCGGAGTCCATTTTGGCTAAGCAATGTATGTGTCACTAGGAAAGACTCTGAGTGAGAATGATTGGTCAGAGACAACCTGGAAATGAATCCCATCTCCATAAAACCTGAGACTGCAAGCCACGTATCAGAGCAGTGCTTCTGGGTTCCCTTACCCTCCTGCTCTCTGTCTAGCTGCCCCCTTCCCAGTAAAGTCTCTTGCTTTGTCAAGCATGTATGCCTCCTTGGACAGTTCACTTCTGAGTGAGACAAGAGCCCATTTGCAGGCCTTGGAAGGGGATCACCCTTCCTGCAGCATTTAGAATTAACAAAACATGATAGTAAGATATATGGAGAGAAAGGTTAGCAGAAGGGTATTTGGCTAGCTGTGGCACAGCAAATTTAAAAATAAAAAGCCTACCAGGATGGCAGTTTAAAAAACATATTGAGCCATAATTTTGAAATATATTTTGAATTCCTCTTTGCATGATATTTTTGAATGGCCAGGGTGCCATTCTTCAGCCAGGAACAAGGTGACTCCCTGAGCAAGGGTTTCAAACTGACCAGGAGAAAGAGACAGAAGAGTAAGACCTGGCTCTGCATACGTAAACCAGTCATCTGACAAAGTCAGTGCAAAAGGGACTGCTCTCTCCAGAAATCCTTGCCTTCAGCTCTTCATCCACCCCTCTCTTCCAAGTCCAGGGTGAGCACCCCTCAGCAAAGTGTCCAGGTTCTCCTATTAAAGAACTTCCCACACACTGTTGTAATGACCATCGTGTGGCTCTGTATCCCACCTAGACTTTAAGCTCCGAGCAGGCAGGGGCTGAATGAATGTAGCTTGTTTCCTATTGTGCTCCATCGCCTGGCGCAGTGCGTTGCACACAATGAGTATTTGTTCACAATAGATGGAATGATTATGCACCAAACACCCCAACAGATGGTGATCCCTATCAATTATCACCTTTAAATGTGAAAGTCAATGTCAGAAACAACATGAAATCTCACCCAAAGAGTTGAAGAGGTCAAATGAGAAAATTTCACACTCTTAAGGACAAGATTTCTTATATTCAGGCAAATAGAGATCATAGAAATAAGAATCGGCCTTGGTATGAAAAGCAAATAAAATTCCTGTTTCCTTTTACATTCTTACAAACTGTACATTCAGTTCAGCTGTCTTCTGGTTTGTGATTATTGGGGAGTGCACTGCCATGTCTTGAAGTGTCCATAAACACAGACGGCAGAGCTCAATTCCTGAAATGTGCTCTGTGTTGATAAAGCAGATTGGGCTGGATCTTGTTCAGCCTTTAATCTATTTCCTTAGGCATCTGAGAATGTTCCAAACTTGGGTGGTTTCAGTACCTTTCTATTTGCAATGTGTGATTCTATAAAATGATAACTGTATTAGTTTTCCATGGCTGCTATAACAAGTTACGACAAAGTTAACGACTTAAAGCAACACAAATTTATTATCTTACAGCTCTCTAGATCCGAAGTCTGACACCATCTCGATGGGCAAAGATCAAGATTCAGTGAGGCACATTCTATTCTGGAGGCTCCAGGGAAGAATCCACTTCCTTCGGTTTTCCATTTTTAAGGGCTGCTTGATTTCCTTGGCTCATCCTCATCTCCCTTTATCTTCAAAACCAATGTCAGACTGAGTTCTCATTCTGCTATTTCTCTGCTTCTCTTTTCTGATGCTCTTCTACTTTAAAGACGCTTGTGACTATATTGGGCCCACCAGGATAATCCAACTGTTTGGCAAACTTATTTCTGCCACCTCAATTCATCTTTGCCATAGTGTTGGTTGCTTAGTCGTGTATGACTCTTTGCAACTCCATGGACTGTCGCCCACTAGGCTTCTGTGTCCATGGATTTCTCCAGGCAAGAATACTGGAGTGGATAGCCATTCCTTCTCCAGGGGATCTTCCCAAGCTAGAGATCAAACCCAGATCTCCTACACTGCAAGAAGATTTTTTACAGTCTGAGCCACCAGGGAAGCCCATCTTTGCCATGTTACCTAACATATTTGAAGATTACAGGGATGAGGACATATGTGTTTTGAGGAGCGTTATTCTGCTCACCACATCTGTCTATCTATCCAATTATATATACATACAACCTAGGAGATATAATGAGTCATTTAAAAAACTGTGTCCCTATCCCATCTCTGCTTTCCCAAATCCCAACCCCCCACCCAAAAAAGGAAAGGAAACAAGAAAAACTATCCAAAGACTCAAACCACAGAAGGCAATTCTAGAGTTAAAACAGTCAAGTTCTTCTTTTGCTATATGGCTTTAAGAGGTCAAGTTCTCCACAGTATCTCTTCTGTGGGAGTTTATGTGTGGAACTCTAAATCCTCATAAATTATTTCCAAGTCCCTCTCACAGAATGAATAGATATGCTCCTGTTATAATCTGCCCACAGTTCACCTGAAATTGTGGATACAAATTGTATCTAAAACCTTTTCTTAATCACTCCGCTCTTAGGAATTTTGTTTTTCTAATTTGATTAGACAAAGCTTCCTCTGACCCCAAGTGCTTTTTTCGAAAGACTAAACAAAGATAAGACTCTAGCCAATTGTAGGAAGAATGATCACTGACTGGCAATCAGCATGAGTGATAAACTTTACTTTGTGGTTTATGCAAAACACTGCAGAAATATCTGATTCCATGTCCCATATGTCCCCATCTTATCTCACATCACAAATGTAATAAGTGAAAAGTAACAGAACTAGCAGAATTCTGTATTCCAGCCATGTTCTCCTCAGCTACAAACTGTAAGAATATGAAACATTTGTTATATTTGGTTTTGAGTGAAACCAGAATCAGTAACAAATCTGTTTTGCATTCATTCCTAAATATATTTACTGTGTGAATAAGAGTCAGCAGGGATGGTGCGAGGCTGTCACCCTTGAGCAGGGCTTCAGGGCCGTCCACATTAACACTTCTAATGCTCTTGAGCAAGGCAAATAAATCATAATGCTCATATGCCACTGAATTCAGAGCATCAGCCCCAGCGAAGCCAACTGAGATGCTTTCAGAATGTTCAGTTTCCCAGCTTCTCTTTCTTGAACAAGTCCTTTCCCCAACCCCTTCTGGCCTGTCTGTCTTATCTGGCTGACTTTGAGGAATGGACACTGGGTGTGCCTCTTTGCCATCTATCTGACCCCTTCTCCATCACGAAGTGACCATGTGGTTGGAGTGAAGCTTGACTAATGTCAGCTAAGCCCATGGAGCTTTTTTTTAAATCCCTCTTCTCAGTGACACAAAGCACTGCACATCATTCTTCTGGCAACAAACTGGTTCAAGATGGGCCAATTAGATGCTAGCAGATGTCCGATGGGACTTCTAGTTAAAGTGTCTTCACTCTTAACAGAGTTTCAAAGAGCTTTCCTCTTCCACCCCAAATTGGTCCTAGAACTTCTGCAATATCTTTATATTAGCCTGATGAAGTAGGGGACCTAGAAGAATTACAGGGACTCAGAGCTCCCTCCATATCCCCCCACATTCCTCTGAACTTCCAGTTGTATGGGACAAGGTTTTCTTTTTGTGTAAGCCAATTTTAGTTGCGTTTTCTGTTTTATTTACTCATTCATTCCATAAATAATGACAAATGTCTACTGTGGGCGAGATACCGTTCGAGGCATTTGGGTGATGTCAGAGAACAAAACAAAGGTCCCTGCCTTCTAGAATGAAGAGAGAAAACAGCAAATTATATTTTAATAAATCAGGAAACTCAGAAGTATATTAAAAGGTAATCAGTAGAGCAAGACCACCAATAGCCAGTGTTAGCAAGGATATGGAGAGAAGGGAACCCTCCTACACTGTTGGTGGGGATATAAATGAGTACAACTACTATGGAGAACAGTATGGAGGTTCCTTAAGAAACTAAAAATGGAACTATCATAGGATCCAGCAATCCCACTCCTGGGCATATATTCAGAAAAAACCATAATCCAAAAAGATACATTTACCTCTTTATTGTGGCACTATTTACAATAGCCAAGACAGGGAAGCAACCTAAATGTCCACCAACAGATGAATGAACAAAGATGTTGGTATTTATGCACAATGGAATATTCAGTTCAGTTCAGTCGCTCAGTCACGTCCGACTCTTTGCAACCCCATGAATTACAGCACGCCAGGCCTCCCAAGCCATTACCAACTCCTGGAGTTCACTCAGACTCACGTCCATCGAGTCAGTGGTGCCATCCAGCCATCTCATCCTCTTTCGTCCCCTTCTCCTCCTGCCCCCAATCCCTCCCAGCATCGGGGTCTTTTCCAATGAGTCAACTCTTCACATGAGGTGGCCAAAGTACTGGAGTTTCAGCTTTAGCATCATTCCTTCCAAAGAAATCCCAGGGCTGATCTCCTTCAGAATGGACTGGTTGGATCTCCTTGCAGTCCAAGGGACTCTCAAGAATCTTCTCCAACACCACAGTTCAAGAGCATCAATTCTTCGGTGCTCAGCTTTCTTCACAGTCCAACTCTCACATCCATACGTGACCACTGGAAAAACCATAGCCTTGACTAGACGGACCTTTGTTGGCAAAGTAATATCTCTGCTTTTCAATATGCTATCTAGGTTGGTCATAACTTTTCTTCCAAGGAATAAGCGTCTTTTAATTTCATGGCTGCAATCACCATCTGCAGTGATTTTGGAGCCCCCCAAAATAAAGTCTGACACTGTTTCCACTGTTTCCCCATCTATTTCCCATGAAGTGAAATGGAATATTACTCAGCCATAAAAAAGAATGAAATGATGCCATATGCAGCCATATGAATGGACCTAGAGATTATCACACTAAGTAAAGTAAGTCAGACAGAGAAAGACAAATATCATATAATGCCACTTGTGTGTAGAATCTAAAAATTGATACAAATTAACTTATTTATAAAATAGAAACAGATTCACAGACTTAGAAAACAAACTTATACTTACCAAGGAGGGAAGGTGGGGGTGGGGAGGGATGAATTAGGAGTTTGGAATTAATGTATATATACTACTATACATAAAATAGTTAACCAACAAGGACCTACTTTATATTCTGTCATAACGTATACAAGGAAAGAATCTAAAAAACAGTGGATATATGTATATGTATAACTGAATCACTTTGCTGTATACCTGAAACTAATATAACATTGTAAATCAACTATTTTCCAAACTAAAGTAAAAATTAAACAAAAAAGGGTATCATCAGTAGAGCGAGATGAAGGAAGTAGGAAGTGACAGGAGTGGTAGGATGAAGGACAGGAATTGAAAAGGAGCCACATAAGTAAACTCTCAAGTGAGGTGAGTGCGTGGGATCATCTGGGAAAGAAATTTCTAGGCAGTGATAACAGCTAATGCAGAGGCCCTCACTGAGAGCGCGAGAGAAGAAAGGAGAGTAGCGTGGTGGGAGCGAAGTAAAGAGGGAAAGAGATCAACAGGGAGCTCTGTGGGCCTGCTGGGCAAATGGAGAAGGATTCTGGCTTTTCCTCTGAATGAAAAGGGGGGCCGTGCAAGGGTTCTGAGCCGGGGAATGAAAACCCTCACTCTGGCTGCTGTGTTGGGAATAGACTTTGGAGGCATAAGAAAAGGGCAGGGTGCCCACTTAGGAGGCCACGCACGGTCCTAACACAGAGTGGTAGTGATGAAGGTGATAAGAAGTGGTTTCCATTCTGCGTGTTTCGGAGGCAGAGTCAACCGAATTTCCTGACAGAATATATGTGAGATATGAGAGGAAGAAAGGAATCAAGAATGACTCCAGCTGAAAGCAATCTAATTCATTCGCTCCTAAATTTGTTTGCTTTGCTTGACATCTATCTATAAGCTGTGAGTCTTACAAACACGGAAAGTGAAAGCGTTAGTCTATCAGTCGTGTCCAGCTCTTAGCGACACTATGGGCTGTAGCCTGCCAGGTCCCTGTGTCCATGGAATTCTCCAAGCAAGAATGTTGGAGTGGATAGCTACTCCCTTCTCCAGGGGATCTTCCTGACCCAGGGATCGAACCCAGGTCTTCTGCTTTGCAGGTGGACTGTTTACCATCTGAGACATCAGGAGAAGTGCAAACATGGAAAAACCCAACCAAACAAACAGAGGGTTTGATATTCAGGGTTTTACATTTTCCATCTACCATCTCCTCCACTTAAAAAAATATTTTTTCTTGGCTGCTTTAAAAAAATAAAGTCATCCTCCATTGTCTTCGAGAGTTTGTTCAGGTAAAGCTGAAGTGATGACTGCTCTACCCTGTGCAGTGATGTCTTCATCCTTTATCTTTGTTTGATGTGGTTTCCCTTTATCTGGAGCCCTTGGCTGTGATGTGACAGTGATGTCGCTTCCTCATTGATGGGCTCAACATCTGTGTATGGGATATTCGGACTCTAATCTTGCTGATGCATCATCCTAATTGTCTGGTTGTTACCGCCTGCCACTTACCTACCGGTGTGAGGTATCCTTTAGCTCTTCATTTGGAACAGAATTATAGCCTCTATCTTTAGAAATGATAGACGCTGAGGATTGTTCTTGTTTGTAATTACAAATCCTCAGTAGAAGCACAATTATTAAAACCCTTTGGAAATGACATTTTGTCTCACGTTGTAGAACCTGCTGTCAGCCTCTCATGCTGGTATTGCTTTTGCTGCTGTAATTTCTACCTGCACTTCAACTGTCATTTAACATTATCTCTCTTCTCTGAATCTTTCTACCTGGTTGTAATGATTAGGTCTCCTGCTGTTTATCCTTAAATACTTTCTCCTCCATTCTGAATCTTACTGGGCAATTTTTTGTGGTTACAGCCCAGGGAACAGCTGCAGCAACACTTGCTGTACTGTAATAACTCGAGAGTGTTGGTTTATCTCTAGACTAGAACAAATGAGGGGGAGAGCTGGAGGAAACTTTGGAGGTTATTCACCCAAGCCCACCTTTTTAGGATGAAGAAGCTGAGGTTCTGAGTATATCCTGTTGCTAGGTCGGTTCAGTTGTGTCTGACTCTTTGCAACCCCCATGGGCTGCAGCCTGCCAGGCTCCTCTGTCCATGGGATTCTCCAGGCAAGAATACTAGGCTGGGTTGCCATTTCCTCCTCCAGGGGATCTTTCTGACCCAAGGATCAACTCGCATCTCCTGCAGCTCCTGCACTGGCAGGCAGATTTTTTTTTTTTTTAACCAGAGTTACCTGGGAAGCTCTAAGGTTCTAAGTGGTTAAGTGAATTTGCTCGTCATCACTGAGCTTCTTATTGTTGGCTTATATTCTGGAGTAGTAGGTATGATTGTATTAGGGATAGATGCTTTTTAAGTCCGCACATCTTGCAATTTAAACTGAGCCAGTTATCTGGGTAATAGAGCTGTGAATGGGAGGAAGTCACACAATGTGTTTTCTAGTTGGAGACTGTGCTATGTGCTTTGTATTTCTTTATGTTCAATTACGAAACATGGGATGATTCTGAGAACAGGGTGGTGAACTTCCATGTTTCTATTGAAATTAACTTTGTTTGGAAGGATATGCCTGTGCAGTAGAATGCTGCTGAATATTGTGTCCCGTGTTTTAACGAGAAACTTAAACAAATTCATCCATGTCACCAAAATTCTGCTGTCTTCATTTTTTTCTCTAAAGCTGACCCCTTTGCCGAACCACCTTAAGGACAGCTCCGGTTGCATTCCTTTACTTCTCTGACTCCTTTGTTGCCCGCAGCATGCTCCAATGTCCACAGAACGAAGTCCTGACTCCTTGGCCTGGCATCTGTGCCCTTTACAGTCTGCCTATCTCCTGCTGCTCCCTTAATTGTTCTATGTTCCAACTAGCTGTGCTGCTTGCCGTTGCCCAAGCCCTGTCTGTGCCCTCTTCCCTCTGGGCCTACAGAGGACACCCTCCCTTTCCTCGCCATCTGTCACATATTACCCTTGTTCAAGGCCTTCCTACTCCCTAGCCCTCAGCCAGAAATTTCCTCTTCTCTGAATATCAATTGTACTTGGTTCTTATGGCATTTGTTACATATTGATTCCTGCTTTATTATTCATGACTTGTGTTTCTCCTCATCCTTAGTAGATTCTAACTCTTTTCATAGCAAGGTTCATGTTGATTTTAACTCTGTATCTGGTGTACTGCCTGTCATGTTACTGAGCCTACCTATAAGCCTTTAATAAAATCTGGCAAATACATTTAAAAACTTGGATCTGGTTATTTTAATTTAGAAAAAGAATTCTGTTTGTCTTTTCCCCTGGTAATCTAAGTCAGGTTGAGTAGCTTGAGAATTGCCTATACACTGCATTTATTCTTGATGAATTAGAATTTGCTTCAGTAAAATTTATACTTTAAAAATTAGGTATATAATTTCATTTTTTCATAATTTCATGTGAGGCTTGCAGTAATATGATATTTTTATCCCCCTTTAACTGGTGATTGCACTGAGGTGAGAGATCAAGAAAGTCATTCGAGGCCACAGGGCAGGCAGAAGACAAAAGTGGGGCTGGAACCCAGGCCTCTCGTGGACACACAGCAACATGTCACATTGACTATGCTAAGAATGGACTAGAAATGTGTTCACACATTGCCACAGTCAATTAAGACAATGCTATGGGTCAGACTTAAATTGAAGAAAGTAGGGAAAACCACTAGACCATTCAGGTATGACCTAAATCAAATACCTTATGATTATACAGTGGAAGTGAGAAATAGACTTAAGGGACTAGATCTGATAGATAGAGTGCTTGATGAACTATGGACGGAGGTTCGTGACATTGTACAGGAGACAGGGATCAAGACCATCCCCATGGAAAAGAAATGCAAAAAAGCAAAATGGCTGTCTGGGGAGGCCTTACAAATAGCTGTGAAAAGAAGGAAGCAAAAAAGCAAAGGAGAAAAGGAAAGATATAAGCATCTGAATGCAGAATTCCAAAGAATAGCAAGGAGAGATAAGAAAGCCTTCCTCAGTGATCAATGCAAAGAAATGGAAGAAAACAACAGAAAGGGAAAGACTAGAGATCTCTTCAAGAAAATTAGAGAAACCAAGGGAACATTTCATGCAAAAATGGGCTCGATAAAGGACAGAAATGACATGGACCTAACAGAAGCAGAAGATATTAAGAAGAGGTGGCAAGAATACACAGAAGAATTGTACCAAAAAGATCTTCATGACCAAGGTAATCACAATGGTGTGATCACTGACCTAGAGCCAGACATCCTGGAATGTGAAGTCAAGTGGGCCTTAGAAAGCATCACTACGAACAAAGCTAGTGGAGGTGATGGAATTCCAGTGGGGCTTTTTCAACTCCTGAAAGATGATGCTGTGAAAATGCTGCACTCAATATGTCAGCAAATTTGGAAAACTCAGCAGTGGCCACAGGAATGGAAAAGGTCAGTTTTCATTCCAATCCCAAAGAAAGGCAATGCCAAAGAATGCTCAAACTACTGCACAATTGCACTCATCTCACATGCTAGTAAAGTAATGCTCAAAATTCTCCAAGCCAGGCTTCAGCAAAATGTGAACTGTGGACTTCCAGATGTTCAAGCTGGTTTTAGAAAAGGCAGAGGAACCAGAGATCAAATTGCCAACATCCGCTGGATCATCGAAAAAGCAAGAGAGTTCCAGAAAAACATCTACTTCTGCTTTATTGACTATGCCAAAGCCTTTGACTGTGGGGATCACAATAAACTGTGGACAATTCTGAAAGAGATGGGAATACCAGACTACCTTACCTGCCTCTTAAGAAACCTACATGCAGGTCAGGAAGCAACACTTAGAACTGGACATGGAACAACAGATTGGTTCCAAATAGGAAAAGGAGTATGTCAAGGCTGTATATTGTCACCCTGTTTATTTAACTTACATGCAGAGTACATCATGAGAAACGCTGGGCTGGAAGAAGCACAAGCTGGAATCAAGATTGCCAGGAGAAATATCAATAACCTCAGATATGCAGATTACACCACCCTTATGGCAGAAAGTGAAGAGGAACTCAAAAGCCTCTTGATGAAAGTGAAAGTGGAGAGTGAAAAAGTTGGCTTAAAGCTCAACATTCAGAAAACGAAGATCATGGCATCTGGTCCCAGCACTTCATGGGAAATAGATGGGGAAACAGTGGAAACAGTGTCAGCCTTTATTTTGGGGGGCTCCAAAATCACTGCAGATGGTGACTGCAGCCATGAAATTAAAAGACGCTTACTCCTTGGAAGGAAAGTTACGACCAACCTATATAGCACATTAAAAAGCAGAGATATTACTTTGCTGACAAAGTTCCATCTAGTCAAGGCTATGGTTTTTCAAGTAGTCATGTATGGATGTGAGAGTTGGACTGTGAAGAAAGCTGAGCGCCGAAGAATTGATGCTTCTGAACTGTGGCATTGGAGAAGACTCTTGAGAGTCCCTTGGACTGCAAGGAGATCCAACCAGTCCATCCTAAAGGAGATGAGTCCTAGGTGTTCTTTGGAAGGAACGATGCTAAAGCTGAAACTCCAGTACTTTGGCCACCTCATGCAAAGAGTTGACTCATTGGAAAAGACTCTGATGCTGGGAGGGATTAGGGGCAGGAGGAGAAGGGGATGACAGAGGATGAGATGGCTGGATGGCATCACTGACTCGATGGACGTGAGTTTGAGTGAACTCCAGAAGTTGGTGATAGACGGGGAGGCCTGGTATGCTGCAATTCACAGGGTTGCAAAGAGTCGGACACGACTAAGCAACTGAACTGAATTGAACTGATGGGTCATGAAATTTGGTTCTGTGTAGATACTACAGATAATGGACTATTTGAGATTTTCTCCTTTCACCAGTCTGTTTTAACACTCTTGGCTCATTTTGTTCTCTAACAAGGATTTGCCTGAAAGTCCAGTCCTGGGCCCTCTGCTTTAGGCCTTCTCCACTGTCTCCTTTAGGGACCTACCCTGTCTCAAGGTTTTAATCAGCACCAATCTGCTGACTTTTCTAGTGTCTTTGTCTGGATTGATGACCCCTCCTCTGATCTCCAGCTCTCACCTCTTATGGTTTGCCAGAAGTTTCTGCTTGGAGTTCTGTAGTTCTTTATATCCCTGATATTAAATCCAAACTTATCATCTGCTCTCTGACCAAACTTACCCCCTTCTTGATCTATAGTTTTCCCATCACCATTCTACTTGTCTAAGTTCAAAATTATTGTCATCTTTAACTTCTTCATTCTTCACAGTTTATTCACTATGTCTTATTAAGTCTTCTTTCAAAATGTCTACTGTGTCTACTTGAGAATCTAATGCATCTGTGTTCATGCTCAGTCATGTCTGACTCTTTTCGATCCCATGGACTGTAGCCCGCCAGGCTCCTCTGACCACGGGATTCTCCAGGCAAGAATACTGGAGTGGGTTGCCATCCCCTCCTCCAGGGGAGGATCTAAAGGCTTTTGGCAGGTATTGCACCTTTCTTTAGAATCCCTTATTTCACATACATTTCTGCTCCCCACCCCCTCTATTTCCATCACCACCTTCCAATTCAGGACCTCTTCTGCTTCATCCTTAAACCATTGTGATAATATTTGTTTGATTCAGTTCAGTTCAGTTCAGTTGCTCAGTCATGTCTGATTCTTTGCAACCCCATGAACTGCAGCACACCAGGCCTCCATGGCCATCACCAACTCCCGGAGTTCACTCAAACTCATGTGCATCGAGTTGGTGATGCCATCCAATCATCTCATCCTCTGTCGTCCCCTTCTCCTCCTGCCCCCAATCCCTCCCAGCATCAGGGTCTTTTCCAATGAGTCAACTCTTTGCATGAAGTGGCAAAAGTATTGGAGTTTCAGCCTCAGCATCAGTCCTTTCAATGAACACCCAGGACTGGTCTCCTATAGAATGGACTGCTTGGATCTCCTTGCAGTCCAAGGGACTCTCAGGAGTCTTCTCCAATGCCACAGTTTAAAAGCATCAGTTCTTCAGCACTCAGCTTTCTTCACAGTCCAACTCTCACATCCATACATGACCACTGGAAAAATCATAGCTTTGACTAGACGGACCTTTGTTGGCAAAGTAATGTCTCTGTTTTCAATATGCTGTCTAGGTTGGTCATAACTTTCCTTCCAAGGAGTATGCTAAGTTGCTTCAGTCGTGTCCGACTCTGTGTGACCCCATAGACGGCAGCCCACCAGGCTCCGCCATCCCTGGGATTCTTCAGGCAAGAATACTGGAGTGGGTTGCAATTTCCTTCTCCAATGCATGGAAGAGAAAAGTGAAAATGAAGTCTCTCAGTTGTGTCCGACTCTTAGCGACCCCATGGACTGCAGCCTACCAGGCTCCTCTGTCATGGATTTTCCAAGGAGTAAGTGTCTTTTAATTTCATGGCTGCAATCACCATCTGCAGTGATTTTGGAGCCCCCCAAAATAAAGGCTGACACTGTTTCCACTGTTTCCCCATCTATTTCCCATGAAGTGATGGGACCAGATGCCATGATCTTCATTTTCTGAATGTTGAGCTTTAAGCCCACTTTTTCACTCTCCACTTTCACTTTCATCAAGAGGCTTTTGAGTTCCTCTTCACTTTCTGCCATATGGGTGGTGTCATCAGAATAGCTGAGGTTATTGATATTTCTTCTGGCAATCTTGATTCCAGCTTGTGCTTCTTCCAGCCCAGCATTTCTCATGATGTACTCTGCATGTAAGTTAAATAAACAGGGTGACAATATACAGCCTTGACGTACTCCTTTTCCTATTTGGAACCAGTCTGTTGTTCCATGTCCAGTTCTAAGTGTTGCTTCCTGACCTGCATGTAGGTTTCTTAAGAGGCAGGTAAGGTAGTCTGGTATTCCCATCTCTTTCAGAATTGTCCACAGTTTATTGTGATCCCCACAGTCAAAGGCTTTGGCATAGTCAATAAAGCAGAAGTAGATGTTTTTCTGGAACTCTCTTGCTTTTTCGATGATCCAGCGGATGTTGGCAATTTGATCTCTGGTTCCTCTGCCTTTTCTAAAACCAGCTTGAACATCTGGAAGTCCACAGTTCACATTTTGCTGAAGCCTGGCTTGGAGAATTTTGAGCATTACTTTACAAGCATGTGAGATGAGTGCAATTGTGCAGTAGTTTGAGCATTCTTTGGCGTTGCCTGATTAATGTTCCTAAAATACAAATTGAAAGATGTTTCTTCTTCCCTTCTCTCCCCATCTCCAAATTCAACTGGTGTCCATTTGATTATAGGATCAAATCCTTCTTTAGCCTGGCATACCAAACCTCCCACAATCTAACCTAACTGAAGGTCCCATCTGTATTATCCAACACCTCCCCACAGTAATTCTTTGCTCCAGGAAAACTCTTGTGCTGTCTTGGAATGTATCTTCCATTGCCTTGCTTTGGTACTCAGTTTATTTCTTCCTTTCTTCAGTCTATTTCTTTAGATCCTCCTCATTTCTCAGGGCCCAACCCATGTCTCATCTTTTTAGTATGGTGTTTCCTTTATATTTAAATCATGTATCTGCAGCCCTGTGGCCCTTACTGTCTTCATCTCTGTCCTTCACAGTGCTGTTGAATGACTAGAAGCATTGGCGTCACCTGGGAGCTGATTAGAAATGTAGCATCCCAGGCCCCACATCAAACCTGCTGAATCTGAATCTGCATTTTAGCCTGAAGTGATTTATGCAGGTTGAGAAGTCCTAGTCTATTGCACTTAGATGTGTAAATAATAATTATTTGTTATTATTGTTCAGTCATTAAGTTGTGTCCGAGTCTTTGTGACCCCATGGACTGCAGTACACCAGGCTTCCCTGTCCTTCACTATCTCCTGGAGCTTGCTCGAACTCATGTCCATTGAGTCGGTGATGCCATCCAACCATTTCATCCTCTGTCGTCCCCTTCTCCTGCTGCCTTCAATCTTCCCCAGCATCAGGGTCTTTTCCAATGACTTGGCTCTTCACATCAGGTGGCCCAAGCATTGGAGCTTCAGCTTCAGCTTCAGCATCAGTCCTTCCAATGAATATTATACACTGATTTATATACTGATCTTTACTCCTTCAGACCCTTGAGGTCTAGGAACCTGTTTTATTTCTTTGCATTACTCTGAAATACAATTTCATGGAAAAGTCTTCACTTAGTAAATAGATTTTAGTGTCCTTCCCTTAATTTCTTTTTAAGAGGGGAGAAAAGACCCTCTAAGACTCCTGGAAAGTGAATATAAGCATTGGTTGTTGTTTCAGTGAAGAGAAAGTCAACTGATTCCACCTAAAGTTGGCAAAGAAAGCAGTAGCAGGACTTTCCCGGTGGCCTAGTGGTTGAGAATCCACATGCTAATGCAGGGGACATGGTTTTGATCCCCATCCAGGAAGATTCCACATGGCAGGGGGCAGCTAAGCCCCTGCACCAGAACTACTAAAGCCTGCACCTTAGAACCCTTGCTCTGCAACAAAAGAAGCCACTTCAATGAGAAGCCCATGCTCCACAGCTAGAGAGTAGCCCCTACTTGAGGCAACTAGAGAAAGCCCATGCACAACAATGAAGAGCCAACACAGCCAAAAATAGTACATAAATACAACAAAACAGCAGCAGCAAGTCTCTTACGTGATGATGTCTTTGTGTTCTCATAGCACCTCTACTCTCCCCCATTAGAACACCATTCTGTTTGCATGACAGCTGAATGCGTGTCTCTCTCATTACCAGACAGGGAGCTCCTTGAGAGCAGAGACTGTGTCCTAGTCACCCTTTTATCAACAGCTCCTTGTCCGTCACATGTTTATTGATTATTGATTTGATTTAGTAAATATATGAATAACTTGATATACGAATAAATTGTAGAGAATAAACTGAGACATCTACTGGATGGTTCTTACTATAGTCAACCAATTATAAATTTATGACCACATCCTAGACCACAGATGGGCTTCTCTGATAGCTCAGTTGGTAAAGAATCCGCCTGCAATACAGGAGACCCCAGTTTAATGTCTGAATCTGACAAGACTCTTCAAACCAGAAATTTGCCTGTTTTCACTTGTTTCCCACCACATGTCAATTTTCAAGGGCTGAAGATGAGAAATAGGCAGGCTGAAAGTAGAAACAGGGAAGAACTCAGCTGGCAATGACTTAAAGGAAACCTCACTTGTTCAACTATAAGAATTTCAATATTCACATTACAATGTGTTTTCTGCCAGGAAGTTCATCCAACATAAAGGAATGATAAGGTAAATGATTACAGAACAAAAAGGTGATTATGTAGCTTGTTATTTCACAAGTTCATTGTGTCTGAAAAAATGAGATTTTGCTGAGTTTAGTAGAGAAATGTTTACTTTGCGGCAAATGTTGTCCATCAGTGAAACAAAGAGAAATTTGAGAATGGATAGTGTTGCTATATTTTCCCACTAGCCTAGGTTCACAGAAGTCCAAAGAATACAACATTGTCATGACCCTAGCGTGCACTTTTACTATTTGTTAGCTTTTTGCATGGGAATGTGCCTTAAGTCTGCCAATAGACTGCAAGAAGGGCAAAACAAATATAGTTGACCCTTGAACAATGTGAGGGTTAGGGCCAATGACCTTCCGAGCAATTGAATATCCATGTATGGCTTATAACTGGAACTTTCTTATCCATCCATGGTTCTTCTATATCAGCAGTTCTGAATTCTCAGATTGAACCAACCTCAGATCATGTAGTACTATAGTATTTGCTATTGAAAAAAATCCACATATAAGTGGACCCACGCAGTTCAAATTTATGTTGTTCAAAGGTCAATTGTATTTTTTAATCCTATACATAATTTATAATGCTCAGCACATAGAGATTCCGACGTGACTGAGTGACTAAGCACAGCACATAGACATTCAGTCTACCCTCCCTCCCTCCTTCCTTCTTTCTCTCCCTCCCTTCCTTCCTTTCCTCTAGTAAGAATTTACTGAATGACTGAAATAGAATATTGAGATATTCATCTAAACAACAGGATATTCTAATCTAGTGCTGTCATACATGCTGGGAAAAAGTCACTCATCAGAACAAATTCATTCTCTTCACAGAACTTCATTGTAGAGGAGTAAAAAAGACAAATAAAATAGGTAAAACATATAGTTAGATGGGCTTCCCAAGTGGCGCTAATGGTAAAGAATTGCCAATTCAAGAGACATAAAGACACGAGTTTGATCCCTGGGTCGGGAAGATTCCCTGGAGAAGGAAATGGCAACCCACTCCAATGTTCTTGCCTGGAGTATCCCATGGACAGAGCAGCATGCAAGGCCACAGTCCATGGACTCACAAAAGAGATACAACTGAAGTGACTTAGCACTTGCATAGTAACTATGCACATGCATGGTTAGATCATGATATGAAATGCATAAAAAATAATTAGAGAAGGGTGTTGGTAAATATACTTTTAGATAAGGAGTGAGAAATAGCCCCCTTTAAGAAGTAAGATTTATGAAGGATGTGAATTATGTAGGTATCTGGGAGAGAAGCATCCCAGAAAATGGAATAGCAAGTACTCAGACCACAAGGTAAGTGTGTGTTCAAATGAATGGGCACAATAAGAAGGTTCCTTGGGTTTGGAATACAAAGAACCTGGGGGAGGATGACAGGACAGGTGAGGTCAGATATTGCATCTTGATAGATCTCGTTGGCTGCTATACTGAGAAAATCTTGACTAGAGATAAGAATGGAGGCAGGGAATCAATTAGGGGGCCACTGCAGCAATACAGACAGGAAATGCCTGGGACTTCCCTGTGATCCAGTAGTTAGGACTTCACCTTCCAATGCAGGGTGTGTGGGTTGGATCCCTGATCGAGAAACTAAGATCCTACCTACCTCATGGCCAAAACACCAAAACATAAAACGGTGATTTTCCAAAATGCAAATGTGGCCATGTTATTTAAATGTCTATCAACAGATGAATGGATAAAGAAGATGTGGTACATATATACACATACAATGGAATATTACTCAGCCATAGAAAGGAATGAAACTGGGTCATTTGCAGTGATGTGGATGCTCATAGAGTTCGTCATTCAGAGTGAAGTAAGTCAGAAAGAGAAAAACAAATATTGCATATTAACATATTTATATAATCTAGAGAAATGGTACAGATGAACCTATTTGCAGGGCAGGAATAGAGATGCAGATCTAGTGATCAGACATTGTGGACACTCAGGGGGAAGGGGAGGGTGGGACAAATTGGGAGAGCAGCATTGACATATACACACTCGTGTGTAAAATAGATGGCTAGTAGGAGCTGCTGTGCAGCACAGGGAGCTCGGCTCAGCTCGGTAGCTCCACGATGACCAAGAGGGGTGGGATGTGGGGGTGGGAGGGAGGTTAAGAGGGAAGGATATATGTATACTTATAACTGATTCATGCACAGCAGAAACTAACACAAGATTGTAAAGCAATTATTACCTCAATGAAGAAAATAATGAATGGAAAAAAATTTTTTCCCTTCCAATCTGAACAAAAATTTCTCAAAGGCTTTCTTTTGTCTACAAAGCCCAAGTCCAGAGCTTGGCCAATAAGAATCCTCATGATCTGGTCCTGTTTATCTTGTAGATTTATTGCTCCCCTCACACTCATCACTGCTATTCATTAGCTACATGGAACTACCTGCAGTTAATTGATTTGTTCACTCAATATTCAAATATACAGAGAGTGCTTCCAATGTTACAGGCACCTTGCTAAGCTCTGGGGATACAACGCTGGACGTGGCAGACTTGGTTCCTGCTCTCATGGAACCACACTTTCTCAATTTCCGTGCTTTTCTCTTTGATCTCCTTGCCTTGAACTTGCTACAACCTCTCCCTCCCTCTGCCCCACTGCCTCTCAGAGAACATCAACTCACCTTTTAAGTTTCAGCTCATGTCATTTCCTTACATTAGCACTTGCCTTAATCTCTCTTCTAAAAATGCTTCCTCCCTCAAAAGGCATTGAATAACTTAACAGCTCTACAAGTGACAATCTCTAAATACAGTCCAGATTCAGTTCACAGTGTTGTAGTAGGAGATTATAGCTCATGGAACAGGCCTTTTTTTTCCCCTTGATTCCAGTATGTAGAAAAGCCTCCCTTTTCTGGATTTGCTCCCCTGTCCTTAGGCTCCACAAATAGGATAAGTAATTGTTAACCTGCCACAGAGGGCACGAATCTGAATGTACTAGATTACACACACAGAGGATGCTCTGGGATTTGGATATAGTAAGGACTCGGAGATGGTGATTTGACTGGTAAGGGTGCTGGGGAACTTGTCTTAAAGCTACATTTGCATAGCAGGCTCATGATTTTTACTTATGTATTAACACACGTGTATTTGTAGTACCTTGGTTGGGCATTGATACAGACAGGGGTTAAAGACTCTCTTCTAAGCTGTCTCTTAGTGCAACCACTGTACAGAAAGATGGCAGAATGACTGCCTTATGTGTACCTGCCCATGCTCCCTGATCTGCCCTCGTTTGCAGCTCCTAGATTTTGGGAATGAAAACATGTGGGGATTCAGAACATGTAAATAGATAGGGGTAGGTAATGAGGCTAAATGCCAAGAAAACCCTTCCTTACTTTCTGCATCCATCACCGAAGGGGTGCTTCAGTATAGGAGTGAGCATTTTGCTAAGGCTAAGAAATTCTAGAAAGTCTGGTCCCAACTTCTAATTTCTCCCCTCTCTCGTTTCTCTGTCTCTGCATTTCCTCACCTTCCTCTCGATGCACACGTATATGCATTTAGATAATTTTAGAAAGCTCCACTGGGGAATAACTGTATTTTATAAAGATGCAATAGTACTAAAACCAAATATTCCAGTAAAAAATATGCCCTTGGCTCTCCCCTTTCTGACTTACTTATAGGCTGCATATAACAGTATACCTTATAATGGAGCTATAAAAATGAGTATTGGATGCTCTCTGGCCTCACCTCTAGTGTGATTAGGCAGTCAATGACCAAGTTATCACTGCTGACGCATATTAAAGGATAGTATAGAATTACACTGGCTACAATAAAAACCATACTCCCCACAATGGTACAGTAGGGTGAACGTTCCATGATGACTGATAACACATTTGATTCCACATGTGTCCGTACATGCACATACAAATATGCACATATAAACATTATAACCAGATTAGCATTTTCCTTTTGCATTGTACTGAACATCTTAAAGTGCTATTTCATCAGTGATTGTCAATCAAAGTTATAAAATCACATAAATATATTTATAAGGTATAAACACTTTAAATAATTTATGAAGGACACAGTTTGCTGCACAGAAGAGGTAGCACAGTCACTGTGCTTATAAAGAGATTTAAACTTATTTAAAGAGATGCCTGTTCTGTTATTACTTAAAATATAGTTATATCTACGTGAACCTGATTATTAATTAATTTGTCACAACATTTAAATGTATCAGTGAAGGCATTTTATAAATTAAAATCATATCAATTTAGGGGACTATTCTGATTACAAAGGTTTATGATTAGGTGGTGATTATGAGGGCCTTGTTTAATAATTATTTAGACTTGCTGACTCCTGTGGTTATGTTGTTGTTGTTCAGTTGCTAAATCATATTTGATTCTTTGTGACCCCTTTGTCTGCAACACACTAGGCCCCTCTGTCCTTCATTATCTCCCACAGTTTGCTCAAATTCATGTCCATTGAGTTGGTGATGTTATTTAACCATCTCATCCTCTGCTGCCCCCTTCTCCTTTTGCCTTCAATCTTTCCCAGTACCAGGGTCTTTTCCAATGAGTCAGCTCTTCCCATCAAGTGGACAAAATAGTGGGACTTCAGCTTTAGCATCGGTCCTTCCAACCAATACCTGCAGTTAATACTTTATAATGGACTTCCCAGGTGGCACTAGTGGTAAGGAACCCGCCTGCCAATGCAGGAGAAGTAAGAGAGGGGGGTTCAATCCCTGGGTCGGGAAGATCCCCTGGAGGAGGGCATGGCAACCCATTCCAGTATTCTTGCCTGGAGAATTCCATGGACAGAAGAGATAGGCTACTATCCATTGGGTTGCAAAGAGCTGGACACGACTGAAACAACTTAGCACACATGTATACTTTATAACAAACATGCCCATTTAAAAGTACAGGAATGGATGGTATGTAGTGAACAGATAAGAAAAGAGGGTCAATTCTAAAGCTTTAAATTAGATTCTTATTGATTTCATGTGTGTTTTTTTGCTATAAATGTTTTCATGCTTGTCAGTCTTGATTATTGCATGTTAGCGATTTTACCGCTGTGTACAATGGGCTTCCCTCATAGCTCAGATGGTAAAGAATCCACCTGCAATGAAGAAGACCCCAGTTCGATTCCTGGATCAGGAAGATCCGTTGGAGAAGGGATAGGCTACCCACTCCAGTATTCTTGGGCTTCCCCTGTGGCTCAGCTGGTAAAGAACCCACCTGCAATGTGGGAGACCTGGGTTCGATCCCTGGGCTGGGAAGATCCCCTGGAGAAGGGAAAGACTACCCACTCCAGTATTTTGGCCTGGAGAATTCCATGGACTAAGCCCATGGGGTCACAAAGAGCTGGACGTGACTGAGCGACTTTCACTTTCACAATAGACAGGTTAAGTGTCAGGGTATGGCACGGTCAGAGTGTAAGGCTGGTGACTTGAATTTACTACTGAAATTGCAAGATTCTTCCCTGCCTCTGCCCCACCTCTGTTTAGGAAGCAGAGCACAGACTTCTGTACCTGCCTCAGATATGTGTCAAGTTAAAAGTGGGTGGTCCCGAGTGGTCTCCTACCAATTTGGTATAGGCTGGGTGGCACGTGCCTCTTCCCACCACCCCGTGGCTAATGTCTAGACATCTGCTCCAAGGCCATTTGTTTAATCAAGAATACACAGTGGGTGGACTTCACCGATGGCTCAGTGGTAAAGAATCTGCCTGCAATGCAGGAGATGCAGGAGATGTGGGTTTGATCCCTGGGTTGGGAAGATCCTCTGGAGGTAGAAATTGCAACCTATTCCAATATTCCTGTCTGGAAAATCCCATGGACAGAGGAGCCTGGTGGGCTATACCGGTGGCAAATACTCAGACACGACTTAGTGACTGAGCACACACGCACCCCAACGGATAAGAAATAACATGGGCTCTGGAATCAGATTCACTTATTCATTCCGTCATTCAAAAGATATTATTTGAGTGCCCAAGTGCTTGGCATTATTCTAGGCACTGGGAATACAATAGTGATCCTGCCTTCAGGAACTTCCCACTTTCATGATTCAAGGCAAGGTTCAGGCAAGACAATTTACTCTTTGAACTTTAGTCTCCTAATTTGTACCAGATTCATATCTCTTGGGAGAATTAACTGAGGCTGTGTCTGAAAAGTACCCAACATTGTTCCCAGCACACTGCAAAAGTCAGTTATTTTTGTTGTTGGGCAAAAGCCAGATGCAGGCCATATTTCTACCACAAATTTAATTGCTTGTGAATGTGATCTATTGGTTGTAATTACTCTGACATGTCATGCTTTTGTTTAGTCTGAGCATCATTTACAATATAGTAACGACCCGATGACATTGGGAAATATTACTGTCTTCCTAATAATGGTTTGCTGTTTAGGTACCACACATGAAATGAATACCCAAGCTCCTTTCCCTTCAGGGCACTCACAGTAAGAATAGAAGATGATTTTCTAAGAGCTGTGTACATACTGGATGAGACACAAACAGGGAAAGAAAAAAACAAAAAAACCAGAAAACTCCAGACAACATTTTAACTGTTAAAGCAGTAGCTTTAGAGGCCCTGGACAGGGAAATTTAAAAGGTAGAATCTTACTTGTGTTGGAAGAAGTTTCATTTCATCTTGCCATTGAAAGAACTTGAGAAAAGGACATGAGAATCTATTTGGTTGTGAAAATCTAATTAACTATCGAGCTGTGATGTTCCTTAATAATTGAATTAGTTGCATCAAAACCAGGAGATGCTTTTAAGGGTTGAAATGAAAGTCCTAAATTGATCACCTAAATCATGTACTCCTTTATCAAAATGCCCGGAAACCTGTTCAGGCTAGAGACTGGTTAATAGAATACAGCAAGCTGTCCTAGGCAGTACACATTTGCTTTCCTATGTTAGAAGCTGAGCCTCATCTGAAAAAAGGCTGTTCAAGATGATATTTTTGGCAAAACGAGAAGTGGCACCAGAGACTTTATGGTGGAAGGCATAGGAAGTGCCAGTTCAAGCTGCATTCCCAAGACATTTGATTAAAAACAGGGACTTGACACTTAGTGTCTCATAGGGTTTAGAGCACAGTTGGAAGAATCATCTTAAAAAGTTTAAAAAATGCCACTGCTTCTGCACTGCTGCTGCTAAGTCGCTTCAGTCGTGTCCGACTCTGTGCGACCCCATAGACGGCAGCCTACCAGGCTCCCCTGTCTCTGGGACTCTCCAGGCAAGAACACTGGAGTGGGTTGCCATTTCGTTCTCCAATGCATGAAAGTGAAAAGTGAAAGTGAAGTCGCTCAGTCGTGTCCAACCCTCAGGGACCCCATGGACTGCAGCCCACCGGGCTCCTCGGTCCATGGGATTTTCCAGGCAAGAGTACTGGAGTGGGGTGCCATTGCCTTCTCCGAAAAATGCCATTGCCCATCCTTTATCCCTAAGTGAGTATCTCTGGGGCTGGGATCTAGCACTGGCCTTTTAAAAAAAGCTCCCCTAGGAATTACCCTAGGTAATTCCAATGTAGCCAGAGGTGAAAACTGTTGCTTGAAGGTATTAGTTTTCAAAGTGTTGTCCCCAGATCAGTATCACCTGGGCATTTGTAGAGATGCAAATTATCAAGCTTGCTCTTAACCTACAGAATCCAATCCGAAGGTCTGGAGTGGGGTTGGCGGGAACTCAGTAATCTGTGTTTTAACAAGCCCTCCAGGTGTTTCTGATGGCCACTCCAGTGTGAGAACCATTGTTCTAGGTAAGTCATGTCAGACAAAAAAGGCAGGAAGGCAATTAGGCTGAAATGGCTCAGGTTGCAGGCCCACTGTGGTTTCCATTTGAACTTACAGAAAAGAGTTAAAAATACATGTTTCTCATTCCCATATAGCCTCTGAGAGGGGAAAGGATCTAACTCTGCAGCTTCGTCTCTCTCAAACCTCCTAGGAGGAAACAATAGACACCTCTGGGTTCCAACTGGGTCACACAATTTTAAATAAAATGCAGAGACTAATAATGGAAAGCTGTCTGACCACCAGAGAGGGCTGTTGGCACTTGTATCTAGGAGGGAAGTGAATGGGGAGGGTAAGGGCTTTCTGGACCAGGAAAGAAAAACTTAAAAAGAAAGAGAAAAGAAAATCATTAAAACTGAACTCTCTCTTACTTTTTCCTTTTATTTCATGACTGCAAATGTTTTTTTTTGGGGGGGGGGTGGGGCACACACACACAGAACTGATATGCTAATAAAACTGAATAACGTCCTTTGTACTAAGTTTTCAGTAGGAGATGAGAACTGCATAAGAACATGTTCTACTGATGCGTTGGTTTTCTCACAGTAACATCCAGCCCCCAGAACATTCTCCAGTGGCTCCCACATTCTCCTGTCCTACTGAATAAACCTGGAACAAAGCTGAGCCCCCGCCTGTATGGGGAAGGCTATGCTGGAGAATTGTAGCTTGGCTCTGGTGCTGACTTAGACGAGAGGCTGTGGGGAAGTCACTTAGCTTCTCTGGCCTCCAATTTTCTCAAGTAGAAAATGACAGAAACCACCCAGATGAACTGAAATGTCAAAGTAATCTGCACAGGACTGGGAAGAAGGCCAGGTGCCACAGCCAAGCAGGAGAGAGGAAAATTGTACAGGCTCATGGTGTCACCTCCTGGCAAAGGGGCATAATGAAATTTCAGCTGAAACACTGACAAGTTTAATTACCAAATGTGAGCCTAACACTTTCTGTGCATTTTCCAGTAGTTTAATTGTCTTTTCTTCCCCATACTCACACTCTGCAAATACACTGCCTCTACCAAGCAATAATCTAAGTTAACCAAATGAACCACCATAGATGAATCATATAAATAAGTGAAGAACCTCAACCAAATCCCAGACGATTGACTTTTGTGGAGCAGAAATATCTCCCCCTCCAACCCCCAGCTTACCTTTAAGTTCATTTTATGAGAAAACAAATACCACATGGGATCATTATTTTAAACACAAATTGCATTTAAGAGGACGTGTCTGGTAAACCTTCTGGGGCTGTAAATTAGCTACTATTATAATTTCATTTGACTAAGGGCTATGAAATGCATTTCTGGGAATTACTGTGCAGAGACGTCCTTCCAATGCTTTATAAGATGGGCTTTACTAAGCCTGGAAAGAAGAATGCAATCCTACTCAGTGTGTGTGTGTTAGTCACTCACCTGCTCAGTGTACTTGTTCTTAAATTGAGGCTACTCGATGACCCAGGCTCATTCTACCTAACTGTACAGTCAGCTTTCCTGGATTTACAAAAGATGAGATTTTGGGAAAGAAAATGAGAAAAAATGAGTCATTCACAGAGATTCATAACTAGCAATTTGAAATTGGTATTCAGATCATCTGATCTTTTTATCTCTTTCTTTGTTCAGTTTCATTCCAGCCTCTGAGAATTTCCCAGGCATAATTCATTACTCTGTTCAATCCAGTCATTGCTTCGTTCAATTACTATCCTTTGTTTCTCTAGTGAAGTTTTGCTTTCAAGACTAGGAATGACCCTTTCCAATATATATTATTTTCATTTCCTCATAGAAGTTCCATCGTTTATTTCTTTTCCACTATATTTTTCCTTAATTGCTTCATTTATTTCTTTGCTTGCTGTATTTTCATGTTTCTTTTTTGCTATGATCCTTATTTTCCTCTAGGAAACCTCTTCTCACTCTTAGTGTTATCTTCTAGAATGCTGTTAGATTTCCTCTTTTACTTATACAAACAACTGCAGCATAGAAATGGCCATGCGTGCATGCATGCTAAGCCTTTTCAGTCATGTCTGATTCTGTGCGACTCTATTGACTTCAGCCCACCAGACTCCTCTATCCATGGGATTCTCCAGGCAAGAATACAGGAGTGTGTTGCCATGCCCTCCTCCAGGTGGTCTTCCCGACCCAGAGACTGAACCTGAGTCTCTTATGTCTACTCTGCATTGGCAGGTGGGCTGTTTACCACTAGTGCCACCTGGGAAGCCCCAGAAAGGGCCCTGCTGACTTACCAATATCAGGCTGGTCTAGGCTAGCACAGAACCTGGCATATAGTAGGCATTCAACTGATATCTCTTTAATGACTGCTTGAATAAATGAAAATAATAGAAATGACATCAGTATTTGCTGCAATCTTATGCAAAATTATAAATGAATAACTTTCACCCCTCCAATATGAGTCAATTTGTTTTTGTTAAACCACCTTATTGAAGTATGATGGACATACAAAAATCTGTACATATTTAGTGTTTACAACTTCTTAAGCTTGGAGATAAGTATATGTCTCTGAAGTCATCATCACAATCTATGCTATAAACATATATATCATCTCCAAAGTTTTCTTCCATCCTTTTTTATTTTCAATTCTTATAATAAAGACACAACATAAAATCTACCTCCCAGTAAAGTTTTCAGTATACAGTACAGTATTAACTATAGGAATATATATATATATAGCTCATGTATATGGGCTTCCCAGGTGGCACTGGTGGTAAAGAGCCTGCCTGCCAATGTAGGAGACATAAGAGACACGGGTTCAATCCCTGGGTTGGGAAGATCCTTGGAGTAGGAAATAGCAACCCTCTCCAGTATTCTGGTGGGTTACAATCCATAGGGTCACAAAAAGTTGGATATGACTGAAGTGACTTAGCATGCATGCATACATGTGTATGTATATATATATATTTATACATATATATAGACAAAGTGCGATACAGTAGATTTCTAGACTTATCATCCTGTATAACCAACACTTTGTCCCTTTGACACTTTGTACGTCCTTAATTCCCCCAACCCTCTAGCCTCTGACCCACTCTGTTCTATTCTCTGCTGTAAGCCTGACTATTTTACAGCCATCATGTAAGTGGTATCATGTAGCATTTTTCTTCTGTGTCTGGCTTATTTTACTTAGCATAATGTTTTCCAGTTTCATCCACGTTGTTCTTTTTAAGGCTGAATAACACTGAATATTTCCATATTTTCTTTATCAGTTCATCTGTCCTTGGATATTTAGGCTGTTTCTACATTTTGGCTATTGCGGATAGTGTGATATGAACACGGGAGTGCTAATATCTCTTGAGATCCTGATTTCATTTCTTTTGGATACTAGATCAAAATCACTAGATCATATGGTCATTTTATTTTTAATTTTGGAAGGAAAGTCCTTACCATTTTCCACAGCAGCTGCACCATTTGCATTCACATCGATTGTGTACAAGGAGTCTAGTTATTCCCCATCTTCACCATAATTGTTATCTTTAGTTTGTTTGTTTGCTAATAGCCATTCTGGCAGGTGTGAAGTGATATCTCAGTGTGGTTTGATTTGCACTTTCCCACTCATTAGTGGTGTTGAGGTTTTTTTCATACACCTGCTGGTCATTTGTATGTCTTCTTTGGAGAAATGTCTATTCAAGTCTTTAGCCTATTTTTAAATTGTGTTACTTGTTGTTTTGCTATTAGTCTGCAGAAGACATACGATCTCCTTGTATATTGGAAATTAACATTTTATTGATACATGGTTTGCATATATTTTCTTCCATTCCATAGGTTGCCTTTCCACATTGTCGATGGTTTCCTTCTCTGTGTAGAAAACTTTCAGCTTGATGTGGGTCCACATCACTAGTTTTGGTTTTGCTGCCTATGCCTTTGGGGTCATATTCAAGAAATTGTTGCCAAGATGAATGTCATGAAGCTTCTCCCTGTTTTTTCTTCAAGAAGTTTTATAGTTTCAGTTCTTACATTGAAGTCTTTAATCCATGAGTATATCCTTGTGTATGGTATAAGACAAGAGTTCAATTACATTATTTTGCATGTGTATATCCAATTTTCCCCACATACACTATTTTTTTTTTTTTGGCTATGTGGCTTGTGAGATCTTAGTACACTAACCAGGTATCAAATACAAGTTTCCTGCATTGGAAGCATGGAGTTTTAACCACTGGATCGCCAGGGAAGGACTGATGCTAAAGCTGAAGCTCCAATACTGTGGCCATCTGATGTGAAGAGCCGAGTCATTAGAAAAGACCCTGATGCTGGGAAAGAGTGAAGGCAGGAGGAGAAGGGGACGACAGAGGATGAGATGGTTGGATGACATCACTGACTCAATGGACATGAATTTGAGTAAGCTCCGGGAGGTGGTGAAGGACTGGGAAGCCTGGCCTGCTGCAGTCCATGGGGTCGCAAAGAGTCAGACACATCTGAGTGACTGAATGACAACAAAGACTGGATTAGTTTCTATGTGACTCATGATCTGCCACCACTTCCTGAAAGATTAACCATTATTGAGAAGTGACCACTTCTGGACACTGTGACAACTGCCACAGCTTAGAAGCAAGGATTCTTAACCTAAAGTCCATTTACCTCCAGAAATTGGGTTTCAAAGATCCGTTAACCTCCTGAAATTATGTTAGTAAACATATATCACATGTTTCTGGGGAGAAAGTCTATAGATTTCTTAACATTCTCAAAGGAGAATGTGATCTAACATCTTAAAACCACAGTGTCTGAGAAACCTCCATGCTATAAGAGCAATTGGTAAGTCCTGGCAAAAAAGAAGCTTGGTCAAATAGAACTTTATTGAAATTCGAACTCTGCCTGCCCCTTGCTAGCTGGGTGACCTTGATTACAATCTCCCTCAACTTCAATTTCCTTATCATGAAACGGGGATTATAATGACAAATTTCTAGATGACTCTCTAGTAGAACCTGAACTTCAACCCTGATTTTTCTGACTCTAAAGCCCATGTATTTAATAACTACCACTCTACTATCACTAAATGAGATGGTTAATGTGGAAGTACTTGGTGTAGAGTAGATAAATACTCAGAAATATTTTTTAAAGCAACAATAGAAAAGACAACCTAAGGAAAAGCCACTTTAGAAATTCCTCTTTGTCTGATTAAGGAATATTCAAATTAAAAATATTTTTGTCATTGTTTTTATAAAACCAACCCCAAAATTTGGGGGAAGAGAGGGTATAAAACTGCTGCAAGTGGATCAAGGGGTAAGGGGATTTCAGTGAGTCTTATGATGTGGTTTTGACAGGGAATAGCTAACTAGGGTTACCTAACATTCAAGTGAAAGGTTGTGTGAATCTTCTAGACTTTGTAGACAGACTACTCCTTGATCATCTACTTCTAGGTAAATGGGACTTCTATTTCACTAGAGTCCAGCAGGAGACAGGGTTTTATGTTAATAATGATTGTCCCTCTGCCTGAACAAAAGGATGAAGGATAAATCATCATGGAACATAGGAGGGCCAGTCATTGTCCATTTCTAGGAGAGGGATCATTTAGTGGTTCAACACAGAGAAGGCTTGCCTGGCTCCTTTGGGTAATTTCACAGTAGTTAGGAGCAGATATATGGCTCGGGTATTAGCTAGTTCGTTGCATTACTCTGATAAGTGACAAGTGACAGGAATTAGGTTTGCTTACATTGAAATAATAAGTTTATTCATGGCTTTTGACTTTTTCTCAAAACTTTTTATGGTTTACTGAGCTGGTGAATGAATGGTCTCATCTATATTCCTGAGTCAAATTTGAGCAGTTTTCATCAAATGACTATTCTGTGTCAGGCCCACACATTATCTCAGTAAAGTTTCATAACATCATAAGGCTTGCTGAATCACATTTTTCAGTTATCAGGTAAGGAAATAGAGGCTCAGAGAAGTTTCTAAATTGAGAACATAGTTCAACTGCACATGACTAATGAGTGGTGAAGCTGAGAAGCAAGCCCAGGGCTCCTAAGTCCACTTTACTATACTACGCATTTGTGTAACAGAATGGTATTTTAAAAATGGCAGTCAAAAGGAGGTTGAAAATCAGAAGGAGATCAAAACAAGTATTAAAGTCAATACTATTAGAAATGGAAGCCTGAACTTGCCAAGAAATACCTAATGCTATGTAACGGGAAGACTGGTATTTAGCTTGATACATGTATCTTTAAGTATCATCTGCTCCTGAAATGTAGCTGAGATGCTTCTTGTGACCTGCTCTGGTGATCCTAATGAAGTCTAAGTCATTTTTAACATCTACAGACACAGGGGGATATTGTTGTGTGCTAAATACTGTTTCAAAATTATGGGGAACATGGATTTTATTATTTTATTTTAGAAAGCATATGCACGTGTGTGTTCTAAGTCACTTCAGCTGTGTCTGACTCTTGTGACCCTATGGATGATAGCCCCCCAGGGCTCTCTGTCCATGGGATTTTCCAGGCAGGAATACTGGAGTGGGTTGCCATGCCCTCCTCCAGGGCATCTTCCTGACCCAGGAATTGAACCTGTGTCTCTTTCATCTCCTGCATTGACAAGCAGGTTCTTTCCCACTACTATCACCTGGGAAGCTCCTGAAAACATATATCTGATCACAAAAAAAGTTTAAAATTGTTCTCAAAATTTCTTGGCACCTACTCTTTGTTTGATAACATGGACATTTCTATAAACACCCAAGACTAATACAGAGCAAAACTGAGAGGGAAATTAAGCTGTCTGACCGGGTAACCTAATACTTACCAGCCAAGTTTATATAATTTATATATTTTAATCTTTTGGAAAATTCTATAAATTAGGTAACATTGGATTCACTTTAGACAAAATAAAAAGCAAACAAATTAAAAGAAAACAGATTCAGAAGGGTCAAGTAAGTTACTCAAATTTGCACAGTTGAGATGTAGGTGGCAAAGCCAAGATTTAAACCCAGATCATGTTCTTTTCATTGTATGATGTTGCCGCACATGTTGTAAGAGTCACAGTAGGTGATACAAGCGTGTATAATGTACAAAAAGATGATCTTTTAAGGTATTTCTATCTGGATCTTCCTTGGGGCAGTAATTAATGCAAGTCACTATCATCCAGTCATAGAATGCTAGAGTTGGAGAGTCTTCATAGATTACATAGTACAATCTTTTGATTTTTTTTTAGGTGAGGGGTGTGCATGCATGCTTGCTCAGGCACTAAGTTGTGTCTGACTCTTTGTGACTCCCATGGACTGTAACTGGCTAGTCTCCTCTGTCCATGGGATTTTCCAGGCAAGAATACTGGTGTGGGTTGCCATTTTTCTTCTCCAGGGGATGTTCTAGACTCGAGGATCAAACCTGTGTCTCCTGAAATGTCAGGTGGATTCTTTGTCACTGAGTCACCTGGAAAGCCCTTACATGAAGAAGTATATTTTAACTCTGAGTTCTTAACTCAGAGAAGTTAAGAAAATTGTGAGGTCACAGAGCAAGAACAGTAATCTACATCTAAATCCCAGTTGTGTGCTCTTTGTGTTATGTCAGTGTGAGTAAAAGATAAGAAAATGGGTATTAGAGCCACAGTGTGCTGCTGTGCTGTGCTAAGTTGCTTCAGTCATGGCTGACTCTTTGCGACCCCAAGGACTATAGTCCGCCAGGCCCCTCTGGTTGTGGGATTCTCCAGGCAAGAATACTGGAGTGGGCTACCATGCCCTCCTCCAGGGTATCTTCCCAACCAAGGGGTTGAATCCACATCATTTATATCTCCTGCATTGGCAGGTGGGTTCTTTACCACTAGTGCCACCTTGGAAGACCCAGAGTTACACTATCCATATTCAAATTCTGGTTGACTGGTGAAAGATACCCAACCTCTCTGGACCTCAGTTTATGGAGTTGTAATATGATGATAATAGTACTTCATGGAGTTTATTAAATGAGTTAATACTTGCAAAGCACTTAGGTCAGTGTTTACCCCATAATAAACTTAATGGAACCAATGGTTACCATTAACATTATTCTTCTTCTTACCTTGTCTTCCAAAGACCAAGCCTAGTAGTATAGAAGCTTCTAGAGTGGTTGAACTGAAGGAGAAATAGTATAAAAGGCAAACTTTCCTTTAACAGAATCATAAAGTAGTTCCCCTGTAGAGATGGTAGGGACATGGCACACAATCCACAGAGTAAATTCCACAGGACTCAGCTCCTAAGAACTCATGAGGGCTGGAGGTCTGGGTAGGCCTCCCAGGCTGACTCCAGATGGAGCAGCTCAGGAAGCCAAGGGGTGTAAACCAGCAGTCACCTGGGCAGAACTGTTATAGGAACTAAAGAGAATCTTCCTTGTTCTTGGATTGGAAAAATCAATATTGTCAAAATAACTGTACTACTGAAGCAATTAATAGATTCAATGCAATCCCTATCAAATTAACAATGCTGCTAAGTCACGTCAGTCGTGTTCGGCTCTGTGAGACCCCATAGACAGCAGCCCACCAGGCTCCGCCGTCCCTGGGATTCTCCAGGCAAGAACACTGGACTGGGTCGCCATTTCCTTCTCCAATGAATGAAAGTGAAAACTGAAAGTGAAGTCGCTCAGTCATGTTCGACTCAGCGACCCCAGGGACTGAAGCCCACCAGGCTCCTCCATCCATGGGATTTTCCAGGCAAGAGTACTGGAGTGGGGTGCCATTTGTATGGAGACACAAAAGACCCTGAATAGTCAAAGCAATCTTGAGAAAGAAAAATGGAGCTGGAGGAATCAGGCACACCAACTTAAGACTATACTATGAAGCTACAGTCATCAAAACAGTATGGTACTAGCACAAAACAGAAATATAAATCAAAGGAAAATGATAGAAAGTCCAGTAAATAAACCCACATACCCAAGGTCAATTAGTCTACAACAAAGGAGGCAAGAGTATACAATGGAGAAAAGTCAGTCTCTTTAATCAGTGGTGCCAAGAAAACTGGACATCTACATGTAAAAGAATAAAATCAGAACATTCTCTAACACCGTATACAATAAACTCAAAATAGATTAAAGACCTAAGTGGAAGACTGGATACTATAAAACTCTTAGAGGAAAACATAAGAAGAACACTCTTTGACATAAACTGCAGCAATATCTTTTTTTATTTGTTTTCTAGAGTAATGGAAATAAAAACAAAAATAAACAAGTGAGATCCAATTAAAACTTAAATGTTTTGCACAGCAAAGGAAACCATAAAATGAAATGACAACTCACAAAATGGGAGAAAATATTTGTAAATGATGTGACAGACAAGGGATCTCCAAAATTTACAAACAGCTTGTGTAGCTCAATATAAAAAACAAACAACCCAATCAAAAAATAGAAGACTTAAATACACATTTCTCCAAAGAAGACATACAGATGGCCAACAGGCACAGGAGGATATGCTCAACAATATCACTAATTGTCAGAGAAATGCAAATCAAAACTATGAGGAGGTATCCCTTCACTCTGGTCAGAATGGCCATCATCAAAAAGTCTACAAACAATAAATGTTAGAGAGGGTATGAAGAAAAGGGAATCCTCCTACTCTGTTGGTGAGAATGTAAATTGGTACAGCCACTATGGAGAACAGTATGGAGGTTCCTTAAAAAGCTGAAAATAGAGCTATGATATGATCCTGCAGTCCTGCTCCCAAGCATATATCCAGGATACATGTACCCCCATGCTCATTGCAGCACTATTTGAAAGGACACATGCACCCCAATGTCCATTGCAGCACTGTTTATAGTAGACAAGACAATGTTCATCGATAAATGAATGGATAAAGATGTGGTACATATATACAATGGAATATCACTCAGCCATTAAAAAGAAAGTAACAATGCCATTTGCAGCAACATGGATGGATAATCATACTAAGTGAAGTAAGTCAGATAGGAAGACAAGTATCATATTACTTACATGTGAAATCTAAAAAACATTTACACAAATGAACATATTTATAAGCAAACAGATTCACAGACTTGGAAAACAAACTTATAGTTACCAAAGAGGAGTTACCAAATGTAGTGGAGGGATAGGTTGGCAGTTTGGGATTAACATATACACACTACTATATATAAAATAGATAACCAACAAGGACCTACTGTACAGGGACCTCTGCTCAATATTCTGTAATAACCTAAATGGGAAAATAATTTTAAAAAGAATAGATAATTGTATATGTATAACTGAATCACTTTATTGTACACTTGAAACTAACACAATATTATAAATCAACTATAGTTCACTATAAAATAAAAATTTTTAAAGAGAAATACTATAATTGACAGCTCTGAAATCTATAATATCATGGTCAATTTAGGTAACCAAAAAATAAAATTTTCAATTGAATATTTTAAAAAAATTAAGAGAAACCTTCCACTTTGAACCAGGATAATTGCTTTTCTTTCTCCCTCTCTCCCTCCTTGTCTTCTTGTCTGTCTGCTTGCTTTCTTTCCTGTCTTTCACTCATGAGATGTTTTCTGAGTGATTACTATGTGCCAGGCACAAAATAAAGTTTCTATCCTCAGTGAGCTTAATTTCTAGTGGGGGAGAAGTGATAAATAAAGACACAAATAAGTAACGCAGTGAAAAGTGCGATGAAAGGGTAGAAAGTCATGGGGGGGGGGTGGTGCTATCTTTTTTTAGATAAGGGTGGTCTAGATGCCTCTCTGAGGAGGTTGTTTTTGGGCAGAGATCTTAATGAAGTGAAAGAACAAGCCATATGACTGTCAGGAGAAAGAATATTCCAGACTGAGGTAAAAGCAAACCCAAATCTATAGTGAAAGAAGCTGAGAGTGATTTGCATAATATGAAGAAGGCCAGTGTGGTTGGAGCAGAGACAGCAGGGAGTGTAGACAGGGTCAGATCACCTACTGCCTGTAGACTAGGGCATGGACTAAATGATAGTGAAGCTTCATTTGTCCATGAAAACAACTCATGTGGAGTCAATACCCAACATCCAAAGCAGGTTGTTCACAATTGCTTCTTTGTACAAGTAAATGAAGGGTAGACACTCAAAATAATATACATATTAGCCAAGTTTTGTGTGTCTGAAGTGAAAACTAATTGAAGTTATAAGGAAAAAAAAGAAATACTTTTGTTATATTACATGTGCCTGATATTTATATCACATTGTTGTTGTTCAGTTGCTAAGTCGTGTTCGACTCTTTGCAACCCATGGACTGTATCACGCCAGGCTTCCCCGTCCTTCACCATTTCATGGAGTTTGCATATCATGTTAACAATATGTTAAACATATTATACTGTTGGTTGGAGTTTAAATCAAGCTGAGGCGCTTATTCCTAAAGCAGCAGCCTGGGGATAATGATAGGGATGGGGTTGTGGCAGGGCAGAAATGAATTCAGACAGGCACTCCCAGCGTTCCTGGGACTGGGTATGCTGAGTCTCATCCAGACACTTCTGATGGTCCTCAAGAAGTAGTTACTTGACTCTTCTTTACCATTTTCATTTGTTTTCAGACAACATAACAAAGAGATGGTGCCTAGACTAACTCTTCCGGTGAAAGATATTTCCCTTAAGGACCTTGTCTAGACAGGGGGTTTTGAGTTAAAGGAGAGCATGTATGAAATAGACTAAAAGGAATCCTGGCTCAGTGCTCCTTTTATTTTGCAATTACAAACATATGCATGGGCTATATACTAGACTTTAGGTATTGGGAAAGGAGGACCACTGTGACAAAGCCATAAGCCTCCTATCCTTCTCCCTCAGAGGGCAGACATACTGAAAACCAAAATCATAGAAAACTAACCAATCTGATCACATGGACCACAGCCTTGTCTAACTCAATGAAACTATGAGCCATGCTGTGTAGGGCCACCCAAGACAGATGGGTCATGGTGGAGAGTTCTGAAAAACACGGTCTACTGGAGAAGGGAATGGCAAACCACTTCAGTATTCTTGCCTTGAGAACCAGATGAACAGTATGAAAAGGTAAAAAGATAGGACACTGAAAGATGAACTCCCCAGGTCACTATGTGCCCAACATGCTACTGGAGATCAGCAGAGAAATAACTCCAGAAACAATGAAGAGATGGAGCCAAAGCAAAAACAACACCCAGCTGTGGATGTGACTCATGATGGAAGTAAAGTCTGATGTGGTAAAGAGCAATATTGCATAGGAACCTGGAATGTTAGGTCCATGAATCAAGGCAAATTGGAAGCAGTCAAACAGGAGATGGCAAGAGTGAACATTGATATTTTAATAATCAGTGAACTAAAATGGACTGGAATGGGTGAATTTAATTCAGATGACCATTATATCTACTACTGTGGGCAAGAAACCCTTAGAAGAAATGGAGAAGCCATCATAGTCAACAGAAGAGTCCAAAATGCAGTACTTGGATGCAATCTCAAAAATGACAGAATGATCTCTGTTCATTTCCAAGGCAAACCATTCACTATCACAGTAATTCAAGTTTATGCCCCAATCAGTAATGCTGAAGAAGCTGAAGTTGAATGGTTCTATGAAGACCTACAAGACCTTTTAGAACTAACACCCCAAAAGATATCCTTTTCATCATAGGGGACTGGAATGCAAAAGTAGGAAGTCAAGAAATACCTGGAGTAACAGGCAAACTTGGCCTTGGAGTACAGAATGAAACAGGGCAAAGGCTAATAGAGTTTTGCCAAGAGAACACACTGGTCATAGCAAACACCCTTTTCCAACAACACAAGCAAAGACTCTACACATGGACATCACCAGATGGTCAATATCGAAATCAGATTGATTATATTCTTTGCAGCCAAAGATGGAGAAGCTCTATACAGTTAGCAAAAACAAGACTGGGAGCTGATTGTGGCTCAGATCATGAACTCCTTACTGCCAAATTCAGACTTAAATTGAAGAAAGTAGGGAAAACCACTAAACCATTCAGGAATGACCTAAATCAAATCCTTTATGATTATACAGTGGAAGTGAGACATAGATTCAAGGGATTAGATCTGATAGACAGAGTACTTGAAGAACTATGGACGGAGGTTTGTGACATTGTACAGGAGGCAGGGATCAAGACCATCCCCAAGGAAAAGAAATGCAAAAAAGCAAAATGGTTGTCTGAGGAGGCCTTACAAATAGCTATGAAACGAAGAGAAGTGAAAGGCAAAGGAGAAAAGGAAAGATAGGCCTATTTGAATGCAGAGTTCCAAAGAATAGCAAGGAGAGATAAGAAAGCCTTTCTCAGTGATCAATGCAAAGAAATAGAGGACAACAATAGAATGGAAAAGACTAGAGATCTCTTCAATAAAATTAGAGATACCAAAGGAACATTTCATGCAAAGATGGGTACAATAAAGGACAGAAATGGTATGGACCTAACAGAAGCAGAAGATATTAAGAAGAGCTGGCAAGAATACACAGAAGAACTATACAAAAAAGATCTTCACGACCCAGATAACCACGATGGTGTGATCACTGACCTAGAGACAGACATCCTGGAATGTGAAGTCAAGTGGGCCTTAGGAAACATCACTATGAACAAAGCCAGCGGAAGTTATAGTATTCCAGTTGAGCTATTTCAAATCCTGAAAGATGATGCTGTGAAAGTGCTGCACTCAATATGCCAGCAAATTTGGGAAACTCAGCAGCGGCCACAGGACTAGAAAAGGTCAGTTTTTATTCCAATTCCAAAGAAAGGCAATGCCAAAGAATGCTCAAACTACCGCACAATTGCACTCATCTCAGACACTAGCAGTAATGCTCAAAATCCTCCAAGCCAGGCTTCAATAGTATGTGAACTATTGTACGTACTATAGTACCTCCAGATGTTCAAGCTGGTTTTAGAAAAGGCAGAGGAACCAGAGATCAAATTGCCAACATCTGTTGGATCATCAAAAAAGCAAGAGTTCCAGAAAAGCATGTACTTCTGTTTTATTGACTATGCCAAAGCCTTTGACTGTGTGGATCACAACAAACTGTGGAAATTCTTCAAGAGATGGGAACACCTGACTACCTGACCTGCCTCTTGAGAAATCTGTATGCAGGTCAAGAAGAAACGGTGAGAAATGGACAGGGAACAACAGACTGTTTCCAAATAGGAAAGGGGTACGTCAAGGCTGTATATTGTCACCCTGTTTTTTTTAACTTGTATGCAGAGTAAATCATGAGAAACATTGGGCTGGATGAAGTACAAGCTAGAATTAAGATTGCCATGAGAAATATCAATCACCTCAGATATTCAGATGACACCACCCTTATGGCAGAAAGTGAAGAACTAAAGAACGTCTTGATGAAAAGTGAAAAAGGAGAGTGAAAAAGCTGGCTTTAAACTCAACATTAGAAAACTAAGATCATGGCATCCAGTCCCATCCCTTCATGGCAAATAGATGGGGAACAGTGGAAACAGTGTCAGACTTTATTTTTTTGGGCTCCAAAATCACTGCAGATGGTGATTGCAGCCATGAAATTAAAAGACGCTTGCTTCTTGGAAGAAAAGTTATGACCAACCTAGATAACATATTAAAAAGCAGAGACATTACTTTGCCAACAAAGGTCTGTCTAGTCAAAGCTATGGGTTTTCCAGTGGTCATATATGGATGTGAGAGTTGGATTATAAGGAAAGTTGAGTGCTGAAGAATTGGTGCTTTTGAACTGTGGTGTTGGAGAAGACTGTTGAAAGTCCCTTGACTGCAAGGAGATCCAACCAGTCTGTCCTAAAGGAAATCAGTCCTGGATATTCATTGGAAGGACTGATGCTGAAGCTGAGACTTCAATACTTTGGCCACCTGATCTGAAGAACTGACTCATTTGAGAAGACCCTGATGCTGGGAAAGATTGAAGGCTGGAGGAGAAGGGGATGACAGAGGATGAGATGGTTGGATGGCATCACCAACTCAATGGACATGAGTTTGAGTAAGCTCTGGGAGTTGGTGATGGACAGGGAGGCCTGGCATGCTGTAGTCCACGGAGTCGCAAGGAGGCGCACAGGACTGAGCAGCTCAGCTGAACTGAATTGGGAAAGGAGGACCACTGTTATAAAGTCTCAGAGAACTCAGAGTTCAGCAGGCATTTCTGAGAAAGAGTAGAGAATGTAGTTCATGAAATGCCACTAAATTTCACTAGTAAAAAGAAATACACAACTCTCAGGAAAACATATGTTACCAAAATAAAAGCATGAAAAGGCACATACTAAATCATACTCACTTTGATAAATAATAAAAGAGCCTGAATTAATATTTTAGTTAGAAAAGTTGCTCATTTATAAATTTAAAAGCTTTTTATTTATTTATTTTGTATTTTATTTTGAACTAATTGCTATTAGACCTACTAAGATATTTTCCTTTCATGTCAGGTATATAAAAACTTCAAAGTCAAACAAGGTTTGATAGTAAGAAAATGAACAAAGAAGCTGAAGGAATTATTGACATTCTTTAATCAATGAAAATGTGTCAGCATATGTAAGCATCTTTAGCTGGCAATAATAAAATGGAAATAAATAATGTAAGGAAAAGAGACAGCATCACTGGCTATTCATAGTATGTATTATGTTATACAATAATATTCTTAGAGGCAAAGTTTCAAATGAGTGAAAATGATCCGTGCTAATACTTGAAAATTCCAGCAGTTCAGAGAGTATTTTTAGTATGCTTTTTGGGCCCCAAACGTGAAACTTAAAATTATTTTGTTAAGAAAATCTTATTCAATCTCTTGAGAGATTTGCATCTCACTGCAAAAATCTCTCCTTGGATGAGTTATTTTCTCTAGAAGTCAGTGTCATTTTGTGGTATATGAGTAGCACATTCTAAAGACCAAGATTCTAGAAAGTTTTAATTTAGTTGTAAAAAATTGAAAGTATATATCCATTCACATTTAAGCATGGAAATGCAAACTTCATTTTGTGCATTTAAATGCCACATATTCTAAAGGAAATTGTACAAGATATGATTAAATTCTTCACATTTACAAATTAAATAAAACAGAGGCTGGTTACAAACAGTGAAACAGTCAGATCTGATACCAAAAATGGTTGTCATAGAACAAAAACTCTTATGCATTGAGGAAAGTAAAATAACATTTTAAAAACCCTTTTTATTTTGTATTGGAGTATAGCTGATTAACAATGCTGTGATAGTTTCCTTTGGATAGCAAAGGGACTCAGCCATACATATACATGTAGTCATTCTCCCTTTAGCTCCCCTCCCATCCAGGTAAAATATCATTCTTGATGGATATTCTAGATCAGTAGAGATTATAGAGAATCTAAGAATAGGAATAAAGTGTTTATAACACTCTAAAATTCAAATTTTGGAAATAACAGTTTATACTTTATGTACTTTATGTATTTATAGTCAATAGATACAATTGGTAGCTTAAGAAAGAACTTAGTGAGTGAGGATCAAGAGATTGACATTGACTGAATAGTATTCAAGATATAGGTGTATTTGATGAGCTCATCAAACTAAGATACATTAGAGTATATGGGAGAGATCTTGAATATTTCTAAAGAGCTTAAATTCTCTTTTTCCCCCCTTTTGATACTTTTAGGAGATGCTTAGTGATTTGATTATGCTGTTCCTTGGTGTGGGCTGTGTGTGTATGTGTGTGTGTATGTGTGTGTGTATCCTGTTTGGGGTTTACAGGATTTGGGGGTTTGTAGTTTTCATATCAAATTTAAAAAAATTTGTGACCATTATTTCTTCAAATACCTCCACCTCCTATCATTTTTAAACATACACTATTTGATATTCCACAGGATACTGAGGCTCTGTTATTTTCATCCCCGTATTTTTTCTTCTATATACTTGTGGATGATTCTATTTTGCTATGTTTTCAAGTTTATGGAGATTTTTTTTTTTTTTTGCAGTGTCTAATCTACTCTTAAACCTATACAGTGAAATTTTCATGTCAGATGTATTTTTTCATTTCTAGAAATTCCACTTGGGCTTTTAAAAATATCTTCCATTTCTCTTCTCAAGTTAATGTTTTCCTCTAAATAATTACACATACTGAATAGACATTTTAACATATTTTCCTGCTAGTTTCATCAATTCTGTCATATCCAAGTCGTTACTATTGAATGATTTTTCCTTCCAGTAGTAATCTGTAAACATTCTTGCCTCTTGGTTTGTCTAAAATTTTTGATAAGATGCTGAAGATTTAAAGTGCTACATGGTTGGTTATCTGGATTTTGAGTTCCTCAGGAAGTGTTAGTTTTTTTCTTGGCAGGCAGCTAAATTATTTGTTAATCAGTTTAATTCCCTTTCAAGCTGTAATAGAGTGGTTGGAGAGTCTTCTCTCTAGGATAGGTCAGCCCTACTATTAAGATGTATGTTCTCAGTCATGTTCAACTCTTCATGACCCCATGGACTGTAGCCTGCCAGTCTCCTCTGTCCATGGTATTCTTCAGGCAATAATACTGGAATGGGTAGCCATTTCCTTCTCTAGGGCATCTTCCTGGCCCAGGGATTGAATCTGGGTCTCCTGGGTTTCCCTGGTAGCTCAGAGAGTAAAGAATCCACCTGCAATGTGGAACCAGGTTCTGTCCCTTGGTTGAGAAGATCCCCTGGAGGAGGGCATGGCAACCCACCCCAGTATTCCTGCCTGGAGAATTCCATAGACAGAGGAACCTGGAGGACTACAGTCCATGGGGTTGCAAAGAGTTGAACACAACTGAACAACTAACACTTTTTACTTTCTTTTCACTATTAAGGTATAATCCTTTTGGGATCTCCACTCAATGTCCCAGGACCCCACACTGACTAGTCAGATGTTCAATGTCTTTCCACTCTGTACAATTTCTGGGAACTGTTCTTCTTATGGATACCTGGCTTTTCTTTTTCTGGCTTGTGGAGTTTTACTTTACATAGCCTAATACTCAGTATTATAAGGAAGCCTAATACTCAGTATTATAAGGAAGATTTTGGGAGTTCTCTCTCTCTCATTCTTTTGCACAGCCCTTTACTTTCTAGATCTCTGCCCTGCAACTTCTAGCCTCATTCTTCCGAAACTCTGGTCTCTTGTCTTCTGAGTCAGCAAGGAGCCCTGCTTTTCTGGTTTGCCCTTGCTTCTGTTCACAAATCCATGAATTACCTCCAGGCAGAAATCTGGGTTAATTGTGGAAATCACTCCATTTGTTTCCCTTCTCTCAGAGACCACACTTATATGCTTTCTGCAGTCAAATTTATGAAAACAATTGTCTCATATATTTTGTCCAGTTTATAATGAGAACTGAAGCCCAAATCTTGATACTCCATTATGGCCAAAAGCAGAAGTCCCAGTTTTGTTTTAGATACACTTAGACCAAATAATTCCTACAGAAATTATGAGAGTGAAAATGATTATATCATAATTCTTAGATAAAATTCTTGTCCGGTTAATGTCAAGCATAATATTAAGAAAGTTGATTTTGATAATACCTGTATCTTGTTAGAAGAGGCTGCTTCAATCTGCTGATATATTGAAATGAGTGCCCAAAAGGAAGAAGCATCAGATATAAAATGCCAGTTATCAAGTTTTAATTAAATAGCTTCTATATGAAGGATATTGGACTGGGCTCTAGATGCAATACTTTGTTGCAGCCATCATAGCACTTACTTTTGATAGATAAGTGTATGGGGAAATTATAAGGAAAAGAAATCAGGTATTTCAAAGATCTAGATACGGATATAACTAGAAGGTGATATGTACCAGGCATGTGTGTGTCAGTTGCTCCGTTGCTCAGTGTCTGACTCTGTGACCCCATGAACTGTAGCCCACCAGGCTCTGTCCATTTGAATTCTCCAGGCAAGAATATTGGAGTGTGTGGCCATTCCCTTCTCCAGTGCCATGTATGAATACCGTGAATAAGCTCTTATTAACTGTTTTTTTTTTTATACAAAAGAATACTTATAAGATATATGTAAATTTTAGAGTGGTGATCCTTAAACTTTAATATGCAAACAATCACTGGGAGCTTATTAAAATGCAGATTCTGATTCAGGCAGACTGGGGCCTGTTTCCGCATTTCTAACAAAATCCCAGATGATACCAATGCTCTGCTCTGTAGACTATCCTTCAAGTAGCAAGAGTTAAAGTGCTGATAATACGATGATCGCCAGTGTACCCACCACCAGTGTAAGAAAAAGAACATTATCATGATCTCTGATGTCCTCTGCACATTCTTCTCAGATCCCCTCCCCTTCTGTCTCTCTTAGAGATATCTACTCTCCTGAGGTTTGTTTTTTATTATCCTTCTGCTTTTCTTGATAGTTTTATCATATGTGCTTGTCTCTCTAAAAATATATTGTTAGATTTTGTGTATTTTTGAATGCAAGAAATGAATATAAATGGAATCATTTGTGTATCTATTGCATTTTTTTTGGCACCACATTACATTCCCGAGGTTCATTTATACTGTGTGTAACCTTCATTTGTTCATTTTCATTGCTGTGTAGAATTATTTTGTATGAATCTATATAGCTTATCTATTCTACTGTTGATAGACTTTAGAATTTCAGTTTTATACTGCCATGAAAATTCTTATACAAGTTCCAGGTGCATAGACGCAAGGTTCAATCAGGTTTCGTATACATACATGCTGGTTCACAGGTTGTTGCTGGCATAGTTTTCATCTCAGACACTACCTTTTATCCTTAAGTGTTTTAAGTGCTATGCAATCTGGTGCAATTTAATATTTAATTAAATATTTAATCCTCACAATCACCCCATGAGGCAGCTACAGTTGGTCCTCCCATTTACTGATGAGAAAACCGAGTCACTTGCCAAAGTTACACAGCTAGTAAGTAATAAAAGCCATGGTTTGATTCTAGTTTGGTTCCAAAGCTCAAATTTCAAACCACTAGCTTATACTATTTACATAATATATACTCACACACACATACAAACATATACACACTTACACAAAGAGCACCGTAGTATCTATAGATGGGAGCACTCAGTCTAGCTGTTAGAGAACTTAACATTTGTTTGAAAACACAGAATATTTATATGTAAAAAGATAACAGAAGACAATGTATGTGAAGTGACAGAAGGATAACATGGACAAATCAGGCCACAGATATCATGGAGCATGCGCTGGAGTAGATCACAGGACAGATGGGCAAGACCTACTAATGTGATCTGGCTCCTTCCCATCACCCTGTACATATCTCCCTGACACTCACCAAACTCTAACCACATTGATCCTCTTTCTATTCCTCAAAATGTCATGCTTGTTCCTATCTCACGGCCTTTACACTTGCTGTGCCCTCTGCCTGGAATGCTTTTTTACAAATCTTGGTAAGGCTGGCTCTTGTGTTATCATTCTGAACTCAGATCAAATATACCCTCTGTAAAGAGAATTTCCTTGATGACTCAACCTGAAATAGCGCGGCAGTACTACCGTAGTCCATTATCCTGTTTAATTTTATTTATGATGCTTGTCCCTATTTGAAATATCTCATCATTTTTTTTTTACTTGTTTGTGGTCTGCTTAACTTTACTAGAATAGAAATTTATGCTCAAGGACCTTATTTGTCTTATTCTCATCTTTTCCCCTACGTCCCTCAAATAGTTTCTGAGGTTTCTACTTCATATACAAAATCCTTCAGATTTTAAAGTTACGAGGGAATGTCTCGGTGACTTGTTTTGAGGAATTTGACCTAATGTATTTGTACAAAAGAGGATATTTTTTATGTGTTTTTTCCCCTCATATCTTTAAAACATGGAAGAAACATGGTTCCTGAGATCTCTGAATTTGTTTATCATCACTCTTGAGAATTATGGATGAGTAATACAAATGGTTGGTTCTTAGTAGTTGGTTTCTTTTGAAATGTCCCTCTATAGGCTATGCTGATGGCATTTCCTTTACACTCACCTATCCTTATATTTATCAGTTATCACAGGTTTTTCTTGCTGCTTGGAACTTGACTGAATGAGCTCTTTGCTTTCTTATGAACAGATGAACACAAGTGGCTTTCTAAAATACTCCAAGGAAACATTGAGCTGCGAAAAGATTTTATTCTTCATTACAATATAGCTTGGTAATTAGGAAGTCATTTCTTTGACTTAGTGCTGAAAGCAAAGTGATGAATATTGTGCAGGATAAAGCTGTGAATTATAGAATACTTTCAACTCTGTTTAAAAATCTGATTAACATTAATTTTACTTCATTAATTTGCCCTGTGAAATAAATACATTACTAATTATGTACAAAATGATATTTAATCTTCCTAATGGAGGCCTAACATATTCATTTAAGCCCTATTCATAGGAATGTTATTTGAAATGGAATATTACATTATAATTACATTGAAATAATATTGGTTTTCAATTATGAAATATTAAGTGAAACTAATTTATTAAATATCATATCATTATTAATGAAAATATTCCAATAACTTACATAATTCTGTTTGTGAAGAGTATATACATACATACATATATATATTGTGTGTGTGTATCAGTGAATTCCCACAAAATGCTATGATATAGGCAGAATCACATATAATTATTCATTCCTATTACAGGTATGAAGAAATGGAAGTTCAATGAGGCTTAAAAGCTTGCACTATAACACAAGAGTAACAGGAGATGAGGCTCATAATTTGTGGCCTTCTTAATGTTCGGTCCAAATTACCTGTTGTATCAGTTTGCTAGGGCTGCCAAAACAAAGAACATAGATTGTGTGGCAGTTTAAATGACATAAATTCATTTTCTCATATTTCTGGAACTTAGAAGTCTGATATCACGGTGTCAGCAGAGTAAGTTTCTTCTGAGGCCTCTCCCCGTGGTTTATAGATGGCTGTCTTCTCTCTGTGTCTCCACATACGTCTTCTCTCTGTGTGTTTTCTGTGTCCTAATTTCCTCTTCTTAGAAGGACATTGGCCGTATTGGATTAGGGCTCCCACTAATTACCTCATTTTAACTTAATTATTTCCTTAAAGACCCTATTTCCAAATACAGTCTCATTTTAGGTACTAGGGCTTAGGACTTCAACACAGGAACTTTTTTTGGGGGGGGGGGCACACTTTAGCTCAAAAATACTTGTATAAATTATGAAGAAATAGTACCTAACATGTAGTTGTTTTGAATTTTCTGAGTGAATAAATTAAGACACTACATGAAATAGCTTGTCTTGAATAAAATTTCTAATTTATCTAATATTTTAAATAATATGATCACCTTTACTATTTTGATAATGAAAATTGTTGTTGTTCAGTTGCTAAGTTGTGTCTGACTCTTTGCGAGCAACCTCATGGATTGCAGCACACCAGGCTTCCCTGTCTGTCACTGTCTCCTGTCATTGTTTCCACTTTTTCTCCATTTATTTGCCATGAAGTGAGGGGACTGGTGACAGAAGCAAGGTCCGATGCTGTAAAGAGCAATATTGCATAGGAACCTGGAATGTTAGGTCCATGGATCAAGGCAAATTGGAAGTGGTCAAACAAGAGATGGCAAGAGTGAACATTGACATTCCAGGAATCAGAGAACTAAAATGGACTGGAATGGGTGAATTTAACTCAGATGACCATTATATCTACTACTGCGGGCAGGAATCCCTCAGAAGAAATGGAGTAGCCATCATGGTCAACAAGAGTTGGAAATGCAGTACTTGGATGCAGTCTTAAAAACGACAGAGTGATCTCTGTTCGTTTCCAAGGCAAACCATTCTATATCACAGTAATCTAAGTCTATGCCCCAACCAGTAATGCTGAAGAAGCTGAAGTTGAATGGTTCTATGAAGACCTACAAGACCTTTTAGAACTAACACCCAAAAAAGATGTCCTTTTCATTATAGGAGGCTGGAATGCAAAGGTAGGAAGTCAAGAAACACCTGCAATAACAGGCAAATTTGGCCTTGGAATATGGAATGAAGCAGGGCAAAGACTAATAGAATTTTGCCAAGAGAATGCACTGGTCATAGCAAACACCCTCTTCCAACAACACAAGAGAAGACTCTACACATGTACATCACCAGATGGTCAACACCGAAATCAGACTGATTATATTCTTTGCAGCCAAAGATGGAGAAGCTCTATACAGTCAGTAAAAACAAGACCGGGTGGCTCAGATCATGAACTCCTTATTGCCAAATTCAGACTGAAATTGAAGAAAGTAGGGAAAACCACTAGACCATTCAGGTGTGACCTAAATCAAATCCCTTATGATTATACAGTGGAAGTGAGAAATAGATTTAAGGGGCTAGATCTGCTAGATAGAGTGCCTGATGAACTATGGACTGAGGTTCGTGACATTGTACAGGAGACAAGGATCAAGACCATCCACATGGAAAAGAAATGCAAAAAAGCAAAATGGCTGTCTGGGGAGGCCTTACAAATAGCTGTGAAAAGAAGAGAAGCGAAAAGCAAAGGAGAAAAGGAAAGATATAAGCATCTGAATGCAGAGTTCCAAATAGCAAGAAGAGATAAGAAAGCCTTCTTCAGTGATCAATGCAAAGAAATAGAGGAAAACAACAGAATGGGGAGGATTAGAGATCTCTTCAAGAAAATTAGAGATACCAAGGGAACATTTCATGCAACGATGGGCTTGATAAAGGACAGAAATGGTATGGACCTAACAGAAGCAGAAGATATTAAGAAGAGGTGGCAAGAATACTCAGAAGAACTGTACAAAAAAGATCTTCATGACCAAGATAATCACGATGGTGTGATCACTGACCTAGAGACATATATCTTGGAATGTGAAGTCAAGCGGACCTTAGAAAGCATCACTATGAACAAAGCTAGTGGAGGTGATGGAATTCCAGTGGAGCTATTTCAAATCCTCGATGATGCTGTGAAAGTGCCGCACTGAATATGCCAGCAAATTTGGAAAACTCAGCAGTGGCCACAGGACTGGAAAAGATCAGTTTTCATGCCAATCCCAAAGAAAGGCAATGCCAAAGAATGCTCAAACTACTGCACAATTGCACTCATCTCACATGCTAGTAAAGTAATGCTTAAAATTCTCCAAGCCAGGCTTCAGCAATACGTGAACCATGAACTTCCAGATGTGCAAGTTGGTTTTAGAAAAGGCAGAGGAACCAAAGATCAAATTGCCAACATCTGCTGGATCATCGAAAAAGCAAGAGAGTTCCAGAAAAACATCTATTTCTGCTTTATTGACTATGCTAAAGTTTTTGACTGTGTGGATCACAATAAACTGTGGAAAATTCTGAAAGAGATGGGAATACCAGACCACCTGACTTGCCTCTTGAGAAACCTATATGCAGGTCAGGAAGCAACAGTTAGAACTGGACATGGAACAACAGACTGGTTCCAAATAGGAAAAGGAGTTCGTCAAGGCTATATATTGTCACCCTGTTTATTTAACTTATATGCAGAGTACATCATGAGAAACGCTAGGCTGGAAGAAGCACAAACTGGAATCAAGATTGCCAGGAGAAATATCAATCACCTCAGATATGCAGATGACACCACCCTTATGGCAGAAAGTGAAGAGGAACTCAAAAGCCTCTTGATGAAAGTGAAAGAGGAGAGTAAAAAGTTGGCTTAAAGCTCAACATTCAGAAAACTAAGATCATGGCATCTGGTCCCAGCACTTCATGGGAAATAGATGGGGAAACAGTGTCAGACTTTATTTTTTGGGCTCCAAAATCACTGCAGATGGTGATTTCAGCTATAAAATTAAAAGACGCTTACTCCTTGGAAGGAAAGTTACGACCAACCTAGATAGCGTATTAAAAAGCAGAGACATTACTTTGCCAACAAAGGTCCATCTAGTCAAGGCTATGGTTTTTCCAGTAGTCATGTATGGATGTGAGAGTTGGACTGTGAAGAAAGCTGAGCGCTGAAGAATTGATGCTTTTGAACTGTGGTGTTGGAGAAGAGTCTTGAGAGTCCCATGGACTGCAAGGAGATCTACCCAGTCCATTTTAAAGGAGATCAGTCCTGGGTGTTCTTTGGAAGGAATGATGCTAAAATTGAAACTCTAGTACTTTGGCCACCTCATGTGAAGAGTTGACTCATTGGAAAAGACTCTGACGCTGGGAGGGATTGGGGTAGGAGGAAAAGGGGATGGCAGAGGATGAGATGGCTATATTGCATCACTGACTCAACGGACTTGAGTTTGAGTGAACTCTGGGAGTTGGTGATGGACAGGGAGGCCTGGTGTGCTGCAATTCATGGGGTCGCAAAGAGTCGGACACAACTGAGTGACTGAACTGAACTGAACTGAAGGGACTGGCTGCCACATCTTTGTTTTTTGAATGTTGAGGTGTTTTTTTTTTTTTTTTTTCTTTTCTTTTTTAACTTTACAATATTGTGTTTGTTTTGCCATATATCAACATGAATCCGCCACAGGTATACACCTGTTCCCCATCCTGAACCTCCTCCCTCCCCATACCATCCCTCTGGGTCGTCCCAGTGCACCAGCCCCAAGCATCCAGTATCGTGAATCATGAGTTTTAAGCCAGCTGTTTCACTCTTCTCTTTCACCCTCATCGAGAGGCTCTTTAGTTCCTCTTTGCTGTCTACCATTAGAGAGGTATCATCTGCATATCTGAGGTTGTTGATATTTCTCCCAGCAATCTTGGGATTCACGCAGCCTGGCATTTTGCAGGATGTACTCTGCATATAAGTTAAATAAGTAGAGTGATAAAATATAGCTTGATGTACTCCTTTCCCAATTTTGAACCAGTCTGTTTTTCCATGTCCAGTTACATTGCTTCTTGACCTGCATATGGGTTTCTCAGGAGGCAGGTAAGGTGGTCTGGTGTTCCCATCTCTTGAAGAATTTCCCAGAGTTTGTTGTGCTCTACAAAAAGGCTTTGGTGTAATCAGTGAAGCAGAGGTAGATGTTTTTCTGGAATTCCCTTGCTTTTTCTATGGTCCTATGGATGTTAGCAATTTGATCTCTGGTTCCTCTGCCTTTTCTAAATCCAGCTTGAACATCTGGAAGTTCTTGGTTCATGTACTGCTGAAGCCTAGCTTGAAGGATTGTTCATAGTAAGATAATATAAATACCTAACATATATATGACAATAGATGTAAGACACTGGACTTCACTCAGTGATGAAGAAGAGCGATCCCTGAGATAGAGGGACTGTACAATCGCCCTGTCTTATTATCTGGTAAGAGTTCCCAGATTGGAACTCAGGATAGGGCTGCTCCCCAGGTGGAACCTGCAGTCTCCCGAAGTTCAAAAGACAGAATGAGGAATCCAGAGAGATCAATTCAATTAGAGTTTGCAGGAAAGAGTACAGGACTGGAGTGAGGTGCTGAAGGGGAGACAGAGAGACAGAGCAACAGAGCAAGAGAGCTTCACAGATATGCAGAGGGACTTCTTGAGTTATCGAATGAAAACTGATAAGTGCACACATGTGAGGAAACTACCTATGAGTGGGGAAAGACCCACCAAAACACTAGAATAACAATTGCTGGAGTTCAATACGCTTGGTGTGAGAATAGCTTCTGTTCCAAAAAGCACAACTCAAGGGGCATTGGGCAGAATATTCAAAAGGGTATCGATTCAGTAGTGGGGAAAAAGCCAAAATGCTGCTCTAGTTTCACTCTACAAAGTTTAAAAGTAAGACCCCAAAGGGTCAAATTGTTTCCAAGTAACCTAACTGCAACCCAGAACAAGATGGAAAAATATTTATAGAAATGCAAAACTATCCAGTATTCACAGTGTATAGCATCTAATCAAAGCTTATCTGGGATGCAGGAAAATATGACCGTCAGTTAGAAATAAAAACAAACAACTGGAATTGATCCAGAAATGATCCAGAAGATGGAATCTGCAGACGAGGATATAAATACAGTTACTATAACTACATTTCATATGTTCAAGAAAGTAGAGTAAGATCGGATATGTTAAATAGAGACATGGAAGATATAAAAAAATCTAAAGATGAATATTTTAAGATGAAAAGTACAAATAAAAACTACACTGAATGTGATTAATAGGAGATTATTGATTGCAAAAGATTAGTGAACTTGAAAATGTTTAACAGTGGAAATTAAAATGAGAGAACAAAGACTGAAAAAAATAATCCTGAAGAGTACTAAATAAGCTGAGCTGTGGGACAGCTTCATAAGGCCTAATATATGTGCAGCTGAAGTCCCTGAACAAGAGAGCAGAAAGGGAAGAATAGAAAAAATACTTGGAGAAATAATGATTGAAAATTTTCCAAATGTGTGAAAACTATAATTGCACAGATAAAGAAGCTCAGAGTATGGTAGTCATCAGATGTATCATGAACATCATTCATGAACTCTCTAGAAATTCAGATTCTTGGGATCCATCTCATATTCACTGAGTCAAAAATTTGGGGAGTGGAGTCCAGAAAATTGTATTTTTATAAACCCTTCATATAATGCTGTCTGTCCCTGGTGGCTCAGGCAATAAAGAATCTGTCTGCAATGCAGGAGATCCTTGGGTCAGGAAGATTCCCTGGAGAAGGGAAGGGCAAGCCACTGCAGTATTCTTGCCTGGAGAATTCCATAGACAGAGCCTGGTGGGCTACAGTCCATGGAGTCACAAAGAGTTGGACACGACTCAGTGACTGACATATACGTATAATGCGGATATGTGCTCAAGTTCAGGAGCTACTTTAAAAGACTAAGATTCCATCTCTGGAAGGAGCCTGAAATACACAGAAGTGTAAAAATTTTACCAAAAGGAATTTATGGTCATGTTTCTGCTGTGTAGCAAATTTTAAAGACTTCATCTTTTACAAATACAAGATAATATTTTCATTCAGAAAGATTCAGTATTATGACTGCTATTTAAAAATTAATGCATGGAGAAGTTTTAAAAGATAAAAATTAGACAATAGAACCTGATATTTTTCAATCCTATAGAATGGAATGATGTATAAAGCTTTAAAAAATTAAAGATAAAAGGAAATAAATATTTATCATTTATCGCCAAAATCACAAAGAAACTCTGAATCTGAATAAGAGGATATGTGAAATCTTTCAATGTCTCTGACCATGATAAGATAAAAATATTTATTTTTAATGTACAGAATTAAAATTTTCAATCTAATATAGGTGACAGGATAAGAAATATTAGGGTCTGAGAGTTCCTGGCTCTTTTTCTCATTAGACCCACTATAAACTCTGCCTACTTAGTTTTCTTCCCTCCTCAGTTCATGAACTGGGATCATGAACTCATGTCTCCTGCTTTGGCAGGTGGGTTCTTTACTTCTGAGCCACCTGGGAAGCCCACAACAGAACATTATATAGCCAAGAAAAAAGAAGGAAATTCTGCCACTTACAACAACACAAGTGAATCTGGAAGACATTATGCTAAGTGAAAAAAGATAGACACACAAGAAAAGATACTACAAGATGTCACTTACATGATGAATCTAGTTAAACTCATAGAAGCAGAGTGATTTCCCAGGGCTTGGGCAGGGGTATTTATGAAAGGTACAAAGTTTCAGTTATACAAAATTAATAAATCTGAAAGATCTATTGTATAGCATAATGCCTATAGTGACTACTGTACTGTGTATTTAAAAATTTGCTAAGACAGTAGACCTCATATGACATGTTCTTTTCACAAAATAACAAATAATGATATAATATATAATAAATAATAATGTATTATTAATAATATAATAATAAAAGCAATATCATGTGCAATAATGTATACGATCAATACTAAGTATATCACTTTCAGAAGTCATTAATAGGTTTATGGCACAGATAAACCTATTGGTGGTGATAGTTTCATGGGTGAAGACTCATTTTCAAACTCATCAAGTTGTATATATTAATTATGTGCAGCTTTTTTAAGTTAATGAATTTTTCTTAAATCACAAATGTACATTGGAGAAATGAATACAATAATAGCATATTCCTTGGTAAAATAATTGTGTGTAAATATAAGGACTAGAATAATATACATAATATATTTATATTATTTTTCAGAAGAATCATATTAAAATCATGATAAAATTTCACCCCAAAATACAGCCATCAATATACCAGAAATGTTCCACATATAACCATATGCCAAGAGCGATTTAAAATTACCAGAAGAATGTGTACCAAACTATTTTTAACAGAAGTTACCTCTTTCTCTGGGGACTGGAATTGGTTAGGTAAAAGGGAGAAATAAAATGGCAAGGAGATCCTTTAACTTTGTATTCTATACATTTCTGCATTGTTTGAATTAACTGAAATAATAATTATAACTTCATGAAAATAAAACTAAATATTAGAAATTACAAGCTTCCTACTGATGACAAGTTTTTCACACTGAAGTAGCATATGGTAAGCAACCAACAAACACTTAGAAAAAACTTGATGTTTATTATTCCTACCATCTCAGAAAACTATTGATGTACTCTTGTTCAATCTTTTAATTTTAATTTCTTTTCAGTGTATTCATATAATTATGATTGAAATTTCCCAAATTTCTTTTGTTGCAATAGTTCATTTCAAAGTTCTTTGGAATTTGCATTTGTTTTAGATTAGGCCACTTTTCTTTTCTCTTAAAAGGAAAAAGCAATTTTTCTGATGATGCTCACGCCATGCCTTTGGGTTTGGAACCCTCTCAAGGGTGGATGGATATTTGTCTGGTGTTCTATGAGCAACCTGTCCTTGTGCCACTTTTCCAGTGTGATGGGGAAGGAACAGCTGTCATCTGCCCTTCTGGGAATTCTGCCTGGAGTCTGCACCGTGGGAATTTACCCAGGCTGCTTTGGGTGAAGACATCTGAGATCTCATTTAATTGTGAAGTAGAAAGACAGTAGAACTGGAGGAGTTAAAGGGAAATTTCACAGAGGATTGTGAATTTTATATGAGTCAACTACATTTTCATTAAAATAAAAAGAATTTGAGATGATTTTTGGAACCAGACTGACATGTATATTTTTAAAGTTAGTTTTACTTATTATTATTTTCTAAAACATAAGGCAAGATTTTCTAATAAGACTTCTAAGAGGAACTTGTGAACCTGGATTATATTTAAGTAGGGGTTACTGAAAATAAAAGTGAAAACAATCACTGCAAAGTGTGTCACTTTGAGTTTGAAGGAAAGCTGCACATTAGACAATCCACACTCGAGTCATCCTGGAAGCCTGCGTCCTTATACGAGAGATCGCCCCAGGAGTGGTGAGAAAACGGTATCATGTATGTCCTGAGAGCACAGGTATTAAGTGAATAAGCTCTAGTACACATAAAAATAAGGTTAAAAGATTAAAATATGCTAAAAGAGATATTACACGTAAACCTATGAAATATAAATGTATAAAAAATTAAAATCCATGGTATCTATGTAAAAAAAGAGAAAAAATCCTCAACACTCTAGGGAAGCTTAGTCTTTGATCAACCACTACAAATAATAATCTATTTACATATAATCTAGAATGAATACAAAGTAGCAACAACAAAGTATTTTCAGGATCCTATTTTGCTTTACCTTTGGAATAGAAAGTGATGGAGTCAAGTCCTCGGCAGGCTTGCTTCTGGTCAGAAGAACAGCACCACCATCTAGTGGAGCTTCCGTTTACTGCACTACCCTTATGCTTCAGTACTGCTAAACCGTACTTGCTGAGATAAGCCCTCAAGTGAAATCAGCGGTTATGATCTCCTTGTGGCTTATAACCAAAATAGTAATCGTTAATCTTCATTAGACAAAACTGTCCCTGAGTACTTGAAGTCCCTTGCCCACCACAACCTCAGCAGCTAGCACAGCGCTGCACTTAGAAGCACAGCCCGTGTTAAACATTTGACTCCTGGGATACACAGCGCGCCTGGAGCTTTGCATTTTCCCGGAAAGCTGGCAAACAGGGTAAACTCCTGCGCAACCCCACCTGCGCTCACGGCACACACTCATCCTTTCACTGAACAGGAGCAGGGAGCTCTGCCGAGCACGACCCAAGGGGTTACACCAGCAGCCTGACCTTTATGTACATCTGTGGGTACACAAACTGGGATTTATACTCAATTTCGCTTCTGGAGCAAAGCAGCTCATATGGTTACAGTGCGTCTGCCCATTCTGTACCCCATGACCGAGCCAGCTGGGGCTCTGGCTCTCCGTGGCGGAGACAGATGTTTCATATTGGAATTTGGGATGATGGTTCAGGGAAATAAGGTTACACTAGGCCAAATTTTAGTCAATTCTGATGCTGAGTCAAAGGTTAATTGTATATCATGATTTTTTTTTATGTATCAAAAGAACACCAGGATCTAAGGGGAATGGGAAAGTTGATGCTATTTGAACATATGGGTGGGCTCTTTGCGACGAGGTTGGTGCTTTTCAGTCAGGTACCATGTGTGAAGGGCATGTGGACACGATGGCCTCTCCCAAGGCTGCATGGCTGGGGCTGGGTGCCATCAGAAGAAATTTGTGGTAGCTGAAACTGCAGCTCTCCTAGTCTACTAACAATCGCCATCTAATTCTCTTCTTACAGCCTGAAGGGAGGTTAGCTGGACACTCTGTGATGACTGAAATTTCAAGCTGTGATTTTTACAAGAGTGATCATCTCTTCCAAATTCCTTAGAAGCTAAAACAAAAACAATTTCAGTTCACAAGAATAAAGCCCAGGTCCTCTTCTTGCTGGAGTATCCAGTAAAATGCTAAGAAACATGTGAGTAGAAGAGAAAAAGAAGAACAGAGGGGAGAATGAAAGATGAAGCCAAAACTTCGGCAGAAAAACATGTGCATGAATAATAACAATAAAACAACAACAATAGATAAGATGGAGTGTAGAGAAAGCAAAGGGTAGGACCTCAGAGAAGTCAAGGCGAAGGACTTCTCTATAAAGAGCTTCACCTACCAAGAGAGGCTGCTGGACTTCTCAGGGTCGGTGAAGACAATAATGAGAGTGTTAGCTGTATTTAATATTTTGAAAAACCCACTATTCTATCTCAGCACATATAGGGATGTGCAATTTTAAACTTACTGGTGTGCTTCTTTGTGTCCTGGCTCCATGAGGGCAGGACCATGTGGTGGACTAACCAGCACCCCAATGTGCAGCAGAGCATGATGGTGAGAGTTGCATGCCCTGGAGGACAGGCCTCCTCCTTCCAGTGCTGCTTCAAGCAGGTACTCCCCATGGCATACATGCTGCCCACTGGCCACCTAACAGACATTCCAAGCTCCCATTTGCCCTGCTGCCTTCCATCACAGAAGCTTGAAAATGAAAAGAAAAAGAAAAAGCCAAAACTTGGATTTTACTTCTGCATTCTCTCTTGCTGCTAGAGGTGACCACATGACACAGGCTTGGCCAATGAGAGGTGAGTAGAAAAGCAGTGAGGGATCCTGGAAGGCCTTTGACTTCCTGCTGGAGGGACGAAGCAGACAGCACTACCCTTTCTCTCATTTTCTTTATACAAATGTGGACCCGATGCTTGAATACAGGGCAGCCATTGAGCGTACGTGAGGAAAAAGGTCACGCGGTTCTCAGAAGTTTGAGCCCTGATGTTGCTGAGCCAGAGAACCAGCACTAGGGTCCAATGGCTTTCCAGCTTATTGTTCTAGGAGAGAAATAAATATCTCTTTGTTTCAGTCACTGTATGTTGGGCTTTCTGTTACTTTTATACAAAAGCATGGCACATTATTTTATTCTGCTTCAATATCCTCATTTGAAAATGGGGATTACAGCAATATCTTCTTTATAGGACTATTGCAAAGATTAAATGAGATAATATATATATATAAAGAACACAAAGGATTACATAAGGGTAAATTGTTGTTTTTATTACTGTTTTGATGATGAACACTCAGTAAACCTTGGTTGAATGAGTGAATGAGTAGAGTAGAAGATAAAACCCAAAGGGTATGGCTTGAACTTAAGTAGCAATAAGATGATTCTAGTTTTCTGCTTGAGACAAACAAAAAAAAAAAAAGGGAGAGAGATGAGAAAGAAGGGGCAAATGAGAGAGAGCCCAGGAGCAGCCAGGTGGGTGCTGTGTGGGCATACGAAAAAACCTCCCATGGAGGATGGTTGGTGTGTTGGTGCTAATTATCAGATGTGTGGCCCACGCACACAGCATCAAGTAGAAACTGAATAAACATTTGTTGGCTCACTGAATAAATGAATGAACTGTTAGGGTGTTTACTGAAAAAGAAATTGCAATCTCTTCCTTTAAACTAAAGAGATAGAAGCGACAGAAGGTTTTTCTCCAGTGCCATCTGCACTGCTTTTACAATATTTGCCCGAAATTATGTGGGTGAAGATGTATTGCTCTATAATTGCCTGTGCCCTCGCAAGAAGCAGATAAGAACATCCGGTGGGGGCAGAAGCAGAAGGAACAGATTTCCCACAGAGTAAAATATTCTGTTGTCATAAAAAATACCCTTGCTGTAACAAGCGAGAAAATGAAAAGGAGAAGAACCGATGGAGAGAAGTTAGGAGAGGATACATACCTCCTAACAGGTGCCTATCTCTGAAGTTTCCCACCAGGAGTCAGAGGCTCATCAAATGAGAAACAAATGCTGGAGCATGGACATGAGCGGCTCCATCCATGCCCCAGTGCTGGGGCTGGATCCCGTTGTAAAAAGCATCGCTTTCACTGCCCTGGCGCAGCGTGACCGTCGGGGTGTCATGCCGGGATCACCCTACACCAGCTGCTCCCTCACTTCGGCATTCACGCAAGCCTGCTTTGAGGAGGCTCAGTGCATTTCTAATCCTTCCTAAAAACATGTGCAGAACGCAATGAAAATTTGAAACATATAAAAGGTTTAGTCATGGGATTATAGCGTGGGTGCCTCCGCATGAAGGATTAACTCTGAGCACCATGTTTCTGAACATTATTTGCGTCATGACTTGCCATGAATGCCTCAAATCTAGCTTTTTTTCCCCACTCCTCTGTTCTCTTTCTGCATCTCTTCTTCTCCCTCTGAATTACTTTGGCTTGAATTCTATGTGCATGTTTAAATGCCATAAGCAAACAGAAAGCAAAATTCCCTTTGAATAGTGAATGGACTTGCATTTCTGTTTAGGGATGTGTAGTTGCCCTTGGGACCCATAAGGATGAGACATAAAATAAAACCTTGATACTGATGGGATACACACACACACACACAAACACAATCACACCACTCAAAGCACACGTGAGTCAAAAACATGCTGATAAACTCAATTTGCCCATGGCATTCTGAGCTGTAAGCCCACTCAGTACAGTTGAAGGATTTGGCATGGTATCTCTTCATGGGAATAAATAGATAATGGGTTAAACAATGATGCTTAAAGTCTTTTTCCAATGACTGAAGAAATGGATAGGAATGGGCATCTTGTCCCCTTACTTCAAAGACCCAAGATTGAGGCTTATAAAAAGAGTGTCTTCTAAATTAGAAGATCATGTGGTCTTCTATGTCAAACCCTATGACTTGAGTCATATTACACTTTAAGACAGATTACATGGGGCTGCAGGGAAAGAGAGAGCACAAAACTTCAAAATCATGGAGCTTTGACCAAAGCTGTGTTCAGTTACCGAGTCACGTCTGGCTCTTTTTTTGTGAGCCCATGGACTTTAGCCTGCCAGGCTCTTCTGTCCATGGGATTTTTCAGGCAAGAATACTGGAGTCAGTTGCCATTTTCTCCTCCAGGGGATCTTCCTGACCCAGAGATTGGACCTGAGTCTCCTGCATCTCCTACATTATAGGCAGGCTCTTTATTGCTGAGCCATCGGGGAGGCCCCTTGACCAAATCTTTCTCTCCTTCATTTGTCTTAAGACTAGCGAAGCCTTATGCCAACTGAAGCCTTGGTTTTTTTTAGCTGTAATGTACTCCATCCTATAGCACCAGGACTTTGAGAAGTTAACAGATTCATTTATTTCACAAATATTTATTGAGGGCCAGACACTAGCAAAGGAGATACAGTGTCTTCTTGTGGAGGAGTCATGGCTTACAACATTCTGCCCTAGGTAAATCAATTTGAACTTGATTCCATATTAGGATAAGAGTAGAGCTTCATAGGTGGGTATGTTCGTGAGGTTTATACCCTCTTTCTCCTCATTCTTATAACCATTTTCCTGGGGCCCATCTGTACGTGGACTCTGCTAGGTGCAGTGCCCAGGGGCAAAGCAAATTAAGGGGCAATAGTCCTATTCAATAGACTATGGACTCGTGATAAGAAATATGTCTGCTTCCTTTTATTGTAACTCCTGCCATGTGTGGGCTCCAGTCTCAAATTGGTTCTGGAATCCCAGAAATGAGGGGAGACAAAAACAATCTCAAACAGGCTTGGAAATTTGCCTGTATGTTTTAATAACCACAATGATACTAAAATTTTTTTTAATATTGTGCTTTTACTCTGTGCCAGGCACTGTTCTAAGCACTTTATGTGCCTTAACTCATTACTCCTCTGTCATTTGGTATAAATACCACTGCTACTGCTAAGTCGCTTCAGTTGTGTCCGACTCTGTGCGACCCCATAGACAGCAGCCCACCAGGCTCCCCCATCCCTGGGATTCTCCAGGCAAGAACACTGGAGTGGGGTGCCACTACTAGCCTCAATATTCATATGAGGAAACTGAGGCAATGAGTTAAAACCATTCTTTTATATGAAATTAATTTTAATATTTTATGTAATCCAATATATCCCCAATATGATTTCAACATGTAATCAATATAAATGTTATTAATGAGATATTTTACATTCTTTTTTATATTGTCTTGGAAATCCAGTGTGTAGTTTAATTAATTAGTTAATTAATATATTTTTAAAAAACATTAATTTTTAACAGTTAGTCTATCAGGCAAGCTAACCCCAGTTCAGTTCAGTTCAGTCACTCAGTCGTGTCTGACTCTTTGCGACCCCATGAATCACAGAACGCCAGGCCCCTCTGTCCATCACCAACTCCTGGAGTTCACTCAGACTCACGTCCATCAAGTCAGTGATGCCATCCAGCCATCTCATCCTCTGTCATCCCCTTCTCCTCCTGCCCCTAATCCCTCCCAGCATCAGAGTCTTTTCCAATGAGTCAACTCTTCACATGAGGTGGCCAAAGTATTGGAGTTTCAGCCTCAGCATCAGTCCTTCCAATGAACACCCAGGACTGGTCTCCTTTAGAATGGACTGGTTGGATCTCCTTGCAGTCCAAGGGACTCTCAAGAGTCTTCTCCAACACCACAGTTCAAAAGCATCAGTTCTTCGGTGCTCAGCTTACTTCACAGTACAACTCTCACATCCATACATGACCACTGGAAAAACCATAGCCTTGACTAAACGGACCTTTGTTGGCAAAGTAATATCTCTGCTTTTCAATATGCTATCTAGGTTGGTCATAACTTTCCTTCCAAGGAGTAAGCGTCTTTTAATTTCATGGCTGCAGTCACCATCTGCAATGATTTTGGAGCCCAAAAAGATAAAGTCTGACACTGTTTCCACTGTTTCCCCATCTATTTCCCGTGAAGTGATGGGACCAGATGCCATGATCTTCGTTTTCTGAATGTTGAGCTTTAAGCCAACTTTTCACTCTCCTCTTTCACTTTCATCAAGAGGCTTTTGAGTTCCTCTTCACTTTCTGCCATAAGGGTGGTGTCATCTGCATATCTGAGGTTATTGATATTTCTCCTGGCAATCTTGATTCCAGCTTGTGCTTCTTCCAGCCTAGCATTTCTCATGATGTACTCTGCATAGAAGTTAAATAAGCAGGGTGACAATACATAGCCTTGACGTTCTCCTTTTCCTATTTGGAACCAGTCTGTTGTTCCATGTCCAGTTCTAACTGTTGCTTCCTGACCTGCATATAGGTTTCTCAAGAGGCGGGTCAGGTGGTCTGGTATTCCCATCTCTTTCAGAAGTTTCCACAGTTTATTGTGATCCACACAGTCAAAGGCTTTGGCATAATCAATAAACCAGAAATATAAATAAAGCGGCTAACCCCAAGTACCATTAAATTCCTATCAAGTTGTGTCACTTCTCAATCACTCTGCCACAAAGTATACAAAGCTAACAGGTTCTACAATTAAAATTCAGAATACTGAGGTGCTATAATGAAGCATAAAAAACAGTTTAGAGATAGATTAGAGATATTCTCTTGCTTTTGCCCCGCTATATTTTTTTCTCCAAAAAAGCCCAATTCTTTAACCCATAGTTAGGTTAAGAATGTGATGTGGAAGTTGGAGCTGTTTACCTCTTTCCCAGCTATTTTTAAAGGAAGATGATAGGAACTAGCTTTGAAAGAATCATATTGTTTAATCTGGCATCACAGCACTTGAAAAACCACAGATCTGGTGAGCTAGAAAATACATAGGTAGAAATGATGCCTCTATGGAAACAGATGCGAAGATTTAAGTAACTACTAGGTCCATTAGACTTTTCACAAACACAGCAGCAGATATATATTTTTTTATGTTTCTATAACCTGTTTATTGAGGAGACTGACCATGGTGAGGAGGAAGCCAGAAACACATTTTTCTCTCTAAGTCACTGCTCCTAACTCTTGCGTGCCCAATCTCCCACCTCTTCTAGATGACCATCTCTCAATGACATGGTGGGAAGGCACCTACAGTCATGGAAAGTTTGGTCTGATCCAGTTTAATAGCACAATCTCCCATCCAGTACATGACTTTCCACTGCTAGACCTGCAACTGGAGGGCTTCATATGGGGCTTCTCTAGTTCTAGGATACCTCCCTTCCTCTTCCTGCGAGATCTAGTGCTTCTTGTTTTGGAGGCTGGGAGAGAGGATGCAATGGGGTAGCAGTTCTTTCCTTCCTCCATTGCTTTTGCTGCTTCTCTGGCTCACATCAGAGGCACGCCTCCAGGTGTCAGCACTCTCAGGGACATGCGTGGATTCTTTGGGGTCCTTCACATGAGAGGGCTCGATCGCGTTCAGCCCCCATCAGCCACCTCAGCCACTCATCAGCTATGACTGCACTGCGTGCATTTTCCTGCCTGGTGGGAATCTTATTAGCATGTAGGTTGGGTAGTGGGAGGAGTGTTATGTATAGTAGGAAGAGTTTTGCTACATCTTATTGAGCCCCAAAGAAGATAACTGGTAGATGCTGTTTGTAATGTGAGACACTTAAACACCTCTTTCTCCCAGCTTTGGGCCCCAGGGACCAGTACTCAGCCCAAAAGAAAATTCTCTTTTACATCCTATTATAATAAACTTTGATCAAGTCCTTAGGATAAGAAACCATCAGGATGTTTCTTTCTTCCCTATTCCTTCCTCTCCCCCTTCCTTCCTTTTTCATTCCTTGCCTTCTTCCAAACAACAACCATATACATTAAAATACGAGGAACTTAAAAAATGTAGAAAATCAATATTATCTTTGTCTTTGAGAGAACTTTAACAGAGCACAGGAATTTTGAATATTAGAAGATAAGAAACAGTTTTAGTTTTTTGAGAATTTTGATGTTATTTCTACCTGCTTCAATCTTGGACTGTAGCTTTCTATGCCCAGGAAGCTACCTACAGCCCAGCTGGCACTGCAATCAGCCACTAGGACTTTCTCATACTCCAAGTTCAATCTTTTTATCTGGAAGTGAGCTTTTCAGTTCTAATGCTTGATTACTCGTCCAAGAGTGTGATTTGAGTAGACATACTGAACTCCCATTATACTTCTTACAAATTGTGATTGAAATGTTCCAGAAATATAAAAGAAAACATTTTATGGAAACCAGAAAAAGATATTGCTCATACGCTTATCAGAGAATTTCTGTAAGATTTCACATAAGAGAAGATGGAATGAAGACAGGGCAAGCTCGCTCTTTGTTCATTACCGAAGAATGACAACCCACGTGTGCAAGGAACCCTAGCAGAAACCCATCAGTGCTCTTAAGCTCAGGATGACAGGGTTGAAGATGAGAGCAAGTTTCAGGGAAGATAGTGGTGAAAAATGTTTATTCCACTCTGGACTCCCAAGTATTACACAGAATGTTGGAGCCTGCCCACATTGGGGAATATTGTTAATCCAGTCACAGTTTATGTTCGGCAATGCAGATGTACTTAAGAAAAGGTGAAGGGGATGGTCAAGATTGATGCTTATGGTCTTCTTTTACGAGAAGTTATGAAGCTGACTTGAAGCCACAATAAAAAGCAAAGAAAAGAATCTGTTTGATTCACTTGTTCAGCTGCTTCAAATCATAGCTAACTCCTTACTTGGCACAGGCATCTAGATCACTCAGAAGTAAAAGAAATATTACAGCAAGTTCTTTTATTTGGACCTAAAAGTTTTGAACACAATGTCTTAGTAGAAATTGATTACAAATACTGGAATCTCTGTAAGGATGAGCAAGCAGAGAGAAGTGACTAGCCATTTGAGAGAATTTGCAGTTCAGAGAAGAGGGTCGGTGTGGGAAACTGGTTGTGAACTCTTGGTTCCTTGTCTCCCAAACTTTCTTCTCCTTCACGGTCCCTCCCAGATTCAGAATCCACACATAACTCTCCTTATGCATTGAAACCCCTGTTCTGGAGAAAGGAGGCAGGTTTTGTACTTTATGTAGTGCTCCAGCCTAGTGTCCCCTGTAGTCAGGGCTTAAGGACTGTTTTCCCTAGTTCCTAGTCCTGCAGAACTCTGTCTCACCACGGGACAGGGTGGGCCTGACATTCCAAAAGTCAGGGAAGCTAGGAAAAACTTGAAATAAGTGAAATGAATTGAAGAATGCTGGAAAAATCTCCCATAGAAATTTCCTCCCCACATGGTTCCATAATTAGATAATTAGCTCCCTGATTCCTAAAGGATGATATCACATTTGTGTTGAAGAGTTGAGTCACCTATGCAAAGGAAATATAGGGTGAATTAAAGCCAGAGATCTTTATTAGCTACTGCCTCGGGAGCAATTATAGTGTACTAACAGTGAACCATTTTAATTAGAGCAAAGCCTGCTGGGAATCTGTATATCTCCAGCAAAGGAGACAGTAAGCAAGGGGCCAAACACGTGGATAAAGAACTTGCCTGCCAATGCAGGAGACAAAATAAACATGAGTTCGATCCCTGGATCAGGAAGATCCCCTGGAGGAGGGCATGGGCACCTACTTCAGTATTCTTGCCTGGAGAATTCCATGGACAGAGGAGCCTGGTGGGCTATAGTCCATAGGGCCGCAAAGAGTCGGACACAACTGAAGTGACTTAGCACAAGAACATGGATGGGGCTGAAGAGAGGCAAGAGGACCCCCAAAGCAATCTTTGGCTATTAGAAATTGATGGGACCCTGGCCCATCACTTGGTCATTCTTGTGAGAGGCAGAGCAGTAGAATGATTAACAGCAGGACACTATAGACGGCCGGGCTCATGAAGATTAACTTGGCTCTGCCCCAACCTACCTCAGGAGGCCTGAGCAAATAATATTAATCCTTCTGTGCCCCAGTTTCTTCATATATAAAACAGGGATAATATGAGTCCCTGCATGATAGAGTTGTTGTGAGGATTAAATGAGTTAGCACACACAAAGTATTTAGAATAGCACATTTATTAAGTACTTCCCATGTCCTAACCGGAGAAGGCAATGGCAACCCACTCCAGTACTCTTGCTTGGAGAATCCCATGAACAGAGGAGCCTGGTGGGCTGCAGTCCCTGGGGTTGCTAAGAGTCCGACACGACTGAGCAACTTCACTTTCACTTTTCACTTTCATGCCTTGGAGAAGGAAATGGCAACCCACTCCAGTGTTCTTGCCTGGAGAATCCCAGGGACGGCGGAGTCTGGTGGGCTGCCATCTATGGGGTCGCACAGAGTCGGATTTGAGTGAAGCAACTTAGCAGCAGCAGCAGTAGCAGCATGTCCTAACAACTATACTAGATGTCGGGAGATACTAGGATTTTAAGAAAACAACTTCAGATTTGTAGATCTATGTCCTTTCAATCTGGGACGCTGAAAATCTCCACAGTAAGTCATATGAATAACAACTTTAAATAAGTTACGGGGTGAAGAGGTTATAAGCACTTACAGATTGGTCTCTTTTCCTCACAATCTATTTATTTTAATTTATTTCTTTGAGAGTTTTATGAGTGGCCTCAAAACCATTAATATTTCATTCTCATGAAGGGTAATCTTGTACTCTGGAAAACTACAGCCAATACATTAATTTGCTATATGTTTGTTATTAAGGATCCTTGAAAAAATTTTGTGTTAGGATCTCAGACACCTTTGACATAGCTTTGCTGTTATTTTTCCTTCTCAAGTGAACAGATGAGTTTCTTTAGCAAAACAGAAAAATCATAGCTGATAGACTTCCCTGTAAGGTAGACTCAAGTTTGCTGAAAGAGAATGTATAATCCAAGGAAATCCTTGCTTGAAGCCTCTCTATTCACATACTTTGTATCTCAAGGGGGATAATTAAAATTAAGGTATAATTAATTGATTTCACTACTGGCTTATACAGTTGACCCTTGAACAATGCAAGGATTAGAGGTGCAAACACTGACACACCTCCTCCTCCCTCACCAAAAATCCGCATATAACTTTATGGGAGGCCTCTCTGCATGCTGGGTTCTGTGTTCTCAGATTCAACCAAACACGAAGTACTGTAGTGTGTCATTAGTGAAATATATCTCTCAACAAGTGAGCAGTTCTAGCTCCACACTCAAGAATCATTTATTATTGAAGAGTCTCACTTAAGAGATGTGCAATATCTGAATATTGTTTGGGCACTGAATTTGATAGGACTGTGAAGGCCACTGGAACATGTTGACCAATTTCTGTTTCATTAATACATTCTGTTTACATCAAAGATGATCTGGCCAAGAGAGGAAGAGTCTATGATATATTATTACTGGTTTAAAAAATTAAAAATATCAATAAAATTGTATATGTCAATGTTATTGCAACTAACATTTAATAAAGCATTTGTTTTGAGAATAAAGTTCAAATCCTTTTTAAAAAAAAAAAGAAATTCAAGCCCCAGAAGACTAGGGATCTTGTGAACAATTTTCACATTGCAGAGGATGGAAAGCCTAAGGATTGTTTCTCATTTTAAGACTTCTTAGAAGCATAGGTGGTTTCTGGTTAAATAAGGGTCTTCTTTCACAAGAAAGAGAAAATAGAGGTACTGTCTAGGTACAGTCAAATCACAGAGGCCAAAATAGAGGATCCCTACTTTTATTCCCCAAATGAACTTTTAAATAAGGAAAATAAAATTACCCAATAAGGGTAATGTTTCACAATCAACCAAAATAAAGTATAAAAAGTATTTTTGAAAAGCCAAAATACCTGTAGCCTGATCACACATATCAAAATAATCTGTCAATCAAAAGTAAGGTATGATAGTTCTTATTTAAGCACATTCTGACCTGATATTATATATCTTTAAATTGTTTGTAATCTGAAGAGTATGAAATCATCTCATACCGTTGTTTTAATTTACAGTTTTCTAATGACAGTGATGTTGAGCATCTTTCATATCTGTTGCTTGTGTTTTCTCATCTGTGAACTGACAGTTCACACATTATGCAAATACCCAATCTACAATATCCAATCTTGTTGAAGTCTTCTAATAGAGGTAAAAGTTTGTGTGTAGATTCTCTTGAACTTTCTACATAGGAGACGTGGCAGAGATGAAGATTCTTATGAAACTCATTTACTTTTCTTCCTAGGAACCCAGCTATACCACATTTCTCAGTTTCTCTTACAACTGTTTTTCCATGTGACTGAACTCTAGAAAAGTAACATGGACAAAAGCGGTGCGGTACCTGGTCCATGAAACTCCCCACATAGGAGTCTCCATCTCCTTTTGCCGTTCCCCGCTGACGGGAGGCGACTCTGAGGTCCTAAGAAGGTTACACGCAACAATATGAAAGGACCCTGGGTTCCTGAATAATCGTGAAATGAGGAACTTTCACACTGGACTATGATTTGAGTGAGAAACTTATTAAGTCAAGTCACTGAGAATTTTCAGTTTATCTGCCACAGCAGCTAATATTACCACTAACTAATGTACACTAAAATATCATTTGTGAATAATAACTATTTTGTCTCTTCCTTTACAATACTCATACTCTTTATTTCTTTTAGCTTTCTCACTATGACACTTAAGTATTCGAGTTCAATGCTGAATGAGATTTTGATAGTGGCGTCTTTGTCTTGCTACTGAATTTCAAGGCTGTGTTGAAGCTTCTCCATTAAGTAAGTTTTTTACAGGTATACTCAATCAGGCTAAGAAATTTTCCTTATTCTATTCCTCAGTTTTTATATTTAGCATTCTATTTTGATCTCTCTCTCTCTATGTGTGTGTGTGTGTGTGTATCTGTGTGTTCATCTGTTTCACTGCATCAAGTTGCTGCATCTTAATTCATAATATGCACTAGCATATTTCACTTAGCCATTCTTCAGTATTGGAAACTCCAACTTTTCACTTTACAAACAATGCTCAAATAAGCTTTCTTTTATATGGTTTTTATTGTAGGTCAGCTTGGCAGGCAATCAGGAAGGACAAATGAATATGAACTGGGAGAAAGTATGGAGAAACTGGAACCTATAAGGTCATATTAGAACCCCAACGGACAAAATGGAGCCCATGGGAATAAAGTGGAAGTTGACTTTATTTCTCATCAGTTCAGTCACTCAGTTGTGTCCAGCTCTTTGCGACCGCATGAATGACAGCACGCCAGGCCTCCCTGTCCATCACCAAATCCCGGAGTTCACTCAAACTCATGTCCATCGAGTCGGTGATGCCATCCAGCCATCTCATCCTCTGTCATCCCCTTCTCCTCCTGCCCCCAATCCCTCCCAGCATCAGGGTCTTTTCCAATAAGTCAACTCTTCGCATAAGGTGGCCAAAGTATTGGAGTTTCAGCCTCAGCATCAGTCCTTCCAATGAACACCCAGGACTGGTCTCCTTTAGGATGGACTGGTTAGATCTCCTTGCAGTCCAAGGGACTCTCAAGAGTCTTCTCCAACACCACAGTTCAAAAGCATCAATTCTTCAGCTCTCACAGTCCAACTCTCGCATCCATACATGACCACTGGAAAAACCATAGCCTTGACTAGATGGACCTTTGTTGGCAAAGTAATATCTCTGCTTTTCAATATGCTATCTAGGTTGGTTATAACTTTCCTTCCAAGGAGTAAGTGTCTTTTAATTTCATGGCTGCAATCACCATCTGCAGTGATTTTGGAGCCCCCCAAAATAAAGTCTGACACTAGTAAAGTAATGCTCAAAATTCTCCAAGTCAGGCTTCAGCAGTATGTGAACCGTGAACTTTCAGATGTGCAAGCTGGTTTTAGAAAAGGCAGAGGAACCAGAGATCAAATTGCCAACATCCACTGGATCATCAAAAAAGCAAGAGAGTTCCAAAAAAACATCTATTTCTGCTTTATTGACTATGCCAAAGCCTTTGACTGTGTGCATCACAATAGACTGTGGAAAATTCTGAAAGAGATGGAAATACCAGACCACCTGACCTGCTTCTTGAGAAACCTATATGCAGGTCAGGAGGCAACAGTTAGAACTGGACATGGAACAACAGACTGGTTCCAAATAGGAAAAGGAGTACGTCAAGGCTGTATCTCTCCTCACTCCAACTCAAATGATGTTGGGACCTACAGAAGCCTGCATCCTTCATTATGGTTACAATTACACTTGGCCCAGACTCAGGGAAGCCGATGGAAAAAATCCAGTGGAAACTAGAGACTAGGTGGTCCTCAACACTAATAACATGCAAATGGCTGATGCCTGCTGTCTTATACTGACTTTCAGAGTGTAAAAATGGCTGCTCCTTCATTTGCACCTTTCAGTTCTCAAGAAAATTTCCTTTATGGCTGACTCCAACCCAGAAATACACAAGGAAAGGGATTCTGAGGAATGTAGGTCCAACTTAGCTAGGTTGGTAGTAGAAAGCCATCATACTACTTGTGTTTAAGGTATGTCCCTTTGGAGATGTTTTATTTATTTCTCTTAGCACCTTGAGGCATCTCTGACCTGGTACTTGTTTTTATGTAAATGTTTTCAGTTTAGATGTTTCTAGACCAATTACTCAAAATGAGGGGCATGTGCATAGCATAGTTCTGGGTTCTCCAGGAAGACTTTTCATTCTCCTACCCTAATTGCACAGTGAAAAGACAAGCTACCTTCTTATCTCCCTGTGCCAGTGGGCAGATAATTTTCCATCCTTATTACCCCCCAGGGATTGAACCCAGGTCTCCTGCATTGTGGGGGGATTCCTTACCATCTGAGCCACAAGGGAAGCCCAAGAATACTGGAATGGATGGCCTATCCCTTCTCCAGGGGATCTTCCCTACCCAGGAATTGAACCAGGGTCTCCTGCATTGCAGGTGGATTATTTACCAGCTGAACTACCAAGCCCTAGTCCTTATTTACATTTATATTAAGAATGGAGCCCTTCTAGTCTTCAGACTCTGAGTGGTCTCAATTCTAACTCTGTACTTGGAAAGACAGAAGGCCTTATCTCCTGACCTCCATGCATGCATGCTAAGTTGCTTCAGTCATGTATGACTCTTTGTGACCATATGGACTGAGAGGAAGCCCGCCAGGTTCCTCTCTCCATGAGATTCTCCAGGCAAGAATACTGGAGTGGGTTGCGATTTCCTCCTCTAGAGATTTCTTCCCAACCCAAGGATTGAATCTCCATCTCCTGAATCTCCTACATTGGCAGGTGGATTCTTTTACCACTGGCGCCACTTGGGAAGCCTGTGGTGGTTGTTAAAGCAAAAATCTCTAAACTTATCTAGGGGGACCCACTCCCTACCCCCTGTAGAGTGAACAGGGTCAGATCTGAGCTCTAATCTTCTAAGTTTCAGTTCTCTTTTAGTTTTTATCCTTTGCAGAATCTATTTATTTTCTATCTGGTTCAGCAGTTCATTAAAAAAAAATATGTGTGTGTGTGTATATATATATATTTGTTTTATTTTATCTAGATTTTTACACGTTTTTTGTGGAAACTTTCAGGTTAAATATTCTGCCCTGTTGCCTGAACAGGAAGCATCATTGTTTTTACAACCAAAAACTTAAATGCAGAAGACCTTTTCTACAAGTCAAGGGAGCTTTAATAAAATTCAGATTTACAGGAAAAAATTTACAGATCTACAAACAGATCAATTAGAAGGATACATTTGCATCACAAATGGATTCACCAGAAGACTACTTAAAATAGCTAGGATCTCACAGTGTATTTAGAACATCTAGGAGAATGCGTATTGTAAAAAGCTAACTGGCCTGTAGTTAAAGAAATGCTGGGATGAATCCTTTTGTAAAGCAGAAAGTCTTTTCTGTGATGTGAATGATCACTCTCTAATTTACAAGTTTGTAAGATTGGGCTTTTGTGTATTTGGAGTTTTTTCAAATTTGGCTTTAATAATAGAGATCTAGAAAAAGTCATTTATATAGAGTTCAGTTTTAACTTTCTTAAGCATGTTTTTTCCCCACATTAACATCAAATAATCAAAACAATCTACGTGTTTAAAAGAATGATAAGGTTCTTCAAATTTCTAATATATAATTTCTATATAAGTCTCCTTGGGTCTTAATATTAGAAATAAATTGAAGACCTATTTCCCATGTAGTGATTGATTTCTTTTGATACATTTACTTAAGCACACAATAATAAACATCTTTACCAGAACACAATAGCTAATTCACTAGTTTCAACATTATGTATTAAATAATCATAAGCACTAAACTGCTAATACAAAGCATGTATATGGACTTCCTTTACTACTTATTGGCATTTTCATCTAAATTGAGTATGATGACTGCAAAAGTCATCTCATTGTCTTCATGATCTGTTTCTAGAGTTTTATTTTTGATACATAATTAAATATTTTAGTAGGGATACACAAATGGAATATGGAATACACAAATTCTGAGGAAAACAGGCAGCCAATTTTATACTAATGCTTGTCTGGTTTTTTAAAAAATTAGCTCTGGTTTTGAAGCTTGGCTGTACTTTGCAATCACCAGGGAGCTTTCAAAAATATTGATGCCTGGCTCCTACTATGGAGGTTTTGATTTAATTGCTCTGGGGTGCAGCCAGGCATTGGGATTCTAATGTGTAGCCAGTGTTAAGAACCACCAATATGGTCAAACCTTAATTACTCAAACCGACATAATCAGGGCACTCAATTAAGAGGCAGTGGGGAAGGGGAATGATGGACTGAGTCTCAGAACTAGAAACAAATCATTTAAAAAGTTTATATCGGGCACTTATTCTAAAATTTGCTTTTGAGCATGATCTGAAATAAGGTTCCATATATCCTAAACTTCTGCACTTAAAATACTAGACAAAGATAATGACACAGAACACTGAGGTTGAGGTACTACAGTTCCATCAATTACCAATTAAAGGGCTTCCCTGGTGGCTCAGATGGTAAAGAATCTGCCTACAAGGCAGGAGACCTGGGTTCAATCCCTGGTTTGGGAAGAACCCCTGGAGAAGGGAATGGCTACCCACTCCAGTATTCTGGCCTGGAGAATTCTGTGGACGGTAGAGTCCATGGGGTTGCAAAGAGTCAGACACAACTGAGTGACTTTCACTTTCACCAATTAAACAATGTTAATAAACTGTATCACCCTACTTATTATTAGGTGGTTGACTCTTATCTATGGATATAACACTAGTACATTGAACAGGTGTGTTTTGTGGTTGTCATCATAAGGCAATTTTTCTCAACTATTTAATTTTTTTTCAGTGGGATTGGTTTCTTCCTGCTGCTGTATAAAAATGTGAGCAGTCTTATTCACGCTAAGGTTAAGAAAAAAAAAAAAACACCAAAAAACTGTGATCAGTTTAGATAGGAAAACACAATCTCTATTTAGTAATTAAAAGATTCATCCCATGTAAGAGTGAAAAACTCCAGTTTTGATTTAAAGTTGAAGCCTCTCCCCTTTCCACCTAGGACCCTATTGAGGGGAAGCCTCTATCTGGGGGAGGTGGGTGTGGTTGGGGTCTTTTCTCTCTTTCCTTCACCCTCAGCACTTAGCATAAGCTTCCTCGCACTTTACATTTTAGCAGTATCGAAAGCTTAGTGTTTTGATAACCCACTCTGCTTTACACATCTGTACAGCTAATTGTTCACTCCATCTGGATTACTCTTCCTTCCCTCCTTCACCTTGGGGACTCCTTTTTGACTTTCAAAACCAGATAGACATTTCTCTAGCTCTAATTCCCTCCTTATTCAGCTTTACTATTTGTAGCCAAGTTGGTAGTAAGGAAGAAGTCAGAAATAATACAATAGACTCTATTAAAGAATTATTTGAGGTCTTCTATGTGCTGATCAGTCAGAGGTCTTTAGAGATCATGTATTCACACCCTTGTGTTTCCAGATGAGCAGACTAGTGAGATCAAAGGACTTGAACAGTTTGTGGCTGCTTAGGGGACTGCCAGTTCAGGGCTCTTTCTAGCATGTTGTATTGTTCTCTTTAATAAAATGAAACATTCCATGAAATTAAAGAGGTTGTCAACTCCATGGATGAAAAGTCCATGTCAAGGAACCATGCTTCACCCCTTAAAGGAGGCCAGGCTAGTTGTGGTCTGGTCCAGAGAGCACAGACTTAGAGTCATACAAGCTTGTGTCTGAAGTTCTTCCACTGGCCTTGGACAATTTATTTAACCTGAGCCACAGTTCCCCCACAGGCAAAGCAGAAAATTAATATTCATCTTGCCTTCCTGAAAGTGTACTGTTAGAAATAAATGTGATTATATAGAAGATATACTTTATAATCTCCAAGGTGTTTTTAAAATGTCTATTGTTATTGCTGTAGCTACTCTAGAATAAGTATACATCAAAAGATTTATGGATTTCATGAATATTTTGCCAAATAATCAAGGAATAAGATGTTAATCTTCTTTTCAGAAGCAATGAAGAAAAACCTTATTATCGTCTTACTTGCCTGTTCCTACCTCTATTGTGAAAGCTGAACAAAACTCTCTGGAGTCTGAATCACATTCTCTATTGCTTGAAATGACTGAAGATTCTGGGTGACTAACAATTCAAGCATTGTTTTACCTCACTGGGAAGAACAACGCGTTGCTTCAGGGAGTCAAAGTATTTGGGATACGTTGTTTATAACAACGGCTACAGTATCAAAGGACAGTGTGTTTTAAAAATGCATGTATGTATTATTCCCATTTATCTTCTGTTATAACATCCTGAGGCATCCTCTGGGTCCTATTCTGTTTATGAATCTAGATGTCAAGGAGGTGATGAGACCAAAGGTTAGAGAGAAAAACTTGTCACTAAACTGCAAATGATAAACCTCCTACTGCATTATTTCCTTCTTGAGTTTCAGAATGTGGTCGCCCATGAAGGTTATTTAACGTAAAAAGAATTATTGGATGAGGAAGATAATGGCCATATCTGTACAAAGGGAAAACAGAATTTAAATAATGCACAAAAATTTACTTACATTCTCCTACTTGCTTATTATGCAAGACAGCTCAGTAATAGGTAAAAGTTTCCCTTTTCATGGTCAGGACAGTAACTCTTAAGTTATACACTTGTTTCACCGTGAACTTCAATTGTTTTTTAAAGAAGGCACAGTTGGAAGATATTCAGCCATGGGATTTTTATAATTCTTTTAACAAACACTAATTGATATTTTATTTTCAAAAGGTACAGGGGTGCCTATTATTGCAACCAAGTTCATTGAAATAAAAATTTTTGTGCAGCAAACAGAAAACATTATAAAGAAATCAGAGAAAATCAAAACTGGGAGTTATAGCTATTGTCCATGCTCAATAAAGTCTACTTTAAAATATGCATAATCACTTTTTAATAAAAAAGAAATTAAGCATTTTGCTGGCTTAACCAATGGTAGGCAATTATATTTAAGATGGCATGAAAGTAGGCTGCTGTGAATTGATTCATGCTGCTTCTCTCCTGGGGTGGAATTATCTGAATTGGAAGAGTAAAGCTCCACGTCCCCAGCAAGGTACAGATTATAAAGACAGAGAATCATTGTTGACAGGCAAAATAGCCAATACAACTATCTTTTCTTTCTATTGCTCCCATTTTGAGCCATAGCTGTATAATAAGATACTCAACTTTGTTTCCATTGGCAAAGGGCATTGCTGTCCACTTGATGCCCAAGGAAAAGAGGCATGGGGTGAACAGGAAGAAGTTGCCAGGACCAGTGTTGGGTGGCAGCTTCACAAAGTTATACAGGTGGGAAGGTGAATTGCTTGTGCTTTGGAAGCCAGTTTCCTTTCTCCCCAGACACTCCTTCAATAGCACAATCTACAGTGAAGCACATGTCATGGTAAGTGGTGGGAAAGGCAATTCTTGTCAATAGTAGGTAGATTAAGAAAACATGGAGCAGAGGAAGGCTTTTCAACAGAAACCAATCAATGCCTAGGAAAGATATTCTTTCAGTCTTTGACAAGAAACTCAGAAGCATGAGGTATACTAATACATCTAAAAGAAGTTCTGGGAGAAGGCAGTTTTGAATACCATGTTCTTAAGTTGAAAAAGAGTTAACTATAGAGACACTGGGGTCTCTACGGAAAGGGACTTGGATTCAGATAGACCTGGCCTTGAGTTGTGTGGCTCCAGCAGGTTCTAAATGTGACTATGCATGGGTTCCTTGGTGTCCCTTGCAGTTTCCCTTCCTCTGTAGTAAAATGGGAATGGTAGTACCCACCTCACTGGACTGGACTCTCTCACTCTGAGATATGTGAAAGCGTTATCAACTATAAAGCATTATTAAAATGCCTCCAGAAAATAACAAGAACTTATCCTGGACACCAGCATCAACAGGCTTCCCTGGTGGCTCAGTGGTAAAGAGTCTGCCTGCCAATGCAGGAGACACGGGTTCGATTCTTGGGTCAGGAAGATCCCCTGGAGAAGGAAATGGCAACCCACTCCAGTATTCTTGCCTGGGAAATCCCATGGACAGAGGAACCTGGCAGGCTACAGCCCATGGGGTTGCAAAGAGTTGGATGTGACTTAGTGGCTAAACAACAACAAGCATCAACAGTTAGTTGATCCCATTCCTTGTATTTTCTTCCCTCAGGCTCAAAAGGGTCTCACAATTACTGGCTCACCCTGTTTTGGGAGGTTGGGTGACTGGTTGTCAGCCTGGGGATATGCCAAGGACCATCAGGTCATCTCCATGGCTGCAGTCACCATGCAGGCGACCTCCTCCCCACCCCACGTTAGCAATGGTGGGAGCAGTCTATACTTCTCATATCCTGCTTCCGATGCTCCATTTCCGAGTCCCTGCAGCTGTGCATTGGGCCAACAGCTCACTGCTCTGTCTCCCTCATCTACCCCAGTGCCTTTTCCCAACTCTTTTCCCTTTCCCATCCTCTGAGAAAGGAGTTAATTCCAATCTTAGCATCCAGCTTAGCTGCAGCCACCTTCCAACCAAGCAGAATGCTCTTTTTCCTTCTTGGACTGGATACCTCCTCAAGGAAGACGTTTCTGACCCCCGTCCCCTGCCTTAGTCTTGTTTAAGGTCCCTGATGTATATGTTCCAAGATGTACACCCTGAACCCAGCACCTATGGCACTGTATCTTTCTGCACTACACTTTCTCATCTCTCCACTAGAAGGTGAGTTCTTCAAACATAAGAGCTTTGAAGGGAGTCTCTCCAGAGCCTAGCACAGTGACTGGCACACAGTTAGGAAGATGGTAAATGACTACTGGAGTGAACCCATCAACCCCTCTCCCTTCCACCAACTCCCACTGACAAAGAGCGATACAAATGCAAAGAAGGGCCATGTTGAGGCTACGATGTACTGAAGATAAATGTCTCTCTCCAACTTTCTAGCTTGCCTCTTTCTGTATCCCTTTACCCCAGATTAACTGTATATCTGCAAGAAGGGTCACAAACAAAAATCAGTAGAACAGAGTGGAACAGCAGCAGTCACAAACTAAACTGTTTCTTGTTTTTTCATTTCTTTTGATTTTCAAAATGAATTTCAAGATTTAACTCTTCTTTCTGGTGCGCTTAATCTAAAATACTAATATTCCCTATACAGATTTGGATAATTAGAAGTTTGAGGGAGTTATAGGGAAAGTTTGAAAATCATTCTATACCTATATTCTAAGTCAAATTGATTAAAGAAATTTGCTTTTTTCTTCTTCAGTTCAACATGATGTACGTAGGAATTTAAGGTTTAAGGATTTTTCATTCAATTGCATATAATTGATAAATAATATGAGGCCTTTCCAGAAGACCCACTGTTTTCTGAGAATGGTTTCTATAGCTCTGTGGCTGACATTACCATTTGGTGAAAAAACCATTCCAATTTCCCCTTCTTTGCTTGCTTTGTCTTACAAAGGTTGGAAAGAACTGAGACACTTTCTCAGTCTCCTTGAAACTGGGCAGTGACACAGACACAGTCTGGCTATTGAGCTGTAAACCTGAGTCTTATGGAAAGTTCCTGGACAGGTTTTTGATTTCCTGATGAAAGGAACACACATCTCTCTCATTGCTCCCTTTCCCCTTTCTCCATCTGTGCACGCTGGGATGATGCCTGAACCTGCTGTAGCTACCTTGCAATTATGAAGTGGAAAAAAAAATGAGGGCAAAACGCCATCGTACTAAGGAAAGCAAAGCGAAAAGACAGAAAGGCGTTGGTCCTCTAGCATCATTAGTGAGTGCCTACTTCTAGGTCTCTCGTTGCCTGACTCATAGATGTCAGTATTGTTTAAACCCCTGCTGGTCAGTGTCAGCTGCTTGAGGCTGAAAGCATTCCTGACTGATTCATGCAGCAAGTAAGAACACTGCCCTGATGATGAAGTTGAGCTTGCTTACCTAGGGTGTCATTCAAAAGCTGAAACATGGTTAGTTTTTACTGACCCTAATCCTAAATATTCTCTTTATGCTTGCAGTTGGGCTTGCCCTTCTCCTGAATCTGGCTCCCCTTCCTTTGAGGCCCACATTTCTACTTCAACCTCACAATGCGGTGGGGAGAAGAGGCCAGGCACCGTCTGTCATAGGGATCATGATTTCCAGCTGACTGACAACGGCCTCCATGTAGCATATGTTCTACTGCATCTTGTGGTTCCATTAACAAATTCTGGGTCATAAATTTTTAAAACTGATACCATAGCTACTATTTTAAAAATATTATATTAATTTCCAAAAGCTGCTGAACAAATTACCACAAACTGGAAGACTTAAAACTGAAATGTATTATCCCGTAGTTCTAGAGGCCAGAAGTCCGAATCAAGGTGTCAGCAGGGCCATCTCCTCTAGAATGCTCTAGGAGAATATCTTTTCTCTTCTAGCTTCCAGTGGCTCCAGGCGTTCCTTATCTTGTAGCAGCATCTAATCTTCTCATCTTCACACAACCTTCTCCCCTGGGTCTGCTCTTTTGTCTGTGTCTCTACTTCTTTCCATAAAGACACATTTGTTTTAGGGCCCATCCAGACAATCCAGGGTGATCTTGAGTCCTTTAATTACACCATAAAGACTCCTTTTCCAAATAAGGTCACATTCACAGGAACCAGGTAGACACATCTTTTGAAGGCCACCTTTTAAGCTATTACAATGATCTTCCTTCTTGTGCTGGAAATATCATTCTATTGTTTTTCTTTGTTGGATCTCACTAACTTTGAACTTTTTTAACTCATGTGAAGAGATATTTATGATTTAAGTCATATTGGTTCAGAATTTAAGGTTTGTGTTGAAATATGTGTTGGATTTCATATTTTAAAGAATTATTATTCTTATTTGGTTCTAGTCTTTATTTCTCATAGTAAAGTAAAAAATGGATGACTTAAGTAAGTACATCATGGCAGTAAACTATTTATATTTAATATCACCTAGGCAAAGTATTTCTTGTGATTTATTAACCATACTCTTTAACATAGACCGAGTTATTATTTTTAGGGCATGAATTACTTTCTATCTAAATCAGTGGTTTTTAACTCTGCTTATACATTAAAATCACGCAGGGACTTGTAAAGATATATATGTATAGGCCCCACTGCAGTATATGTATTGAATACACATATCTGGAGATGGGCCTGGGTACATAGATTTTTAAAGTTCCCCAAATGATTCTTATGCACAGAGAAAATTAAAAGCTGACCTGGATTCTTATTAATGGTTGTCTTCTTCAACACCATCCATTTATTCAACCAAGTAATGATTATGCACTTTCTAACGTGTAAATCTTTGTGGGAAACATAGGGATATATAACTTGCTTCTTATCTGCAGTTTTATAGTTAGGTGGTCTTGGTGTATAATATTCTAAATGTAATGTGCCATTTACACACCAGAGTGGTGAAACCAAATGTCTGTAGGGAATTTCTCTCCTGGTCAGTCTGCAAAACTCAAATCAATTAAAAAAGCAACATATCACTATTGCTTTAACTTCACTGCATACACACAGCTAGTCATACTCAGAGAACAAATAGACTTCTATGTTTGGTATCATTAGATAGATGCTCTACCAAGTCAATAGCTTTTAATGTATTTTAGATTCCCCCTTCCACGAAGCAGAAATCAATACAGGCTTTAAAAAGTCAGTCCTAGTAGTGGTTTCTATTAGTTGGAAAAGCATCCGCAGTAATGTTGTATATGCCTTTGGGAAGTGCTAAGGACTGGGAATTCCTCCAGCTTTCAGTTACCTGGGAAGACCCTTGGGTATTAATTCAGGTGTTGGCAGGTATGAAAGGTAATGATAGTGGAGATGGAGGGGGGCCAGGGTCTGGCAGCCCATGGGCAGCGGCTTTGTCAGAGCTCACTGTAATCATTGCCGCTGTTACTCTTCAGTCTGACATTCACAGACTCGTCAGTACAGGCCGCCCAGAGCTCTGCAGTCATACAAAGCAGGAACAGGAAGAAAGAAGAGGTTTTCAGGGAAGGCCTTGCATACGAGAGGCTCAGGGTAGAGACCAGAGTAGATCTGGAGTCTACAGCTGTGAGTGAACTTTCAGAAACAGAATTGGACTATACAATCTAAGGAGTCACAGAGTCACTTAAATTTAACTGAGGTTTTGATGATGAAAGATAGATAAGAAGAAGGAGGGGAGTTGGAGGAGAATACGACAGTAAACCAAATACTTAAAAACTACTGATAAGATTGGAATTAAGCTGATCACTTGTACATTGATCAAATATTTACTGAGTATCTTCTAAATGCTCTAGGTTTGGGGGATATAGAAATGAATGCATACGCTACTGAAGGAAGTGAGCCATTAGCAAGTGGACAGGTAAACGAGATTTCAGGTCTATAAAAATAAACATACATACATTCTGGGTAATGTGATGGAAACTGATGGAGGATGGGGAGACACTACTTTGGTCTGTGTGGTCAAAGGCCACCCCAGGAGGTGACAAGTGAGCTGAGACGATGTGGAAGAGGAAAAAAGAAGAAAAGATGTACATTAAGTGTCCAGGCAGCAGGAGCAGCTACTGAACTGGCCCTGAGCGGGGAACACATTTGGAGTTTGCCAAGAATCAGACGATATCCAGTCTAGAATCAGAGCAAGGATGTGTCAGGAAGATGTGGAAAAGGCAACCGGGTTTGATGAAGAGCAAGGGCTGGGTTTCCGGAAAGATCAGATCACAGGTCTTCATGCTCTGGTTGGAGAGGCGCCGAGGTCCCCAGGGTAAGCTGCTCAGAGCTGTCCTGGTGCAGACAGCCTGTCGGTTCTGACAGCAGCCATCCTCTCCTCCCAGCTGCAGTGATGTTGGCTGTACAGCGGCCTTGCTCTGAGTATTCCAAGCACGCAGGGCCTGCACCTCCATTCCCTGGGGCTGGTTTTGATAGTTTCACTACGTGCACGATGATTTTCAAGCAGGAGAGACACGAGGGAACTGCAGCAGCATAAGTCAGTGATGTCAACCCCTGACAACTACCATGACCGAAAAAGTCAGATTCCTGAAGTGACTTTATTTATACTGCCACATCCTGACAGATCTGAGGTCTCTCTTGGCATATGAACCTGGTATCATCCTATATCTATGAAAATGAAAAAAGAACGGGAGGGTTTTTTTTTTTTTTCTAAGCAAAAGGGAAATATTAACTGAAGACAAACTCTCTTATTCATTTGTGCACGCTTCCTACAATGCTGCACGTATGGTTTCAATGATTGGGGACATACACTTTTCCCTTATTTTACCATCTCTGAACTGTGATACAGCTTACAATCAACAGTGCCTCACGATTGCTGTGACAGGCCTGCCACGGCCTGTGCACACACGCTTAGTCATAGCTCTTCTCGTTGTCAGTGGAGCCCATAGGCACGGTTAACCCCACATGTGGTGAGTGTAATTAGCATTTTACTTGTGTTTAAAAAGATCGCTCTACATTTTGGTATTAAATATGAACAGTTATTTGGTATTTAGAAAGATATAAAAAAAAGAAAGAGGGCAATTTGATATTTGTGAAGCAAGTATTTTCATTGGAGAAGAGACTGCAACTGCTTACTTTCTTTAAAAAGCAGCAACCATGTGTGGTACAGGACTGAAGAAAGGAAGATGTCCATAAATACACGACGTCGTATTATGCTTTGTTACTGTGCTATGTGGAAAAAATTACATATTATGCACCAAAGAACTCAGCAGAATCAGGAGAAATTTCAAAGCTCTCTAAATGAAAGAAATGTCAAAGCTGTGCAAGGCTGTTGTGATGGGTTTGTATCTTGGACAGAATTCCAATACGGCACTGTGCGTCACAGTTTAATTTGTATTTTTTTCTTTCTTAAGGATACATAAAATAATGGTGCATCTTAGGTTACCTGGCACCTTAGATTTCATGAAATACAGTGGAGCAGAGCAGGTGTTTTTGTCTTGAGATGACTAGGGTTCTGTACATACCAGACCCCACTTACTGCCCCCGTATATTCGAAATATTTCTCAGGCCATGTACAAACTGCCACAGGTCTGCCCGCTTGAAATCTTATAAATCACCATGTGCCTCACACCTGTGGCAGCCTGAACAAAACATTTTTAGGGCAACTTGATACCCTTTGGTTACTGAGCTGAATGTAGTCAAAAGCATCTTGGTACTTAGATAAATAAGAAGCATAGAGACATGATCGTAAAGCAAATGGTCTCAACGAAAAATAAGGTGCTAAGGCAATTACTTAAAATTCTATTTAAGAAAGTCACTATGTCTTAATCTCAGATTCTGAAAATTCAGGACTAACAGCTCCGAGGTTTTCTTCCTTTAGGGTGCTCTCAGATCACTGTGAGCAGACAGGTTGGAAGGAGAGTCAGCCCTGCTGTGGGCAGGTTGTCAATCACTGTGTGTGAAGCCTGTACAGATTTTTTTTTTTTTTTTTTCACAGTCCATAGTCATTCTCCTCTTTCTACTCCAGAATACTGTCCTAAAGATGTAGTCAAGTTCTTGGACAAATAGCAGGCCAGTAGCTGAGGACATGCTGCCTGGTGAGTGGTGGTGCAGAAAGAGTACGCCTGTCTGCCCACACCGCAGGCTGAGTGCTTGCTATAAGAGCAGGCTCTAAAGAGAAAAACGTCTGCATGACGGTGGAGCCTTACGTAGGGGTACAGTATGCAGGAATGTTTCTTTGACCACACTTTGCTTTTTCTCAGGCGTAGATAAAAAATATTTACTTCAAATGAGAAGAAAAGCTGAGTGCTGCATACATAAAAGCATATATACAACTGCTTCTAGATATTTCTTTTTCTTGTTTTTGGCAGTGCCAGGTGGCTTGTGGGATCCTAGTTTCCTGATCTGGGATCACACCTGGGCCCTCCGCAGTGAAAGCACAGAGTTCTAACCACTGGACCACGAGGGAATTCCCTAGACATCTCTCCTTGGAATGTGAGGGAGGGAATTCAAAGTTACTGTGTTCAACCCTTGATGCCTCCTCCCAAATATTCCTGATCTCAAGAAACAGCTCAGTCTAAAGTCTTTGAGTTATCCTCACTCCTCCCATTTCTCCTGCAGTCAATACCTAAGTCATCAGCCCTGTCATCATCAATCATTCAGATTCATGGGCTTCACCATAACCATGTTAGCACAAGCACCATCATCTCTTACCTTGATGGTCGGGAGAGTCTCTCAGCTAGAGTTTCACTCTTACCTTCCATGTCAGAGCCCCAAACTTCACCCAGGGGTTCTGTTCATCCCACAGCACAGAAAGGGAGCCTCTGAACATAAACCAAACCACGTCACACTCTTTGTCAAACTCCCTTGGATGGCTTCTGATCACACTGGGAACGCGCACCCGTAACCCACACTACTTGGTCTTCAGTTATTCTCTACCAGCTTTGCCCTTGCTCACACAGTGAAGTCAGCTTCATTACCCTTCTTCAAACAGCTGAGCATGATCCTGCCTAGGTATTGCATTTGCTGTTTCCTCAGCCTGGAATGCACCCCACTCCAGTACTCTCGCCTGGAAAATCCCATGGACAGAGGAGCCTGGTGGGCTGCAGTCCATGAGGTTGCTAGGAGTTGGACACAACTGAGCGACTTCACTTTCACTTTTCAGTTTCATGCATTGGAGAAGGAAATGGCAACCCACTCCAGTGTTCTTGCCTGGAGAATCCCAGGGATGGGGGAGCCTGGTGGGCTGCCGTCTATGGGGTCGCACAGAGTCGGACACGACTGAAGAGATGCAGCAGTAGCAGCAGCCTGGAATGGTGATCTTGGCAGGGCTTAGTCCCATATTTCATTCATATTTCTGCCCAAATAACACTCCCTCAAAAAAATCATTTCTGACCACTATCCTTTAGATCTAGTCACTTTCTGCTTTATGTTTCTTCATAGTGTGTGCCCTATCTGGTGTCATATTATTGACTTATTTGTTACCTGCCTGCTGTCTGCCTCCTTTCCTAGAATGTAAACTCCAGAATAGGGAGTCTGTCACTTTTGTTTTGTTCTCCACCGTATTTCCAGAGCCTAGAACAGTGCCTGGCATATAGTAGGTGCCCAATAAATATTCTCACTTAACTGCAGGTACTTCTTTATATGTCAGACCCTCATGTATACAGCTCTTAGACACACCGAGGCCCTAAAAATATTTGTATTGTGAGGTTTGCCTTTCAACTTAAGCATCTTTACCCAACAGGGCAGGCAATCTGTAGCTGATGGCAGCACACAGAGGTGGCACTGAGATGAGATGCGGGTCACAGAAATGGGTGCCACTCCCGGGAGGCAAGGAAGTGAAGTTTGACTCTGACAGTCTTGCCTCCTGTTGCTCCTTTGGTATTTTGCTTTCCCACTCTTCCCTGGCAGAAATTCAATCAGTGAATACTGCTTAGCACCCACTTTGTACAGGACCTTGGGGGTGGATATACAGTTGAGCCTTCTGAGGTCAGATCCTCAAGGAGCTTGGTGTCTAGCAGGGACGGGGGTGATGAGGATGAACCAAAATAAATATAGAGTTTGTTATAAAGGTTACGTGTCTTGCCCCAGAGGAATTACGGAATCGGCACTTGAATTTGGCTCGTCTAACTGAGTCCAGCCTCTTTTCACTTTGCCACTCACGTTTTATGAACTGAGAGCCTGGATCTCTGGAATAAAGCCTCAGGCGTGTACTTGGCAGCCATCCATTTGAAGGTGCCAATTGAAGCCTTTCCATTAGTGATACTGTCCAAGAGCATAGCACTGGGGAAAGGAGACCTAAGGACAAAATCTTGAGCAAAATTGACATTTAATGGAGGCGAAGATGGAGGAGGAGGCACTAAAACTCTGATTATTGTGATTGTTGCTGTTATTCCCTGCTCCTGTCTAGAGGAGTCAGCTACCTAAGGAATCATATTGAATTTAAAAAGTATTTATTGCATTTCCTCTTGGAACAAAGAGTCAGTGTGCAACAAATGTTTGAGCAAGGCATGACAATGATTCTCTATTAGAGAAATACTTCCATATTTAATTTTCTAAAATAATTTATTTGATGGTTAGTTCAACAATTTTCAACCTTTTATGGCTCCAGTCATCCCATTATCATAGTGTGTTTATTGTTTAAGTTATTATGCTCTAGTTGTCAAAAATTGGTTGTCCACGAATTTTCCATACGTTTATGCATGTGCACATGCTAAATTGCTTCAGTTGTGTCTGACTCTTTTTGACCCTACAGACTATAGCCTGCCAGGCTCCTCTGTCCATGAGCTTCTCTGGACAAGAATACTGGAGAGGGTTGCCATGCCCTTCCCTAGGGGATCTACCTGACTCAAGGATTAAACCCATGTCTCTTGCATCTCCTGCATTTGCAGGTGGGTTCTTTACCTCTAGCACCACCTGGGAAGCCCTACATACATTTAAGCCCCATCCAAATCTTCCCCCCATGGGCCCCCACAGTTTAGCACCACTATTCAGGTTATATTTTCTGAGATGGTTTGGATTTCACATATTCTGATTGGAAGCCTAGAAACAATGATAAGACCATCCATAATTCTAAAATGCTCTCCTCTTTTTTCTATTTTTTTCTAATCAAAATTTCTGTTTTGTGGTGAACTGAATGAACTAATGGTCTTAATTTTTCATCCTGACTTGCATCCAAGGCATTTACTATGTGCATTTTGGCTCATTGTACCAAGAGGTGAGATATATCCTCCCCTGTCAACTTAATTTTGAGTTGGTCTTATAGCTTCCTTTGGCCAATTGTTGGCAGATATGAGGCAAGTGGAGGCCTGAAAATGTGCTTGCATGTTTTCATTTCCCTGTCTTTGCTATAGAATGTGTCTGGGAGAGCATATTAGAGGATGGTGCATGTGAAGCAGAGCAGAGCGGCCCCAGTTGTCTCAACTGAGACCATCCCAGGTGAGTTGACTCTTACACCCTGGCAGGTCAGAGCCACCGGGCTGATGTGAGGCAGCCAGCTGGAATCAGAAGAAATCTCCAGCTGCTGCTGCTGCTAAGTCGCGTCAGTCGTGTCCGACTCTGTGCTACCCCATAGACGGCAGCCCACCAGGCTCCCCCGTCCCTGGGATTCTCCAGGCAAGAACACTGGAGCGGGTTGCCATTTCCTTCTCCAATGCATGAAAGTGAAAAGTGAAAGTGAAGTCGCTCAGTCGTTTTTGACTCTTCACGATCCCATGGACTGCAGCCTACCAGGCTCCTCCATCCATGGGATTCTCCAGGCAAGAGTACTGGAGTGGGGTGCCATCGCCTTCTCCAAATCTTCAGCTGAGTACAGCCTAAATTACTCACCATGGACTTGTGAGAGAACGACATGCTTATTGCTTTAAGCAATTTCAGACTGTTGTATTGCTTTGCTGAGGCGATGGATAATGGCAGATCACACTTACCATAGATCTTAGAAATTTGGAAGCTGCCCTGCATTAAAGAAAAATCGAGTGCTTTCTGTTTACAAAGCATTGTGCAGAACACTTTACTATATTACTTTATTTAATCCCAACAACACTATTATCTAGAAGATAAATAATGTTATTACACAAATTTTAGATGAAGGGAAACTGAGGCTTAGAGAAGGTTAAGTGATTTGCCCAAGGTGATAAAACGGGTTTGGAAGTCAAACCCCAGGAAACTGTTTTTAGACCTTGTGCCTTTTCCATTGATGCTTGTCATTTATTCTACTGGTTCCTCCATTTCAGGTTTTCTCCTGCCCACCTCTGACCCCTCCTAATTAGGAAAAGACCCTATGTTTCAATTTGGAATACAAAGATCACTTTTTATACTAGTTCTTCTTAATACTCCTCTTCTTACACACAGTAAATGTCCCTCTTCTCCAGTAGTCTGAAAGTTCTTTTGCAGGTAAGGATTGTAAAATGCTTATTATGTGTTACAGCTACTATGAGGTAGAATTTTTAAAAGGTAATGATCCTATTCAAATGTTAAGAAATCTAATTATTCCTCCCAAAACAGTTTATAAAAAAATAAGAAAGATTCTACTAGAGAATACATTATGTTTTATGCTAAACACACATGCACACACACACACACACACACACATTTAAAAGGGCACTGTTATCCCAAATTAATTTAATTGATGGAATGCACAGTAGAGGGTTTTTCTCATTTTGTTAAACAACTTTAGGTATATGGTACTTGAACTTGGTGTTTAGCTGATGTCTATAAAAATAAAACTCTTCTGGTTCATGTTTTAGTATACTACCATTAGAAACAGGAATTGATATAAACCTGGCACTGAATAATTTGTTTTGCAGTTAGTTTTTGCATTTAAGTAATTGCTTTATTTTATTAAAAAAAAGAGGAATGCGTAGTACAAAAGAAAATATGGGCCTGAGCAGAAACAGTAAGTGAGGTTTTTATTTATCTTGAATATGAAACCAGGTAACAGTTAAATATTTAAGACTAAATTATTTTTCCTGAACTGCTGCTAGTTATGTTAATAGTAATGTGTGTGTGTTAGTCACTCAGTCGTGTCCAACTCTTTGTGACCCCATGGACTGTAGCCCACCAGGTTCCTTTGTCCGTGGGATTCTCCAGGCAAGAATACTGGAGTGGGTTGCCATTTCCTTCTCCAATATTGGACCTCAATTTCTCATCTGTTCAGAGTTGAAAGCTTTGAATATTTTTATATTGCATGTAATTTTGAAAGTACTTAATTTTAGGTAAATATTAATTTATTTTTCCTAAAAGTATTAAACATTCTAGTAAAAATTTGGATGAAAATTCTCCGTATTTATCTATTTGTGTAAATGCATGTGAACATACTTTTCATTGTAGTGAGAATCACTTGAATTTGATCTGATCTGATAAACTGAGTCAATATTTGAGATTTGTTGAAAAATTTGGAATATACTTCTTGCATTTCCAAAAGTGATATATATGATTTTCTAATAGTAGTAAAACTAAATTCTTTCAGATATTTAAAAATGTTTTAGATTTAGTCACTGCCCTGTACTTTAGGTATGCTGCCACCAGGTGGCGGTAGGGTGCCAAACACAAGATCTGTACAGTAAGGAATTTACATCTTTCACAGCTCTTTGCTTGAGTTCGAAAATAATTTGATACCACAGATATCCAATTTAACATAATACACATCCTTAGTAAAATGGCTAAACTTAAATTCTAAATCAACCTTAAACATCTTTAAGGCAGATATAAATACTAAGCTACAAAATCACCTACCTCATCTCTCTCCTCCCCAAATTTTAATTATTTTTATAATGGATAGATTCTAATATTAATCTTGTATACTTCCTTTAGTGATAAATTAACCTTTGTGATTTGCTCTGAGTATTTATATTTATTATCAATCTCTTCCATGGCAGCTTGTATGTCAGGCTTCAAAATTCTAAATAGTTTTCTTCTAACAGAGGGACCTCTTTGACTTTCCTTTCATCTCAGAAGGTAGAGGCTTATCTTTTCAGTATGATCTCAGATCTTCTCCCACAGAAGACTCAGAGCATTTCTCCATTACGATAGCATGAAAAATGTTGTATTTGTCTTGTATAGAGGACTTTTTCCTCTTTTATTTTCTACACTGTAGAATAATTCATTACTATATTCCTCCTCTCAAAGCTTCCAGAAGCATAGAGCCAGTTTACAGTATTTACTGATTTAACTGCAACACAGATGAGTCTCCTTAGCAACAGGCTCTGCCCTAAATATCTCCAGAAAAGACTTAAAGAAACAAAATTCCTCATGTCATGCTAAAAATCAGAGCAAAATGCAAACTACAAAATTAACTGACTTTATTATAATTAGTGATACTATAAATGGAAGTGGAGCCATTTCAATGAAAAGGGGATACTGAGCTACTTCAAAACAGTCAGAAATGCCCACCCTTAACGGATTATCGAGCTGAAACTTTGGGACAGATTCTAAAGGGTTTAACATGATGGATGACCAATTGAGAATGAGCACATCTCTAACATCTGAGCCACTATTCTGCTCTGCCCTAGGGTTGTTTGTTTCAAGAATAAAGAGAACTGGGTGGCTGAGCGTCAAGGACCAATACTATGTAGTTGGGAGGAGAAAAGGCAATAGCAATTGCATATCTAAGCATAGTCAGAAAGAAAAAAAAAAAAAAAAGGAAGTTGGGAGGGGAAAGGCTCTCTGCAGCTTTATCCTGAATGCTTCTACACAGAGCTGAGAGTCATTCCTCTCACATGCACCCACTCCAGGGCTGGAAATATTCTATGCAGCATTAAGCAGTGCTGGGAGGCTGAGAGGCTAAGGCAGAGGGGAGGGGTTGGAGTTGGAAGTTGGGGAAGAGAGAGGTTGAACAGTGATTTCTAGAGGCCAGAGTCTGCACAATAAACAGGCTGGTTCTCGATGTTATAACTCTGGTGAGTACTGAGAGCGAAAAGCAAATGGCAGCTAAGCTGTGAAAGCATGCTCTGAGGAAGCTGGCCAGCTCCCAGCCTAACGCTGGGAAAGTGATCTGGGGGAGAGAGAAAGGAAAAAATAGAGGCAAAGAAAAATAGAATAGGGAGAGAAGAGAAAGCAATGGATAATAAAAAGCTCTTGTGTGATTTGAGTCTCACAGGAAACCTATGAAGTCAGTGGGGGCAGATATTATTACCTTCTATTTAAAAAGGAGAAACTGAGGCCAAGAGTTGATAAGTGACTTTTTTGTAAGGTCACGTACTGAGTGGTGGATATAGGATTCAAAGTCAAGTGACCTGATTCTAAAATAAAGATAAAAGGAGAGAGGGTGCATTTGAAGCATGGACACACACCATCTGTCCTACCATTTACTTTATAAACAGTAAGTAAAATTTTCACATAACCAAGGCTGAGCCTTTTAAGGGTCAAACTGAAACAATTTTAGCCACTATTGAAAAGCACTTCTTTCCTTTGCATGCTGACTGTAATTTTCCCTCTTCTTGATATGTGGGTTATAATGATGAAAATTGGCTCTATATTTATGGACTCCCACTTCAGTGACACCCTCAGGTTCTAAGGAGGCACACAGGTTTTTACTGCTGTCATGCCTAATACATTCATGGCTAGAAATAGCTGTGGAGCAGAATGGGCTGACTCAGCTCCTACTTCCCTCACAGTCAGCTCTTCCGTCTTCAGTGTGTTGGCTTCCGGCCCCTGCCTACTGCTTCTGATCATGTCATTCTCTTGACTAAAATCCTTTTAATGGCTCCCCACTTACTACAGTGGTTTTCAACCCAGGCTGCAAATTAAAATCACTTGGGGGAACTTGTAAAAAACTTGATGCCCAGATGCTACCACCAAAGATTTTGACTCAGTTGTTTAGGTATGGGCCTCTAGCCTACAGGGACTTGGAGAAGGCAATGGCACCCCACTCCAGTACTCTTGCCTGGAAAATCTCATGAACGGAGGAGCCTGGTGGGCTGCAGTCCATGGGGTCGCTAAGAGTCGGGCATGACTGAGCGACTTCACTTTCACTTTTCCCTTTCATGCATTGGAGAAGGAAATGGCAACCCGCTCCAGTGTTCTTGCCTGGAGAATCCCAGGGATGGGGGAGCCTGGTGGGCTGCTGTCTATGGGGTCGCACGACTGAAGCAACTTAGCAGCAGCAGCTACAGGGACTAATGTAAGTTGCATGGATTTGGGTTTCTGGACTAACAGGGATAAAGCCTAAAATTATCTTAGTTTACCATCTGAAGAGAATTCTCAGGCCATTATGCAGGGAGGAGGAAGTCAGAGAGCCTGGAAGACTCTGAATTGAGAAGATGGAGGTGAGAGTCTAGGGAGACTAAAGTGGCTAGACTTTTCTGTATAGAGTACCAGAGAGGAAAGAATGCTGATCAGCACATGCATATAAGGAAACTATCTGAGGCCAGATGTAGAAAGAAACACCAGAAAATATTAGTGGGCATAGTACTTGGAGCTCATACAGGGTCGGTAGTAGTGTGAGCTATTCAGGCTGGGAAACCAGGAAGTTCACAGGGCAATGTCAGGTGACTCAGAAGCATCTTGCCTCAGTAGTGCAGAAGCACAGTCACAAACTAAATGATACTCCAGTTTTTGCCTAACAAATCTTAAAAGCAAGACCTGAAAGGATAAAAATATATCTAAAGGGCTCCTCTGTGTCTGAGAACAGAGCCCACGAATATTTATAGGAATACAAAAATAGCCATAACCAGCACCCAACAAGGTAGAATTCATAATGTCTGGCATGCAATAAAAGTTACCGGGCATGGCAAGAACATTGAGGAGAAAAATCAATCAGGTGACACCAACCCCAAACTGACACAGATGTAAGAATTAGAAGACAAGGGCAAGGCTTCCCTGGTGATCCAGTGGTTGAGCATCCACCTGCCAATGCAGGGGATATGGGTTCAATCCCTGGTCTGGGAGGATTCCGCATGCCACAGGGCAACTAAGCCCATGCACCACAACCACTGAATTCCTCACACCTTAGAGTCCATGCTCTGCACCAAGAGAAGCCACTGCAAAGAGAAGCCCGCGCACCAGAACTAGGGAGTAGCCCCCGCTTACCTCAGCTAGAGAAAGCCTGTGTGCAGCCACAGAGACCCAGCACAGGCAAAAGTAAATAAATTAAAAGCTACTAATTAAAAAAAGACAAGGGCATTAAAAAAGTTACTATAACCACATTCATTATGTTCAATAAGTTAGAGAAAAGATTGAGGATGTTAAATAGAGACTTGGGGAAAAAAAAGACTGATGTCTAACTTCTGGAGATGAACACTATAATCTCAGAGATTTAAAGTACACTGCATATTACTAATGGCAGATTAGAGATCACAAGAAGATAAATGAACTTAAAGACACAGCAATAGAAACATCCAAATAAATCCCAGAGAGAAAGAATACTGAAAAAAAAAAAAAAGTATTGGTGAAGTGAAGTGAAAGTCGCTCAGTCGTCTCTGACTGTTTGTGACCCCATGGACTATACCAGAATACTGGAGCAGGTAGCCTTTCCCTTCTCCAGGGGGTCTTCCCAACCCAGGGATTGAACCCAGGTCTCCCACATCACAGGCAGATTCTTTACCATCTGAGCCACGAGGGAAGCCCAAGAATACTGGAGTGGGTAGCCTATCCCTCGTCCAGTGGATCTTCCTGACCTAGGAATTGAACCAGGGTCTCCTGCACTGCAGGCAGATTCTTTACCATCTGAGCTATCAGGGAAGCCCAAGTATTGGTGAGTTGTGGCCTAATTTTAAATAGCCCAACATACATGTGATTGAAGTTTCCAAAGAAGAGAGGCAGTCAGACAGAAAACAATATTTTAAGAAATAATGACCATAATGCAGTCACTATGAAAAACAATTTAGAGGTTCCTCAAAAATTTAAAAACAGGATTATCATATGATCCAACAATCCTACTTTTAGGTATATATCCAAAAGAATTGAAAAGAGGATTTCAGGGGGTTATTTTTACACTGATGTTCATTGCACCATTGTCCAAAATGGCCAAGGAGTGGAAGGAAACTAAATGTCTATCAACAGATGAATGGCTAAAGAAAATATGGCATATACACATTCAGTCTTAAAAAGAAGAAAATCCTGTGATATGCTATCACATGGGTAAACTTTGAGGACATAATGCTAAGAAAAATAAGCCAGTTAAAAAAGGAGAAATACTACATGATTCCACTTACATGAGGTATCTAAAATAGTCAACTCTTAAAAAGCAGGACGATGGTTTCCAGGGGTTAGAGGAAGGAGGATAGGACAGTTGTTGTTCAATGGAGATAGAGTTTCAGTTTTGCAGGATGAAAAATTTCTAGAGGTCTGTGGCACAGAAATGTCTATATACTCAGCACTACTATACTCTACATTTAAAAATGGTTACCATGGCAAATTTTATTTGCTGTTGACCACAATAAAAAAAGTGATTGTGAAAATAGTTGCATAACTCTGTAAATATCCTAAAAAGGATTAAATTGTACACTGTAAATAGGCAAATTGTATGATATTTGAATTATACAGAAAGAAAGCTATAAAAACAAGTTGAGGATATTTCACAACAATGACGGAGAATGAACATCCTACGTTCCTACAATTGTAGGAACAGTCCTACAACTACATGCAGTGTAACTAAATGAAAGAAGCTCCAAGTAAGGATACACTGCATAAAACAAGCAAATGGCTCTGCTGTTAGAAATAAGGATGGTAGTTGCTTTGGGGGTCATGGAAAGATGAGTGATTAGAAGGGGCCATGAGGTGCCTTTTGGGTGCTGGTGATTTTCCATTTCTTGTACTGAGTGCTAGCTACATGTATGTGCTCTTTTTGTGAAAATTCATTCAGCTGTACATTTCTGTATGGATTTTTGTGTGTCTGTTTTACCTCTATAAAAAAAGTTTTGAAAAGTGGAAGGGAAAAAATATAAGACATTCACAGGAAGTTATTACACAAACAAAAAGCAATGACCAGAAATTTTCCAAAGTTGATGAAAACTATAGACCTCATATCTAAGAAGAAGTTCAAAAAACTTTACACACAAGTAATATGAAGAAAACCACACCAAGGCACATCATAATCAAGTTGTTTAAAACCAGTGATAAAGAGAAAACCATTAAGTGCAGCCACAGGGCTAAAAGACACATTATATACAGAGAAATAACAACAACAAAACCAAAAAGGAAAGAATAGCAGCAGATTTCTTATCAGAAATAATGCAGAAGAGACAACAGTGGATCAGCATTTCTAAAGTACTGTTAACTCTAGAATTCTATACCCAGAAAAAGTATCTTTCAAAACTGAAGGCAAAATAAAGTCTTTCTATCAGTGGCCCCACACTGTGAAAATGTTTAAGACCTTTGGGTAGAAAGAAAATGACAGCAGATGCAAATAGGTTTATATACAAGGGCATGAAGAGCAGGGATGGCTCCATGGATGTGTGACCTATGTAGCACAAAATCTGTGCTTCAAAGGTATCTCTGCTTGGCTAAATATCCTTCCACTATTGCCTTACATTTTAAAATAATTTTTGAATGAGACCCATATTTTCATATTTCACTGGAGCCTTCAACAATGAAGAATTAATAAGGGTCCTGATGAGGAATACTGTAGCCCATGGGAATGGGGAGCAAGGCTGGGATGCTGAGGTTGGTTTAGATCTGGGTAGTATGCTCAACATGGAATGTGGAAGGGTGGTGGTGGCTTCTTCAGAGGAAATTTGAAATGCTTCTATTTTAATCAGGAGAAGAGTGAATGAAATCAATGTGGGAAAATGAAGTCCACTAAAATAACTTTCTTAATGTAGAAATGTCTAGATGCTCAGAACATGATTTTCATTTTTGTATAGAGATGGGTCATTAATGGCTGTAATCAGAGGGTTTCAGTTATTCATGAAATCAATTTGTTGCTAAGTGTCTAGACTGTCTCTTCAGGGCCAAATGCCTTGTTTACTTTCTTTCTTTAAAAAAATTAATTAATTAATTAATTAATTTAACTTTACAATATTGTATTGGTTTTACCATACATTGACTTGACTCCGCCATGAGTGTACATGTGTTCCCCATCCCTTGTTAACTTTCATTTGTGTGTGTCTGTGGTGTGTTTTCCAAGATCAACACTCAATAATGCTTATTCCATAATATTAACCCCGAGGCACTAAAAGATAGCAAGTTCTCTTTAAATCCAAAAGAAAAGCTATATTCCTTCCAAAGAAGTTTTAGTGTTTAAGCACATTTTATTGTGATATAACTTTATCTCAGTTTAGGCTCCAAAGTTGAGAGCAGCATGATAGGTGCAGATATGCTGAAAGAGAGTGGAATCAATAATACAAGCCTTAGCCCATCAGCCTTCAGGTCACATGGGAAAGGGCTAAAAATCACCTGAAAGTGAGTATTTATTTGGAAGAGGGTTGTTCATTTCATATAAGGAAGGGAGAAGGGTGCTTTTTCCAAAACTTGGGCCAGGCTTCCAGAGAATATATTGAAGAGCTTGCAGTTTATTTTATTTTTCAAAGCCTTTATTGAATCTGTTACAATATAACTTCTGTTTTATGTTTTGGTAATTTGGCTGTGAGGCATTGGGACCTTATCTCCTCTACCAGGGATCAAACTGGCACCCTGCGCATTGGAAGATGAGGTCTTAATCACTGGACTGGCAATGAAGTCCTAGAGCTTGCAATTCAGATACAGTGACTGGTGGTGGTGGGGAGAGTCCAGGGGCTTTACCTGATACATAAATGTCTGAAGAAGTCTGAAGCCCAGAGATCGTGTCTAGTTTGTTCTGAAGGCTTGTGAAGAGCTAGCTGTACTGACTATGAGTGTAAATTAAATGCTTAAATCCATAGATAATTTATAAAGTTTGCTCTACACTTGAATACTCATATCTAGTTATTTAGTTAAAGCCTTCGGCTTTGATTAAAGTTGTTAACATTTGAAGTGTTGACTGATGTAGCCTCCCTGGTGTGGAAATATGAATATTTCTCTCATTTATTAATGTCCTATAGTGAAAGCATAACCTTTTACTTAAAATAATTGTTTTGGAAATGGAATTATAATATTCTCCTCCCCATTCCTCCCCTGCAGTTTGTGAATTTGGTGATTATTCTTCTTGGTTGGGAGTATAAACAATCATTTGCATTTATCCAATACACACACACACAACCAAACACATTCATACTTACCCAGACAATGCAGAAAAACTTTAGGGAGTAAATTTAATTGCAGTTATAGTAATGAGAGTAGAGCAGAGAGGAGTGTGACTTTATAATTCTGATCATAAAATAAAAACATCAAAGCAAGTAATGAGTCTAAATTTAATGTTGAGAGGACTATATTTCTGTAGCATTTAAGGCAAGTAAAGTCAAGCTATTAAAGACTGAACACAAAATTAGAATGTTAACTTTGCAAATTTCTTAGTCTATCTCCAAGTGATTAGATTATCACAAAATTTCCCTAGGAAGGTAGAAATTGAATCAACAACACTGCAAAAGAAAAAACAAAAAAGAAATTTGACAGCCCTAAGCAAAAGTGATGTAAATATAGTTTCAGCAGCTATTAGGCAAGAAGCAAATGCTCTGCTAATCAATTTACTGTTACAGAAATAAGTCCAAATGATTTTCATGGGATGCATATGGGTATTGCTACCTTAATTATTTTATTTGCTTCTACCCAAAGGTATTTAAAACACAGCCAACTGCTGGATTTGGATTTTTAAAGCTATTCTTACACTTATGAACAGAGATTTAAGACTGCACTGAAACCTGAATTTTATCTTGTTCTTTCAGTGGGCATTTTTTTTTTTATTATCAATATTGTAGAAGGTTATAAGTCTGGACTAGAATTATTTCCTTGGTAAAAAGTGAGAGATAAAACTAATGGGAAGAAATTACTCATAAATTCTACACTGATACTCACAAATGAATAAATTGGACCTTATTAATGTGCTTCATCTAATCAAAATCCCTTAAGTAGGTGCACAGTGATAAAAAATAAACATTGTTTTTCATAACTGCAATACTTTTTTGTTGTTGTTTAGGAAATGATGATTTTGTGGAGATTTTACAATTATCCATACATATTTCAGGCAGAAAATATGTAGCCTTTTTACTTAAAATTTCCACAAAGGCAGAGCTGTTGAGATTTTTAAATAGCAGTGGAAACTGTTGTGTAAACTTGGTAATAGTATATGCAAGACCTGAGTAAATTTTTGAGTGAAAAACCTCCACCAAATCATGTACTTACGCACTGCTAACTAGTTTGTAATTCTAACAAGCCTTTGGAGAGGACTATAATTCAGGCTAGAGATTCACCCAGCTGCCATCTGCAGAGGGACCCGTTTGCCTGACAATCTCTCTCAACATTGTCATACAACATAAAATATCAATACAAAAGTGAAAATAATATTAATGATGTTATTAATGGTCACGGCACACACAGAGGTAAAACAGCTATTGATGAAATATCAGCTTCTGAATACGAAGCATACATTAGAGATTGTAAAAACAGTTATTGGCAAAGACTTCATTTTCTAGATCTAGACACAGCATGGGCCTATAAAACTGGCAATACCTTATGTCTTAGTTTATGCTCGATTTCCACTGCTGACAATGCTGCTACTAACATATGAGATTTCCACTACTCTCCCCTATGCCTATACTTTGGGTAACTTTGTGACTAAAATCTTTATTAGGTTAGTTCCAATAACTTTTTTTTAAAGGCGTTAATGTGCTCCACCAAGAAAAAGACCTTGGGGGATTTTTGGAAAGATCACAATTTCAAATATATTTGCACTTTTCAAGTCACAACATTGTGTAGCTTTCATTTTCTCACGAACATACTTTGAATAAATTTATAAATACACTGAGAAAGTATTACTAGTTGTCTAATATCAAGTACAACATAATGTACTTGAGGGTTAGTCACTATGATTTAATGACGCTGAAGTTGTTTGTAATCACATCAACAGTCAGCTTTCTCATTCTTTGTTCTCCTCCCCTCTCAGCAGATCTCTACATCAAAGACAGCCTGCACATGCACTTCTCTCTCCATTCTACACAGAACAGCACTTATTGAAGCCACTGGGTTTCTTTAAAACTAGCCACTCATTACAAAGGTTCGGGATGCAACTTTCCTAAAAAGCTTTGCTCTTAACCAAAATGACTACACATTACTTTTGGGCTACAAAAGAATAAATTATGGATACTTAATACAGAATTACTGGGTCCAAATGTTATATACGAGATTATCTTATATTTGAATACCTTCCCTGACTAGTTGGAATAAATAAAAGTCTTGAGTTGGAGACCAGTAGAAAGCATTATAAGCCAGAAGGTACACATCATGCCTGTCTCTCATTTTAAAACCCAACAGCCCTAACCATCAAATGAAGTACACTTGCAGCAGCTCTAAAGGGCATAAAAATTTTGTTCTCTGATTTCCAAGTCTAAAGGTACAGGTGGTTTTTCTCCATAGTAAGTGTATTTATAGAATTAAATGACTTGCAAAGCCTCCTCATCAAGAGTGTGAACTTGCCCATACAATTGTCACAAACTTTACATTCTATCGGTTCACTGTAAGGAAAGTATACTGGGTTGGTGTTAGATGCAGATGTTGTACTCCAGGCCCGAGGAATTTGGCCTCAAGATCAAAAACATAGTGACCATGTTTTCTGATTCTGATACAATGCTTGTGACAGGCACTTCTCCCTAGATTGGAGTCAGACTGTATTACAGCAAATGTACCTACGGGGATAATGCTTAGAGTCAGTATGGGTGGAAAAAGGTTATTGTTCTGTCCCATTTCAAGAGTGGTTAGCCCTGTGGGTGTGGTTTAACACCCTGAGCCCTGGCATGGAACATGAGGCCTTGTGGCATCACTGCCCTGCAGTCACTGCGAGCACCCACGAGGTCTGGTCACAGTGACCGGAAGGGAATCCTCTGCTACACAGAGCACTGGGGAGAGTGTGGGTCCAAGCCTACACCCTAACTGTTAGCCCCAGTACTTGACTTCTCAGAGACGTGTAGTCTTGTTTTAATGATCCTTGCTTCAATGAAAACATTTGATAATAGAGTTCTATTGGAATCCATTCTTTTTCAGAGATTATTTCTAATATTAGGTGAGTGACTCATGAGCTATCTATAATAAGTATTCACTCTTCAGTGGGAAGTGATATTATTCAGAAGATGTTACATAGATATATTTATCATTGACAAGAAAGTGACTTACTGGAAGCATGTTTGTTTGATCTGTGGAAGAGCCCCGTTTACTAAATGGCTAAGAGTAGCCATGAGTGTCGAGTTCTCAGTGGAGAACTGAAATCTTCTTGATGCAACTGAAAAGCAAAACAGTCTCAGTTGCTTCCACTGCCACACAGACTAGCAACAAAATTAATCGGAAGCTTTTAGTCAGAAAGTGAGTTCCTTCTGAAATAATGAAAGCTTTTGTGAAAGGATAAGAACAGAAAGCTAAGGGTAGTTGATGGCACATTAGAAGAAGGAGCCAAGAATTTGTCCATTTAAAGTGATTTTTAAATTAAAGAAGGGTTTTTATAGATGTTCCAGAAAAGATATTAAAGACAGACTTTTTAAAAGCAAAGAATAATTAGTTACTACTAATTAACCATCATTTAAAAGAATTAATGACATACAGTGTAGGAGACTTGACTTTTGGAGGAAAAAATGCCATAAAGAGTAGAAGAGAGTGCTATTGAGCCGGAAGAAATTATTTGCTTTGTCTTTCATTTTGTGAATGCTTTTTTTCAGTTATAAGAATATAAAACTTAAGTCTAAGAAATTCTCTAAAAGATTAAATGATTTCTCACTTTTGAAATGTTCATGATGCCAAATAAAATATGAAAGCATGATGCTTATTCATCTTTTCAACTCTTTCATGCCTTTATACCATTAGAAATAAAATAACAGTAAAAACAAAATGAGAAAACTATCAGTATCAAAATCAGTTAAACAGATTTAGTTGATCTCTTTGGGCTCAAATACATGGCAACATTTGTTGGCCAGTTTTTACAGAAAATCTATGCCAAGTGTATGAATAAAACAAACAATTTAAAATTAGTTATAAGCCTTGGAAAATAAAATGTTGATATTACAGCAGCTTATATAATAACAAAAAGCAGCCTCTTCAAGTATATGGTTTATATATGTAGTTAAGGAATAGAGACAAACGTAACAGAGATAGAAAACTAAAAATGATGACTTTAGTCTTAAAAAATGAATAAGAGCAAAGAATAGAATGGGTGCTGATTTGTTATCATATCCATATCCTAAAGTGACAAAATTTCTTAAAATGGAAATCCCAAAGCTGCTTGGGAGGTTTCCTGAAATAATGTGAAACACCCTGAGAGTCCTCTTAGTCCCCCACTCCAAAACTTCAAAAGATAATGACTGTGGAGTTTGACTAGAATCAAGAGAGACATATATTCAAAACAGAAGGCATATCCATAAATCCTTGTTGGATGTCCAGCTATGAAGACAGAAACAACTACCCACCTATGGTAAGAATCATCAAGGGTTGATAAGGTGTCGTTAAGAGATCAACTTACGTTAATAAGTTCAACCTCCCAGATTTTTTTCAACAGGTCCATCGATGTGTAGCCGTTAATTAGAAAGGCTTTGGTGTAGTCACCTAGTTCAATGGAATCCAGCCACTCAGCCACAGACGTGGGATGATAGCCATCATGGCCGATGGGTCTCATCTGTAATTAGAAAATCACGTCAGGATTAATTTAAGGTGTTTACTTTGTGTTCCAACAACAGAATGCATCTTGGAAATTTATCTGATATGAAGCAACAGATCTTTCTGGATAAGAAAATGAGAAAACCCAAAATACTTGAGGCACAATTCTAAATCATTAATAATTTCACGCTGAATTAGTTTTCAAAAATGCACCCAGAAATTTCCAATTTAGCTGCTAAATCAGTTCCATATTTGAGAGATCTAAATATGTCAAACTTCTGTTGTGGACATTATTGGCATTCTGTTGGACGGAATTTAAAATGATGTCAGTCGAGCAGTTTTAAATTCAGTGCTGAAGGCACAGGAAACTGCACTCCCAAAATGTAGATGATAATTCTCATATGCACAACATCAAAGCATGTGAAAATACTGCATGACTCAAACATCCAAAGGAATTCATGCTTATGCAAGACATGTATTGTAGGTAGTGAAAACATGCTGGAGAAACATACTGCTGTGGTAAGCCAGTACAGAAGAGGCTTTTGAGTGTTTGAAGACCATGTGTTCTGCAGACTCTACAGTATGTTAGACATTAATAGAGAACTCGCTGGCAGACAGATTCCTATTTTTTTGTCAGCTATATACAGATTTTTTTTTTTTTTTACTTTTTTAGGAGAACAAAGAAGTATGACAGCAACATAATGTTTCTGAGTTTAAATTGGAGTGTGAAAGTAATTTTAAGCACAAGAAACTTCTGGCTTTACAATTTTGTATGGATTATTCTAGTTTTTTGGCTTTTATTTGAAATTTTAGTTGAATTTGCAGTTCTTGGTTTTTTAAGTAACTCACTTCTGACTTGTGCTGCTTTGCACGCCACACCTTACATCGAATACTTCACTTATTAAGGACAGCCAGCACCTCAACAACTTGATGTGGTCCTTCAGTGAAATTCAGGATGGGAATGGCAGAACTGGGAAAAATGCAACATAGATTTTCCGCTTCCTTTAGATTCAAGGAGATAAATATTAATGGAAATCTATAGGATTCTGATTGGCAAGCAGAGAAAAATTAGTCTGAGCATCAGGGATTCAGATTTTAATCTCAAACATGTTAGGCTTTCTGTCACTATGCAGTGTCCTCATTTTTGAAATTTTCCTCATTCCTTTTCTTTTGGAGGGAGGTGCAAAGTGTTTATTAGGGCAGAAGAGGGGCCAAAGAATGATGGAGCTTGATAAAGTCTCTATGAACCCACTGGAGCTCTGGCGCAGTTTAGGCTATTAGAGCATCCTGGGCATGGCAGATAGAAATGGGCCTTTGGGCCCCACCTCTCTGTTAGTGGATGTTGCTGTCCTGGGAGGAGATACTCTGGGGTGGGCTCTTTGCCATGCAGGCAGACCCTGGAGATGCTGACAGCTGGAGGTTGTCTGGTGACCACTCTCCCCAAAGCCTGGCAGGTCCTTACTTGAAGGGAGATACAGATGGTGCATGGCCATGTCTTCCAGAATAGCCGGGACCTTGATTCACCAAAGGCTAACTTGTTACTACATTTGGTTTTTGCCTTTCACTCTATACCCACTCACTCATTCACATGCACACAACATCTATATTTTAAATTTTAGATGAATTACTGGAAAGACATATCTCCTGGACCATTTGCAGACATCATGAAACTTTATCCCTGACGCTTTATTGGCATGTCCCAAGAACAAGGATGTTCTCCAACGTAGTCACAGTATCATCACCCCCAAGAAATCTAACATTGACAAAATGATGTTACCTAACATATAGTTGGAGAAGGCAATGGCACCCCACTCCAGGACTCTTGCCTGGAAAATCCCATGGGCGGAGGAGCCTGGTAGGCTGCAGTCCATAGGGGTCACAAAGAGTCAGACACAACTGAGTGACTTCACTTTCACGCATTGGAGAATGAAATGGCAACCCACTCCAGGGTTCTTGCCTGGAGAATCCCAGGGACGCGGGAGCCTGGTAGGCTGCCATCTATGGGGTCGCACAGAAACTGGACACGACTGAAGTAACTTAGCAGCAGCAGCAGCAGCAACATATAGTTAGTATTAGCATTCCCCCAAAGTACCCAAAATGTCCTGTGTAGCTGTTTTATTCTTTCCTAGACATGATCAAAGGTCAAGGCGATTATATTTTCAAGTACTTCTACCTTTCTTTCTCTTTTCTTCTTCTGGGATTATATTTACTACTTCGTTTTTAAGTTTCGTTTTCTCCTTTTCTCTTTCCTATTGTTCCACTCCCCAATCTGTTTTCCATTTCAAGGTTTAAATGTCCTCTGCCTTGACATTACCATGTAATTCATTATTTGCATTGGGGTCCAAACTGCATCAGATTTTTGTATTTCACTTTTACATTGCCTGACTCATTTTGGCTACTCATTAGATGTTTGTTCATATAACACTTAACTCAGTGTTTATTATACAGCAGTTACAAATATAAATGACAACTCAGGATTTGCAAAATGATGTTTACCAGCAGTTGCAAATAACTGGATGTTATCTATGTGTAAAATTGGCAACTAGGACCCAAAAGCAGAGGCTCAAAGGTATCAAATACTTTCACATTCTACAGAGAATTAAAAAAATACTGGGGCTAGAGGCATTTTCCAGGACTTATTAGGAGGTGGCTGAACCAACTCTGCTACCCTGAATAATCACCCCAGCCTCAGGAAACTCCCTGGCTGTCCCAGTTAATACAAGGAAATAACTAGAAAAAAGAGAATAAGGAATGGAGAGAGAATCATTAGGTTTGAAATTAATAGCTTGCCAGGGAGGTCTTTCTGCTAGCCATCTGAGAAGCTGCCCACACCAGCTGTGATACCAGGTACAAGCTTGGAGCGTCTAGATGCATCAAGCTGAGGTAGAGTCTTATGTCCCACCCCAGAGAACTGTGCAGTAGGGTCTTCATAGGTCACCCCAGGTATTCACACACCATTCCTTTGAGAGAACACCCAGTGGCCACCTGCCACACAGAGGTTGTTAATGGTCAGCAGTAGTCAAAGGTCTGATGGGAAACCCACCAGACCTCTGCAAAGCAAACCCAATTAACTATAAAGAAGTATGCCTTCCCCCAAGTCACTCCTTCTTTAGCATTAGGGAATTTAGAGTCAGAAAAGAGAGAGGTACCAGTCCCTTGGGGGAAGACTAAATTGGGGTGGGGGTTGGAGAAGAAAATAAAAATGGACGCTTAAATGGATAGGAACTGAATTTTTAATATTATATAACTGTAAAACTATTGGATGTATATGATGTGAGATTGGATGTATGGATGTGAGAGCTGGGCTATAAAGAAAGCTGAGCACCGAAGCATTGATGCTTTTGAACTGTGGTGTTGGAGAAGCCTCTTGAGAGTCCCTTGGACTGCAAGGAGATCCAACCAGCCCATCCTAAAGGAAATCAGTCCTGAATATTCATTGGAAGGACTGATGCTGAAGCTGAAACTCCAATACTTTGATCATCTGATGCAAAGAACTGACTCATCTGAAAAGATCCTGATGCTGGGAAAGATTGAAGGTGGGAGGAGAAGGGGACGACAGAGGATGAGATGGTTGGATGGCATCAACCACTCAATGGACGTGAGTTTGAGTAAACTCTGGGAGTTGGTGTTGGACAGGGAGGCCTAGTGTACTGCGGTCCATGGTGTCGCAAAGAGTCAGACACGAATGAGCAACTGAACGGAACTGAACTGAAAGCTATTGGATATATCTGAGATAACATTAAAAATAGTAAAGAGAGAATCAACTGAGCTTGATTGAAGGCAGGATTGGAAAAAAAAAAAGTCCCATCAGTTTCTGCAAACTGCTCAGAAATCTGGTTACTCCTATGAGACAAGTTCTCCCGACCAACCTTAAGGAGGCAAGTGGGGAGGGGAGGGAAACAGTCAGTGGAAAGATGAGAGGTGGGGCAGGCTGTGGGGCAGGGCCACAGAGCAAGTGTGAAGAGAACCTGGGAATGAGTACATTGATGTGTACGGGGCAGCATTCATTCAGTCACTCACTCGTTAAACATTTAGCCCATGCCTATTCTGATGAATGTTGTAGAAGAGCAGGAAACAAAACAAGTTATAGTCTCTCCCTCATAGAAATTATAACCCTATTTAAAAAATATGCGAGCAGATGACCAATAAATTATGAAGGCTCTGCACACCTGAAGAAAGGAAGCTATTAGTGCTGAAAGAAGTTACAAAATTAACTTGACACGTATTTAATGATATGCAGAATGGTTACTGTGCTGCACAATTATTTCCTTCAAAGCAATTCTCCCATCTGTTCCCTCACTTCTGTTCTTCCTGCCACTGCTCTGTGTAGGTCCTTATTGGTGCTTATAAAACCAATGCAATAGTCTTCCACTTGGCCTCCCACCTTTTTGATCCAGCTTATACTATGATGCTACATCAGTCTCCAGGCTCTTAAGTCAACCCTTGCACAAAATCCTATAGAAGCTCCTTCTTGATAAAAGCCCAAATGTCCTTTTCCAGCATTCTAGGACAACTGAGACCAAGTACAGAGTTATCTTTTCAACCTCATCTCATACTACTCTGCTGTATGTAAACTCACACATATAATTAAACACATCAGTTTGTCTAAACAGTATGCTAAATTGCTAGCCATTCCATGAACATGAACTGTGTGCAAGACACATTCATGTCTTTGCAAATATCATTTTCCGTGTTTTCCATGGAATTTCCATGCATGCATTTCCATGCATTCCATGCAGAATGATTTCTGCCTTTATTTCTGCAGTGTTTCTCTAGGACTGGCTTCTTGAGCTCTAAGATACAAATTTCCAACTGTTTGTAAAATATCTCATATAGATGTCCTATAGTATCACCAACACAAGCAAAATGTGTTTCCTTTGGCTCACAAGTGCCCTCCCTCTGCCTTCCCCAACTAAGTCAATGGGGAGCATCACACCATATGCAGTTCCATGTGTGACAGTCCACGGGGTCGCAAAGAGTCAGACACGACTGGGTGACTGAACCACAACTGCACACCATCGCCCAAGTAGAGGCTTAGGAGTCATCTTTCTCTTTTCCATTTTACCTCATATCTAATTAGGCCAACAAGTCTTCTGCATTTGATTTACAAAGTGTTTTTCAATTCAATTCTCTTCTTCCAAAATGAACTTTGGAATGTGACAGCAGTATCTACTGCCGTATTGTAAGGATCATAAGACACAAGGTATGCATGCTGCCTAGCGCAGTTTTGAATATATGTCTTCAACAACTTAGTTTCCTTCCCTCCTTAGTGCCCTAAATTAGGCCCATGCTTATTTTGAAACTGTATATGTTGAGTCTTTTGGCTGCTAATCTTTTCAACTTCCAATCAAAATTCTTCTTTCCTCTTGCACTGCTTCCTTTTCTTTTCTACCTTGTTTTAGAAAGAGTTTATGTCTGCTAACCTCTTTATACCCTCCTTTCCACAGTTGACAGTTACTTTTTAAAAATATATCTAACAAGGTCCCTCAAGTTGATTGAATCATTTCTAATTCTCTGCTTTCTTCCTGGATGAGAATTATACCTCTGTGCCCCTTGCCAAGGAATCTGCATTGAATCCTGCTATAGCTGGACTTACTACCCCATCCCATTGATGTTGGCTGTGTACTTTCTTGGCCAGTGGAACAGGCAGAAGTATCAGTGTGGCGGTCTCTAGATGAGGCCTCTGCACTCTTGTGATCCAATTATCCTATTGCATTCCTATACTCTATTATAAGAAAAACAAGTGCTGAGTAGTTACACAACTGCTAGCCCTACGAGAAAGATGAAGACTTGTGGAGCAGACCTAAATCTAGGCTGCAGCTTGGAGTCCACCCGAGCTCTCTGGAGCGTGGGTGAGTCCACCTGAAGTTAGCTGAATCATGAGGAAGAAAAAATATACATATATTTTGTTGCTATAAACCACTGATATTTTGACATAGAGGGGAACATGGACTAATAAAGTCACTGCTTATTTCAAAACTCTTGGTGTTTGTATTAGTCTGGGTTCTCCAGAGAGACAGGATCAATAGGCTGTGTATATACACACGCATGCGTCTGAAATCTGGCAAGTGTCAAATCTGCAGGGCAGGCTAGAGACTCAGGGAAGAATTTGCAGCTCAAACTTGAAGGCAGCCTGGAGAAGAATTCCTTTGACTTCTTTGGGGGACCTCAGTGTTTTTCTCTGATTGGATAAAGTTCATCCACATTAAAGGGTAATCTGCTTTACTCAAAGTCTACTGATTTAAATGCTAATTTCACCTAAAAAATACCTTCAGAGTGACACCTAGACTGGTGTTTGACCAAATATCTGGGTACTGTGGCCTAACCAAGTCAACATATAAAATATTCCAAACTCTTTAATTTATGAATTCACTGGCAAATGACTGAGAGAGACTTGGAAAGCTAAGTTAACATGAGCATCCTGTCCAAGCTGTGTGACTCTCATCTAGTAAACATCAGTGTACTGTATTTTCACTAATCTTAAACTAAGTAACTCTTTATTTTATGAGTACGATTGTTGGGGCATAATCTACTGTATTTCTAGTATATTTCTACACTTTTGCTCACACCGTTTCCTCTGTCAGGAATACTATTTTCCCCTGTTCTCTGTTGAAATTCTATCCATTCTTAAAAGATCCTGTTCAAATGCTGCCTCTTTTATGATGCCTTCTCCAATGCTATCCTTACTCCCAAGTCAAAACTAATCATACCTTCTACCAGGTTTCTGTAGTAATTTGCACAAAATTCTATTATAGCTCTATTAAAGTTTGATTTCTATTATAGTTAGAGAGGTGAGTATCTGTCTTAGTTAGACTGTCAACCTCCTGGTAAAGAAACAAGGTCTTAGCCACTTTTGTAGTCTCTCATGTGCCCAGCAGAGCATCTTATATATGGCAGCCATTTGCTAAAGGTTTACTAAAATGCCTTTTCCTTCTCCAGGGGATCTTCCTGACCCAGGGATTGAACCTGGGTCTCCTGCATTGCAGGCAGATTCTTTACCAACTGAGTCACTAGGGAAGCCCAATTTAATGAACACGTGAGGACAAAAGGACAAATTAATTTTAGTGGCATGGCATCCATTTGTGGGGAGATGTGTACTTTGTACTACATATTATACAAATGAGGCTTCCTGTTATGGCCTAACTTAATGTTTACAAGTATTTAAAACTATTAAATACCAAGGACCAGTTCTAGGGAGTATGCTGTGTAATATGCCGTATGGGTCTCCTAGATGGTGCAATGGTAAAGAATCTGCCTGCCAGTGCAAGAGATGCCAGAGACATGGGTTCGATCCCTGGGTCTGGAAGATCCCCTGGAGTAGGAAATGGCATTCCACTCCAGAATTCTTGCCTGGAAAATTCCATGGACAGAGGAGCTTGGCAGGCTATAGTCCCTGGGGTCACAAAGAGTTGGACATGACTGAGCACACACAGCACATGCCATATTGCAAAACGCACTGGGCTTTGTTTCTGTAGCTGGCAGTCTTGACTATACCATTATTAGTTGTATAACCATGGGCAAGTTACTTCACCTCTAGGCTTCAGTGCTCTCATCTATAAAATAAAGGTGTTAGATCAATAATCTCAAAGTTCCCTTTTAGTTTCTAAATCTTACAACTGTATAATTTGTATATTAATATCAAATTAGTGTCATAGTTATTTATCCAGTAAAGAGGAAAGAAACCTAAAGGCAGAAGGAAAAAAATGCAGTACAAGATGGGACATGGATAGAGGAGCCTGGCGGGCTACAGTTGCTGGGGTTGCAAAGAGCGACTAACACTTTCAATTTCATAGGACATTTAGGCTAGAGTCAGATGTCAGCCACACTTTTTTCTTGAGTGCGCCCACAAGGAGCATGGTGACTGCTTTCTCAGATTAGCAGTGGTGATACTCTTTTCTCAGCAGGCTCATCTGGCAGGACAAGGATAGATAGCTCGAGGGGCTTCCAGGCCCGCCGTACTGTGAACATGAATGGGCGTCAGGCACAGTCTGTAATCTGAGAGGCAGAGTGGTGAGCAGGCATGATAACAGGTTCTCAACAAGGCAATACTATTCAACTAGTTGAATCCCAAAGTCTGGGGGAAACCTAAGCTGGAATAGCAATCAGAGACAGCAGGAAAGAAAGCTTGTCTCAGGAAAATGAGGATATCTTGGTACATTGCATCAAAGATCTTCCTTGTTGCTCATGATGTCTTGTTGATTCTCTGCAAATGGGCACTGACTGTCCTCCAGGAGCCTCTTAAAGCAAACTTGGCCTCAGAGGGAACACGCTGTTAACATCACAAGCCACAAAGCAGGCAGAGATCACTGACCCTAGGACAGTGCTCTGCAGTGTCCTAGGGCTTCAAGGGGGCCATTATAAGACAGCTAAACAGCTGAGGTTCTAAAACTGCCTGGTCTACTTCAGTTGAATAACTCATATTTTAAGTGTCTTACATAGGTAAGAAGAAAGAAAGCTTAAAAAAGAAATATTTGAAAACCACTGACCCAGAAGGTTTTTGTAAGATCACATGATCACTATAGCTTTATTTTATCTTAATATGTTACTTTTATTTGAAATATTCTGGGCTTGTCACATATGCATGGACATACATATATATTTATTGTCTGTCATCCTTTCTGCCTGAGACCAGCTTTGTCTGTTCAGACAAGGATACTACCTTATAAACTGATAGAGCCACAAGATGAAAAATATAAAAGAGGAAGGCAACAAAAATAGAAAAAGGAAATAAAAATAAGAGAAAATGGAATTACATTGTAATAGATTTGGGATTAAATTTAAAAAATAGTTCTCAATTCAACAAGTTATGAAGCTGGCATTATGACACTGGCATGGTAATTAGATCAAGAGAATAAGGAACTTAAAAAATTCAATAACAAATTTGGCCGATATTTTTATGTCTGAGAGTGTTACAAAATTGAGACCCATTGTTGTCCATCAAAAACTATTCTCTCTTCTTCCACAGTAATGAGGCTTCAATTAGGCTCATACCTACTTAACTAGATATGTGATACAGTAGCTTTTCTTCTGGTTGCTTCTATGAGAATACATTTGAGCCTATGGGATGCCACTGAAAGTGTTAATGTAACTTCAGATCACCTTTATCCTAAAAGATTCTTTGCTCTAGAGTTTCCTTTTTATGGGGTCGGGGGCAGGTCTTCTCTTGAGCTGAAACACCTGTGTTGACAGCCTAGCTTTGGTCCCATGGGCAAAACAATACTATAGAGTTTGGGAAATGTTCCTCACATCTTAATGTACATAAGAATCATATGGGAGACCTTAACCTTCAGGTTCTAAGTCAACAGGTTGAAGGGAGACTGAGATTCTGCATGTCCAACAGGCTCCCTGGCAATGCTGACATTGTCAATCTGTGGACCACACTTTAAACAGTAGTACTTTAGAGGATGATAGAACAAGAGATGGAAGGTCCTGGGTCCTGAGTCCTTCCAGAATTGCATAGAGCAGAGTCCACATGCAAACCTGGACTGCTCACTGTCAGACTGTTACAGGGGAGAAGTAAGCATTCTACTCTCTAAACCACGAGGAGGTCTCTAATTCAGAGCCTTAGCCTTTAGTAAAAACAGAATTAAAAATTAAATACGGTAACTTCATGAAGAACATTTAAAGGAAGCCTGTACTTCCATTTGACAGTACACTGCACTGTCTTTAATTTTGTGAAGCCATAAGTTTTCATATCTGTTGCCATTAAAAGAAACTTCATTTCTTTTAACTGCCTTTGTTGGCATCTTTCTGTCAATCACACCACCATCCCTTTGTGACAACACTGCAAGGGATAATAGGTGGAAAAATGTAGGAAACCTCAAGTTTCTAGCTCTGATACTTGGTGGTATTACCAGCTGAGAAAGAAAAGAAAATAGAAGAAAGTGACATGAATAATTTTGAGATGTGAGAATTTAAAGATGTTGGGGAATAGCAATGTTAAGTTTGGGGGAGAAGTCTGAGGCAGCAGCACAGACTGCTGTATGATTTTGAGCAAACTCTTCAACCTTCCTAAGCATCCATTTTCTGATAAGTATTATGAGAGATAAAAAAGAATATCTACCTCTGAGGGTTGCCATAAATGTTCAACAATATAATGCAAGTCCTGTTTAGTTCAGTGTTCAGCACAAAGAAGCTCTGGATGAATCTTAGTTATTTTTATCACAAGTGGGAGCTGCAGTCATGCATGGATGGGACTGAAGAGAGCATGTAGTATGAAAAGAAGTGGCCTGAGGACAAACCAACATTTTCAAAGTAAAGGATGAGGATTATACTCAGGAGACTGAAGAAAGAATAGTCAAGACAACAAGAGAAGAGAGAGGAGCAGAGTTGTATGGAGGCTGTGGGCCGCAGTACTGGGATGAGTGAAGAGGTTTGCTGAGAGGAGGAGGGAGAAAGGTTCATAGGGGTCTGGCATCTTGCTGAGAAGAGCCCAGAAGCTAGGCTGTGCTGGGTTGCAATGTAAGTCAGAGATAAGGACATAGAAAGTGCAATCTAAATGATTCTTTTGAAGAGTTTGTATGGGAAGAGAAGGTGGGAGACGAAGGTTTTAGAAAGCACAAGGAAAAGGCAAGGAAAGGAGTGACAAATGAGGACTCGTGGCTGAGGAAGGTCAGAGACATAAAGGAATGAGTCCAAGAGTGCCGTGGAGATTGGAGTGGGGTAGAGGGCTTGTCTCTTGCCTTGGGGGTTTTGCTTGCCTTTCTTGGAAATCACAGCTGAGAGGCATAGCCGAAGATAATTTTGGGGTTAATGATCTCTGTATTCAAAGCAGCTACTTACAAAAAAAAAAAAAAGAAGCTGCCTTGCTGAGACTTGGTGAGAGCTGGATCCTTATACGTGAAATGCTGGAACCTTATATGTGAGGTGGAGGTCCTCATCTGGGCAGGGCAGCATTCCGTATGACATGCTGCTCCCCAGATACACACAAACCTGACTACCACTTACTGTGAGCCTGCTGGTGCAACACCCTCAATGTGTCAGGAACTTAAACTTGCCTATGAAGCTGCAGTGGATCGTGGCATCTCTTTTCTACCTGGATATACTTTGTACTCTCAGACTCCCCGATAGGAGTTTTGTCACACAGATGGCTGACATGGTCAGGCACCTCCCCCACTTCCCTGCTCCTTGTTCCAGCCTCTTCTGCTCTGTCCTGCTGCTAACCAAGACTTGGACTAGCAGTAGGCCTGATAATAAGCCAGGTCAAGCAGTGCTAACGGACAGTGTGCTGCCAAGTCTAAATGCAGGTCTATCAAGTAGCGCAAGGATCAGATCTCCTATAGGCTTTGAGACCTGGGCTCAGACATCACTGTGCTATTTCATCAGTGGCTCTTAAAAGACTGATTGAACATAAAAGAGGAAGGCAGATCCGCTGACCATGGAGCCCCAGAAAAAAAAGTCTATCTACCACCGTCTAAGTGCTGTCATAGTCATAACTTTGCTGGGAGAGGCATGTCCACCAAAGGCATAGGACTATCAATGATAAAAACATCACCTAACAATCATATGAGATTAAAAACCCAAAGTGATCTCATACACATTATCTCATGGTGAGGGGTTTTAAGTGATCTTTTGGAAAATGCCCTTTATGGAGCCTGAGACTCTGGGTCCTTCATGTAATGATATTCTTTCTGTGGAATTGAAAGATTAATATACTGTGACTCTTGTTAGGAAGCAGGGTGTGATAAAGCCTCTGTGTTGTGTATCGGCAGCAGTGGAGGGAGACATGTAACATATACAAATCTGTTTCTTGAAGCCCATTGGTTTGCAATAAGACCCTATTATTGAGACAATTTCTGCAAAAGAATGGGGAGAATCTTAAACACTCAGAGGTAAGTGAATCGTGCTTAGATGTCACTATGGACTTAATAGCTGGAGAAGGCAATGGCACCCCACTCCAGTGTTCTTGCCTGGAAAATCCCATGGACAGAGGAGCCTGGTGGGCTGCTGTCTATGGGGTCGTACAGAGTCGGACACGACTAAATCGACTTAGCAGCAGCAGCAGCATGGACTTAATTGCAGATAATAGTACCTCCTCTAATTTTTCCCACCACCAACTGAGCCTTGCTGATTTTGCATACTTGAATGTTCAGACAACTGCAGATTCCCAGCTTTAGGAACAGTGCAGGAGCATGAAGAGGTGATACCTGAATATTACGTGGTACTACCTTTTGTGTGAATAAAGGGGAAGTGAAACGCTTTGGCCTGGATACTATCACTTTATGCCCTGTGATTTCTATTTAATGAATAAAAGAAATAAACTAAGGTCTAGCCATGAGAGGGCCTGCTGCCGCTAAGTCACTTCAGTAGTGTCCGACTCTGTGTGACCCCATAGATGGCAGCCCATCAGGCTCCCCCGTCCCTGGGATTCTCCAGGCAAGAATACTGGAGTGGGTTGCCATTGTCTTCACCAATGCATGAAAGTGAAAAGTGAAAGTGAAGTCACTCAGTCGTGTCCGACTCTTAGTGACCCCACAGACGGCAGCCCACTGGGCTCCTCCGTCCAGGGGATTTTCCAGGCAAGAGTACTGGAGTGGGGTGCCATTGCCTTCTCCGTGAGAGGGCCTGAGGCATTCCTTATTTTGACAAGTCTTAGACAGTGGAGTAAACTGGAAGGGAAGCAATGGACAAAGTGCATAGATAAGAAAGGTTTTTAAGATGTGTGGTGATAAACTTCCAATAGCACAATGAAGATGTTTGGTGAACAAAACAAGCATTAGCCAGGCTAGCGAACCTTCTAGCCATCAGAGTTAGGGGCGTAACCCTTCCTAAAAGGCACTGGATTGATTACAAATTAAAGGAGTGAAGTGCCAAAAAAGAGAAGTTTTATAAATCGTGGCAGAAAAAAATGACAATAACAACACTAACAACCATAAAGCAGCCTCTTTATAGCTTTGCAAACAGTGTGAGCAGACTGCTAATCAGGTTTCTTCTGTGCACACACAGAGTAACTGCTCTCTGGAGCATCACCTGAGAACCTGGCCGCTGTCTGCGAGGCAAGATCTGTGGGGACGTGGATGAAAGGACCAGTGCAACCACTGCACGGTACACATGTAAACATGGTCACTGGGGCTGAATGATTTTATTGAATCATTTTTATTGTACTTCTCTCTGAAGCTTTTGGTAAAAGGGGTGTTTTTGAAAATTCAATCAAAGAACATGCTTTCACCCTCTTTTCATTTCTAAAATCCTTGTTGAGATCATGTTGACCCTACAGCCCTCTGTTATATATCACTATTTGTTTTAATTTATTTCCTTGTTGCAAAGTTCTTTTATGAAACAAGGTCTCAGATTAAAGATGGAGAGGATTTACTGCAACTAGAATAAGGTGCTGAACAATGCCCACCATCACTCACATTACAGTCTCCACCACTGATATGAACTCTATTTAACAAAAGACACAGAATCCCTCTTTTTCCCCCCTCTGATAGTACATGTTTGCTGACATCCGTGTCCCTACAATGCTTATGTAGTGCACTGGTATGTAGAACACTGCTTTGCTCTTGAAACAGAAACTTTAAATGCTACTATGAATCAAGAAAATTGTTTGCTTGTTATTAGTCTCAACTAAAAAATATTTTTTTCCCCAAACCTGTGTCTTCAGAAGATAATGAACCTTCTGAATGCCAATTCTATTTATTTGATATTTAAAAACCATGTCCTTTCTCAGAGCCTCCAGGCATGTGCATAATAACATACCCACTGAAGTACTTCAAACAGATAAATGTATCATAAAACCAAAGTTAGGAGTATATAAATGAATAACTTATGTTCTGCTTGGGTGGGGAAGTATAAAGGATATCATACAAAAGGTCACACAAAAAATAGGAGTTACAAAGTTGAGGACCCACAACACATCCATCTATCCATCTGTCCACCCATCCATCTGTCCACCCATTCATCCATTCACCCATCTATTCACTCAGCAAAGACATAAGGCATGTCTACTGTATTCTAGGCACTGTTTTGGACGCATCAGTGAATGGAACATAAAAAAGTATTAGGCATTGTGAAGTTTATATTCTAACTGGGGAGCCAGATAATAATAGACAAGCATAAAAAGTAGAGAAATTATGTCAGAAAATGATAAGTGCTGTGAAAAGAGCAAGTACAATAGGAGGATTGGGGGTTCTGGAGGTTGCATGGGGACAGGTGGTTGTTGTTCAGTTGTTCAGTTGCTCAGTCGTGTCCGACTCTTTGTGACCCCATGGACCTCAGCACACCAGGCTTCCCTATCCTTCACTATCTCCCAGAGTTTGCATCAATTCACATCCATTGAATTGGTGATGCCCATCCAACCATCTCATCCTCTGTTGCCCCCTTCTTCTCCTGCCCTCAATCTCTCAAAGCATCTTCCACTCTTCTTTAGTGAGTCAGCTTTTCACATCACGTGGCCAAAGTATTGGAGCTTCGGCTTCAGCATCAGGCCTTCCAATGAATATTCAGGGTTGATTTAAAGTTGAAATGTAGTATTCAATAGGGTGGTTAGGGGACATTTTATTCAGAAGGCAAGATTTGAACAAAGATTTAAAGAGAGTGAATTGGCTTTGTTGGCAACTCGGGGGAGAGGATTCAAGTAGAGGGAACAGGTACAGCAAAGGCCCTCAGGAGGAAGTGAGCTGATGTCCACTTACAGTATAACAAGGAAACCAGGGGCGGGGCTGAAGTAGCTCGTGCAGGCAGAGGTGGGCAGGGAACAGGTCAGAGAGGTAATCAGGGGCCAGATACTGTAAAGTTTTGAAGGCACTGTAAGGACTTTGGCTTTCATTCTGTGGGAAACAGGGAGCAAGTGCAAGAATTTGCACAGAGTGGTGACCTGATTTGGCTTACATTTCAGCAGTCACTCTGGCTGCTGTGTTGAGAGGAGTGCACAGGGAAGCAAGGGGGTAGGAGCAGAAAGGCTTGTTCAGAAGTTGGGGAAGTAACCCAAGAGAGACAGGGTGAGGGTGCTCGAGGAAAGGTGGTGAGAAGTGGTCAAATTCCAGACAACTTCCTGAAACACAAAATAAAGTGCTCCTTGTTCTCTAGCCTGGAATGGGACTCTGCCAACTTGATTTGCACCCATGTGGCATGGGTCTCAGCTTGAACAGGACTGCATTCATCTGTCAAGCATGGGAACGTATGGATAACTGCAGGGTGGGTCTTGCATGAGTCTGTTTTCAATGAACAACCCAGGATACTCAAAAGACTCTCCTGGTCAAAGAAGGTGGCCTAGGCATATGTATTTGATTAACAGGATAACAGACACATGTTCAAGGAGATGGGTGATTCTGCATGGATTTCAGGATCTGGACCCTGGCTCAGCACCTGTGGATCATGCCTTAAGAATAAGAAGCTTCAATATGAAATCTGTATCATGAAACATTTTTGGGACTTGGGGACAAAAGGAATTAGCAGAACTGGCACCAGCAACTTCATCAGCAGGCAGAGATGGCGCCATATTGCAGATATTGGTGCCCTCAACATTGGGCACCAGCAGTTGGTCATGGTGCCCACACTGGCAGGTTTCAGTGATATTGGCAGGATATTCAGTTGGCATTGGCTAATGTGCCCTTGATGGAAAGTGCCTGGGCACTGTAGGCAGTAGCACAGACATTAGCACCTTTGACACATTGGGCCCCTGCAGCTCTGAAGCAGCCTTTGGCAACAATTAGTAGCAGACTTGGCACACTCAGTGGATGTTAACAGCACCAAGAACAATTTTGGTAAGTTCTGGTGGCATTGTTTCAAGCTTTGGTAACAAGAATCATCAACTACAATAAGCTAGAGGGAGAAAGGGAGAAAAAGGCAGATGTCACACAGTCAACAATTGGTCTGATTAATGGTGCACATATGACTTGAAAGACCCAGAATGAATATTAGGAAAAACTTCAGTGAGGTCTGGAACATGCAGAGAAGTGTAACAGCAGTTTGAAGCCCTGCCTGGAATTCTTGAGAACCCCTGGGATTCTTGAGAACTCCTTTTCTATCTATAGTGAGGGAATACTCTAAGAACTACTCCACCACCGCTGGGTAGAAGAGACAATAGATTGACTCTTAGGAAAATGTCTCCAGTCTTATAGATTGGGGCGTTTGTTTGTTTTTTGGTCATCTCAGAATTTTTATTACCTCAGACACTGAAGTAACTAAGAATTTTCAGCTTGAATTATGTGAATCCCTACTAGTAAATCAGTTCCTAACAATAGTTTCAGTAATTATTATTTATTTCATGCAACAAGAATTTTTAAGCACAAAATTTATAAAAATATAAAAGGTCTAAGGTTCTTTCTAGGAATATGCAATTCTGTGTGTGTGTGTATTTCAGATACATACAAATGTAAGAAAATTAAGTGCCAAAGTTTTTACAAGTTCCAGAAAAGAAATAAAACTTGAGGAGTTGGAGATGTTTGGGAGGAGTTTCTTCCATAATTTCTCTTGGGGTTAATACTTAAAGAAGTGAATGCCTGGGTGAGTGGGTGTGTGTGTGTATATTAAAGTGAGTAAGAGAGAGACAGAGAGAGAATGGATGAATATGAGCATCCATCTCTCCCGTTTGTTTCTAGATCTAGACAGAACACAGGCAGCATTCCCTGTCTGGAGTGATTCCCTCAATGCTCTATTTGCTAAACATATCTATTAATCCCTCGAAATTAAACTCAAGCATCATGTACCTATCCAGAAAACTTTCCATGGCTTCCATGTACTTAGTCCTCCCTTCCTCTTGTAGCATATTTTTTCACATAGTAGTTTAGTTTTTGCCATATCTGTCTCTGTCCAAAGTGTAGGTAGAACTGCTTGAGGCAGGAACCACGTCTTATCCGTTTTTCACCCCCATCTCTTAACCTAGCATAGAGCCAAAATGAACTGATTGGATGAATAAGAAATTCATTGATGATCATCTGGGCACGTGGGTGTCTGCAGACCTTATGCATCTGGAATTGTCCTGTCTGTCATTTAGCCCCAATCCTATCAGAAAGCCCTATGGGGCTTCCCTGGTGGCTCAAATGGTAAAGAATCTCCCTGCAGTGCAGGAGACCCGAGTTTGATCCCTGGGTTGGGAAGATTCCTTGGAGAAGGGAGTGGATACCCACTCCAGTATTCTTGCCTGGAAAATTCCATGGACAGAGGAGCCTGTTGGGCTACAGTCCATGGAGTCACAAAGAGTCGGACACGATTGAGCGATTGACACACACACTATTGGAAATGCTAAGGTCTTTGGGTTGCAAGGTCAATTATTACTTTGTATCTACATCAGTAGCACTTAGAAAAGTGTTCTGTTGAAAGTGAACACCATAAATGTTGATAGACGATAATGTAATTGAGTCCCAGAGGACAAAGCCAGGGAAATCAATTTTCTATGCTCCTGTTGTTCAGTCACTAAGTTGTGTCTGACTGTGACCTATGGACTGAAGCACGCCAGGAGCCCCTGTCCTTCACTGTCTCCCAGAGTTTGCTCAGATTTATGTCCACTGAGTTGGTGATGCTATCTATTTAATCCTCTGCCACCCTCTTCTCCTTTTGCCTTCAATCTTCCCTAAGCATCAGAGTCTATTCCAATGAATCAGCTCTTCACATCAGGTGGCCAAAGTACTGGAGCTTCAGCTTCAGCAGCAGTCCTTCTAATGAAGGAAGGAAAAAGCCAGGAAAAGCAATCTTCTATACACTTACTATAATAATCTATGGTACATTTGTGGAGAAAACTTCACATTCAACAATTTCTATAATATATTTACCTCTTAGTATTAGAAAATTATAAATACAATTCTTTCCCATCCAGAAGTAGCCTCTAAATAGAGAAGGAGTTGAGGTTTAAAACTGATGATGCATTGAATAAAAAGCTTTTAACCTGCTAGAATTCTGTGATTCATAAATTATTACCTTAAAAATCATTTAAAGTGTATCTATTTAGCACCCTTGAAGACATGAAAGAAGGAATCTGGTGGCTTCTTGAGTACTCATTTCCTCTGATAAGAGCAGTAGTTATCTGTTAACTAACAAAATAAAACACCCCCTCCCCTCCCCCCCCCAAAAAAAACCAAGCTGAATATCTTTTTACTAAAATAGAAGATGCTAGAAAAATGGCCAGCCATTTTTCTAAAGGTGAAAGGTGGATTCCTAAGTAAAGTGTTCACTGTGAGTTCACAGAAGATCAAGCATCAAATTTGAACCTGAAAGATGGAAATTTAAACTCCTATTGAACACCAACAGAAAATAACCACAAAGAAATACCACGGAATGAAAAACTGCTTAGCTTAGGGGTGGGAGAACAGTAACTCAGTTCTAGTTTAGCGGCTTCACCGAAAAGGACTCCAGGCGTCTTCTTGGGTTTGAAGCATTTGACTCACTCATTATAGCTTGAAGGGCAAAGTGATGGATGAAATTGATAACTGGATTGACGGCACTAGCTGTATTTCAAACAATGGTTATTACAAGTGGGAAAAAAGTAGCATATCTATCTGCCTGAACAAGCTAAGCAAATACTCCTGGTCACATTTTGCTTGGAGTGTCATGAGCTATCCCCAGTCCTGACACAACAAAGAAGTTTTTAAGGTGCATAGAAATGGTTTTTTGATTTATGGTTTTTGAAAGATGGTTTGAAACCGTGGTTCAAAACCATTTTGAAAAATGGTTTGCTTTTCTTTTCCTCCTCCTCCAGGAACTTTCTTGTGATTCCTTGAGCAGAAGAGAACTTGCCTTCCATTTAATGCTCAAAGCTTGTATTTTTACTTCTATTACAGTTTGTTCATGCTCTGTTTTTATGAAAATCACTTGGATATTGGGTTGACTTTCTTTGCTAGATGGCAATCTCCTTGAAGGCAGATACTATATAACTTAATCTTTTTTTCTCCTTCCACTGTGTCTGAGACATAAGTAGATGCTCAAGGCATTTGCAGACATAAACTGAACAGAGATTTCTCACTTGACTGCCATTGATTGAAAGTAAGAAATATAGCCAAATTATACTCAACTTTTAAACTAGAACTTAATTCAATTGTACAGGAAAGGTGGGGGATAATGGCTCTTCACATTTGTGGGTATATTGTTTAGGAGCTCTTGTGTAAATTTACTTAGTTCTGCTAATTTTTTTTTTATGAAATCAGAATGTCTTTAACAATTTCATGGAGCCAACCTGTCATGGTCTGAACATGCAGCTTCTCAATTCACTTCTATTCTATTCTGTGCCACCCACATTTACTGAGCCCTTGCTGTCTGAAGTACTATCTCCTCTGTTCTTCTCCCACTTTCCACTTAGCTCTGGGGATTGATTACATTACCTCTAAGAGGTGCAGACAGGAAGCCCTCTTGCTATTATGCTTATTCATTTAATTTCTTAGATAAGAAGGCCCCAGTTATGATTTTAAATACCTTCTCTCTTAGCTCCTGATAGGTTAAATAATCATCTTAAAGGTATTAAAAATTAATTTAGTGGATGATGATCAGAATTTAAAGTTTTTCCGTTATTTAAAACGTGAATAATCTGCGTTGTGAGAAATGGGAATGGAAAGCTCACTATTCCAATGTAGTCATGGACAGTTTTAGTCGTAAACTATCTTATATCAGTGATTGAGTTCCTTTCTGTTGCTTTTTGGCCCCAGGCAAATTTGCCCCCACCCCCCAATTTTATTAAGTTTTGCTAATTTAGTGAGCAGTTACTGAACAAATATAAGTGGCTAAGACCAATATTAACTTAGTCCTTTTAAGTGACAGGAGCTTCATGCACATTTTTAAATTTATAATTCAAAGTAAGTTAATGTGGTAGGCTCTACTGTTACATCTCCATTTTACAGGTAAGGAAACAGAATTATAGAATTTAAGTAATATGTCCAACATGACACAAGTAGTAGGTGGTCAACCTAGAATTAAGTTAGGTTAATAAAAGCTCAAGAAAATTCCTTTTTATAAAATTCTAAGTTGCTTGAAGACAACTTAAAGGGATTATCCACTTAGTATCCTCATTGTGCTTTAAAGTATAGCATTTAGACAATATAGTTAAGAACCTCAGTTAAGCTGCCTGGGCCTGAATCCTAGTTTATCGATCTAACACAGCATTCGTACATTCTTGTCACTCTGTCTATTCCCTTACTACCTGAGAGGACATCTTTTGACTATTTTTTGTTTGCATATCAACTCATTTTGCTTATTGTTTATACCTGATGTAATGAATTTTAGACATAAAAATGGATGAAGGAACCTCACTTTTTTCTTGGTTCACCTTTAATCTTTTTTTTTTTTTTGTAAATAAGCTTTAAAAGTTTTTTTTTAATTTTATATTGGAGTATAGCTAATTAACAAAGTTGTGACAGTTTCAGGTGGTTAGAAAAGGGACTTAGTCATACATATGCATGTATCCATTCACCTTCAATCTTCTTTTAAAAATTTATTTAACAAACATGAATACAGCACATACGATGCACCTAGTTCCATTTTAAGTGCTTTACAAGTATTGACTCATTTAATACTCAGCACACCTCTATGGGTCAGATAAAATCAAACTCAGGGAGTTCTGGCCATGTTCCCAACTATTACACCATGCTGTTTCCTGGCTTAATCCTATAAAAATGTCATCTCCATGTAGTTTAATGCTCTAAAGACGTTTCTTAGAGAGTGCCCTTTCACCTTGCCTATCTTTCCTTCCTCTCTACCCAAATTAAAGAATAAAATAAATAAGATTATTTTAGCTATTTTGCTTTATTTCATTATGCCTTTTTTTTTTTTCCTTTTGACACAGCAATTCCGAAGCTTCTGTAAGGCCACCTACAAGAATAAACAGGCGGGTTGACCCTCAGTAGCTGCAGGACAACTGACTTGGTCTATGTTTGCCTTTCTCCTTTTTCAAGTCTGTCTCCTTCCTGCTTTTCTAGGGCTTTTTGATCTCTGCCACAGCCCTTCCCTCCCAGTCCTAAGAAGGAAGTTTAGTGGACTATAGAAGTGGCAAAAATGGCCTTTCTAGCCTGAAACTTAAAAGGAAACACAATTTTATAAACAATTCCTTTTTGTGTTTAGTCACTTGGTTCTTTTTTGCACTTTTACAGTTTCTCTCACAAATACACAATCATCAGAGACTTGGGTATAGCCAAGTATCATCCAGGAGCTAACTGGCGTGAGGGCGGACACCTGGGATATAGTTCCAGCTCTGATTCCTGGGTTGGGAAGATCCCCTGGAGAAGGAAATGGCAACCCATTCCAGTACTCTTGCCTGGAAAAATCCCATGGACGGAGGAGCCTGGTAGGCTACAGTCCATGGGGTCGAGAGGAGTCAGACACGACTGAGTGACTTCACTTTCACTTTTCTGTTGCTAAGGAACAATCTGCCTTGAGGCAAGCCATTTAATATGACCTATGCTTATCTTCACCTGTGAAAGGATTTAGGCAAGAGGTTGAGCTGGATATATATATATGTTTTAATAGAACACAATGTGGTTTTTTTTATCTGGACCATTTTTAAAGTCCTTTTTGAATTTGTTACAATATTGCTTCTGTTGTCTATGTTCTGGTTTTGTGGCTATGAAGCATGTGGGATCTTAGCTCTCCAATCAGGGATTGGAAGGTAAAATCTTGACCGCTAGACCATTACGGAAGTCCCTGAGCTGGATAGCTTAAGGTCATTTGCTTCCCTAAACTGTGATTTTCTTGGGAGAATTACACTAGGAAGAGAAAGTGCTCAGATATCTAAATTCTTTTACTCTTACTGCTGATTTTCGTATCACTCCAAGGGAGCCATTGTTTTTTTATTAAATGAGGATGAACTTCTCAAAATTGAAGGATGACAGCCGTTGGGGATGGTGATAGATCAGAACCTTTTACTTGCAGAATTCCTCCCATAGTTCTCTGTAACCATCATGGGGGATAATGAGTACAATGATAGTTCAGTTCTCTGGTCTAAATAATAAACTATTCCAAGATAAATTCACTTAAAATAACACATTGAAAATCCTCCATCTTTAGCTCAGGAAGAATGCTGCAGTCACCTTCGCTTTCTGAGATGGCATAAAAACCTTGAAACAGAGCATCCATAAGTGAGTTGGGGCTGTACTGCTCTCACGTCTGGTAGGTATTTGGATATCTATCTAGCTCAAACAGTTATAGCTATTTTGTACTTTGTGTGTACTGGACTTCCTCATTTCAAAAGGCTCAAAGAACTTTATAAATAAAATGGTCATTCCCTCTCCCAATATATTCCTGAATAATAGACTGGTTATCCACTTGTAAATAGAAAGCATGAGGCATGGTGGAGAAGGTCTATGGAAGAAAATGCAGGCCATCAGGGTATGGATATTACATTCATGAAGGACCTGCCTTACTTCTTTGTAAAACATTTAAATATAAAGGTGCCAAGCTGGGAAATGTCCTAACCTGGGAGTCCTATCCTGACCTATTCAGGACTGACTTCTAATCTGCACTCTTGTTTGGCTCAGTCCAATCTAACAAATATTAACTGAGCATTACTATGTCCAGGTGCTCCATGCTTAAAAAATGAAAATGAATATAACAAAGATCCTGATCTTGAGTGAGAGAGACAAACTAGTCAATAGGCAGTCTTATCAGGTGTAATGGGAGCACAGAAGACTAAATTAGCATGCTAGCCCAGAAAAAGGATGTCATAAAAGGCTTCTCCAAGGAATAAATCTTAAGGAATGAACATTTGTGTGAAGAAAGGCAGCAGTCAAGGTACAGAAAGAAAAAGGTGTTTTTAACACAGAATGACTAGACTCTTAAGAATTCCATTAGTACTTCCTGGGAAGGGAGACTGTATTTTTTGGCTAGTTAGTGAGAGTCATGAAACTCATCTCTGGTGCATCAAACGCAGACTAAAATAAATGATGCACTTCCGAGCCTGGCAACAGAACACCCTGTGTTATTGTCCATGTTCCTCTCCCCTCTCCCTTCTCCCCTTAAGATAGTTCTCAAAGAACTCCAAGATGGGAGAGCCACATGACAGAATGAGCCTGGATCCCCAAGGTTCTGCTCGGAGGAGAGCTGCCTAAGCCGTCACTGACTTAGTGTGAATAAGAAACAAATCTAATAGTGTGAAGCCACTCTTAACAATACTGTTAATAGTGTTAACAGTGGCTTGAGTTCATTATCTGATTATATAGGCTAAGAAATAACAAGATAGATCTGAATGACTTGCTGTCACTTCAAAATTTATTTTATTTACTCCAAATGACCTAAGTTTTTAACCTTAAGATCAATTACTCTTTCTTCCTTCTCTCAATGGCACCAATATCTCTCCTGAAAAAGAAATGATCTTTTACTCTGATTTAAGTGAGCATATCTCTTTGCCCCAGAACCACAAGACATTTACAGAACTGGATAGATCTTGAAAATAGAAACACCACAGCTTCACCAAGGACCAGACCTACAGGAAGCAGAATATCTTATGCCCTCAGTTAGACCATGGGTTTAAATCATGTATTCAGTTTACTTTAGGGTTCCCATGTTAACAGTGCACATATGTATGTGGGATTTTAAGAGTATATCTTTAACTGGATAGCCACAGGGCGGTAGGTCAGCATCGAGTGGCATGATGTTTAAGATACTGGCCATTGAAAAGAAAGAAATGCAAGACAAAAGGAGGAGGGTGTATGGAGAGACAGTTTGGTACAGGAGAATGAAGTTACCCTGTCAGCAGGTATAACAATAGAATCTATGTCGGTAGCCTATGTTTTGTGGTTGCCCTTCTGAAAAACAGCAGAAGCAATAGGAATGAGTTTCTATCATTTTCCTAAGTGACAAGGAAATAAGACTGAAACTTCCTTTCTGAAGTTATTAAGAAGTTACATTGGTTGTACACTTTCCCCCTAAAGCTTGCACATATGTTCATCAACCATCAAGACTAGAATCAACAAACATCTGAATTTCAAGCACCCTGAAAGAACTAGGGTCTATAAGAGCAGAATCTTGGGCAGGAAGCCAAGGTGAGATAATAACACATTTGCAATGCTCTTTTGAACTCTGAAATAATCAGGGATTCTCTGATATAAAGTTGTATTAAGATTTTAATTTTTGGAGAGATTCTCTTCCTCTATGACACAGAAGTAGCAAAGTCACAGCTATAACTAAATCTGGTCCCTAATGCTTTGTTTAATTGATAAAGTGGAAAGGAGACTTTTTTTTCGAGTGGGGAGGCAGGGTTTGTGTTCTCTAGTTTACCACAACTTCCACTACTATTTATTGTCTTGAAACCATCATAATATTGTAAAGTAATTCTCTTCTAATTAAAAATAAAAATTTTAATTTAAAAAAAAGTGTTTGAGTTCTTAGTCCTTGCCAGTATCTCTGTATCCCAAAGTTTTTTTTGGTTAACTGTGGCCTGCATTTATTTGTTCCGATGAGGTCTAAAGTTCAATGATTGCTCTTACTTTCTAGTTTTGATAGTTTTTTAAAAAATGCATTTAATTTGCTAATATCCTTTAAGTATTGTCCAAGAGAGTCTGACCAATTCATTTCATTACTGTAAATGGAAGTATGCTCCTTTCAATAATGAGGCACCAACAAAGACTGAACATGTTTTTCAAATTTGTAATGTTTTATAGGATTACTAATTTGTATATATCACTTAGATGAGTGGCATTCAGATCATGAAGCTTTAAGTGCAATTGGCAAATCTCCAAGGTCTCTGATTTCTGTATGATTGTATCCTATATGGATGTGATAGTTGGACAATAAAAAAAGCTGAGTGCTGAAGAATTGATACCTTCGAACTGTGGTACTGAAGAAGACTCTTGAGAGTCTTTTGGACAGCAAGGCAATAAACCAGTCAATCCTAAAGGAAATCAACCCTGAATATTCACTGGAAGGACTGATGCTAAAGCTGAGTCTCTAATACTTTGGCCATCTGATGCCAAGAACTTACTCACTGGGAAACACCCTGATGCTGGGAAAGATTGAAGGCAGGTAGAGAAGGGGACGACAGAGGATGAGATGGTTGGTGGCATCACCAACTCGATGGACATGAGTTTGAGCAGGTTCTGGGAGTCGGTGATGGACAGGGAAGCCTGGCGTGCTGCAGTCCATGGGGTCACAAAGACTTGGACATGACTGAGTGACTGAACAACAACATCAGATCTGAGACATATGCCTTTTTTTGAAAGGTGATTACTAATGTGTTACTAAATCATCTAATTGTGAATACCATAGTACCATGAAGATGGCCCATGGGAATAAAAAATGCGTTTTGTTATTGTTGTAACCATGCAATAGTTATTCCATTTTGACTGAAAATGCAGACAAGGAAACTAGACTGTAAAGTGGATCATTATAAAGTCTATCTGTAGCAGGCATACTTCTGAGATAGCCCCAGTGATCCCACCTCTTGATATTCACATCCTTGTGTAAATACCTCTTCCTATGTCTGGGCTGGATTTGTGGTTTGATTATAATGAACAGAATAGGTAAAAGGTTGGGATGTTACAAAAGACTAAGATTTCCATCTTGCTGGCACTTTCCTGTTTCTCACTTGCTTGTGCTGTTGAAACTAGCTTCATGTGAGATTCTTTACAAAGAGGCCCATGTGACAAGAAACTGAGGGATGCCTTCAGCCAATAGCTTGTGAGGAACTGAAGCCTCAGTCCAAAAAACCCCAAACATCAGAATCCTGCCTAAAAACCAATGAATGAAGTAGGAAGTGTATTCTCCCCAGTTGAGTCTCAAGATGACTGTAGTCTGTGAAAGACCAAGAGCCAGAAGACCCAGCTGAGTGTTAGTTGCTCAGTCATGTCTGACTCTTTGTGACCCCATGGACTGCAGCCCACCAGGCTCCTCTGTGCATGGAATTCTTCAAGCAAGAATACTGCAGTGGGTAGCCATTTCCTTCTCCTGGGGATCTTCCCAACCCAGGGATCAAACCCCAGTCTCCTGTATTGCAGGCAGATTCTTGACCATCTGAGCCACCAGGGAAACTCTAAGCTGCTCTTAGATCCCTACTCCACAGAAATATAAATGTGATAAATGTTGTAATATGCCTCTAAGATTGAGGTAACTTGTTATATAGCAATAGATACCTTACAGAGAATCTCACTTCTCTACTGGAGTAAGAGATAACTCTGTTGTTGTTTTTTAAAAAAACAAAATCTCAGACCAAGGATGGGGAAGGTGACAATTCATCTGGTCAGAGGTGTTCAGTGCCATTTGGTGAAAATATTGAAACTAAGTAGCCCAACAAATATTGGTCAAATTGAACTGAACTTAGACAAAAAAGGCAACTACAATCCAGGTGTTCATTATGCAGTAAAACAGAAGTAGGGTAGCAATGAACAAAACAATGAATACCGGAAACTGTGCTATGATCAAGAGTCCTGAGATAATTACATTTGCTAGTCATCAAATATTTTGAGTTTGAGTTTTGAGGAATGCCAATGTTTAACTGAGGAGAATGAGCAGGCAAGGAGAGAGAGCAACAGAGAGGCAGGAAGATAACTGGGTATTGTGGAGGCCAAAAGAGGATGATGTTGACAGCTGACAAGAGTATCAAAACCTACTGAAGCCAAGGTGAGGTGGAAGTGGCTTATGGAATTTCTGTTCTTCTGGTCATCAGTGACTTTAGCCCTGGTGGTGTGGGGTGGCAGCAAAGAAACTAGTTAGATCCAAATGGGGATAGGGAGTGTAGACGATGACAAAGTAATTTCAAAAGATATTATAGAAGAGGAAAATATAGGAAAAAAACATTGGAAAGTGAAGTGAGCGTGTGATATAAAAGTTGCTAGCATGCTGACGTACATTTTCAATTCAGAAGGAGAGATAAGAGCAGATACACTACAGGCCTTCACATGAAATTCTGCAAACCTTTAAAATGATAATCCTTTGAATTCCTGACCTGTAGGTGTTATATTGTCAAAGGACAAAAGAGATTATGCCCTTATAAAAGGATTTTAGAGGATTATCCACAGACTGGATAACAGAATTCTTACCTGGGAAAAAGTAAATGATATGTTGCAAATAAGTAATCAGATAATTTCCCTGTGTCCAGAGGACAGAAAAAGCTCAACATGCTTAAAGATTCTAAGAGAGTACAAAAGAAGCCATCTTCTCATAGAACTTGTTATTTGTGTCCTTTCTTAAAAAGAGTGAAGGGTAAAAGTACCAGGAAACTTTCAGACCTAAGGAAAGACTGAGTTGGATTTGGTGGGGAAAGTGGATGCTGGGTGAAAATGGATAAAGTAAACTTTGCACCTAAAAGTCAGGCACTTTACAAGACAGAGAGAAAGAATGGATGGAAAAGAGGAATTGATAGGATTACTGTTCTAAAGATGTCTATGCTTAGAATACATGGAATGTATTCTATGTGTTCAGCATATCAAATGAACTGGAGAACGTTCAGACCTATGCACAAGTAATTACTTGAGTATTAAAAAGGGGATATTATAGAAAAAACATCATTACCAAAAGAATAAGCATTGTCTTTGAAACTTGAGACAATACAAATACAAAAACGCATTAAAAAATGCACTGAACTGTGATAACAGATCAAAACCGCACTTAGCAAACCACCTTTTCTCTGTTTAGGAACACTCTCTCCAAAACACAATATGCTAAGCAAAGGATCTCAGGTAGCAGTCATGGAACAGTTCTCATGACAGATGAAGAACACAGATATTCTGAGGATTAAAATTGCACAAACAAAATGAAGAGACAGTTTGCCCACTTTTTGGCAGTGCAAAGTTTAAGGGAATGCAAATGAATGTGTTGGCAGTTGAATTACACTATTAACCACCTAAAGATTGGGTTCATTACCTAAGAAGGCAAAGTATCAATTTGTAGCATTATAACATTTTGTTTGTGTTGCTGAACATGTGTTTGGATGTTTTTATGCTTTTGAACTGTGGTGTTGGAGGAGACTCTTAAGAGTAGCTTGGACAGCAAGGAGATCAAACCAGTCAATCCTAAAGGAAATCAGTTCTGAATATTCACTGGAAGGACTGATGCTGAAGCTGAAACTCCAGTACTGTGGCCACCTTATGCGAAGAACTGATTCATTGGAAAGGATCCTGATGCTGGGAAAGATTGATGGCAGGAGGAGAAGGGGACAACAGAGGATGAGATATTTGGATGGCATCACTGACTTGATGGACATAAGTGTGAGGGAACTCTGGGAGATGGTGATAGACAGGGAAGCCTGGCATGCTGCAGTCCATGGGGTTGCAAAGAGTTGGACATGACTGAGTGACTGAATTGAACTGAACTGAACTCATTTGGGTGCATAATAAGTACTTCAGCATCAGCCTCTTGATAGAAGCTTAATTTTGTGTTATTTCTATTATATTGTTCCCTCTGATGGGAATGATATTCTGTCTTAAAGATAAACACTTCATTTATTCTTCAAATAATTCTGAATTCAGGTTCTTTTGTTTCTCAAAATGGCATGTACAGGATTATAGACATAGCTTAAAAACTGAGGTACTCTTTGATTAAAAAAATATATTTGAATAACATGTAAAAATATTCATTCACTCAGTCACTCATTCTTCATTCTTTTAAGTGCATGTATTGAGCTAAACACAGTGGGAAGTTCAAGGATGGACATGGCATTGTCTCTGCCCTCAGGATGCTTATAACACAGAAGTAGTATAATAGTATTAGTACCTTCAGACAGAACAAGCATAGGGCCATCAAATCTTAGAAGAAAGAAAGAGTATTCTTTCATTTCACAAATTATTTTTTGATGTGCTAGGCACCATTCCAGGGACTGGATATGTAAAAGGAACAAGATAGGGAAGAATAAGGTGCCAAGGCACCTTATTTCATTACTGTTGTATCCTGGGGATGAGATAAAAAAATAATGCAGAAAACAAGCATACATCCTGATATATGGCAAAACCAATACAATATTGTAAAGTTAAATAAAATAAAATTAAAAAAAAAAAGAAAACAAGCAAACAAATAATATAACTTCCAGTGGCCAAAATTGCTATGAAGAAAACTGAGGCAGAACAACATGAGGGACAGAGAAGGGGGCAAAGGGTGTGCTTTTGAGGGAACAAAACCCTCTGTGAGGAGGTGACGGCTGAATAGAGATTTGATGATGTAGGGAGCAAGCATTTGAAGATATGAAGAAAAGGCTTTCCACGCAGACACACTGATACAGAAAGGCTTTGAGGCAAAAATGAGTTTGACATATTCTGGAACAAAAAAGAAAGTCACATGACTAGAGAATGGAAGAAAGAATGAGAGATGAGGTTGTATTGTGGGGAAGGGGCCAGATCCTACTGATTTTCGTAGGTCATGATAAAGATTCTAAGTGCAAAAGGGAATCCATTGTGGATTTTAAGCAGGATGTGCCATGCTCTGATTTACATTTCGGTCTGGGTGCAGTGTGGAAATTCAACTGTAAAGTGGTGAGAAAGGTAACTGGGACAGAGATTAGGCATCTGTGCATTGTCCAGGTGTGAGGACCAATCAGAAATTGACTCAAGTAGTCTAATGCACAGACAACAGGTTAGATTCTATTGTGGTAGCCTGATTAGACATGGTTGGTGTGGACTAGGGTAATAATTACTCAGGTGGTAAGAAGGGGTTCCACTTCAGAAGTTTCACAAAAAAGTGATTCTGGGTAAAGATACACAAGTAGCAAGTAGAAAACTGTATTATTAAAACTCCTGTGTATGCTTGACTTTTCTTGAATTTGCAGAAGTGGTAAGTTTCTATCAGTAGATACTTAGTTCACTGTCAGTTGGCAAATTTCACCTTGTCACTTCCTTAGAAACAGCGGTTAATATTTATCTTTCCCATTCTGAGAAGGAGAAATTAAAGCCTCCTTAGAAAGGAAAAGCACAGAGGAGAATATAAAATATGTGATACATTCACATATTTAGATGAATTTTTTACTGTCCTTCTGCTACCCTGCCTCCAATCTTGCCCCCTGAATCTATCCCCTAGTGGATGACCCAGCTTTAACATTCTCTCCTTCTAATTTCTCTTGTCTGCAGCCTCCAGAAGTAACTGGCCTAAAGCAGTTTAGTCATGTCCATTCCCCTGTGCTCACAGAATAAATTTCAGATTCCTTAGCCTGATACCAACATGACCCAACCTACTTTTTCTGTTTTCTCTGGCTCCACTCTCTAATTGTTTTAATCACACTGGATTTTAGTATTTTTAAAATTGTGATGAAATAACAAAACATGAAACCACATTAAACTGTCTTGAAGTATTATACATAATTTAGTAGTATTAAGTACATTCACATTGTTGTGCAAATCCCATTGGATTTTAAATCACGAAGTATCACGGTTCCTCTAATGCTTCTGGCAGTTTGTTGACTGGACCATACCTCTATCTATGTGATTCCCGCTGGGCCCTGAAATGCCTTTCCCTTTCCTTACCAATTAAAATCCTACATATTTTACTGAGCACTGAAGACCAGTGCTCAGATCCTACCTCTTGTTTTAGGCTCCTGTGAAACCTTACCTAGAAACAGAAGGTCAACTCTGTTGGTAAGTAACGTATTACTTAAAATGATGCCTGGTTGGTAAATTGCATTTGGACTGGGAGGATTTATACACGAATATAAATACCTGAAGGGCACATGACACTTGCACTTTCCTGAGTAACGACTTGTGATTAAGCAAGTTCCGTGCCCCTGGAGGCTAGGGCTATGGAGTTGTTATAAGAGATACTGCCTCTAAGGGCAGGAGGCTCCTATTCCAGGAACATTCTTCTACCCACCCAATACTGATCTGTCTTCTTGCACCTGATCTATCACCTGGGGGGTATGGACTGATTGTACTGACATGCAGAATCCCACCAAAGAAAAACTTGTAAGCTGCCCTGTCGGCCGGAGGCATTTCCTGTATTACATCTAATGAATCTGAATGTTTAATTGGACTAAGAAGACCTGCTTTGGCTTCGGGGAGTTGCATCAATATGCAGACATATTGTCCTACGTACTAACAAGCCTTGCACACCTGGACTTAAAACCACTGGGACTAGACTAAAGGCTAGGATACTAAATGCTATCTTACCTTTGGAAGGAGCTGGATTGCCTGTAGAATTCTTTGTCTGTGCCCAGAATTAAGGATTCCAATTTCCAACAAATCCTGGTCTTCCATAACATTGCTTCCCTGAAACAAAACCAGAAATGTTATAAATGAAATCAGGCAGTTTTACTGGGCATAAATACTGGTTTTATTAATATAGAGAAAAATAACCAACAAATGATCTGCTTTTTGTAAACAAAACCATAGAGTCAATCTTCTGTAAGAGCGAGGTGAGAGGAGGTCACCTAGATGATTGAGTTGAAGGCTATGGGAAAGTTGCTTTTACTTCATAAATACTCTTAAGGCTTACTATTTATGGCTGGATTATCTGCATTGGGGATTCATTTCTGTGACTCAGAACCCTGTTCCTCTAAAAATATATATGCTTCTAGGAAGAGCTGCCATTTAAACTATCAGTGACCTATACGTTGATGTGAATGAACCAGTTTTTTACCCTCTGAAGACAAATTTCGTAAGGAGAGCTGATGGAAAAATTGAAGTATCCTAGTCAAGCTAAAAGAGAATAATTCATCTTAAATACTGAATGTCAGATGTCTGATCAAGGTATGAGGATATAAAAATGAATAAGATGCAGATCCTTGCCCTCAACTGTTGATTTCTTCCAGTCCAGAGATGGAAGCAGATTGTTCAAAGGCAGTTAGGATGCTATGAGTGTGCTATCATGGTGACACATGTTTGGGAATGCAGAGGGGACCTGGGGTGTGTTTTCAGAGGAGACTGTCTCATCAGACATCTGAAGTACAGTTCAGGTTCAGCACTCAAAATGCAAAGGACTAGGAGAAGTCATATGCAGTGCTGTGTGGGTAAGAAAGAATACAGTGTACTTGGAAGCATCAAATTCTAGGATAAGGTGGCTGCTGCTGCTGCTAAGTCGCTTCAGTTGTGTCCGACTCTGTGCGACCCCAGAGATGGCAGCCCACCAGGCTCCCCCATCCCTGGGATTCTCCAGGCAAGAACACTGGAGTGGGGTGCCATTTCCTTGAGACAGGAGCAAAACTTAACACTTAAAAGGTATTGAGAAGCCAGACGACACAGATATTGTATGAATTTCAATTTCATCTTGACCATAACAAGCCATGGACAGATTTTAAGAAAAGCAGTTACATGATGAGACCTCAAATTTAGAAAGATCAACTTGATTTCTGTGGCTGGGCCTGTTGGCTTACCTATGAAATGATGGCATTGAGCCACATAACTTCCAAGGATCAGCCTAATCCTACCATTCTCTGATTTCAATGATTTTTTTGACCTCTGATTAATATTCTAACATGGAAGCTTAAAAATTGCTTATTTTATCCTGAAATTTTAGTCTTTTGGAGCTTGCAAGCTAGAGTTTCCCTTTAAAGTAAGGAGTCTATAGAGAAGTTCAAGAACTCAGATCACTGCTTTTATGGACAATCAAACTCTGTCTTACCAATGCATAAAATAAAAACACTTATGAATAGAAATTACAGAATATCTATTTATGGAGAGCAATGGGTCCTGATGAATATTTAAAGCAAAGGAGAATGAACTGGAAAAGGGCAGTCATGGGAGCACGGAGCTGTTAGGAAACAACAGAGGTTGTTCTTGAGATGGTGTGGGCTTAGACTAAGATAGTGGTCATGGGAAACAGAAAGATGCGAGTAGATTTGAAAACCATCAAGAAGTTTGGCTTGGTGACTGAATGCAGAGAATGATGGAGAAATGCAGAATACACACCAGTTCCAGGCTTCCTCAACAAGGCTGAGACAGGGAGGAAGGGCCAGTCTAGCATGGTGCAAAGACTAATGTCTTTCTCTGGATAGGCACAGGATTGATGAATGTAAATAATTTAATATCAGACTATGTTAAAAACTGACACAATTGGCTGTGCTTAGAAAGATTAAAGTCATTAGTATGGTACCATAGCTAGAGATTTTAAAATGGGCATTCACTGGATAGAAACATTTCACCTACTCATAGTAACATTCTTGTGCTTAAGCTACATTGGCCATCTTGGAGGAGGCAGAATGATTCAGGTGTATAGCAGCGTGATAATAAAAAAGCCTAATGAAAGACAAATAAAGCCAGTCTTGGCAATATGCCATAGGAAACATTGCTCTCAAGAAATTACTCAGTGCACACAATAGGGCATGGTCAAGAATATAAATGACTGCATTTTGAGAAAGCATTATTATTCTCAGAAATGGACTAATGTGTCATGAGCAGGATGTATGCTACCATTCTGTTTGACTTTCATTCTTTAAGAGATTTTTCTAAGGAGTTAAAAGGCCTTAAAAAATAAAAACAAACAAAAAACTTTAGCCACCTATGTATTAGATCATTATCCTGTTTTCCAAAGGCTAAATTATCAGCCTACAGCTTCAGCTTATACAAAATATAGAACCTGGATTTTTTGTACAAAAACAAGGCACAACAGGAGGCTATGGTCTGAATTAGCTACTATCTATAGGCAATATTAAAAACTTGATTTCAGTGTTCAAATACTGAAATGATTTAAGGAATTTAGTCCTTAGAGACCACTGTTCTTCCTCTAAACCACCAATATATCCCCTTATCTATCTTCAGTAAGGGAGGAAACATTTTGAAGAATTGTAGGGAAGTTAGACAAATTCTCTTTGGGTCAAATACCCTAGCATATAGAATAATTCTAAACACTTTTGAAAAATGAGTGAAAAGTATGAAAATCACAATGCAAATGGTAAGAATGTGCCCAAAAGGAAATGGTACTGATTGTGGAAATATAAAGAAAAGGATTCACCTTCCCCAGTGAGGGGACATTGGAAATTTTCTATTTTCACTCTTATTGTAACATATAGGAATACCAAAATATTCTGGTGCATCATCTAGCCAGTTCTTTTTCAAAATAGCTCCAGGTTTGGAGCCTCAAGACTTGGGTCTGAGTCCTGTCTGGGGAAATGTGGCTAAAGTGAAAGTGAAAGTCGCTCAGTCATGTCTGAGTCTTTGTGACCTCATGGACTATACAGTCCATAGAATTATCCAGGTCAGAATACTGGAGTGGGTAACCTTTCTCTTCTCCAGGGGATCTTCCCGACCCAGGGATCAAACACAGGTCACCTGCATTGCAGGCAGATTCTTTACCAGCTGAGCCACAAGGGAAGCAAGGTGGCTAAGTCATATATTATTTCTGAGTCTTGTGGTCCTCACCCATTAAATGAAGCCATTTGATAAATTCCCATTCAGTTCTACAATGCTATGATTTCAGTAGTGCCCAACTTTGATTAGTATCATTTTATTTAAATGCAGATTGTATAATTTGAAACTACGTTTTAGTTCTTAAGAATTGTAACTTAAATTGCTTCAAGAAGTAGTTATACAGAGTGCAAGAATGCATGTTATTTTTTTGACAAATTAGTATCAGTACTAGGAACTTATAAAAAGAAATTATAGAATACCTTATTTTTTATAGTATCATGGATTATTACAGTTTTTCAGAGAAAATCAAATATTTCAAATCTTGCAACTAACCATTTTGCTTGTACTTGGGTAATAAATATTTCTATTCTTTCAAGGCAGCTAAAGTTTATTCTCTTGTTATCATTTGCCTTCACTGAATGTTAGAAAATCTCAGTTTAATTCTTTTTTTTCTCAATAAGAGCTGAACATACACTCTAGCTTTCTCTTTCATCCATTTTCCATGACTGCTAGATTAGTGGTGTTTGGAGTAGGGCTTCATCGTGTCTATCTTCTACTTAATGACCTACCACACTGCACTCTCCATCTCATCTCATACACATGATGTCTCTAGTTTCTTATCTCCCATTTACTCCTCAACTCATCCCAATAGGCTTTTACTCCCACTCACTCCACAGAACTTCTCCATGAAATGTTAAGAATGACCTCTCATATCTAGTTGGTTGTTTTCAGTCCTGTCCTCAAAGACTCATTGGCCACTTGTGGCTGCTGGTTTCATATTGGATAATGCGAATATAGAACATTGCTGTTATCATAGAATGTTCTATTAGACAGTGCCTCTCCACAGTTAAAGACGTTGAAACTGTAGCTGAATCACATGAACAGGGCAATGATGAGACTGTGACAGGGAATCAAAGCAGAGAGTCAAATATACTCACGAGTTATTCTCAGGATATAACTGATGTTCCTCTTAGTCAAAGTTCATGAACATTAAATTTAGAATCTGTAGCAAATTCTTTTCTAATTTTTCAGTCATTAAAACAAATTAGTAGCTGGTTCTGCTTTCATTAGTGTTTCGCTGTCATGGGGCTAGAAATCTATGCTACCAAAATGACAAGTCCCATTGCGAAATTATTTATGATATGCTTAGCACACTACCAGGCACATGGCATGGGCATTTAAGGAATAATAATAAGTGGATAAAGTTGTTTAGTTAATGACTTTCTAGACGGCAATGGTTTTTGTTTTTTTTTTAGCAGATAGGAAATGTCTAATCCAGGGCAGCTTTGTTGCTTTCCTAAATCATGGAATGAAGAAAAATAATCTAATCTTTTATGCATTAAGAGCTGAAACCTGAAGTTTCTATGACCATGGGGAGAATATCTTATGTATTGGAGTTTTTCAGCTATGATAAAGTAAAAAGATGACCAAATAGAATAAAAAGCAGTGCTTTGTATTTAATAATCCATTTGAAGTAGAACAGCTATTTATTGAAATCATTTCTCAGAAATATCTTTACTGTTTCTGTCTCTGAGAATTTCGGCTTGAAAAGTTCATAACCTTGATGTCATGTTACATCGCATATCATATAAAATGCTAAGGAAACATATTTAAGGACCATAGAGAACTGATTTCTTCTTAATATAAGCTTGAGTTAGATGTTATTTATTTTCTCTCTTCAGTTCAAGACTGAAAAAAACCAAGAAGATACTATTGATTGGAGAAGATTTCTTTTGCTCTATAATTAGCTAAATTAGATTCGTCTTTACAATTTGTATGGCCTTAATTATTTAAAATAGAATGGGTAGTAGAATGATAACATGATCTTACAAATTCACAAATGCAAAAACATTTTATTTTTATTATACTTTTTTACAGCATAAATGACATGGTGGCCTAAAACTATATATGACTTTCTTGGGATAACACTTCCATGTTTCAGTTTCTATAAAGATTTTTAGTTAATTTGATATTAATTTACAGGTAAATGCAATAAGTTTCTTTGCTGCATGTTAATGATTATAACTACTATGATAAATACCAGTTTTATAACCCCTTATCAGTGTTGGAACAAAACTTTATTTAGTTTACCAGATACACACATGAGCTACCAACCATAATTGATTAGATGATCGATGATATACTTCTTTCATTTTTAATTCCCTCTCTCACATTAATGAAATGGCAGTAGAAGAAGATTGTGTAGTTTATCTCTCACATTTCTATCCGAACCTTCCATGTGAACATATACTATCTACTGCAATGGAATTTCTTCACAACTTAACTAAATTACCATGTTTCAACTTATGAAAAAAGTTTCCTAGATTCTTCAGACCACATGGATTATTGATTCAAATAAATATCATATCACTGAGCAATACATTTGAGAGCACCTATATATATTCATATAGTTCAATCCCTTAGTCGTGTCTGACTCTTTGCAACCCCATGGAATGCAGCACGCCAGGCTTCCCTGTCCATCACCAACTGCAGGAGCTTACTCAAACTTATGTCTATCGAGTCAGTGATGCCATCCAACCATCTCATCCTCTGTTGTCCCCTTCTCCTCTCATCTTCAATCTTTCCCAGCATCAGGGTCTTTTCCAATGAGTCAGTTCTTCACATTAGGTGGCCAAAGTATTGGAGTTTCAGCTTCAGCATCAGTCCTTTCAATGAATATTCAGGACTGATTTCCTTTAAGACTGACTGGTTGGATCTCCTTGCAGTCCAAGGGACTCTCAAGAGCCTTCTCCAACATTACAGTTTAAAAGAATCAATTCTTCGGTGCTCAGCTTTGTTTATAGTGCAACTCTCACATCCAAACATGACTACTGGAAAAACCATAGCTTTGACTAGATGGACCTCTGTTGGCAAAGTAACGTCTCTGCTTTTTAATATGCTGTCTAGACTGCTTATAGCTTTTCTTCCAAGAAGCAAGCGTCTTTTAAGTTCATGGCTGCAGTCAACATCTGCACTGATTTTGGAGCCCCCCAAAATAAAGTCTGTCACTGTTTCCATTGTTTCCCCATCTATTTGCCACAAAGTGATTGGACTGGATGCCATGATCTTAGCTTTCTAAATGTTGAGCTTTAAGCCAACTTTTTCACTCTTCTCTCTCACTTTCATCAAGAGGCTCTTTAGTTTCTGCCATAAGGGTGGTATCATCTGCATATCTGAGGTTACTGATATTTCTCCCAGCAATCTTGATTCCAGCTTGTACTTCATCCAGCCCAGCATTTAGCATGATGTACTCTGCACATAAATTAAATAAACAGGGTGACAATATACAGCCTTGATGTAATCATTTCTCAATTTGGAACCAGTCTTTTGTTCCATGTCCAGTTCTAACTGTTGCTTCCTAACCTGCATACAGATTTCTCAGGAGGCAGGTAAGGTGGTCTGGTATTCCCATCTCTTTCAGAATTTTCCACAGTTTATTGTGACCCACACAGTCCAAGGCTTTGGCATAGTCAATAAAGCGGAAATAGATGTTTTACTGGAATTCTCTTGCTTTTTCCATGATCCAACGGATGTTGGCAATTTGATCTCTGGTTGTTCTGCCTTTTCTAAATCAGTCATGAACATCTGGAAGTTCACAATTCACGTACCGTTGAGGCCTGCCTTGGAGAATTTTGAGCATTACTTTGCTAGCGTCTGAGATGAATGCAATTGTGTGATAGTCTGAACACTCTTCGGCATTGCCTTTCTTTGGGATTGGAATGAAAACTGACCTTTTCTAGTCTTTTGGCCACTGCTAAGTTTTCCAAATTTGCTGGCATATTGAGTGCAGCACTTTCACAACATCTTCTTTTAGGATTTGAAATGGCTCTGGAATTCCATAACCTCCACCAGCTTTGTTTGTTGTGATGCTTCCTAAGGCCCACTTGACTTAGGATTCCAGGATGTCTGGCTCTAGGTAAGTGATCACACCATCGTGGTTATCTGGGTCATGAAGATATTTTTTGTATAGTTCTTCTGTATATTCTTGCCACCTCTTCTTAATATCTTCTGCTTCTGTTAGGTTCATTCCATTTCTGTCCTTTATTGTGCCCATCTTTTTGCATGAAAAGTTTCCTTGGTATCTCAAATTTTATTGAAGAGATCTCTAGTCTTTCCCATTCTATTGTTTTCCTCTATTTCCTTGCATTGATCACTGAGGAAGGCTTTCTTATCTCTCCTTGCTATTCTTTGGAACTCTGCATTCAAATGGGTATATCTTTCCTTTTCTCCTTTTCCTTTTGCTTCTTTCTTTTCTCAGCTATTTGTAAGGCCTCCTCAGACAAACATTTTGCCTTTTTGCATTTCTTTTTCTTGAGGATCGTCTTGATCACTGCCTCCTATACAATGTCACGAACCTCCATCCATAGTTCTTCAGGTGCTCTATCGGATCTAATCCCTTGAATCTATATGTCACTTCCACTGTATAATTGTAGGGGATTTGATTTAGGTCATACCTGAATGGTCTAGTGATTTTCCCTACTTTCTTCAGTTTAAGTGTGAATTTTCATGACCTGAGCCACAGTCAGTTCCTGGTCTTGTTTTTGCTGACTATATGGAGATTCTCCATCTTTGGCTGCAAAGAATATAATCAGTCTTATTTCAGTGTTGACCATCTGGTGATGTCCATGTGTAGAGTCTTCTCTTGTGTTTTTAGAAGAGGGTGTTTGCTGTGACCAGTGCGTTCTCCTGGCAAAACTCTGTTAGGCTTTGCCCTGCTTCATTTTGTACTCCAAGACCAAATTTCCTGTTACTCCAGGTATCTCTTGACTTCCTACCTTTGCATTCCAGTCCCCTATAATGAAAAGGACATCTTTTTTGGGTGTTAGTTCTAGAAGGTCTTGTAGGTCTTCATAGTACCATTCAACTTCAGCTTCTTCAGCATCACTGGTTGGGGCATAGACTTGGATTACTGTGATATTGAATGGTTTGCCTTGAAACAAACAGAAATCATTTTTGTCATTTTTGAGATTGCATTCAAGTACTGCATTTCAGGCTTTTTTGTTGACTATGAGGGCTACTCCACTTCTTCTAATGGATTTTTGCCCACAGTAGTAGATTTAATGGTCATCTGAGTTAAATTCACCCATTCCAGTCCATTTGAGTTCACTGATTCCTAAAATGTTGATGTTCACTCTTGCCATCTCCTGTTTGAGCACTTCCAATTTGTCTTGATTCATGGACATAATATTCCAGGTTCCTATGCAATACTATTCTTCATAGCATTGGACTTTACTTCCATCATCAGTCACATCCACAACTAGGTATTGTTTTTCTTTGGCTCCATCTCTTCATTCTTTCTGGAGTTATTTCTCCACCAATCTCCAGGAGCATACTGGGCACCTACTGACCTGGGGAAATCATCTTTCAGTGTCTTATCTTTTTACCTTTTCATACTGTTCGTCGGGTTCTCAAGGGATGAGTACTGAAGTGGTTTCCCATTCCTTTCTCCAGTGGACATTTTGTCAGAACTCTCCACCATAACCCGTCTGTCTTGGGTGGCCCTACACGGCATGGCTCATAGTTTCATTGAGTTAGACAAGGCTGTGGTCCATGTGATCAGTTTGATCAGTTTTATGAAATTGTGGTTTACATTCTGTCTGCCCTCTGACGGATGAGGATAAGAGGCTTATGGAACTTCCTGATGGGAGAGACTGACTGAGGGCAGTCACCTATACACACACAGACACACACACACACATATATATATATACATACATATATATATATATAATGGGCACCTATATATATGTATATATGTAAGTTATATATTTGAATAAATTATATCTTAGATTTATTGTTTAAGATTAGCATTTAAGTGTTCACATGAGTATAATGAATTTTATACCACCAATTTTTTTCTTTTCATTTTTTAAGACCTTTTTCCCTTTGAAACATCTGTTTTGAAGCTATAGAGAGAGACAGAGAGGGAAAGGTAATTTAAGTAATCAGTTATGTATTTCTTAAAGTATTGAGCAAGGTTTGGTGATATCATAAATTACAATTATGATTCATTTGCAACATGTGTTCATGTAGATTTTAGAATTATGTATATTTATTAGACTATCTTTGGCCAAAAGTTTGGCAAAAGAGAAACAGTATTCATTTTTAAGGATTAACCCGCAATTCACACAAGTAAGAAGAAAGCTGATGTGAAAAAAACCTATCTGTATGTTCTTACTTTTCTCCTGATACATACAGGAGAATGTATGCTTTATATTCATGAAGCACATGAACACCTATTTTCACACTAATGGCAGTTGGTGTAAGTTAGCATAAAGTGAATTGCACACATACTGAGTTCTTATTCTATGCCAGCTTCTGTTCTAAATGCCTTAGGTATTAATATATTACCTTATTTAATTCTCACAACTTTCTGAGGTACATGCTTAAATAACTTGCTCCCAGAGGTGATAGGAGTCTTTTTCAAAACTATCATCTGATACCACCTCCATGGGGTGAGTATAGGAGAGAAAAGATTCAGTAAAAAAATGTGGTTACACCCAAACCATTTGTATTTTACTTTGAACCATCTGAAATTCACATTGAAAGCAAATGTTCTAAAGTATTTTATGGTTGATTTTAGAGAGTTTAAGCAACGATGGATCCCTCTCTGTAGAAGAGAATTTGGAAAGCCATCTGACCTATTCTTCCCTCCTCTGCTCCAGTCCTTTCTGTTCTCTGAATCATAGAATCGGGGTTGGCAGAGACCTGGGGGTTTTTCTAGTCTAAATGTTCCCTAACTAACTGCAAAGCTTTAACTTGCCTCTCTCTTTTGAAGCATGGTGTCTACCATCCCCAAAGGGGTAGCACGGATATTAAATGCTTTAAATGGTCTTTCCCAGCAGCTGAGTCTGAGCAGGGGGTGGAGATGGGATTTGGGGGGAGACCTCAGTCCTACTCTTTCAGCTTCCATTGCGCTGCAGACTCAGTGTGACAGGAGAGCTATTAGAAGAACATGCCAAAAGCAGAGATGAAAGGAAAACAGTTAGCAGCTGTCCTGTGTCCTTTCCCAATCACAAGCTGTGAAGTTAAAATTTTCTTTTCCCTTGGGTAGGCTGTACATAATCTTGGCAAGTATCTGAGTTTTGTTCTTCTGTCTAACATGCTGAACATTTCCCAGAGCCTCGTAAGAACAAAGTGAGCAATGGCTAGGCTAGGTTGGACCCCCTGCTCTTAAGAAGAGGAATACGGCACCTTTGTGTTTACAACAGATTCCTCTCACTGGTGATGCAGAACTCAAAAAAGAAAGGCTCTTCTTGGAAGAAGCCAAATGGGCTCCTGGGTTATGACCAGCATAGCCACATATAGGAAAAAGTGCTGAAAATGATTCATAGTTAACTACCAGCCATCTGGCATTCATTGAGTACTAGATACTCTGCCCTTCTTCTATATAAACCTGCCAAAAATCTTCTATGACAAGTGGCAGTGTCTTCACTTCATAGACAAGGAAACAGTCTCAGGGCTATGAGACAACTTAGCCAGGTTTACTTGGTTAGCATGTGGTGGATCTGGGATCAGTATTTTATTCAGTCAGATTCAGATGGTCATGCTTCCTTCACTACAGAAAGAGAACCAAATGTTTAGTAGGGGACCTTTTCTGGGTGGATATTTCAGTCAATAGATGTGGTAACACTGTCAAGAATCATCTCCCATGACTGTATTTTCACACACAACCTTATGTATGTATTGAAAGACCAGTTAAGAGTGACTGCCACAGCTTCTCCAACACATTTTATTGCAAATATATTATTTACCTTCTGAAAGGTCAGGTGGTTTGTTCTCCTTCCAGCTACCTTATTGTAACCTAGAACTGAGCATGTTAATATATGACCCAGGGTGTTCCTTAGGATGAGCTGGGTGAGCTGGGATGATGCTGGGAGGTGGGGAATGACAGCATGGCATTGAGTTGGTATTTGTCGGCTCTTCTGCAGAACTTTATCAAACTATCTGATTAGGTCAACTGGGAAAGTAATGTTCTCAAGGTCAGGACCATGTTCAGCTAATTTTCCTATAGTTCTCTTTCAAAGCCAGGGTTTTGGAGGGGAAGATGTCTGGAAAGGAGATAATGAAGTAGAGGATGTCTGAGAATGCATTAAGGACATTTATGTTCCTAACTCAACATGTTCTGAATCGAGAGAGAAGACAATGAGCTGCAGTCCCTTGAGAAGAAGCCTATGGTGGTGAAGGTGGATAATTTAGCCCTCTGGGAATTGGAGACATATAATAAAGGTGACTCATTAGTCCCTCAAAGACCAGACATCTCCAGATTTAAGGATGGTAGGGTTTCCTGACACTGGGAGCTATATTCAGACATAGCCAAATAAACTTTAAAGGAGAGAAGCAAAAGGAGGAGAAAGGCAGGGAGAGGGAGGAGGAGAGATAGAAAGTGTTGCTTATTAATGGTGAAGGTGGTAGTGAAGGAAGTAGGGTTGCCAGATAAAATATAGAAATTCCAATTTAACTGGGATCGTGTATTTTTATTTGCTGAATTTGGCAGCTTAGAAAGGAGGCCATTTAATACTGGAAACAAACTGGCAGTTTAATCTAGAGTCAAAGCCACCACTGAGGTAGGCGCTCCACTCATTTGTTTATTCAACATATATTTAATTAATATTTTATGAGCTCTGACTATGTGCCAGGCACTGGGCCAGGTCCTGGGATATACTGTGAATAGGACAGGCAAGATCCCTCTACTTTCAGAGTTTATAATCTATTGGGGAAAACAGAAAAATAACCTAATAAAAATAATGCAAGTAATTATTAGCTAGCAAAGTTTTATGTATGTCAAACACTAGTAAGTGCTTTGCCATGTTGATTACTCACAACAACTCCTGAGGTTGGTAAAGTTATTACCCTTATTTGCAAATGAAGAACCAAAGACAGAGAGACCCTAACAATTTGCCCAAGGTCCCCCAGTTAGTCAACACTACTCTAAAGGTCATTAATAGAGTGCTACAGAAAAAAAAAAAAATACAAGAAAGACCTAAGTTAAAAAGACTGGTAAAGAGAGCTTCTCTGAGGAAGTGGCATGTAAACTGAGACATGAAGGATTAGAAGGAGCAGTCAGACATGACGAGAGCCGCTGGAAGGGAATTCCAAGCAGAAGGAGCAGGAGGTGCAAGGCACTGACATGAGAAAAGAGGTAGGCATATTCTGGGAAGAGAGGGATGACTAGCAAGATTGCAATTTAGTGGCTGAAAGTAAGAGGACTTTGAGTGGGTACCATGGCATAGATAATGCAGATTCTGACAATGGCTCCGGTTTTATTCTAGTGCAAAGGAAAACTCTGAAGAACATAAACGGCCTTGACATTTTGTAATGTGCTCTGGCTATGGTGTGAAGTATAGATGGAGGAATTGGGTGATATGGAAGTTGAGTTCCACAGCCAAAATAGAAACAACAGCCCAGAAATATAAAAATCTGAGGAAAAGATGATAAAATATGACCTCTTGAGAAGGTAGGGGAGAGGGGCAATATAGTGCTAGGAGAGTTAGAGGTACAAAATATTAAGTATAAAATGAGCTACAAGGATACATTGTACCACACAGGGAATATATTTTATAATAACTAAAATTATTAAGATTATAAGTTTTTAAAGTTATGTATTTTTTAACACAATAAAAATTTAGGGAAAAAAATTTGACCTGTTGGAGGACCATGGGAACAGGTCTCATTAGGGAGCCAGGTTTCCAAACCCAATATCATCTTTCATTTGAATCAAAAAGAAAAGGTAGATGGCAAGGATAAAAGTCAGAACAGTCTTTGATATAAGGTCTGAACTAATACACCGTAGATACCGAGTAGTACTTATTAAAATGTAAACCTCCATACCCCAACGACTCAGCAGGTGTGACAGAAATTATGGTAGGATGGTCCCCTTCTCCCTTGCTATCTTCTACTACGGAGGCTGGTCAAGCCCCTTGAGGTTATGGTCGGACATGTGAAAAAATGTGCCCATTGGGGAACTTTGGAAAAGCTTTTTCTTTTCTCATTAAAAGAGAAAGATTCACCTGGTATGTTCCTGCATCCATAAAGTAGCTGTGATTTCCCCCAGGGTGAGTGGGGTCAATTGTCCATACAAAGTGACAGAGAGAGGTCCACAGTCCATTGACTACCCAGATCAAATATCCCCATTGGATATCCGTAAGAAGGCAAGCATGGGCTCTAGGAGGTCAGTCCTTGAATAAGAATGGTTATTTAAAGCTCTCTCCATCTTTTGTATGCAAGAGACTCTGACCTGTGCTAATCTCTCAGTGAAAATAATGATGAAAATGTGGACTATGGAATGCAATAGAAGTCACAATGGAGGCAAAGGTGTATTTACAATTTATCTTGGATAGACCTGGTTATGATAACCACAAAGAAGAACAGAGAAGGGATATTACAGGAATGAATGTTATCAGAACCAAACTGGGAGGGGTGTCAATCTATAGAATTGCCTCTTCTCATTTTGACTTAAAATTGTGAAATCTCAAGATGATTACTTGAAGGAATTTATTTTCTATATATTTTGGTTTCTGTCCACATTCACTGGATGTGAAATTGCCAAAGTGTTTGTGGGGTTGACAGATTTTAAATTTGGGAGGAGTTTTCAGCTTCTAATAGAAGAAGATAGACATCCAGAGATTGTACAAACATCATAATTCTAAAGGAAGCACATTTTTACACAAATTTGAACTTTTTATAGAAAATAATGTTATACTCAGGCTGTAATCAAGATTGCCAGGAGAAATATCCATAACCTCAGATATGCAGATGACACAACCCTTATGGCAGAAAGTGAAGAAGAACTAAAGAGCCTCTTGATGAAGGTGAAAGAGGAGAGTGAAAAAGGCGTAAAGCTCAACATTCAGAAAACTAAGATCATGGCATCCGGTCCCATCACTTCATGGCAAATAGATGGGGAAACAGTGGAAACAGTGGCTGACTTTATTTTTTGGGCTCCAAAATCACTGCAGATGGTGATTGCAGCCATGAAATTAAAAGATGCTTACTCCTTGGAAGGAAAGTTATGACCAACCTAGATAGCATATTGAAAAGCAGAGACGTCACTTTGCCAACAAAGGTCCATCTAGTCAAGGCTATGGTTTTTCCAGTGGTCATGTATGGATGTGAGAGTTGGACAAAAAGAAAGCTGAGGACTGAAGAATTGATGCTTTTGAACTGTGGTGTTGGAGAAGACTCTTGAGAGTCCCTTGGACTGCAAGGAAATCCTACCAGTTCATCCTAAAGGAAATCAGTCCTGAATATTCATTGGAAGGAGTGATGCTGAAGCTGAAACTCCAATACTTTGGCTACCTGATGTGAAGAGCTGACTCATTTGAAAAGACCCTGATGATGGGAAAGATTGAGGGCAGGAGAAGAAGGGGATGACAGAGGATGAGATGGTTGGATGGCATCACCGACTCAATGGACATGGGTTTGGGTGGACTTCGGGAGTTGGTGATGGACAGGGAGGCCTGGCGTGCTGCGGTTCATGGGGTCACAAAGAGTCGGACATGACTGAGCGACTGAACTGAACTGAACTGAACTGAAACTTTCACATACTGCAATCTTAACAGAGCAGAAACAATGCAAACATTTGGGAGTTTGCTAGATTGGCGTCAGTGTGTGACTTGTCCCTGTACTCCTGAGGTATCAAAGTTCTCTGTAGTCAGATTCTCTGTAGTTTGGAAGGCCTTTGATGGACAGTGTATATTTATTACCCTATTGAAAGAGTTGACCAGAATATTTGTGACTTTTCTCCACTTTTAATTTTGGTTTTAGTTTAGAAGACATTTTTCTTGAAATGTCTTCAGTAGAAACATATTTTCCCCCCATGAAAATTTTGTTTTGACTTGCTTCATTCTAAAATTTTGTGGTGGAACAAATCATCTGTACCATGGTCTGGACTGAATGTTCCCCCTTCTCCCCCAAATTCATATATTAAAACATTATCCCCAATGTGATGGTGTTTGGAGGTGGGGTTTTGAGAGATGCTTAGGTCCTGAGGGGAAGAGCCCTCTTAAAAGAGACTAGTGTCCTTCTAAAAGAGGCCCCAGAGAGCTCCCTTGCTGTTCCACCAAGTAAGGACACAGAGAAAAGACAGCTACCTGTAAACCAGGAAGTGGGCCCTCACCAGTCACTGCATCTGCTCATAACTTGATCTTGGACTTTCTAGTCTGCAGAAGTGTGAGAAATAATTTTCTATTGCTTGTAAGTTACCAGTCTATGGTATGTTGTTATAAAAGCCTGAATGGACTAACACACACAACAACAATGAAATTAGGTGTCAGGAGACAGTCGTTGTGGATTAGACAGTCAGGAGGCTAACCCCACTAAGGGGTTAAATTAAAACAACAAAATCACAATTAAGAAGAGTCCTTCAGGCTGCTGTAGAGTTGCCCGAGCCCACCATTTGTTCTCGGGTTGAATTTAAAGAGAAAATTTGTACAAGGCACACAACACCCCTGTCCTTTCTATAGCACCTATACACAAAGGATACTCTCTCCTCATTTTCTCCCACCATTTTTTCACTAAATACTACTACTCAACCAGAATGAGAGATAGGAGGAAGAAAAGGAAAATGCTTTCTCTTTTAGTGAAAATAATTAAGTATCCCCTTGTCTAATTTTTCTAACTAAAGAGAAAAGTTATTGGGTTTTGCTTCTAAAATATTCAGCTGGCACCAGTAGGAGTACTGAGTCTGAGGCCCTAGACTGCCAGACATCTCCTAACCCCAGAGAGTATTAATTCGTGAGAACTTCCACAAAGGCCTCCACCTGTATACAAGACTTAGCATCACCCAACTGCCAGCAGCACTCATTGTGGGATGTCTCACCCAAACAACAAGCAAGACAAAAACACAAACCCAATCATCAGCAGACAGGATTCCCACAGGCACCCCAAAACATACCACCTCACACAGCCCTGCCCATCAGAGGGGAAAAGCTGACCTCCTCCAACCAGAATGCAGGCACAAGTCACTCTCAACACAAAGCCTAAAGTATTCAACTGGTACCAAAACCATCATAAAGTTCTTCATTTTAAATAGAGGATTATTGGGCTTTCTTGGGTACTCAGTGGTAAAGAATCCACCTGCCAATATGGGAGGCATGAGTTTGATCCCTGATCCAGGAAAATCCCACATTCTTTGGAGCAAATAAGCCCAGACGCCACAACCATTGAGCCTGTGCTCTAGAGCCAGGAGCTGCGACTACTGAATCCACATGTCCTGGAGTCCCTGCTCTGCAACAACAGAAGACATCATCATGAGGAACCCATGTGCTGCAACTAGAGAGCAGCCCCTGCTGCCCGCAACTAGAGAGAAGCCCACACAGCAACAAAGACCAAGCACAGCCAAAAATAAATAAGTAAAACTAAATTGGGTATTATTAAAAATAGGCACATCCTGCCTATGTTAAAGCAGATTTTAAATAGGCCATTGAATCTCTTGTTTCTTTCTACTTGGTGTTATATTTCCTATTGTCTTCACTGGATAGCAAACTTCTTGGGAGAAATGATCATGCCTTGAGCACCTTTTGCACCTCTATTTATCATCTGTCTGCTATGTTTTGAATAAAACAAACCTTGAAAGAATAAAGCAATTAAGTAAAAATGTCAAGTATAGATTATAAAAACACTCTGTCTACAGATCACTAAATATGTTTGTAGGAAAGGATTTAAAAGTCTGAACTGAAAATTCTAATATTTAAGATGTTTGATTTTTTTTTTTTCCCTAATTGAAGGAAAGATAAAGATGGAATTTCCGGTACACGGTAACACCAAAATGTTCTTAGGTTCTTTTTTCAGTTTTGAGAATTCTCATGATTTGATTTTCATCCAGCACTGTCAGTTGAGACATCTGATAATCTAAAAGCATTCAGAGAATTAGGATCCCATATGGTTCAAAAATATTTCCTATCCGGCAGGGAAAAAGAGAACATACTGTGAAAATAATACTAGTATATCCTTCAACTTATGTGTACAAGGAGCACAAATAAATATAAATTATTATCCATGATTATAATGATCATCAGAATTGATTACAATGAACAAAATAAGAATATACAGTTGCCATAACCACTCTGTATTATAAAAAACCTGAGGTATATCTCAAAGCAAAGATAGCCATGGAGTCATGGCTTGTTCTTCAGAAGCAACAATAATTGGAAATGAGCACTGAATGAGGAGTCCTGACTTATCACTAATGAATTGTATAAACCTGGAAAATCATTTAACTTCCTTGGGACTTAATATTCTCAACTAAACAATGATAAAGTTGGGCCAGATGTTCCCTTCTAACACAGCATCTGTTCTGGAGGTTCTAGCAGGAAGTAAATCTATTCATATATTGTCTGAAGAATAACTGTCCTTGTTTAGGGGGAAATAATTTTCTTTAAGTGAGTGAGTAGTATTAAGAGATACATTTATATAATGATGAGAGGACAGGGACTTGGGTTCAGCCAGCTGTACCAACTGAATTAATAACAATAAAATCAATGGCTGTTAATATTCATTGAGTGTTGACTGTGGGCCAGACACTGTTTTAACCCTCAGAAAACACCTATGAAACTGATATTGCTATTAATTTCCTCATACTACAGATGAGAAAACCAAAGCTAAGAGATAACTGTGAACTTGACGGAGATCACACAGTAAGTGATAGAGTTGCTGTGGCAACCAAGGTGGCAATAGAGTGGATGATGGAAGCAGATAACCCGATGCCTCACATCCCATAGTGTCTAGGCAAGTGTCTGCCACACGGAGATCAGATGGATGGAATGTCCCCTGCTGACCCAGTGGTCTGCATTAACCTTCTTTTCCATGATCTCTCCCAATGAGTTGGAGATTAATAAAAAGAATATGGAATGAGGAGATCCAGGGCTCACATCACAGTTTTGCTCTTTAACAGCAGAGTGACTTCGAGGGCAACTAAGCTTCCTTTCTGTATGCGTAAAATGGAGATAACAATGATGCCTACCTTTTAGATCTGTGGTACATAATGTTTATGAAATTGCTTCCTAAACTATAAAGTAAAATTGCTAAAAATAAAGTATGCCTGCTAGGAACTATTTTTTTTCCTCCTATCTTTTTTGTTAGGAACATAGAGCTGTAAATCTTCTAGTTTCATGTTGTTTTTGCCAGAAATAGTCTATTCTGAAAGAGGCAGCATGTGTGATGGAAAAAACTGTAGGTTTTATTCCTAGCTCTGCCATTTACTTAGCTTTGTGGCCATAGGCAAGTCACTTAATTGGGCGTCCTGCAGGGCCTCAGGCTCAGAAGAGGCCTGTGTTTGGAGTTTAATGCTCTGTGGTTGCTTGTCTTAAAATTCGTCATAATTTTTTTCTTTGAATTTTTATTTTTTAATTTTTTGGGTATAATTGCTTTACAATTTGAATTTGTATTTTGTGCATGAAGACTGATGGGACTATGGGGTATGTGTTGGGGTTTCTCACCACTTACCAGGGATGGGTTCCACTGAAAACCTCTTCACAGCTCCCTAGGCCCTGGGCCCTGATTGGACTCCCCCTACCACACTTCATCTCCAAATTGCTGTACTCTGCTCTCCACCCCTAGCAGGGTCTGGGCAGGGGCAGAGGGAGGGTTAGGGTTGGACACTCATTCTCTACACACCTTAGGGTAGGGTATAGCATCCCCTATTCCCCACTGGTTGGCAGTATCATGGGACATTTGCTAGGCAGCAGGCTGGAGTTTTTCCTTGATCCAGGTACCAAGCACATCCTAACACAAAGATTTAAAAATCTTTGGAGGACGTCTGTCTCCCATAAGTTGGGATGACAGATCTTTGTGAAAGGGAGACACCTGGTTTGACTTCCCAGACACTTTAGAGGGCAGGGTCCCTGGTGCCTGTGAGGACCTGTGTTCTCCCCAAAGTATCCTGTGGCTGGGTATGCTCCCTTGGGTTGATTCTACACCTGGGGGCCTTCTCCTTCCTTCTAGCCAACTTTCAACTTTCCTGAGTTTGGCTTGTGTTAGCTCTTTCAGTCAGCTCAGTGCACCCTTTGTATTAAAGCTGTGAAGTAGGAACTGTGTATTTCTGGTGATTCTGCTTACAAGCTAAATGCTCTGATATTTGCATTTAAAATTGTCATTGCCCAATATAAAAACAAATGGCAAAATTCATGCTAATAACATAAAATTTTAACTTCTCTTTCCTCAGAACATTAACTAGTAAATTAAGAACACCATGGGAAATCCAGACCAAGATCAAGAAAGTAAAAAGCTTTACTTGTACTTTTCATGACAATTTTACCCCCTGACTTTTTGCATAAGGAACCTGATGTTTTCATTTTGTACTAGCCATCCCAAATTGTATAGCTGGGTATGTTCCCAGTGTGCAAGCTCCGCGTAATACTTGGTCCCTGCCTTGTTGCACAGGTAGACCTGCAGGTAACCAGCAGGTCTATAAGCTCGGTTAGCGAGCATGGGTGGGCCAAAGCATGAACAGCTCACTCTCTATCTGGTTACTTGTGGTTTTATCTTTACCTTTCCAAGAAGGTGGGAAAGAAGAAATGGGGGCCATTTCCTTAAAAACTGTGAAGTGTAGTGAAGTAAAGGTCGCTCAGTTGTGTCCGACTCTTTGTGACCCCATGGACTATACAGGCCAGAATACTGGAGTGGGTAGCCTTTCTCTTCTCCAGGGGATCTTCCTAACCCGGGGATTGAACACTGGCCTCCCTCATTGCAGGCAGATTCTTTACCAGCTGAGCTACAAGGGAAGCCCAAGAATACTGGAGTAGGTAGCCTATCCCTTCTCCAGGGGATCTCCTTGATCCAGAAATCAAACCGGGGTCTCCTGTATTGCAGGCAGATTCTTTACCAACTAACTGACCTATCAGGGAAGCCCTTAAAAACTGTGGGGATCACTCAACTCCAACCAAGGTGATGCATCACCAGACATTAAGTAGATATCATTTCCATTTGTGGTTCCAAGGGTGGGCTTAAAAATTATGAGGATGATGAGAAATATAGTAACTTGTCTGGTCTTCTGGGGCTCCTCTTTTTCTTCCTTCCTTTCTTTCTGTCTTTCTCTCCCCATTCTCTCTTTCACTTATACTATCATTTCACAACATACACTGAGTGCTTACCATACTGCGCACATTTTGTTAAGCATTGAGGGTTCAAAAGTGACTAAGGTATTCTCTTCTAAGGAGCTCAAAGTTAATGAGGGTTGGGTGAGAATGAAGACAGGAACATAAATTGACAATTATTTTCTCTGATAGCAAGTGCAATATTTATGGTTACACAGAGAAAAGATCCCTGAAATACATAGGCATGGATCACAATAGACCTTTTCAGGAAGGTGACATCTCTGTTACCTACTAAGTGATGAGTAAAAGGAAGCCAGGATATAGAAAGTAGTAGAGGAGGGAGAAAGGGATTTTGCATGGATTGGTTATATCATGAGCAAAGGCACTGAGGCAAGAAACAGTGTAGTGAGAGTGAAAACCAGCAATCGTTTACTATTAACTAGGCTGGAAAAATAGGCAGGAAAAGAACAAGCAAGGAGCCTTGCAAATGATGATAGCAAGTGGGTTTCATCCTGTAACACTGGGCAGCCAATGAATTTTTTTTTTCTTTTTTTAAATTTTATTTTATTTTTAAACTTTACAATATTGTATTAGTTTTGCCAAATATCGAAATGAATCCGCCACAGGTATATGAATGGTTTTATCCCTGGAAGGGAGATGGTTGCATTTACAACTTAGAGAGCATGCTCCACTGGCTACTTGAAGAGTGGATTTGAAAGGATGAAAGTGGAAATTAGAAGCTAGAGCCTGTTAAGCTCTTGCAGCAATAACTCAAGAGATAATGGAGGTCTGAAGGAGGGCAGTAGTAGCACCGGTGGTTTTGTACTAAAGGCATACGAAAGAGTTAAATCTGTCTGAACTTATTATTGATTAAATGTAGGAGTCAGTAGAAGGGAGGGGCCAGGAGGGCTGTTTAGGTGACTGAGGGCTAAAGGTCAGGTGAGAAATAGGCTTCAAGAAGAGGTGGAGATTTTGGAGGTGCAGTGGGGAAGAATGGTGTGTCCTGTGGTATACCTGGTTAGGCGCCTACGGAACTGGCAGGTACAGATGTCAGCAGGCAGAGGAAGCCGAAGTTTAGGGAGAAGTTTGGGTTGGAGTTGTAGATTTGGGGAGGATCAAGATCTAAGTGGCAGCTGTAACTATGAGATGGATGAATGCACCCATGGGGAAACCATGATAGAGGAAAAGGAAAGAGAAAGGTAATGAGGAGAGAGAAAATGTCACAGAAGCCAAGAGAGGAAAGAGTTCCACAAATGGGGACATGAACTGGTGGTTAAATATGGCAGAGCAATCCTGAAAGAAGTGGGAAAGGTCCTTTGATTTGGTAATTATAGAGCTGCTCAGGATGGATCACAGGAGGAGCCTGTTCAGAACTGTAGGAACAAAAGCTAGATTGAAGAGGACTGTGAAATAAAAAGTGTGGAGACAGCAAATATAGACTACTCTTTAGAGAAAATTGAGTAAGGGAGAAAAAAATTTGGAGCACAGCTGGAGGAGAAGAATCAAGGGTGAGTTGCTTCCTTTTTTTCCTCTCACTTCTCTAAAGAATAGGAGGCACTTGAGCAAGTTTACAGGCAGAAGAAAGGAAAATACTAGGGGAATGGGAAACTTTGAGAAGCAGGCGAGGAGAAAGAGAACTGGTGGAGGTAGTAAGAGAGCACATCCTCTGTGTCTGAGGGAAGGATGTGAGGCTGGGGGAGGATGCGGAGCCCTGTGCTCAGTTGGGTTCTTCACTACTGGTACTTCTCCCATCCTGGGCACTTGTCAATTCCTCAGGCCATCTCTATTCCTGAACTGAGCTGTGAAACTGTCAAAAAAAAAAGTCAGGCAACTGTGCTGAATGAGTTCTCGACAGATTCCCACTATCTAACTGCTGATAGAGTACACTTTATAGCCAATCCTTTTTGTGGGAAAAAAAAAAAAAAATCGTTTCCCTGATAACAATTCTACAAATCTCTAATCTTACATTTACATCCCTCAGTCTTACAAGGTCCCTTCCTATTTTGAGTGGACTCAAACATGAACTCCTGCAATATCTCTCTTTCCCATCTCAATTTCTTATGTTCTCACCTTCAAGTTTTTTCTTGCAATATTGAAAGTTCTGTTGATCTTTCAAGGTCCAATTCAAGTGATACCCCTTATCTCTGTTTTGCTTTCATCTTACATATGCATTTTAAGTTATTTGATGTCTTTGTGTTATTTCCCAAGCTATTTTAAATGCTTTTAGAACAAGAAAGGATTCAATCAACCAACCAATTGCCCTAATGCCTTTCTTGTTTCAATTTTGTCTTTTCATTTTTTAAATCTCTTTGACTCACTCATATCCTTTTTTTTTTTTTCACTAAACTGTTAAATCCCTTCAGGGCAGATACATGCTTTTATTATTTGTTCCAGCAGTGACAGCACATTGTAAATAATAGCTACCTACTCCAATTAATGGGCTGTGAGTTCCTGGAGGATAGATAAATGGATAAAGATATATGCATATACAGACGTTGTTGTTTAGTCAATAAGTCCTGTTTGAATCTTTTGTGATCCATGGAGTGTGGCCTTCCAGGCTCCTCTGTCCATGGGATTTCCCAGGCAAGAACACTGGAGTGGGTGGTCATTTCCTTCTCCAGGGAATCTTCCTGACCCAGGGATCAAATCTGTGTCTCCTACTTGACAGGCGGATTCTTTACCACTGAGCCACATATGCAGATACATAATGATATTCTCTAAAATACATCCGTTCAATTCAATATGTACTAGACATTTGCTAGCAATTAGCGGTAAGTAAACAAAGACAAAACAAAGTCTTTGTCTTCTAAGAATACAAAATCCAGTAGGGCATTCTGATAGGTGTGTATGTAACACCAGTACCTTATCTAATTACTAATTAATACTTGGGAATGGGCTTTCAGTGTGAATAGGATTTTAATGGGCAGAAGGCACAGTAATTAGAAAGCAGAAATATGTAAAAGACCATGGCTGGAAGGCTGGGTGGGTGGTAAGAGGATGACGCTGGACATGTCTTCTGGAACCAGAGAAGAAGAGAACTTGAATGATATGCAGATGAAACTGGACTTTGCTATGTAAGAAACCTGGAAGCCCCCAAAACCTTTGAGGGTTTTAATACAGAATACTATTGAATATGGGTTTTAAGAAGATAACTGACAGCAAGATGGAGGGAAAATCTGAAAAGAATGAGACTTAAGGTAGGTTGACTGATAAAAGGACGTTTCCCCCTGGAGGTATAATTGACATATATTAGTTTGAGGTGTACAACATGATGATTTGATAGTCATATATATTGAAATAATCACCATAATAAGTCTAGTTACGATTAGTTACCATACACAAGTTTCCAGAAAATGTGTTTTGTGAAGACAATTTTTTAAAATCTATTCTCTTAACAACTTTCAAATATGCAATACAGTATTATTAACTACAGTCACCATGCTGTACATGACATCCTCATGCTTATTTATTTTATAAGTGAAGGTTTGTAATAGTTCAGGTGAAAGAGGGTAAAGGTCAAACAAGGGACACTTGTATGTGAATGTGTGTGTCAATACGCGTGTGTGCGTGTGTTGGAGGGGATTGGTGAGCAAGGTTAAGCAAGTTCCCAGAAGTTATTGGTTGGTTTTACTTTTTAAAACATATTAAGTGGCAAACAGCAACAATGACGGTAATTTATTATTTCTGTTGTATTTTGTGACACATTTTTCTGGAATCGGTCCCAGGCAATCCTGATATCTCTTCTTTTCTAACACTTATTATCCTGTAGGCCTGATTTTGGCACTTTATTCTATGTGACCAAGTACTGTTTTATTCTTTCAGGTCTTCACTTCTGAGTATTCTGTGAGGTCATATATCCTCCAGGGAAACATATATATTAGTGTATATCTTTTATACTTTCCATGATACTTAGCAGAAGGTTAGGTAGACAGTAGATACCAAACACTTGTCAATAATACTGAGTTGAATGGTATTTCCAGGGGTTTTCTGGAGTTGTATATCCTTGCACTTCTTGGCCTCTGCAGTGTTGCCCTCTTTGCCCAGAATCCTTTCTTTCTCTTTTAACCCTTCTTCAATTATTTTTGCTTAGCTACTTCCTTTTCATAAATTCCTCCAGGATTTCTTGATTGATTTGCCTAAACTGAGTTAAACACTTTTCCTAGACAGCATTGTCTACTTGTTTTTTTTCTCTGTTAGTTCCATAAAGGTTGAGCACCATTCAGTAATTTGCTCACTGTTTTATCCCCAGTTTGAACACAGTGCCTGGCATGCAGTGATTGCTCAGTAAATATTTGTTAAATGAACTTGGCTTTGTGTGATTTTATTTGTAAAATCTGACCATTTTGAAATCTGAATCTTCAAATAGCTGAACGCAAAGCCTTAGATTCAGCCAGCGCAAAAAAAAGCGATGGGAGACCATCTACAAAAGCATTTTTATTCTTTCTGCTCTTAAATTAAGTTAGTAGAAATTGAAATAGATATTATTCTATTTCTGAGGACTTTTATGGAGTTAAAATTCTGGAGGAGCAGCACCAGGACAGCTCAAGAGTCCACTGTTTACACTGTTCCCTCCCATTCCGAACACACAAAGTATCTGCTTGTTTGCTCATTTTCTCATGTGTACACATTATCATTTTTAGTTTTAAGTTTCTGTGGGGCAGGAAGAGTAAACACCTAGAAAACAAATGTGACAGCAAAAATGAAGAGAAATTAGGAAGCCAGATTTCATTTTAGAAAGATTTAAGAGGATTGCTTTAGTGTTCTGTAGACAATACAAGGTAACAGGCAACGCAGTTCTCTGCTCTTTATTTCAGTCATACAACAAAATTTTACTTACTAGCACTTCCTGGTCCTATTTTAGGCCCTAGAGACAGGTGTGTTAAGAAAATCAGGCATGGGCCTTGTTCTCATGGAGCTGGTGTACAGGAATGAAATAATTGGCGGTAACCTGATTTTCATATGCTCTTAGTGGACATCCTAGGTGACTCAGTGGGAAAGAATGTACCTACAGTGCAGGAGATGCAGGTTCAATCCACGGGTCTGAAGATCTCCTGGAGGAGGAAATGGCAATCCACTCCAGTATTCTTGCCTGGGAAATCCCATGGACAGAGGAGCCTGGTGGGCTACAGTTCATGGGATCACAATGAGTCAGACACAACTTAGTGACTGAACAGCAACAGCAACCTGATTTTGAGGAGGTTGATTAAGATCGAGTTCCAACTTTGGAATTGGTCCCCTAAGAAATGAGTGGTTTCTGGGAATATCAGTTCAGTTCAGTTCAGTTGCTCGGTTGTGTCTGACTCTTTGCGACCCCATGAATTTCAGCACGCCAGGCCTCCCTGTCCATCACCAACTTCTGGAATTTACCCAAACTCATGTCCATCAAGTTGGTGATGCCATCCAGCCATCTCATCCTCTGTCGTCCCCTTCTCCTCCTGCCCCCAATCCCTCCCAGCATCAGAGTCTTTTCCAATGAGTCAACTCTTCTCATGAGGTGGCCAAAATATTGGAATTTCAGCTTTAGCATCATTCCTTCCAAAGAACACCCAGAACTGATCTCCTTTAGAATGGACTGGTTGGATCTCCTTGCAGTCCAAGGGACTCTCAAGAGTCTTCTCCAACACCACAGTTCAAAAGCATCAATTCTTCTGTGCTCAGCTTTCTTTATAGTTCAACTCTCACATCCATACATGACTACTGGAAAAACCATAGCCTTGACTAGATGGACCTTTGTTGGCAAAGTAATGTCAGGATCATGGTATAATAGAAAAAACACACTGGGATTAAAAAAAAAAAAAAGCCTAGATTAGAAGTACTCATAGCTGAGACACCACTATGTGCTCCAAAGGCTTATTCTGAAAGTAAATGAGAGGCTACTAGTTCATTGTTAAAATCTAGTACTAGGACCACAGTCAGAAGATTCTCCTACATTTGAGTGATTTAAAGCAATGTATGCTTCTAAATCACAGTTTGGATTATGTGCTAACATATTTTAAAAGTACTGAGACCGTATCATTGAACAACAGAAATAATAAATGTGGTAGGACTGGGCAAAGAGTGCCTTTATAGTTGTTGCCAGTTTCCAAAGGTGTCTTTTAATGTTCAAATTTAGTGACTTGTTGATAATTATAGTCAGAATCATAGCGTACACTGCAGAGCATTTTTAAATTCGGCTTTTGGTTGTATTATTTCACTGGACAGCAAAGGCTGATAGGTAGCTATTTTGAGAATAACTGTTAGAGCAAGAATATGGATCCAGATATCTGCTCTTGTGATAGTGTTTTCTCCACCTCTACTACATCATAATGATGGATACTGTAGCTGAAATAATTAAAATAAATCAGGCTACTGAAATAAATGAACACACTGGAAAACATAATGGATGGTAACCCCATTGTTCCACTTTTACCTATTTCCCAGGAGCCATTTTTTATGGGCAGCAGCTACACTCTACCTGTTTGAGTAATGATGCCCTGTGAAAGAGAACAGGAAACTGAGCATACCCCTGCACAGAGGAGCCGACTGGAATATCAGATGATAAGTCAGAACCTTGACCATGTTGCTATAAATTTATAAATGAAGCACAAATGAAAATGTTAGCTAGAGGTACTTTCCATAACTTCCCAAGGACTGTCTTTGGGGATAACTATTTCTATGGAAAGAACACCTGGTATTACATTTTGTATTATTAGACCCAAGTATGGGATAATGAAAACAGAAATACCTTATACAATGTTATTAATCTTTCTCAGAGGATTCTGTTGAAGCCAGTAACTAAATAAGACAGGCCTTGCATCACGATTGAGCCTGAGAGAAATTGCCAGGTCTGGGTTGCAGACTGGAACACCTGAGTTCTAACACAGGCTCACTTACAGGTTAGCCACAATCTTCTTGGAATTCGGTTTCTTCCTCTCTGACACTGCAGTAAGAAGATGAATTTCTGCAGGGGAATACTCCCAGAAAGGCACAGGGAGATCTGAGTAGATAAATAACACAGATATCTAAAGAATAGGAACTACAGGAAGAAAGAAATAAAAACATACAGTGATTTAAAAATTTATTTTTAACTGTAGAGACATTAAACTTAACTCATCCTTTAAGATCCAGGATATCTCTATCTCTATATATTTCTCATTGAACTTTCCCCAGCTCTTCCAGAAAGAATAGGAAGAACAAAGAATTGGTTCATTCTCTTGTAGATGAGAATGTGAGGCTCAGCAGTCAAATCCTGATAACATGGCCAGTAACTATAAAAGCATTATTTATAACCCCTTTGACTTCTATTCCAACATTTTTTTTCATTGCACCGTCATGATGGATGATGATTCTGAAATATCCTGTGACGGTAACCCACTCTGACAGAAAATGCACTTGTGCAAACTTCCATGCACTGATCACAGTGCATTTTAGCCAGTGGTGCAGGCCTCTGTCTCTCAAATGAGACTATATTCCTTGAGGATATAAACTGCCTTAGTCTGTCTAGTATCCCCAGTGGTTAGCACAGTAACTAACATACAGTATATGGCCAATAAACATTTGAAGAATGAACTTAAAACATGATATACTCGAGAAAAAAATGCCTTCAGGAATTGGGGCTCTGACAAAAGGAGTGCGATGCATGCAAAAGAATAGAAAATAATGTTGAGTGATCATGGTCATTGAGTTGTGTACTAATTTGGGGAAAATAGACTAGAAATAGTAAGATAATAAACAGAAAAACAAGGCAGTGTTTATGTTGTTTGTTTTTGCTTTTAAAGTTGACAATTTTATTTATGGATATTGCAACAGGATTTGCAAAGAAAGCTGAGTGCCGAAGAATTGATGCTTTTGAACTGTGGTGTTGGAGAAGGCTCTTGAGAGTCCCTTGGACTGCAAAGAGATCCAACCAGTCCATCCTAAAGGAAATCATACCTGAAAATTCGAATTCACTGATTGGAAGCTGAAACTCCAATATTTTGGCTACCTGACGTGAAGAACTGACTCATTTGAAAAGACCCTGATGCTGGGAAAGATTGAAGGCGGGAGGAGAAGGGGACAACAGAGGATGATATGGTTGGATGGCATCACTGACTTGATGGACATGAGTTTGAGTAGGCTCTGGGAGTTGGTAATGGACAGGGCAGCCTGGCATGCTGTAGTCCATGGGGTCGCAAAGTTGCTCATAACTGAGCAACTGAACTGAACTGAACTGAATAGGATTTGAGCTTAAAAGAGAGGATGTAATAAGACAGGTGACTGGAGAAATGGTTGATGAGAAAAGGAAGCAGATTTTAAAACACAGAAGAGAGTAAGAAGGGAAACTATAAAGATATTTAACAGGGAAAGGGAAAAGAGAAAAGAACCATCTTTCTAGAGGACGTTCTATGGGCATGATATGGTTCTTCTCCAGGGGCTTTCAGAAACTGAGAGAGCACCAGGGAGAAAATAGTCATGGAATGAACAACACTTAAAGTCAGATATATGGCATTGATCACTCATGGGGAAAGAGGAAGGAAAGAAAATAGCCTCAAAGAAGTCGTTTCTGTCAACAAGCAGGAAATTCCTCCCATCATGCCAGTAGCCACTGAAGCTAAACTGTGAGCTAGTGGTCCGTCTCCAGCTGCTTCCTCCTCTCACTCTGCTCTGAGGGCTGCTCCCTGGCTGATAAAGGAACTCCCCATGGGCTGTAGAATTTTCCCAAGCTCTGGACCTTTCTCTACTGTTTTTCATCTAACAGAACTTGCCCAGCCTCTACAGTAGTCTCTCAGAACCCCTGTTGATATGAAAAAACAAAGAAAGTTAATTAGTTCAAGTAGTCATCCTATTACAGGCTTAGTGAGCTAATGGTTGCCTTGACCATCACATAATGGCAGCGCAATGAACAGAAAGTAAATGAATGGATGAAACTCCTTGTGTGCCAGACCCTGAGCCCCATGCCGCAGAGCACGGTGGGGTAGCACCAGAGACAGACACACCAAAGACAGAGGTCCAATCCACAGCTTCCTACCTATGTGCCTGGGGAAGTTATCTTCTCTGGATCTTTAGTTTCTTCCTCTATGAAACAGAGATAATGTTGCCTACTTTGCATGATTGTTTTGGGGATTCAAAATGTGTGTAAATGATAAAATTGCTATTTATTTATCCATTTGTCTCCCTTTTAAATAGGGAAAGCAGAGGCATAGAGACGTAAGGTGGCATGACTAAGGTCACTCAGTTGGGAAGTTTCAGAGTCAGCATCAAAGTCTAGATAGTTGTCTTCATGTTTCTAACCAACACACTAAGTCACGCACAGATGCTCCCATCTACAATGAGCATGACCATGACCAGGAATATGTTAGTCCCCCACACTGGTGAAACACTTTGATTCTTACTAAGATCACTGAACCCTCACAGCAATCCTGTAAGAAAGAGAGCCAGCCCTGGGCGGTACTATTTTTTTTTTAATCTTTTGGTCACTCCATGCAATATGTGGGATCTTAGTTCCCTGACCAGGACTCGAACCCTGCACTGGCAGCACAGAGTCCTAAACTCTGGACTGCCAGGGAAGTCCTCTGTGTGGTACTGTTATCCCCACTTTAAGGTGAGGAATGTAAAGCCCAGAGATGGTAACTTACTGGCCAAATGCTAACTCGATGAATTAGCATCGGAACATGAAGTCACATGCAGATTTGAACCATAAACATAAATATAAGAAAGAGAGTCAGCCCTGGGTCCAGGGTAGATTCCCACATCACTATTACGTATCCAGGTGGTCTTTTTTGCAATGCTTTTAAATCATTCTCACAGCAAAGTTGAAACCTGGCTAGATATTGTCAGACAGATGAGAAACTGAAAGTGAAGACATGAGTTCATGAATAGATTTGAACTCTTTATTGCCGGGGTACTGGTCAATTATCTCTTACTGAGTGGTGCTATCAGTCCAGGATAAAACAAATTAGATTTTTAAGAAGGTGCAAAATTACCACCATAAAATCAGATAAGCCTGGTGCAGTTGGGAATAAATTCTATCATAGAAATACATCCTGCCTGATATCAAAGGCAGCCAAGAGATCATGCCAAGAGTCTCTTGGATGAAAACTGACATTTTCTGCTGTGGAGACAGAAGTGGAAGCACTGACTGGAGAATTATATTATGAAGAGTTCTAAAATATTTATCATCATTCTAGGTCATTTATTCATTTACCCTTTTAATGCTCATTTCTTTTGTGCCACCAAGTCAAGCATAAATTAAGCAAAGAATAAAAATTCATTTTGTTTTTATACACTAATATAAAGCAGGAAGCTTCTTTGTTCCTTGGTTTAAAAAATAATAGCATTTCTCAGAAATATTAGAACACTAAAATGTTCTTTCAGAAATATGACTTTTATCAGTAACGAGGATGCTGAATTTATTCAAGTAGGTTATGAATTTTTACTTTTGAGGGGGCAGCTTCCTTTGACTTAAGCGATTCAGGAGGGGGAAATGATTTAAAAAAAAAAAAAACTCAATGAGAATTGACATTGCTTCACTGTATTAATTACCCCATTATGCTTCTTTCTAGACTCAACTCAGGCACCTCTTTCTCCAGGTGGCCATTTTTGACTCTCCACTCAAATGAAGATGTCCTTTCTCTGTTTTCCAGGAGCACTCTGCACAAACCTCCATTCATCCCTGCCCGCAGCACAGTGTATGGAACCTCTCTGCCCACACATCTGCGCCCTCAGAAGATGAGCAGGACAAGGACCATGTCTTACATTCACCTGGTGTGCTTAGCCCCTGGCTGGTAGCCAGAGCTCAGAAAGTGTTTACTGAGCAGCACCGAATTTCAAAAACAACCTGACTATAGGAGTGTTTGCTCCCTTTGCTCACATAAAATTCATTTCAAATTGTAGCAAGGATACCAAATACAAAATTTTCTAATGGTATCAAAGATTTACAAATGAAAGAAAAAGTGAGCCTTTTTTCCCTAGGTGTTCACTATTTGGCTTATGTAATATTAAAAGGTATTTCTTTAAAGTATCATTTCTATTTCTCAGGCTGGAAGGATACTTTTGCTACTGTCCTCCTAGCTTTCTATTTTGGCTCTGAATCCAGAGACATGAAAGAGGCTTGACTCAGCTGCCGCCTAATACTGCACAAGCCTGAGAGGAGACTATTACATAAGCTAATGTGTATTTTAAGGTTTTTTTTTTTTTCATAGCCAGGACCTAAATGCCACCTTCCAACCTCATGAAAACACTGAAACCCAGTGTGTGGGAAAGTGAGGTCCCCTATTTGCTCTGTATTCCTTATAAGTATAAAAAAATAAAAGCAGTTGATTAAGGGGTAACAATTTTCTTTTCTTTCTTTACATGTACTTGTAATTCATTTAATGCAGGAAGTGGGCTGAGTTTTCTTGTTCTTTCCAATTCAACTGTCAGGGAGCTTTCTTGCCAGCCTGCTATGGTTACCATGGCAACCAGATGATGGTGGCAGTAATATGATCTCATGTGTCTTGTGTCAATAGCATCAGATCATCGCACTTGAGGATAATTTTGAAAATAAGTTTAAGGTATAGATTCAGTATTTATTAGCATTTGATTGGTTTACTATAAATACGGAGCAATTATAGCCCTAAACTGCTGATAAAAGCATGTTCATAATGGTTAGCATTTCCCCCATATGACATTTTATATGGTATTCTCAAATTTGTAAAGTGCTTTCATGCAATGCATCTACTTTAATTTTCTGGTCTCACACAGTATGCTTGTGTGCAGTAGGAGAACAACTTTGCTGTGGAGCTGAAACTTCAACTCTGCACTTCTGACATCAGACTCACAACCTTCTCCTTATGCCTATGTTGAGAATTGATGGGTGTTAGGAAAATGTCCTTAGGTGCACAGGTTAAACCCTGGAATGTCTGAATTAAAATAAATAGAATGTGCGTATACTAACAACTAGTACTAGTTTGAAAATACAGCTATATTACATGTGGGTAATGCTTCATACGTTTTACATCTCCCATGCCAACCTCCTCTCCTAAGGCTTTCCTGATAACATACACATAAATAGATGCTTCTCTTTCCCTTTGCTCACTGGGCATAGCCTTGCATTTTTATTATTAGCTTCCTTTGCTTTTCCAATGTGAACTCTTGAAGGCAGGAATCTTGTTATCCATCCTTGGTAGGTCCCTGTTCCTGGCACAGTACCTGGTGCATAATAGATATACCACAGATGCTTGTATCAGTTGCTCAGTCGTGTCTGGCTCTTTGTGACTCCATTGACTGTAGCCCAACAGGCTCCTCTGGCCATGGACTTCTCCAGGCCAGAATACTAGAATGGGTATCCATTCCCTTCTCCAAGGGATCTTCCGAACCCAGGGATCAAACTCGGGTCACCTGCATTGCAGGCAGAATCTTGACCATCTGAGCCATCAGGGAAGCCCCCATAGATGCTCACTGCTTGTTAAAATTAACTCGTCTCTCACACAACCCCAAAAGATAGGCACAGCAGATATTATGACTTACCTCCTTAAAAATGAGTAAACAAGGGTCACATATATAAATACGGAAAACTTAATTCTCCACCTCCAGCCATGTGCTCTTTCCACATCATCCTATTTGCTTTATTCCCTCATTTGTTCCCTTTTCAGTATTTCATTCATTTGTCAAATGTTTGTTGATTGACAATTGTACAACAAGCATTATTATAGATGCTAGGATACAAAGATAAGGATGATACAGTTGTCAGGATCACAGGACCCACAGATATGGAGATGATTTTTTGCCTGGGTAAGTAAGTAAAATAAAACCTTATACAAAATCCTGAGTATGCATTAGACTATATTTGAACTTAGTTGGCTCTTTAAAAAAATCTTCAGAATTCATTTCAATTCCCTCCTTTAATGCAAGATTTTAAAAGCCTTAAGCCATCACCAGTATAGATCCAAGTAGTAACTCTGTGTCTTGATTTTTTTTTTTTCAATTGCATGAGAACTCAGCATTTCTAACTTTCCACAGAATCCTCAAACTTGATGTGCCTGAAATGAAACCTAGTGTCTGCCCTACACAACTGGGGTATAGTAGGAAGAGGCAGATGAGTGAGTTTGGACTCTTGACTCCATGGGATATGTTGCCTGGGATCAGCTACTTTCATGTTGGGGAGCTTCTTCATTAACACAGTGCTCAACATAATTCAAGGATGAATGGAGTAATAAAAAAGTTGACAATGAGGATGAAAAGTGATAGCACATGATAGCAATACCTGGAACAGTGCTAGCATCACCAAGTGAAAGTGAAGTCGCTCAGTCGTGTCAGACTCTTTGCAACCCATGGACTGTAGCCTATCAGGCTCCTCTGTCCATGGGATTTTCCAGGCAAGAGTGCTGGAGTGGATTGCCATTTCCTTCTCCAGGGGATCTTCCCGACCCAGGAATCGAACCCTGGTCTCCCGCATTGCGGGCAGATGCTTTACCGTCTGAGCCACCAGGGAAGCCGGAGTTACTCAATAAATTCTTGTTAAATGAATGAATAGGCTAAATAAACCTGATTAGATCCCTTTCCTGAAACATACTCAATTGCCAAGACAAAACTTCTGAATATCTTGCTTCTCTTTCCTCAGCCTCCAAACCATGGAGTCAGGTTAGTTTGGCTTCTGTGATAACTTGGACTTTCTTGTTCCTTTCTTTCTGCTCAATGTCAAGCTTTGGTCCAGTCCCTGCCTTTTCTAAACTAGACTTTAGTAGGAGATAGACTGGTCTTGACTGGTCTTCCTCTTTCCATGATCTCCCATTTCAAATCATTGCCCAAACTGTTATTTTCAAAGCACAGAGAGGATCAAATATCTCTTCTGGTCAGAAATGCTATATTTATTCTCAGATTCTAATTAAGAAACTTTTTAGCATGGCAATCAAGATTCTTCAAAAGGTGACCTTCAGTTCCATGTATATGATCATCCCCCTCCATACACTCTACGTTTTAGCTTTCTAATCCTCTAATTGCCCTTTTGGACTTCTAAACTTTTCACTTTTATGCCTATTTAGTGGAATGATAACAGCTCTCTAAATTTTGCATGTGCTTTGCAGTTTGTAAAGAATTCTAATATTCATATACTGAAATTTCACAATAACTCTGGTAAGCATTAAGATTTCATTTTCATTGCACTAATTTAGAAATTGAAAATCAGAGAGGTTAAATAATTCTGATCATCATAACCTTTATGAGAATTGAGAATTAATTTCTGTGATCAATTGTTGAAAAGTTGAATCACTAAATTAAAATATTTAAAATAACCACAGTGACTTCAAAATGTTGATGCTCAGTATTCATCCAGCTCTTCAGCACAGAAGTTAATTATGATGGCTCTGAAGCCAAACTGCTTTGCTGAGAATCCTGGCTCTAATACTTCCTAGCTGTGTGACCTTGGATAAGCCATTTGATCTCTCTATCTTTCAGTTCATATCCTCATTACTGTAATGCAGATACCAAGAGTCTCTACCACACAGGATTGCCCTAAGAGTGGAATGAGTTTAATATGTGTAAAGTCTTAGAGTAATATCTGACACATAGTGAACACTTTTAAATGTTGCTGTTGTTGGGAGCCTTAAAGATATATCATAAGAACTTCTTTAGAGTATTCCATGATCTCAAGAAACAAAATTAATTGCTTCCTTTCTGGTGCTCCAGGAGCCCCATGTTTGCATTTTCTATACAGTGGGCATTATAACTGCTTTAGGGTATTGGATTAGGATGAATTCAGAACTTACAGCTACTCCTTATTATGACTAGTCATCCGGTTTCCCTAACTCTCAGCTTACTATCTGGGGACACCAAGATAATAACAGTGTTTATTGTTTATGTTTAGATTTCTGGTGTCTATAATGTTAGCTGGTGCACTTAAGGCCCTTAGTGCTTGGCATTGAGTAAGTGCTCAATAAAATTTAGCTACTATTACTACTGGCTCGGTGGTAAAGAATCTGCCTGCATTGTAGGAGACCTGGGTTCAATCCTTGGGTCGGGAAGACCCCTTGAATTTTCCTTGGATAAGGAAATAGCAACCCACTCCAGTATTCTTGCCTGGAAAATTCCATGGACAGAGGAGCCTGATGGACTACAGTCCATAAGGTCACAAAGAGTCGGACATGACTGAGCAACTAACACTTTCACTTCACTATTACTATTGCTCATATAAATGTTTCCCTCGTAATATTTTGAATTGCATGTGGTTAGAGTCTGTTTGTTATCTTTACTATCTTTATCCCTCCTACACAGATTTTAAAAAATAAACATTTACACACAAAGTATTTTTGTGTTGTTGTTTAGTTAGTTGCTTGGACTGCAAGGAGATCAAACCAGTCAATCCTAAAGGAAATCAGTCCTGAATATTCATTGGAAGGACTGATGCTGAAGCTGAAACTCCAATACTTTGGCCACCTGATGCGAAGAGCTGACTCATTTGAATAGACCCTGATGTTGCGAAAGATTGAAAGCAGGAGGAGAAGGGGATGACACAGCATGGGACAGTTGGATGGCATCACCAACTCAATGGATATGAGTTTGAGCAAGCTCCAGGGGTTGGTGAGGGACAGGGAAACCTCATGTGCTACAGTCCATGGGGTCGCAAAGAGTCAGACATGACTGAACCAAACTTAGTTTCTAAGTTGTGTCTGACTCTTTTCCAACTCCATAGACTGTAGCTCACCAGACTCATCTGTTCATGGGATTTCCCAAGCAAGAATACTGGAGTGGGCTGCCATTTCCTCTCCAGGGGATCTTCTCAACCCAGGAATCAAACCTGCATCTCCTGTATCACAGGAGAATTCTTTACCACTGAGACAGCAGGGAAGACCTAAAGGGATTTTTAAATGAGCATGCTTTAAGTAGAAAGATGTAACTTAACATTTGTAGGGAAAAATATCAAGTTCTAAATTGATGCATACTGGATTTCAAATACAAACATATTAAATTCTAGAAAAAGTTATCTTCTAAATTATCTATTCTAATTATTACATAATATAGATCTAGTGGTTGTCTGAAAAATTTGAATGCAATGTATAATAAATAAGGTTTAGATTATGAAAATTTTATTTTCTTGTCCAAAAAGAAAGAAAAGGTATATATATATGATTTTATAACACTAAAAATTTGAAATTTTTTTTCTGTAATTAGGCATAACTCAGTAAGAAATGGAGTTGATTGTGTTGTGCATGAGAACATTTTAATGCAGTAAATTTTTTTATTATGCAGCTTCGTATAGCACTCTCTCCTGGAGTGACTATACAGAGCCTGGTGTTAAATTCAGTAGCTAACTCAAATCTTTTCACTTTCATAAAAGGGTTTAAGGAATGGAGTTAATATTCTACTTAGCAGGTTAAAATATAATATTATGTGTAGTAATGTTGTATGCCCACCCACCCATCAGACTGCAGATGAACTACTACTATTCATTGCTCGAATTAAGTGCCAGGCATATTTCTGGTTCACTATCAAATGTAAAGCTCATATACACAAAGAAAGGATAGAAGAAAATGAATGAGCAATTACAATGATTGCAGGCGACTTTAACAATAGAAGACTAGACATTTTGGCTAAATATTCAATTTGGAATTCACTAATCTTTTCCTATTAGGACTCAAGGGCTACTAAGGTTTTGGTCCCAAAGCAACAACAGCAGCAGCAACAAAACGATCACAGCATCTCCCACTGGCCGAGCATCTACTCTGAGCTGGCATTTATAGAAGACTTCAGTTCCTGCAGCAGGCTCAGTGACAGCCCTCACAGAAGACAAGTGCTAGTCCCTGGAATCTGTAAATATTACCTCATTTAGAAAAAAGGATTTTTTCACATGTGATTAAGTTAAGGATCTTAAAATGAGGGGGTTATCTTCAGATTATGTGGATGGGCCCTAAATACCATCACACGATTCTATATAAGATAGAGGCAGATGGGTGTTTACAAATAGCAGAAGAAAGAAGGGAAGTGAAAGGCAAAGGAAAAAAGGAAGGACATACCCATCTGAATGCAGAGTTCCAAAGAATAGCAAGGAGAGATAAGAAAGCCTTCCTAAGTGATCAATGCAAAGAAATAGAGGAAAACAGAATGGGAAAGACTGGAGATTCCTTCAAGAAAATTAGAGATACCAAGGGAACATTTCATGTGAAGACAGGCACAATAAAGGAAACAGTATGGACCTAACAGAAGCAGAAGGTATTAAGAAGAGGTGACATGAATACACAGAAGAACTATACAAAAAATATATTAATGACCCAGATAACCATGATGGTGTGATCACTTACCAAGAGTCAAATATTCTGAAGTGTGAAGTCAAGTGGGCCTTAGGAAGTATGACTATGAACAAAACTAGTGGAGGTGATGGAATTATAGCTGAGATATTTCAAGTCCTGAAAGATGATGCTATTAAAGTGCTGCACTCAATATGCCAGCAAATTTGGAGAACTCAGCAGTGGTCACAGGACTGGAAAATGTCAGTTTTCATTCCAATCCCAAAGAAGAGCAATGCTAAAGAATGTTCAAACTAACACAATTGCATTCATTTCACATGCTAGCAAAGTAATGCTCAAAATCCTTCAAGCTAGGCCTCAACAGTGTGTAAACCAAGAACTTCCAGATGTACAAGCTGGATTTAGAAAAGAAAAAGGAACCAGAGATCAAACATCCGCTGGATCACAGACAAAGTAAGAGAACTGAAGAAAAACATCTACTTCTGCTTCATTGACAATGCTAAAACCTTTGACTGGGTAGATCACAACAAATTGTAGAAAATTCTTAGAGATGGAAATACCAGACCACCTTACATGCCTTCTGAGAAACCTGTATGCACGTCAAGAAGCAACAGTTAGAACCAGACATGGAACAACAGACTGGTTCCAAATTAGGAAAGGAGTATGTCAAGGCTGTATATTGTCACCCTGCTTATTTAACTTATATGCAGAATACATCATGTGAAACGCCTGGCTGGATGAAGCACAAGCTGGAATCAAGATTGTGGGGAAAAATATCAATAATCTCAGATATGAAGATAACACCACAGTTATGGCAAAAGTGAAGAGGAATTAAAAAGCCTTTTTTGAAGGTGAAAGAAGAAAGTGAAAAAGCTGGCTTAAAACTCAACATTCAAAAAATGAAGATCATGGCATGCAGTCCCATTACTTCATGGCAAATAGATGGGAAAACAATGGAAACCATGACAGACTCTATTTTCTTAGGCGCCAAAATCACTGTGGATGGTGACTACAGCCATGAAATTAAAAGATGCTTACTCCTTGGAAGAAAAGCTATGGCCAACCTGGACAGCACATTAAAAAGCAAAGACATCACTTTACCTACAAAGGCCCATACAGTCAAAGTTATGGTTTTTCCAGTAGTCATGTACGGATGTGAGTTGGACAATAAGAAAGGCTGAGCACTGAAGATTTGAGGCTTTTGAACTGTGGTGTTGGAAGACTCTTGAGAGTCCCTTGGACAGTAATGAGATCAAACCAGTCAGTCCTAAAGGAAATCAGTCCTGAATATTCATTGGAAGGACTGATGCTGAAGCTGAAGCTCCAATACTTGGCACCTGATGCGAAGAGCTGACTCCTTGGAAAAGACCCTGATCCTGGGAAAGACTGAAGGCCGGAGAAGGGGAAGACAGAGGATGAGATGGTTGGATGGCATCTCCAACTCAGTGGACATGAGTTTGAGCAGACTCTGGGATTTGATGATGGACACTGAAGCCTGGCGTGCTGTAGTGTGTGGGGTCACAGAGTTGGACATGACTGAGTGACTGAAAAATGAAGAGGGGTATTTGACAGACAGAAGACAAGGAGGCGCGATGTGACCAGGGGGCAGGAACTGGGATGATGCTGATGAGTCTCAGCAAGTGAAGGAATGGCATGAGGCACCAGGAGCTAAAGGAGTTAAAGAACAGATCCTCCTCTAGAGGTGGGAGAGAGCCCTTATCGACACCTTTATTTTGGTTCAGTGGTACTGATTTCGGATTCCTGGCCTCCAGAAATTTGAGTGAAGAAATTTTGTTTTGTTTTAAGGCACCCAGTTTGTGGTAGTTTGTTACAGCAGTGACAAGACACTAATAGAGATTTCAAGCATCCGACCAGAGAACTAATGTCAGAATGCTGCTGATACTCCTTCACCAGGCTCTGAAATTCTTGATTTCTTTGTTCTGTGGGGGCTGCTGCTGGTGAGAATAGAGCTAGGAAAGCATCCCTCCAATGCTAAGCATCACTTGCTGACATTTTACAAAGTCTCTTCCATTGTCAGACCTACCTACTTAAAAGTTGGAATTGACACATAGGTACAGTGAGTCAAACTCTGACTTGAATGCCTTGTTTTTCCCTAAGTGGATTTTCTTACATGTAGCACTGCGCAGGCTGTTATTGCAATGTTTCTTGTTTACTTTCTTTCACATATACATTTTGAATGGTTAAAAATAGCAGTATCAGTGAATATAATGAGTATATAAGAAATGAATTTACCTTTTTAAATTTTATTTTTTTACTTTTGCCAGCAAAATTTTAAGAGCCTATATGTGAAGACATTGATTTAGGCACTCTGAATTTAATGAGAAACAAAAAACATATCCTAACCTCACTTAAATTCTTGTTGAGAAAAAAAGAAATATTATCAAATCACAAACAGTAAAAAGCAGTGTAGATGCCATAAGGAGAGAATAGGGATAAGACTGACATTCAGGTTTCTGGCTTAGATGGCTGGAAAAAACAGCAGTGTCCCTCACTGACATGGAAACACAAACGAAGAAGCAGATCTGGGAAGAGAGATGGATCTGAGGTACCTGTGGAACATCTGGGTCTGGCATTAAGAAGCCAGATCTACAATGAAGTCATGGATTTGGGGATTATCTGGACACTGGCAGTAAAATCCTAGGAATGGAAATAATTGTCCCTGGACATTATGTGCAGGGAGAAGAAAAACTTGAGGAAAAGTACAGGGTTCATAAAAAGCATATGGCATATCAAGGAAATGATGACTAAATCAACCTGAGATTTAAAGGGGTCTGATCCAAGGAGATCAACTGAGATAGTCAATCCAACGAGGATGACTTTTTAAATGTCAGATTTACAGTGTAGCCTTTTTTTCACAAGTAACGAGTAACATGTATTGATTAGGAACTGATACATAATTTTAGCTATGCTTCATAAGGTGAACCCAGGGTGGTGCGAAGATGGACACTGGAGAGAAAAACTGAGGGTTAGGAGTTAGTTGGCAGGTTCATGTGATGACCTAGGTTAAGGGGTAATGAATGAGGCCCTGGAGGGTGTCTCAAATGTACTCAATACAAATGGTATCAAAGGCATACTTTTGAGTATTTATTCTGCATTAAAGATCTTGCATTTTGTATGAAAAGGTGAAAAGAGGAAAGTGACATATCATAAGGAAAAAATTGGTGTATGGCATGACCCAGTTTATTTACTGAGAACTCTATGGAGGCAGGATCAGTGGGACTCCCAGTGCTGAATCCTGGTAGTTGAGACGAAAAGTTTAACCATCTCCACAAAATTGATGGTGGCTGCTCACTGAGTATGTTGCTGAGGGCTGGCAACAAGTGAATGAAAAAAATTACCCTTTTGTTCTCTGTATGGAGATGCTGACGAATGAAGTATGTTTAATTCAATGAACCACAAACTCCAAAGGTAACAGTTTTACTTGATGGTTTGCTTCCTGAGGTCACTGCTGAGCTAATGTGGGTAATGGGTCTGATTCCTTTGATCTTGGAGTTTTTCATATAATTTTCAAACTTGACCAAGGGTTAGTGAGGTCTTAGAAATATCCCAGCAAAAGCACTTCAAGCTCTGCAGGAACTGGGATGATCTGTGAAATATTTTAAAATTTGTGAGGCAGTGTGTGTAACAGTGGAAATGCATTCCTTGGAGTGAGACAGACCAGGGTTTGAATGCTGTTCCTACCACTCTGTGATCCTGAGAAAATTATTTAGTCTCTTTTAGCCTTAGGCAAAGAGGAGATAATAATAGATTTTGTGAAAATTTAATAAAATGATATAGGGAAAATTCAGTGCCTGAAACTTAATATATAAGTTTTTCCATATTTGAGGTCACATCAAAATATTTATTTAAAATACACTGAATAGAAGACTCTGGAGAAGGAAACCAATCCAAGGAAAATGGGAGGAAATTCCTTCAGAGAAACAAAATACAAATTTTGCTGGGGGTTATTTAATATGCTTAATTGGTTACAACTTTGGAGATATTTTCTTATTTTTAGATGCGCTGTCAAAGATTCCTAGTCAAGCTTTCTTTAGACTTCCATTCGATATTTATTTGGATGACACAGGGATGTAGATATCTAGGCAACTAGTAAAATCACCTTTTTGGGTAGATAACAAGGTGTCTTAACTTACTGTGCATTCAAGGTAAATAACTCCTAATATGAAACAACAATAAAGTGCATGCCTAATCAATTTAGAAAAATGTTTAGGAAGTTCCATAAACATGTTTTCATAAATGCGTGCTGCCTGCCAACTTGCCTGACTTTTTAAGAGTTGCTATAACTAGCAGTCCTCTCAGTAGCTTTGATACTAGATATTCTGTAGATTTTTACTTTTTTTTTTTTTTACTAAGAAATACTATTATCTTGTCTGGGCCTATTAGCTTAATCTTTTAAAATACAGTATTAATAAAGACAAGGCAGGGGATTTAAAAGTATATATTAGCAACAAAATTCTACCAGTGGGTCCTCTTCCAAGGCAACTTATTCATTTATTCAATATTTTTTCCAAATACTCAATACATAATAGACTTAAAACAGAGCTCCTGGTATTGATGTCTTTATTTTCCCCATAAAATAGCTTGGGAAATTCAAATAAAATTAATTGGAACATATGGTTGCAGATCTCAGTGGTTCCAGACATTATGGGCTCTGTGAAAACACTGCAAGTCCTCTTGGAGTTTTGGGAAAAGAAAACAAGGCTGAATGAGGCACCTACTTTCAGGTTAATTCCTCTAAGCAGGAAGGTGCATGGTGCCATCTAGCACTTCTCAAAGGTTCCTGTGACAGCCGTCTCGCCTCCTGAGGGATGAGAATGGGCATCCTGGATGGCAGATGAGGAAAGCGGGGGTCTGAAGATGTAATGCGGAGCAACCAGTTGCAAATACGAAATTCTTTGAAGTCTGGCATTTTAATCTTACAAATTTTATACTCAATTTCATAAAATAACCATTTTACTTTCTACAAAAATAATAAATTTTACTCCTTCTCTCACTTTACCCTGCTTCAAATCACTGAGTAAAACTGATGCATTGGAAAGATATGTCATGTTTTGTCTCACAACCTTGATTACCTCTTTGCATCCTACCAGACCTTCCAGGCAAAGTTGAGAAGCCCAGGGGAAGGGGAAAAAACATAGAACAAAGTTTCCAGAGGCCTGGGCTCTTCTATCCATCTTAGCTCTACATTTATATTTAATTTTATTTATATCTTACTTATTTCCGAGAGGAGTTTGAAATAGCTGTGTGACTTTTGGAAAATCATGACCACTCTGTGAATTGGTTTACTTATTTTTATAAATCGGGGGTTATTTTATACAATCTCCAAATCCCCTTCCAACAGACTAAGAAACTAGCTCCCTTTGTTCCAAATTAAATGTAAATAAGACTAGTGGATGGTGGCATCAAATTTATATAGTAGATCCAATGAACATTCTTAGGGAAAATGAATATTCAGCTAAGGCTTGAGTCATAATGGAAACTTTGAATTAAAAAAAATCCTAACCTTGGGAGATAATTATAGAATAGAATCCATATACTTGACATGTGCTATAAGAAGAAGTTATTTATTGAGAAGTGGAATTGCAGCTTTCTGCTGGAAGATATCAATTCTCCAAGGCTTCTTCAGCAAGCCCACAGGCAAACTCTCACCTCAGGAGACTGAATAATTTGCCTGTAAAATATCACAATGAGATTAGGATGCTGAATATGATGGAGATAGGTTCATGTAGGAGAGGGTTCATACTGGAGATGCTCATAGAGATGGTAAAGGCTATTTGACATCTTAGGGTGGTCTACTCTGTAGCATCAACCCTTTCTCAAGTACTTCTCTCATTCAGTTTTTTTAAATGCCTGACACCAATAATACAGATGCTTCTAGATTCTGGAATGGTAACAATGATCCAAACAGATTGTCATCATTTACCAACACTCACAAAGGAGAAAACAGTTAGCTATGAGTTTCTCGGGGGAAAACCCGTAGCATCAGAAGAGCAAAGGGTACATGATGCTTTATCCAGCAAAGACATATAAACATAAAATATTCCCTTTAAACATAACATCATCCTGAAATGGTTGCCTCCGAGGAATCATTTTCCTCTGGAGGGAATTCACTGGAAATGCCTAGTCAATTAACCTGGCTGCACAAAGGACCATGTAGTCTTGGAAATACTTGGCTGGCCTTCTGTTCTCTCTAGAAATGTTGAAGACCCAATAATCCCTTACAAGGATATTTGCCTGCCTTCTGAGTCTCCTAGTTTAGGGCATACTTCTATCAGGAGAGGATTGAAAGGTTTTTTGGCCAGATCTGCCTTTTCCCTCCCCAGATCATACTTCCTTCTATAAAATTGAATTTTCTTTTGCCGAGACAAGAATGGACACAATTTATTTGAAAAGACACTTCAGTTCAGTTCAGTTCAGTCTCTCAGTCATGTCCGACTCTTTGCGACCCCATGAATCGCAGCACGCCAGGCCTCCCTGTCCATCACCAACTCCCGGAGTTCACTCAGACTCACGTCCATCGAGTTGGTGATGCCATCCAGCCATCTCATCCTCTGTTGTCCCCTTCTCCTCCTGCCCCCAATCCCTCCCAGCATCAGAGTCTTTTCCAATGAGTCAACTCTTCCCATGAGGTGGCCAAAGTACTGGAGTTTCAGCTTTAGCATCATTCCTTCCAAAGAAATCCCAGGGCTGATCTCCTTCAGAATGGACTGGTTGGATCTCCTTGCAGTCCAAGGGAAAAGACACTTACACAATATATTATAAAAGATGCTACCTATGAACCACACATCAAAAACTAAAACTAATTATCACCTGCATAGAAAGTCCAAGTTACTCCACCAGTTGGTTGAATGACCTTGGGCAAGTCGCTTAACCTCTATTTTTTCATTTATAAAATATTCATTAATACTTTCTTGCTTCATGGGACTAATTAGTTAAAAAATACACAGTAGCTACATACTGTAATGGGGTCTGAAAAAGCCTAGTTCAAATGCTGCTACTGCTACTGCTAAGTCGCTTCAGTCGTGTCTGACTCTCTGCGACCCCATAGACGGCAGCCCACCAGGCTCCCCCATCCCTGGGATTCTCCAGGCAAGAACACTGGAGTGGATTGCCGTTTCCTTCTCCAATGCATGAAAGTGAAAAGTGGAAGGGAAGTTGCTCAGTCATGTCCGACTCTTAGCGACCCCATGCAGCCCACCAGGCTCCTCCGTCCATGGGACTCTCCAGGCTGGTATCCTATAAATAGCATTGTGGCTTGGCATACAAAGAGATGGTATGGTTAGTGTCCTACCTCAGCAGCTTGGTTGGTGAAATTAGGACACAGACCGTGAATGGATTGTCAAGGACTCTAATTCAGACGACCAGGAAATAAGGAAGGAAACCTTTACCTAAAACTCATTCTTTCCTACTGGAATGCTGTTATGCATGCTTAGAATTATGGAGAAGCCCTTAGTCACACTGACGGCTAATTTGAACCTGTCTGAATGGCTCCAGGGATTCCAGTCAATAAACAGGAACTGGCCTGTTCATCTGCACATTTCTCTCAAATTGGTTGAAATAAATCCTCAACACTTGATTTTCTGACCTGGTTCTCAGCCACTCAGCACCAGCCTGTGGTCTGGCATTATGAGAAATTTTCCAGTCTGTTGGGTGGAAGTAATCCAATCCAGGCACTGTTTATGATAGAAGGGAGAGCAAGTACAGAGACAAGATCCAGGAAAACAAGAAAAGTTCTGCAGTGTAGCAGAGTGGCATTGTGTAGTGGCAATCTGGAGAATGGTGTTGGATGCAACTGAGAAAGCCAAAGGATAGAATGTCCTAGGGAATAGAGCCACTCTTTGGCTGGAAGCTTGGAGGATGGTTAAAGAGTAGAAATGCTCTTTGTCTGGGTTCTTCTGGGCATGATCAGGTCCTTCAGCAGGATGGGGCAGGTGGGGCTGTTTCAGGGCCAGGAAAGAGGGGCTTCCTCCTATGAGGACAGAACAAGAGCCGGGTAACTGGTGCAGTTGCAGTTTGGGGCTGGAGGAAGTCCAGTCTGAGGGAAGAGCATGTTGCTCAAGTAGGATACCGCAGTGGCAGAGCATAGTTCAAGCAGGTAGTTCCACCTGACAGCTCAAAGTAAAGAAGCATTCAAATGCACATGCGTGGGTGGTGTCACCTTCCCAATGGCACAGGGGATTCTGGGTTAGGCAATGCTCAGAGTTCCAGGTAGAAGGGCATAAGTCTATCAATGCACAGCAAGGTCTCAGTCATTTTATCCAAAAAAAAAAAAAAACAACAACCCCACTGGCTAAAGCATTTGATGAAAAGAAATGTGACATGGAGGGTGGAGTGAGACTCAAAGAGGGAGGCACAGGATGAGACTCAGAAATGATGTAGGGCCCACTCTAGTGATCACAACAGGGACAGCACAGCAGGGCTAGCTTAGCAGCAAGAATTATTTGATGTGCAGTCATAGAAAGTGAGTTACAATTTAAATATTGGCTGCTTGAACTTGAGAACTGGGGTAGTGAGGGTGGGCAGCTCTCTGTATTGAGGTAGGGAGACGATGATTCCAACAGAGGAGGATGTAGACTCAAGTTCAGAACCCGGATGGGAAGCAGAGAAGCTGGAAGGAGATCTCTTTCATCCTCATGCTGTCAGTCAGGACAGAGACTCAAAGACTAGTTTAGAACTTTACAGTGAGTCTGCTTAACTTGGATATGAAGATAAACCAGGTAATACTGCTTGCTTAAAGAAGGAAAGAAGTTATAAAAATGGTACTGATCGTCCCACTTAAGACTATCCATCAACGTTCGTCTCCTTAACATTTTAAAAGATGTTCAGAATGACATTTGGATTTGAAGTGATGACTGCATCAAAAGTGAAAAGGATGAAAACTTTTAAACTTTACATGTGCACACGAACAAGATGACTGCTTATCCAGGATTCATTCCTGGGTTAATTATTTGAGTAAATCACAAGTAATAATTCCTTATCTAATTTGAAATTTTAGTCATGATTCATTTTCGAGGGACAAGGTAACCCTTTTATATCTTCTGGCCGGTTATATCAATTTTGTCAGTTCATTGTCTAGCGTCACCCATGCTACTGTATGACCCCTGCCAGGGGCCACAGTACAATGTGCTCAAATAGCACAACAAAGTAGGCTGAGGGATGCAGCCTGCTTACTAACCTTAAAAATAGTCTTCAGTAATTTGTCCCACTTTTATATTTTAACATGTGGTTTTGCTTTGTGGAACACAGAAGATTAACCTAGTATTTAGGAACCATTTGGTAAGGAAGCTGGTAATGTTTACTTATTTTCCCCCTGTAGCTCTTGAAGAAACAGGATGTGAACCCAGTGTAGGTGCTGTGCACAACCTTTCATAAAAGGCACTTTTACTTGCTTGGGTTGTTCATAGTTACGAGTCTCAGTCATCCTTGATCTGTTTCTCTCTTTCCCAAAGTCAAATCTCACCACGCCCCATCTACTTTTCTGCCGCACTCTCTCTGAATCTGTCACCTTCTGTCCATCATGATAGCCAGTGACTTTCTCACATCACCTTAGAGGTCCTTCTGCTTATAAGTCCTTCTTTTCCCTCCATCCGTTCTCAAAATGCCACCAAAGCCAGGATATTAATCCAGAAAACTTATCATGACACTGTGTTATCCTAGCATTTTTACAGAATTAAGTTTAAACTCTATTGGATGGCATTCAAGGGATTGGTGATCCAGTCCTAATTTATCTTTTTAATCTCATTTCCTGCTTCTCTCATTCCCCCCACCCCCGACACACACACACAAGCACGCTGAGCCACCAGCGATATCTTTGTATTTCTGAACATGCTCTGCACTGTCATGTCTTCAAGCCTCTGGGTTCACGCTGTCCCTCTGCCCTGAAGTTCTTCCTGGGTTTCTGCTGACCCCTTCAGCTCATCCTTTAAGGATGATTCAAACACCATTTCTGTGAAGTCATCCCTGATTCCCACAGTGGATTTAAGCAAGACTTTCATTATGCTCCCCAGCATTTGGAAGGCAGCTGTGCTGAAAACCAGCTATGTTGCCTTCTAACAATTTGTTTACAGGTCCGTCTCCTCTATTCAGTAGGAAGCTCCAGAAAGCCAGTGGGCGTTGCTCATTCATCTTTGTTTTATGCTTTCTCTTGCTTCCGCACCTGCTCTCCCAATCTTTAGGGTCTAGTACAGTCCCTGACATACAATGAACCCTCAACAAATATTTGTTGATTTAAAGAATGAATGATTGTATTGTATGGGGTTTCATGAGTCCCTTAGTTTGGCTCTCTTAACTTACTTAATGCTGATTAAGGTAAATACACTCCTGGTTCTACCTTACTGCCTTTTTGATTCCAGTTGTCAGTCATTTCTCCCCTTCAGTACAAAACTGATTGCACAGTACATACCGAAGTCTTACTCTTTAAATTATATGACAAAGTTTTGAGGGTCCCAGGCTTTTTCTAAGCTCAAATAATAAATTTCTTGCAGCCATGGGCTAAATTCTCTTCAGTGAAAATGCTCTGAACTTTGTCTCAGTTTTTTTTTTTTTTTGCACAACAGCCATTCCTGTAAAGCTCTTATTCCCAGTTTCAAGCTTAAACTTTTCATTAAATACAGACCATTTCTCCCTGTCTCTTCATCTTCTGAGACTGTAAATTATCCTGTTACTTCATTTATAATGGGAGTATATTTATTTTCTGTGATGATGGATCCCTTGAGCTTTCCTCTTCCTTAGCTACCTACAGAAAGTTAACTTCCTCAGTGGCAAATTAAGGACAGATTACAAGCAGCCTGGGAACTGGGCTCCCTCACCACAGGGGGCCGCCCACTCAGTCTCCTTCTGTTCAACCATCGGAAAGATGCAGCTGCTAAGCCAGCCTGGCACTGGGCTGCTCTCCCCCTGCCTTCCCTTTCTCTCATGGAGGGAGTGGAGAAGTCCCTTTCTCCATCAGGAGCTGGCTAGGTTCGGATCCTGAGTTCTCTAGTCTCTACTCTTTTCCTCCCCCTACCCTGGCCGCCTACCAGCTCCCTCCCACTCCAAGGCCAGCAGTGACTTTGCTCCAAGACTCCCCCTACTTCCAGAACTGCCTCTCGGTTTCCATAGCAACAGAAAATGTTGGTGGGAAGCAAAAATGCTGAACTGCTGGGGCTGGGAGGAGGAGGTGAAATGTGGGCCTCTCTGGGGGCTGCAGAATGAGGGAGAGGGGGGCACTCAGGTGACAACTGGGGAGAAAGAAGCCAGGTGAGGAGCCCACAGAGCACAGAAGGACAGGGAGGCTCAAGGGGAAGGTGCGTTGGCAACCGGAAATCACTTATATTAGAAAAATGAATGAGGAGGAAATAATAGGAAAAAGGACTTAGAAAAACTAATGCAGAAATTTTTGTGCATATACAAAATATATAAGTGAATGTTTGGGGGTGAAGCTAGGTGTAAAACCCAGGATAGATGATTGATTTCAAAGGTGAGTGGTGAAAGGAAATGAGTGTAGTGGCAGAAACAAGGGTCTTAGAGCTTATAAATAACAACATATAACAATTAAAGTAATGACAATGTACTGGGACTTGAAAATTGACTCCTCTGCTTACTAGTCGTGTGTAACTTATCTTCTCTGAGTCTTGTGTGTGCTCAGTTGTGTTGGACTCTGCCATAAGATGGACTATAGCCTGCCAGGCTCCTCTGTCCATGGGATTCTCCAGGCAAGAATACTGGAGTGGGTTGCCATTTGCTTCTCCAGGGGATCTTCCTGACCCAGGGATGGAACCTGAACCTCCCATGTCTCCTGTATTGGCAGGTGGATTCCTTACCACTTATGCCACCTGGGAAGCCCTGTTTGCCCCTATGTTTGCTTAGCTACTAAAAGAGTCATTAGCATCTGCCTCAAAAAGATGTTGTGGGGATCAAGTGAAATGAAGCACATGACGTAGTCACTTGTAGTAGGTAAGGTTAGCTCTATTTCTCTAACCATTGTTCGAGGTTGAGGAATGGTATTTCAAAGAGGACTTGGGGCTGACATTTAAGCTAAAATTCCTTGAGAACTGAGTGTTGTTATGTTTTCTTTGCATATTTGTTTCAGTTTTCTATGTCTTCTAAGTAGATAGCGTCATGATAATATGCACCTGAGATCATGCGTCTTAGCAATTTTTAGTTGTAGCTCTTTCAGGACAAAATTGGGAACCATCCCTTTTCTTCAAATAACTTTTCCATCTGTGCTTTTAACAAAGCCTTCTATGATATTTACTTGTTTCCTCTCCTACTCAGTCACAGTACTGTTGGCCTCATAACCTCTCATTTCTCTCTTCTCCCCTTAGTTCAAGATGTTGCTGCAAAAATAATATTCCGTGTCCACAGTGGTGTTTGTAGCAGTCCATCAACATTTTTTGAATGAGTGTTTTCAGGACTTCTAAGCAAGAACAGCTAGAAAAGTTGTGATTTCATGAGAGATGTCTAGAAGTTGATTTACTCCAGGCTGTCTTTGCTAGTTTAGAAGAAGGATGTCAAATTGCTGCAGAGGCTCTGTTCCTCCATGTCTCTCTGTCCTGATGTTGGGACAATAATAGCAATGATGATGAGTGATGCTGGAACTTGCTGTTTCAAGTGCTTTAGGTACATGGACTCATAAATCTCATCTTAACCCTGTGGGATTAGTATGCAGTTGTTATTATTATGCCTATTTCCACAAGTGGAAACTAAAGCACAGAGACATTAAGAAATTTACCCAAGGTAAGATACCTTACAAGCCTCAGGGCTAGGAATTGAATCTAGGCAGAGTCTACTCTTTTAATCATTGCACTGTGGTACTTCTCTATGGAAGAAATATCTGGGTTCCTTTAGGAACTGTGGCTTGATGATATTATTAGTGCTTTTTAGAGGCGACTGCTTTTTCCTCACTTGGTATCATTTAATGATTAAAGTAGAAACATGTGACTGTGACCCTGCCTTCCATTTAAAGAAGTATACTGAGGCCACAGATTTATCTTTTTTCCTCATAGATCCCAGTGAAAATCTGGAAAAGGAATAACAATGTTTTGATCTCACAGCAATGAAGATAGCTGGCAAAAAGCTATGTAAGAGGCTTCAATAAGTCTCCAGAAGTCAGAAAGAGCATGGAAAAGGCCTGGATGGTGCAGTGAGGTGGAGGTAGCTTTAGCCTCGGGAGGGGGGTTCCCTGAATCAAAACAGGAGCCCGAGTCACCCACCAGTACCCTTGAAGTTCCAATTTGAGATAAGGATGGTAGGATGAAGGAAGAGATAGAGGGATGGTATGGAGAGGGAGGTGGGAGGGAGGGGGGTTCAGGATGGGGAACACGTGTACACCTGTGGCGGATGCATGTTGATGTATGGAAAAACCAATATAATATTGTAAAGTAAAAAAAATAAAAAAATAATAATAAAAGGAAAAAAAAAAAGAGAATGAGGAATGGATAGAAAATGGGGATAAACTGATGGTCCGTGTGTGGAACAGTTGCATTCCTACGCCAATGTACACCAGCCCCCCATTCCATGTCAGGCATTTATCTCTCCCTGCAGACCAGAAGGAAAACAGTCACTTATTCTCTAAAGGCATCTAAAAATCCTTCCTGGGAAAAACTAGAGCAGTTAGTGGGGTGGGATTTGGGACAGCCCGTTCATTGTAGGAACACCCTATTCACTCCAAAGTGAACCTGGAAGTAAAACAAACACACGAACACAAAGGGCCTCTGCACACAGAGCTTCCGGTTTGTCTTTCCATCGCCTCTTCCTGAAATGTGAACAGAAGACCATAAGCTGCCAGTCACTGATGACTATGTACTATGACTGAGTTAAAAACAAAGCACAGTCAAAAAATTAACTCCGGAAGTAGTTTCTAGTGATCAAAACCATCCCCAAGAAAGAAATGCAAAAAGGCAAAATGGTTGTCTGAAGAGGCCTTACAAATAGCCGAGAAAAGAAGAGAAGTGAAAGACAAAGGAGAAAAGGAAAGATATACCATCTGAATGCAGAGTTCCAAAGAATAGCAAGGAGAGATAAGGAAGTCTTCCTCAGTGATCAATACAAAGAAATAGAGGAAAACAACAGAATGGGAAAAACTAGAGATTTCTTCAAGAAAATTAGAGATACCAAGGGAACGTTTCATGCAAAGATGGGCACAAAAAAGGACAGAAATGCTATGGACCTATCAGAAGCAGAAGATATTAAGAAGAGGTGGCAAGAATACACAGAAGAACTATACAAAAAAAGATCTTAGTGACCCAGATAACCACAATGGTGTGATCACTTACCTGGGGCAAAGCATCCCGGAATGCAAAGTCAACTAGCCCTTAGGAAACAGGACTACGAACAAAGCTAGTGGAGGTGATGGAATCCCAGCTGAGCTATTTCAAATCCTAAAAGATGATGCTGTGAAAGTGCTGCACTCAATATGCCAGCAAATCTGGAAAACTCAGCAGTGGCCACAGAACTGGAAAAGGTCATTTTTCATTCCAAACCCAAAGAAGGGCAATGGCAAACTAATGCACAATTGCATTCATTTCACATGCTAGCAAAATAATGCTTAAAATACTTCAAGCTAGGCTTCAATAGTATATGAAGCAAGAACTTCCAGATGTAGAAGCTCAATTTAGAAAAGAAAAAGGAACCAGAGATCAAATTGCCAACATCCATTGGATCATAGAAAAAGCAAGAGAATTCCAGAAGAACATCTACTTCTGCTTCATTGACAATGCTAAAACCTTTGACTGGGTAGATCACAACAAATTGTGGAAAATTCTTAAAGAAATGGGAATACCAGACCACCTTACCTGCCTCCTGAGAAATTTGTATGCAGGTGATTAAGCAACAGTTAGAACCCGACATGGAACAACTGGCTGGTTCCAAAATGGGAAAGGAGTATGTCAAGGCTGTATACTGTCAGCCTGCTTATTTAACTTATATGCAGAGTACATCATATGAAATGCCAGGCTGGATGAAGCACAGGCTGAAATCAATATAGAGGGGAGAAATATCAATAACCTCAGATATGTAGATAACACCACCATTATGGCAGAAAGCAAAGAGGAATTAAAGAGCCTCTTGATGAAGGTGAGAGAGTAGAGTGAAAAACATGGCTTAAAACTCAACAAAAAACTAAAAAATCATGGCATCCGGTCTCATCACTTCATGGCAAATAGATGGGGAAACAATAGAAACAGTAACAGACTTTATTTTCTTGGGTTCCAAAACACTGCAGCCATGAAATTAAAAGAAGAAAAGCAATGACAAACCTAGACAGTGTATTACAAAGCAGAGACATTACTTTGCCTACAAAGGTCCGTATAGCCAAAGCTATGGTTTTTCCACTAGTCATGTATGGATGTGAGAGCTGGACAATAACAAAGACAGCACTGAAAAATTGATGCCTTTGAACTACAATGCTGGAGAAGACTCTTGAGAGTCCCTTGGACAGCAAGGAAATCAAACCAGGCAATCCTAAAGGAAATCAACCCTGAATATTCATTGGAATAACATTCTGAGGCTGCACCTCCAATACTTGGCCACCTGATGTGAAGAGCTGACTCGTTGGAAAAGACCCTGATGCTGGGAAAGATTGAAGGCAGGAGGAGAAGGCAATGACAGAGGATGAGATGGTTGGATGACATCACTGACTCAATGGACATGAGTTTGAGCAAACTTCGGAAGACTGTGAAGGACAGGGAAGCCTGGCGTGTTGCAGTCCATGGCGTTACAAACAATTGGACATGACTGAGCAACTGAGCAACAAAAACAGTAGTTTCAAGAAGAGAATTTCAGAATAAAAACAACTAACCTCTAATTGGTATACCCTGACAGGTTCAAGACAATATTACATATAAGGATAAATAAAAGGGTGCCATGAAAAAGGAATAGAGAAGAAAGGGATTTGGGAAGTTAAACATATTATTGCCAAAATTTTAAAAAGTCAGCTTAAACATTGAACTCGACCTCTTAGAGTATAAGACAAAAATAGAAATAGATGGTAAATATGAGAGAAAGGATAAGAGACATTGAGAAACAGTTGAGGAAATCCGATATTTGGCCAATAGGAATTTCTGAAAAGGCAACAGAATAGGTGAAGGGATAGGAACAATCAAAGAAGTAATGGAAGAAGATGTCCCACTTTATATATAAAGTGCTTAAAAAGTGTGGAACAGATGAAAAAGACACCCACTTAGTCACATGTTGATGACACATTGGGACACCAAAGATAAAAAGAAGATCCTGAAAACTTTCAGAGAGGGAAAAAGGTCATCTGTAAAGGAACTAAGTCTGACTTACCCACAACCACATCAAATGCTACAAGACAAAGAAGCAATGTCTGCCAAGCTCGAGAAATATCAGATTCAGTCTAGAATTACAAACTAAATCACAATATTCATCTGTGGGGGCATCAATATTCATGCTGTGGGGGCATGAAATAGACATTTTTAGATTCACAAGGGCTTAGAAATTCACCTCTCCTGTATTTCTCAGTTATTTCTTTTTTTTAAAGTTATTTGAGTGCGTGCTCCAGCAATATGAGAAATCAAATCAAGAAAAAGGAAAATATCCAAGAAACAGTGGATTGGATTCAGGGGTACAGTAAAGAGTTCCAGAATGATGAATGTGAGGCAGTCCCACAGAATGAGTTCAGCTTGGGACAGGAGGGTTTCCTGGGAAAAAGAAGTTCCAAAAAATAAATAGTATGATAAAGACTGGAAAACCCAGGGACAATATAAAGGCAGAAATGCACGAGAATGGAAAAGTAATCAGAAGTGACAAGGAAAAGGAAACAGTTGTTAGAAACAAATGAAAGGTAAGTTCTAGGATAGCTGTCACGTTTCTAGCTGAGATAACTGCATGAGTGTGAATGGTGTATGGTTTGACTGTCATCATCATGACCAACCTCATCATGGTTGGAGTAGGACCATGGTTTCATCCCTGATAAGCAGTCCCACACCCAGGAGTGGTATGGAGGCAGAGAAATACTGGAATTCAATGTACTGCTACAAGCCTGGACAACAGCAGAGCACTTCAGCAGGGACCACCAGAAAGCATAGCTTCTTTCCCTGTTTTGCTGGTCACACTTGGGTCTCTAGGATTATGTGGTGACAACAGAAGCCAATACTGATGGAAGTGGAATTTCATTCTGGCTCTGGCATGGAGTCAAAACTAGGTTGATTTAAAACATAAAAAGTGATGTTTCAGAGCATGTGATTCTGTGGGCTATGATTTGGCCTGTGAATCTATTGGGAACAGGGACACATAGAGAGAGAAGAGACGACGATATAAGTTAGCTAAATCCCCACTCTCATATCAAGATGTCAGTTAATGATATCTAAAGCTGAGGAGGCAGAAAGAAGGGCATATGCATATCATACGGAGATGAACTCCCGAAGGACTAACTACAGAAACATTTAAAGTATCTACTTCTGGAGAGTAGGGCCACGAGTGGGGCGAAGAGGGCAAGAAATTGTTTGTATTTACATTTTATTGGCACATTTGTTTTGATTTTAAAATAGATGTATATATGTATTACTTCCGGAGAAGGCAATGGCACCCTACTCCAGTACTCTTGCCTGGAAAATCCCATGGATGGAGGAGCCTCGTAGGCTGCAGTCCATGGGGTCGCTAAGAGTTGGACACGACTGAGCGACTTCACTTTCACTTTTCACTTTCATGCATTGGAGAAGGAAATGGCAACCCACTCCAGTGTTCTTGCCTGGAGAATCCCAGGGACGGGGGAGCCTGGTGGGCTGCCGTCTATGGGGTCTCACAGAGTCAGACACGACTGAAGTGACTTAGCAGCAGCAGCAGCAGCATGTATTACTTCAAAAATTTTTTTCAAGTGTGCATTCTCTTCTGTCAATCTCACTGTCTGAATTCCCCTGCTTCCGTGTTGTTGTTTAAATTGTCTTTATGCCTATTGTAAACCATCTTCTGGAAGAGGGTGAGATAAATAAAATAATTAACCAGTCACGGGCATCCACTCATCCATTTACTCAACCTCTTTCTCTTTTTCATTTCCGAGAGTGCTCTCTAGGACACAAGGGAGGGAGATTCTATTTAGCGCTACTGTTGTCTTGGTTGTGGTATAGCAGGAAGCAGAGAAGCCCTAATTTTTAGCATCTAGACTTCAGTTCTGAAGACTGCTATTGAAATGGTAAACTCTGATTACAGCTTTGAAAGTGCACTGTTTTCCCTGAGCTACAGAACAACCTTCTGAATTAGTATTAATAAAATGCTTTTCAATGGGATCTCTGACACCAGAAGTTGCCGATGTAATTACCATGCCTGGACTTGGCCTTGTCAGGCAGCACAGATAATCACCTTCAGTCCCCAGGCTGATGATTAACCAGTCAGTCAACTGGCACTGAATGCTCACTAGGAGGTTCTGTGGGGGTGACAGAGAAGGAGAAGACCCTGCAGTGACCTTTCCTTGAGGCATTCCAAACAGCAAGGGCTAAGGGTGCAGGGGGAGAAGGAAAGCAGATATCCACATGCATCAGAAGACAGAAATAAATAAACACATCATTCCCAGTTACACAGAGCAGGCCCTGTACATCCAAGCTGGAGTAGAATAAAAGTAGTCTCTCCCCCATCTGGCTAATGTTGACCTCTCAGGTTTTATGTGTGTTCCTTTTTTTTTTTTTTGCCCCTGCACCCCACCTGGACCCAAACACCACTAGATATTGCTCTGAGTGCCTCTGTGATAATTACATGCTGTGAAGGCAATGGCACCCCACTCCAGTACTCTTGCCTGGAAAATCCCAGGGATGGGGGAGCCTGTTGGGCTGCCGTCTATGGGGTCGCACAGAGTTGGACACGACTGAAGCGACTTAGCAGCAGCAGCAGCAGCCACTTGCCCGAGAGGATGCTCTATTACTCAGTCTTTGTCAGGCTGTGCATCTTCCCAGTCTGTTCAGAGTTAGTATAAACTTGACCTCTTTTACAGAGCCTTGACTGAGTCACTCATTTTGAGGGCCACCACTATACTCTGAATTGGAGAAGGAAATGGCAACCCACTCCAGTGTTCTTGCCTGGAGAATCCCATGGACGGAGAAGCCTGGTAGGCTGCAGTCCATGGGGTCGCACAGAGTCGGACACAACTGAAGCGACTTAGCAGTAGCAGCAGCGCTATACGCTGAATGAAAATTCCAATCAGTTACAGTGCCACAGGAATTTGTCTGTTTTCATGTATGCTTCTCCAGTAGATTCTTAGCATCATGAGAGGAGGGAATGGGTATATTATTCATTTCAACAGAATTAAAATAATTAACATATAAAAATACTTAGAACAGTGTCTGAATATAAGCATTATGTGAGTGTTATTATTATTATTAATGTCAGGTTTTGTATTTAGGAGCCCTAGCATAATATCTTCACATGAAAATGGCAGCTAGGCAAATGTTTCCTCCTTTGAATTCTTGGAACATGTCAAATAAGCTGAGTTTTAGAAAGGAGGAGGTGATAGGTATTTTTGGCAGTGGTCATGATTCCAGTGTGAAAGTGAGGATGATTTCTTTAGATATTGATAGCTGAGAGCTATGAATATCTTTGAAGAAGCAAAGGATGTAACAAGTGAATAAATTTAGTTTCAGAGGATATGGGGATATTCAAGATGATAAGAAACTACTAAAAAACATTTGCTATTGGCTTTGACGGTATACTCTCCCTCAGAAAGAGGGTCTTATTTGGAGAAACACCTAATGCAACTCAAGTGAGTTTGTTTCCTTCAGCATTATCTGGAAATAGAAGGCAAGTTGGTCAGACAGATGTTTCCATGCTCATCCTCCCTTGCTATCTGCATGTGTGATGCGCACGTGTGTGCTGCCATCTGGGTGAGACTATCTGGGCAGAGTGATGGATCATTAAGCTGTCTCTCCATATGGTGAATGTGCAGTATCTGAACCATGATTTCACAAGGTAGGTAATGCTTTAATTCAGAGAGGCATTGCATGATCCCTAGGATGGTTGCCAAATCAGTACCTGTTTTGTTCTTTAAATACTGTATGCATTTTGCAGTCTTATATCCTTTGTTGATGATTCCATTGGTCCCATTTTCACTGTTTACACAATCCTGCCCAAGTCCACTTCCTCCAGAGAGTCTGCCCTGATCACGCCAGCTCATCAACATCTCTTCCTTCTCATGACTTAGAGAAATTAATAGATTCTAACACTTATTTTTCCCACAGTTGCATTCTATGCTATGAAAACATTTACACTGTTGTCCTTTATTACTATTTGAATGTGTATTGCTATTTAGCTGCTAAGTATGCTAGTCTTAGTTCCCTGAATAGACTGTAGGATCTTTAACAAGAGCCTATTGTATGCCTCTCTGTAGTCTTGACCACAATTAGCACAGTTTGATGAGTATATTTGGTACTCAATAGGTGTTTCCTTAGGAATGAATGAATAAATCTCCAAGGAATCCATTCAAAAAGATTTTCCTGGGAGCCCCTTCACAAATGTTCATCTATGTTCCACTCTAGTTCATCAACAGATGTTAAAGTGTAAAAGATTCATATCTGAAACATAAATTTATATTGCAAAATGCTACAGTGTTCAAAGTTTGCATTGGTTAATATACTTCATCAGTTAGTCAGTCAGTCAGTTCAGTAGCTCAGTTGTGTCCGACTCTTTGCAACCCCATGAATCGCCGCACGCCAGGGCTCCCTGTCCATCACCAACTCCCAGAGTTCATAGTATTTCTTAATATACTTTATAGTCTGGATGCAAGTTTAGGTTAGTCATCCTTGAGAAAGTGAAAGTGAAAGTGAAGTCGCTCAGTCGTGTCCCACTCTTTGTGACCCCATGGACTGTAGCCTATCAGGCTCCTCCATCCATGGGATTTTCCAGGCAAGAGTGCTGGAGTGGATTGCCATTTCCTTCTCCAGGGGATCTTCCCGACCCAGGAATCGAATCTGGGTCTCCAGCATTGCGGGCAGACGCTTTACTGTCTGAGCCACCAGGGAAGCCCATCCTTGAGAACAAAGCTACAAAACTCTAGAGTATTCAAATATTCACATATAAATTAATTACCACAATTTGATCGACCATAGTTAAGGAAACATTTTATTGCTGTGAGCAGGTGGGTGTCCTTCAGTGTGTTTCTTAGGGAAAGCGCTAAATGCAATCTGGTTCCTTGGAAGTCCCACTGTACTCTGCCATTGGCATATGCTACTGTGTGGCCATTAAGTCCGAAAGGCTCAGTTCTTTGAGTGTACATGTGGTTGATTAATTGTGAGTTACAGTGACATAACTTTCCAATATACTTTAGAGTTGAATAAGTTACCTTATTCAACATAAGGTCACTGAGATAGGTGGGTTATGGGTATTTGGGATGTTTCTAGCATAATTCATAGAAGCTTTTCCTTTGTATCCCATGTATTATGAGGGCAAGAGCTATGAGGACTTTCAGCAATTTCTGTGTATCATTGTGCTGTCAATAATTCCAAAGTGGCTTGCCAGCTAAATGGAACAGGCACTCTGGTCACCATCATGATTCATTGCCTACTGAAAGCACGCAGCTAGCCTTAAGCTACTTCTCACCACAGCCCTATGAATCAGGCAGTGCTAGCTCCTGTTTGAAGTGGGGAAACTGATGCTCAGGGAGGTTAAGTGACTAACCCACTATCTCACACCAAGTACGAGAAGGAGTCAAACTATGAAAGCAGTTCTGTAGCTTAGAGCACAATTGTCTTTCTAATTTCTTTTGAGCATGATGATTAAAAATCTCAAATAAGCCCTCAACATGGCCCTGTAATTCTACTCCATTTTCTTTATAAATTTTCTTTCCTACTTTTTGAAATTACTCTTTCATATCTTCTCTATCTTCAAATCTTCTATGCCAATGTCTTATAAGTTAGAAAATAGAAGCCATTGGAAGGAACATAGCCCTATCTATATTCTCATCATCCTATACACTAATCATTAGAATACCCATTCTCTCTGTCTTTCCTCCTACTACAATAGGAATGTCTCCATCAAAGACACTTCTTCCCTTTGTCTCTGAATCCAAAAACATCTCACCTTTATTCATTCAGTCAATCCCTCCTTTTCTCCAATATCAATAGCTCCCTTTCTACCTGATCATTTATTTTAGTAGCCAAATGTGACTCTAGTCTCTCCTGTTTTAAAAAAAATCTTCCCTTTAGACATAGACATAGAGAATGAACTTGTGGACATAGCAGGGAAATGAGAGGGTAGGACAAATTGAGAAAGTAGCATTAACACATATACACTACATATGTAAAACAGATAACCAGTGGGAAGCTGCTGTATAACACAGGGACCCAGTATGGCTAGACCTAGAGGGGTGGGATGACCTAGAGGGTAGGATGGGAAGGGGGAGGGAGGCAATATATATAGAGAGGGAAGGGATATACATATATATAATTATATATATATATATGAAATTATATATATATATATATAGAGAGAGAGAAATTTGTATGCAGGTCAGGAAGCAACAGTTAGAACTGGACATGGAACAACAGACTGGTTCCAAATAGGAAAAGGAGTTCGTCAGGCTGTATATTGTCACCCTGTTTATTTAACTTATATGCAGAGTACATCATGAGAAACGCTGGACTGGAAGAAACACAAGCTGGAATCAAGATTGCCAGGAGAAATATCAATAACCTCAGATATGCAGATGACACCACCCTTATGGCAGAAAGTGAAGAGGAACTCAAAAGCTTCTTGATGAAAGTGAAAGTGGAGAGTGACAAAGTTGGCTTAAAGCTCAACATTCAGAAAACGAAGATCATGGCATCCGGTCCCACCACTTCATGGGAAATAGATGGGGAAACAGTGGAAATCGTGTCAGACTTTATTTTTCTGGGCTCCAAAATCACTACAGATGGTGACTGCAGCCATGAAATTAAAAGACGCTTACTCCTTGGAAGGAAAGTTATGACCAACCTAGATAGCATATTCAAAAGCAGAGACATTACTTTGCCAACAAAGGTTCGTCTAGTCAAGGCTATGGTTTTTCCTGTGGTCATGTACGGATGTGAGAGTTGGACTGTGAAGAAAGCTGAGCACTGAAGAATTGATGCTTTTGAACTGTGGTGTTGGAGAGGACTCTTGAGAGTCCCTTGGACTGCAAGGAGATCCAACCAGTCCATTCTGAAGGAGATCAGCCCTGGGATTTCTTTGGAAGGAATGATGCTAAAGCTGAAACTCCAGTACTTTGGCCACCTCATGCGAAGAGTTGACTCATTGGAAAAGACTCTGATGCTGGGAGGGATTGGGGGCAGGAGGAGAAGGGGACGACAGAGGATGAGATGGCTGGATGGCATCACTGACTCGATGGATGTGAGTCTGAGTGAACTCCAGGAGTTGGTGATGGACAGGGAGGCCTGGCGTGCCGCGATTCATGGGGTTGCAAAGAGTCGGACAAGGCTGAGTGACTGATCTGATCTCATCTGATATATAATTATGACTGATTTGAATTGTTGTACAGCAGAAAACAACACACCATTGTAAAGCAACTATCCTCCGATTTAAAAAAAAAAAACCTCTTTGACTCCCAAATCACTCTTTAGCTACTTGCTTATTTCTGTGTTTCCATTCTCAGCAAAACTTCTTTCAAGAGTTGTCTATTCTACCACTTCTTCAATCCAATGTAATATGGCTTCTGTGCCTCTTATTCCACTGAGCGTGCTCTTGTCAAGCTCTCAGGGGCCTCTATGTTACCAAATCCAGTGGTTATCTTTCCAGCCTCATCTCACTTGATCTCTCATCATCATTCTACCCAATTAGTTGCTTTTTTTGTGGGACAAGTTTTGGGGGAAAGATCATTCCACTTTCAGATACTTTGAAGTCTCAATATAGTATAAGAGCAGAAAACTTTTGTCTTTGTTAGTATAAGCGAAGTCACCTAAGGTGAATGTGTGGAGTGAGAGGAGAAGAGGGAAAGAGCTGAATCCTGGGGGACACACAGAGGCAGGGGGATCTACAAAGGAGCCAGAGAGGCAGTGGTTGCTGGGGTAGGAGGCGCCAAGGATATAGAAGCCAGGCAGAAAAAGCGTGGTCAGCAGAGACCAAGACCACAGAAATATGAAGTCAATAAAGCCTGGAAAGAGTGTGCTGTATTTGGCAATTCGGAGTTAATTAGTCACCACTTAAAAATAATTTCAGGATGCTGACAGATGCGAATTGTATTGAGGCCTGATTGTATTGAGTAGAAGGGGAAGCTAAAAAGTGTAGATATTTCTTATGAGAAGGTTGGCGATGAACGGAGGACATGTAATCAGGAGAAGCATTTAGGAAAGACACAGCACTGAGGGAGGGTTTCGAAAAGAAATCAGGTTATATCTGAGCTTGTTCAGAGATTGCCGAGAAAAAGGCTTACCTAATGCCAGACCACTATGCTAGAACTGAAAGTAGAATTAATTTTGCCCCCTCCATTAATTGAGAAAATATATTTGTAAGAGTTTTAAAGACTATGAAGTGTGATGATATTTAATATGGTATTTTTATTTCCACTGTTTCATAACTATTTACCAGAAAGTAAGCACATCACATTTTTTAAAAACTATGTAACTTTCCCTTCATCCCGTTTCCTGTCAATCATTTAGCAGTTTTTAAATGACTTAATTGGTATGAATGGCTTCTGTGCATTTCATTTTGACAGAGTAAGGGATTTCTGTAGTTGGTGTTGGCAAGCCTGTATGTCCCTTGTTCCTTGTTCCGAGCTAACTGACAACTGGGTGGGTTATATAGCTATAAAGGCCTAACAAATACCAAACGCTCATTTCCTTCTTCACAGGGTTACCTGTTTCTGATAAAAATGAGCAATACAACTCCTGTCAAAGAAAAATGAGATATTTTAGATTCTAGGTCTCCTATTCCAAGATCTCCTTCAAAACTCTGGAAGGACAAACCTTATTCTTCCTGCCAACCATCTAAACAGACATTGGCTTATAAACTCAAGATGTTTCACAATGCTTTGGTTATGAATCTTAGTCATTTTTGCTCAGTCTGACAGAAGGTAAAAGTTTAACCACCTGAAATTTAATTCTGTTAACTCAAAGGGCAGAAATCAATGATCTGATACTCAGAAGCCTATGTTAATAATTCATTGCATTTTTCTCTCCTCCTAAGGTACTTCTATAAGCAGAGTCACAGGGGCTCTTTACTCTTTCAGCTCATACGCTCTTAAATGAATGAATAGTTCCCAATGTCTATGATGTGCATGGTACATACAGACCAGACTAGGAAGTCAGGGACATGCAAGCAATGCCCTGTAAGATGTTTCTATGTCTCTCTCATGTGCGTTTTCTTGTGGATAAAAATTTGTAGCCATTTATAATCATATTCATTACTTCTTAGAAAAGCTGTAATAAGCCTTCCATTTTCATTATATCCAAAAGATGTAATCATATCTTCCATGAACATTGCTCCCGTTTCATGTAGCGTCTCTTGCATGCAAGGAATGAATCCTATGGAGAAGGTCTCGTGGTCTGAGGTCAAACTCAGAGGTATACCTTTATTTTTATAACCCTGTGTGGCAGGAAATTTCCTTAATGAAGACTGCCTACTCTCTGCATGAGGCAAGATTTTTCTTCTCTCTTACCTCTTCTTGGTTCTCCTCTGAATCATCATCCCCTGTATCACCCCAAGAATCAAAAATGCTCATGCTATTTTTGTGTGTCCAGAACCCATACTTCCTCATCTTGCCCACATACATTGCCTCAGCGACTCTTACTGAAAATGTCTTCCCTTTAGACTCAAATTGACCTGGGTTTGAATCTTGAGTGCACGGGGCCAGATAGTTAGTCTCTGAATAAGTAACTTTTGGACTTCCTGGTGGTCCAGTGGTTGAGAGTCCACCTTCCAATGTAGTGGACATGGGCTCATTCCCTGCTCCAGGAAGATTCCACATGCTTGAGCCCGTGCACCGCAACTACTGAGTCTGCACTCTAGAGCCTGTGATCCGAAACCACTAAGCCTACACACCAAAGCTACCGAAGGCTGTGCCCCCTAGAGCCTGTGCTCTGAAGCAAGAGAAGCCACCACAGTGAGAAGCCTGTGCACTGCAACTGCAGAGCAGACCACATTCGCTGCAACTAGAGAAAGCCCATGCGCAGCAGTGAACACCCACAGCAGCCACATTTTGTCATTTTTTAAAACCGGAATAACACTACATACTTTATAATATTTGTGAGAGAGGGAAATACAATACATGGAAAAAAGTATTTAACAAGTTATTGATTAATGGCAGTTATATTATTAAATTGCTTATATTTTCTTTCCTTTCTATAAAACACAACTTTTGTTTAATCACCTATTCCTTTGGCATATCTCTATCAGATAGACATCAACTATAAGGATGACAAACAAATGAACATTTTTTGTAAATGTGATTTATTTAGGGGCCAACAGAGGTTGCAAAGTAAAATGGAAAGACTGTAGGGCTAGAGAGGTAGGAAGCTCTTGGTTCTGGCTTTGCTGGTTCTCATATTAACTAAAACTAAGTAAGCTATCAGGAAGATCGCATTTGTCATTGATGAAAGAGTAATATCAGATTCTTTAGACATTTTAAATTTCACATAAACCTCAAGTAGGTTGACTTTGATTCAATTAAGCAAATATCTACTGAGTAACCATTATGCACTGTGTTTGGCAATGTGAGGTATAATAAAGGATGCATATTCATACATTCTTACTGAGAACTGCTATTGGTTGGATTATGTCCCTTCCTCAAATCCTTATGTTGAAGTATTAACTTCCTAGTACCTCAGAATGTGACTTTATCTGAAGACAAGGTTTTTACAGAGATAGTCGAGTTAAAATGAGGTCCTTAGGGTGGACCTGAATGCAATATAACTGGTGTCCTTATAAGAGGAGGAACTGGACAGACACACACAGAGGGAAGACAGTGTGAAAACATGAGGAGAAGACAGCCGTCTTTGCAAAACCAAGGACAGAGGGATAGAGCACATACTCCCCTCAGAGCTGTCAGAGGAAGGACCCACCCCTGCTGACACCTGCTGACATACTGGACTTGCAGCCTCCAGAACTGTAAGACGATATATCACTGTAGTCCATTCCCTCCAGTGTGTGGCAGCCCCAGAAAATTCATGCAAGAACCAGCTATGTGCTAGTGACTGGGAAGGTAACGTTGAACCAGACACTGTTATCTCCTAGGGGAAGGGGTCAGATGATTCCACCGTAGATGATAAGCAGGGTGCCATGAGAGGCTGCTGAAGAATAGTTGAGCAATATGAATTTGTTTTAAAGGGTCTACAGAAGGAAACTCTGAGTCAAATTTTGAAGTAAGAGTTACTCAGGCTAAACCTAAGTGCAAGAAAGTATTGTTCTGAGCAGAGAACTGTGTGTGCAAAGGCATGGATCTGTGAGCAAGTGTGGCACAATTAAGACTATAATAATTAAACCCATCTTAAGATGGGTAAGAGGTGAAGCTGAAGGGGTGGGCAGGGTCCAGATCAGTAGAGGAAGTCTCCGCAGAGCAAGCAGAAAGACTAAGGCCTTAAGGAACAAGTCTTGAATAGGGAATAGGGAAGAAATAGGCTATGTTAGGCAGGAAGGAAATCATGAACAGAGAAAGGAAGATATGTATTTGTTTGGCAGTGAGAGTTCTGGTCTTGGTAAAACAGAGGTCCTCTGGAGAGGCAGTGAGGAAGAGAAAGAAAAGTAGGAAGAAATGAGATGAAGAGGTTCCTTAAAGGACTAGAAATAGGCCAAGCTTCAAGGGCTCGAAGGGCAGGGCCCTTGTTCTGTTCAGTGTTTGCAATCTAACAGGGGCTCTGTATACATTCACTGAATGAATGAAGGGAGGAATGATGAAACAGTATGGTTTTAGTGAATTGAATAGGAACTTTTAAGTCAAAGCAGTTTGGTTTTAAACTCTAGGTGCTGCTTGGCAGTTTTTAAAACTTTCTGAATCTCATTATCTTCATTATTCAGTTCAGTTCAGTTCAGTTCAGTCGCTCAGTCATGTCCGACTCTTTGCAACCCTATACTGATAGGAAGATGTGAGAGTTACATGAGTATAATTTATATAATATATGAAACTAAATAAAACTTAAAAATGTCATCCAATCAATATTTACTAAGAAGCTACTATATGCCAGGCCCTGGGTTAGGCTTTAGGAATACAAAGATAAATAAGACCCACTTTCTGCCTCTTAGGATCTCACTTTCTAGGGTGGAAAGCAGACATCTGAACAGATAACATAATTGCAATGAAATATAATAAGCCCTAGCTTAGGGCTAAGAAAAGGATGCCAGAGGTGCACAGAGAAAGGGCAGTTGTGCTAGCTAGATGACAAAATGGCATTAGGGAATACTTCTTGGAGGACGTGATGCTTAAGCTCAATCAGTGCTACACAATGAACAATGCTGTAAAATGAGGTGACGAGGGAAGAGAAAGGAATTCCAAACAGAGGGACTAGAAGGCTTCCTCTGCAGCTGTGTTTTTCTAGTTCTTATGCCTGTGTAGTTCCCTTACTGAAAATATACTCCAGCCTGGTTGGTTAGAGCAAAACCCCCCTTTTGCTCTTGACAGACTCCTGAAGACTGGATCTTGTTCTGAATATCCTCAGCTATTGGCTGGGATCTCTTTAAATCAAACAGGCTCTCAGAAACCTTATTGGAGCCACCTGCCTGATTCCTTGCTCCCTTTCTCCTTCCTTTTCTCCTTTCATCAAACATTTACTGTGTCTATATGTGTAAGTCAGAGGTTGTACTTGGAGATGCAGAGGATCAAAGAATTTTTCTAACTCTCAAGAAATTAAAAATCAAGTGCAAGGGCAGCAAATGATGGCCTATTGACTAGATCTGCCTCTTTTTTTGTAAATAAAGTTATATTTGAACACAGTCAGGTCCATTTATTTGTATATTATCTATGGTCACTTTCATGATGAAATAGAAAAGTCGAATACTTGCAACACAGACCATATGGCTTTCAAAACCTAAAATATTTACTATCTGGCCATTTATAGAATAAGTTTGCCACCTCCGTTGTAGTGTTTGTGGTGGCAGAGGTGGTGGGGTAGATGAACAAGTAAATAGGGAATATAGCACAGTAAGACAAGGGGAAAGAAGGGTTCCGAACCCATACTTGGGAGGTCAGGCAAGAAGTGACGGCTAAAAGAAGTGACAACCAGGCTAAGATCTAAAGGATAAAAAGGAGTTAAGAGGGGAAGGAAGGTCATTCTTGGCAGAGGTGGCAGCATGTGCAAAGGCCAGGCAATGACAGAAAAATGTCAGTTCTGGAGAACAGTAAAGAGATGAAATAACACATGAGGCTAGAAAATAAGTTGGATCAGGCAGGTCAGAAAGGGTCCTCAATATGAAAGCCACATTAAGGATTTTGTAAATATAATCTCCCATAGGTAATTGAGAATCATTGAAAGATTTTAAGTAGAGTGGGGCTGAAGCAAGGGTGCTAAATATTTGGTACTCAGACATGTATGCGGAAATGTTTATTGAATAGCTAGACAGTACTGGATGCCAGGTAGAAAGCACGGAAGAGTAGGGACAGCTACGGATCTATTAATACAAGAACCGGTGATCTCCCTACTGGGTAGACAAATTGAGCACCACCACCTTGGGAGGCAGAGGAGCCTGGCAGGCTACAGTCCATGGGGTTGCAAGAGTCAGATATGACTTAGTGATTAAACAACCTCACCTTGTGAGGCAGGAGGGTTAGGAGACTAGGAGTGATTGGAAAGGGCAGTGTAACGTTACAGAAACCAAACAAATTTCAGCAAGGGAATAAGTACCAATAAGGAGTGGAGTGAGAATCAGTCATTGAAAGAGGTCAAAGAGAAATGAAGTAAGGAGAAAAAAGAGGGTAGGGGTGGAGATTTGGTAAGAAAGAGGTTACAGCTTACTTAAAAGAGAACAAACTTTGTGGAAGAGCTGGGAAGCAGGCTGGATTATAGGGGTAAATGAGGTGACTGGAGATGAGAAAATCGAGGTCATTGAGAGATCTGTCCATTTAAAGAAGAGATGAAATATGATTGTGGCTGACTTTCTTAAAATCAGTCTGTAATTCAGCAGTTTTAGTAAGTTGTACAATTCATGATTAAATTCTTCATCCCAAAGATCTGGTCATTTGGTGCAATACTGGAGATAAGTATGCAAATATGCTGCATGACTAAATTAAAGGCCGTTACGTGTGAGCATTAGTTAGGAGCGGTAGCTGTAGTAGTGCTTTATTAGAAAATGGGGCAGCATATTTTAATGCTCAAATATGTAATCAGAGTAACTTCTAGGTAGGAGGAAAGGCTTGATTCTCCTTAGAGTCACTGGATTGGAATTGTGACTGCTGTTTTTTCTGAAGGCCATCCATCCTTCTCAGACAGCCATGCCTGCACATGCCCTCATTTCTGACTTTCTGCTCCACAAGCCATCAGTGTCCTTCTAAGGCTAATGAGAGCTACAAGAACAATTAATAGCTCTGCCAGCACCACTATCATACCCTGCATCCTTAAAGAGCTCAAAATATTCAATAACGAGCACAAAGAACATTTCTCCCAGACCTCTCATTGCATTGATTTTACAGGTGAGTAAATCAAGCCATACAGAAGCAAGACAGTGGACACAAGAAGTCTTACTTCAGTCCTCTCTCACAGCACTGCAAGGCTGTTGCCTGTTACATTTGTAATTAAGCTGTTGTCTAGATAAAGAACAACTCCCTCCTGGCTTTGACTTTTGGTTACCAACAGATTTTAAATGCCAATAATTGAAAAAAAAAAGGTATTTTTTCAAAAATGGGTATGTAACTACTGGCCTAAATGAATATGGAGAATTATAACTGCCCTTTCAATATAAAGCCACCTGTTTCAGAAACAGGAAGGCATAGGGAGTGTGGCAGGTATATTTCTCTTATACCCTTAAATCTCAGTAACTTTATAACATTTTCTTAAACAATATTTGAAACAGGAAAACATTGTGAAGGTTCTTAGTCTTATTTTTTAGGGATAATTTATTTTTCTGCTTCCCAAGTTTAACTTCTTACTTGGGTCAAGATATGCTGCTAAGATACTTAAATGGTCAGTTTTATCAGGTCAACTGCAAATGGTGCTCTTATTACAGAAAAGTTATGCAAGAGAGAAGAAAAGAAGTAAGTCTATTAGCATGTAAAATGCACCACAAAAATGAAAAAAAGGTTTGAATTAAATACTTATAAGATCAATCTTGCTCAAATCTTTGGTTCAAATGGATGACTTCCAAGAGCTCTGTGACTCTACTTCTGTGTCTAATAGGCAGTACTCACTTTGACCTTCAGTAAATTCTTTATGAATGCTACCTACTCAAGTGTACAAAAATGCTAATTCACGTAGGGTCCTTGGTATTATTTTTATATCTTATTCTGTATGCATTTTGAAATTTTAATAGTGGTCAAAGCATCTAAGTCAACTGCTAGAAAGCATAGGACGTGCTAAAATAATGAGCTGGTATAATTTCTTTCCCCTTTTGATTAGAGTTTACAAATATGACTGTCTGTTAAAACATGGTGAGGCTAGGGGTCAGTTCTCCAAGTAAGAGAAACTTCTTACTGTAGTCTTTGGATGACAAATCTATCATAACACTGCCAGTGTTTAGATGTTATCAGTATCTATATCTTTCTTTACTCTACTCCATGCTATGATAGATTTTTACCTCTACCATTGCTTACTGTAATTTGCTGCTGAAAAAACAATTCCTGGTAAGTAATATGCTGAAGGATGGTGCTTATATGAAAGGATGAATGACAAGATCCCCATGATATAACATGCGAATACACGTTTGTGTTAGCACATGAAGGAATGTATATGCAATGCTCATGCAAATAATATGGTAGGTCTAAGAGCAATACTGTAACCTGCTTGAGGTCAAAGGTAATACCCTTTAAGGGTTATTGTTATACCCTTAGTAATTTAATTAACAATGCTGTTAGCACATAGGAAATGTTTAAGGAGTGTTTGTTGCATGAATGGATAAAAGGTACTAATGCTCTATGTCCCCACCGGCAGGATGAGGCTTTTAGTCCTTGGCTGGATGTCCATCTATAATAATCTGCTGTGGATCCGGTTTTTATGGGGAGATTTCTGTGTATACTACATTATGCTAGGAGTGCTAGGAATGCAAGGAAATCGAATATTTAGAACTTGGACTCGAAGACCTTCTAGTCTAGTTGGGGAGATAAGATATATTCAAGTGAAAACTTAACTCCCAATCCTGGAGAGTAAATGATGGCATGCCAAATGTAATTTTTCATGCCAAATACAACCCCTACATGAAATCGAGAAAAGAGAGGCTGCTAAGTACTGGAACCCTTAAGAAAAGCTATAGAAACAAGGCAGAAATTGAGTTAGACCTTTGAGGATGAAAGACAGAGAGGAAGGAAAGGAATAGCTGTGAGAGCTGAGGGAGTGTACAAATGAGTATTCATCAGGACAAGAACAGATAGTTTGAGGCTTACATATTAGGAAGCAGCCATTAACACAGGAAAAGACATGATGATGGAATTATATCCAAAAAGAAAGTAAATCATCATGAGCATTTTATACAGTAATCATTTCATACTTAAACTCCTTAGTGAAAAAAAAGTAATGTTGAAAGTCAGACACATCCTATATGTTACAAATTTGGGGAAAACAAGTGGGATATCAGAGGACCATGGCGGCACTCCCAGAGGCTAGTGAGTAGCAGGTAGACATGCTGAAGTAGATGGGAGCTGATAATATGTGACTTCAGAGGGGATGGACAGGTAGAGCGGGGCTTGAACAAGTCTTCAGACAAAGGATTTCTGTGTTGAAGGGACTTTTGCCACATAGATCTAAACTTTCCCAAAGTCTTAAATGTAATTTTGTAGTTATTCTTTGTACCTATTTTCACTTATTTTATATTTTTAAGGACACATAAATGTCCTGTGCAATACTATTCTGCAAACCAGGACCAGATACATAAAGAAAAAGTTTGGAATTTTAACTTTCAGGTATTTTAACAAGATTGATACATAAATAAAATCAAGAATAAGTTTTAAGAGCCCAAAGGAGAAACAATAATGGATAAAAATTTAAAAATAAATGAGTCCTTCTTTTCTAACAAGGTCCTTCTTTTCTGCCTAGGAATTGATGTAAAAAATCTTTATCAAAGTTAATCACAGCTGTGTGGATAAATCATTCATATATTGTGTTTATGTGTAAGAGTATGTAGAACAGTTATTAACAAAAAAATTCGTAAAGCTTTCAATAAATACTTTGAAATTTACTTATATGGACCCTTTGAAACTCATATTCATTATGGAATATTGATTAAATGAAAAATTAACTGTTGAGAATGTTTCCTAAATAAAGAATATCTATGCATGGATGCAGTACAATATTTCAACCAACATTAATTATATCCTTTTGATGTCTCTACTGTCTTGTTCTAAAAAATAAATAAGACCTGCACTATATCATAGTTAATAGGAGTGTGGTGCTTGTTGCTTAGGCAACAGAATGAATAAATGCAGGTCAGAATGTGCTTCAAGAAAAACAAAAGCTAGAATATGATACCGAATGGAGACTAAGCAGGTCCAACAGATTTTTCACCACATTAACGAAACCTATTTCTCAAAGTTGGCTGATCATATTAGTGTACTTTAACTAAGTTCATAATTATGTAAATTAGATTATGGAGATCAATACATAATTTTTATAGAGATAGAAATTGATTTTGTATAATGCTAGTAGCAAATAAATGGTGTATAGCAGCATGCAAAGTGATAATTGTTGACACTGTTTTATGATTTGCTTCATTTCCATAATTAACTCCTCTGAATGATAATTCAAATTTTTAAAATTCTGTCTTGTATAGAAAGTGTTTGATTTTTCTGAATTAACTATGTTTTCTTAATTTCTGAAAAATTATATACAATAATTTGAATTGAAAAAATAAAGTCGAAAGTCTATGGAGAGGATCAGACCTTGGTTTTGTCATATATGTCCAGGATTTTTTTCCTCCTGGATACATTTTGGAGTGTTTATACATATTTTATTCATGAACGCTTTTTTCCAATCTCCAAATGCTTATTGGAAACATGTTTGATTAACCTTTGCATTGGGTTTTCAAAAAGGGATTATATTTACTCCAAAGTGTTTAACATTCAGAGGAAAATTATGCTGAATTAAAATCTTTCAAAGTAGATCAATGATCCAGAGAATCCAAAGACCTAGCTAACTTCTCACGGGACCAGAATAAATCTGGACACAGGTTTGAGGAGTGGGAGTGAAAAAGTCTTATTTCAAGGAGAGATAAGGAGAAAGAATAAAGACATCCAAATGTGCAGTAAATGTAATAGTTTCTCTAATTCTTAGTGTCATCTGTTTAGTGTCCTAAGGCTGTCCTAATTCTACCCAGTCTGTCCTAAGACTCTCACAGCAACTAAAGAAAATTTTATTTCCCCCCCTATTTTGATAGCTATACAATCTGTCTAATCAGTGACAGTATTCTTAGACATGAGAAAAATAATAGTTGCTGCATGTCTCATTATTTAAAAGTGGGTTCATTAAGAGTTTTATGGGTACAATTACTTAGAGCTCATATGTCTCACTACATTGATGCAGCTTAAAAAAAAACAGCTCATGGGACACACATTTTTGGAGAAGCAGAAGTTTAACAGTTTAAATAATCTTCAAATCTACAATAGTCAAGTCAAGCTTGGAGAAAATAATCTAAAATGAAAATAAAAAGACGTGCCTAGCTCTCAGTATAATGTTATCAATTTTATTATTAATAAGCCTCACGTGTAAGCTCCAGTATTTTATTTAGAAATAGCTATTAATTGTTTCTGCAAGCCATTTTGTGCTACATGCCTATGTTAAGTATTTTCTCTCTAAATTAGGAATTAGTAATATGTGTGATGGGACCTTAAAAGCAAAGGAAGGTAATACTGACTGTGACGTAGCTTAACAAGGGAAACTGATGAGCACTGGGGGAGGCATGTGAATGATCACAAAGCTGTGTTATGGGTCTGCACAGTTCCCCATCCTCCTTCCTCACCTATATTCATCACAGTGCGAAGTTTGCACGACCAGCTTTAGACTGCAGGCAGACCAGTATTCAGAAGTACACGAATGTACTTAGTCCATCAGCCTCTCTTTCTAGATATTGACAGTTAATTGATGGAAGTGTTTGTTTTCTACCTAAAATCATAAACAGTACCTTGTTGCTCTTCAATCAGCATGTAAACTAAGCAAAAGCTCTCTACGATAGACCATTCGAATCAGTTTGCTAATGAACTAAAGGTCATCCACACAATTTAAACTCCTTATTGAACAATTATAAGGAAAAAAATGATCTTCATACCATAAACACAACAAATTGTTTAATTAATCACTAAGTGCTGATACCCAAATGAAATATGTTTCAGGAATCTAGAATTAACTGAAGAGTGCTATCATCATCTAACTGGGTATTCTGAGATGACAGATTTATAAAAATCACACAGAGAATGACAGGGAGAATATAAATGTTAATCTTCTTTCACTGCCTATAAATAGTACTCTCACCGGTTCATTCATATAATACACATGTATATGGATGCACATAGATCTCATTTTTCAGCAAGTGCCTATATGTTACACAGTCGGTTCAGTCCTAAGGGCATCCGATTTTCTAATGCAGTTACATATATACAATTGACCAGTTTTGGTGCAAATCAGGCTGCCTCTGAGCCGTGTAAGACACATAAGAAGCAAAGACAGACAAAAGGCAGCTCCGTGGACACAGAGAGCGTCTTACCATAAACTGCACATTGTCAAATCCATTAGCCATCAGGTGGTTCTCGTACTGAGGTAGCCCAATGCTTTCCAACCATTGTCCCACTGTTTGGACAGGGCATCTGGGTCCTGTAAGAGGATGAAGAGGGAAGCGTTTAAGCAGGGAGTAGCCGTCCACGGGGTAATAGCGGTAGTCCTGGGCTGAGAGGTGGCATTGCCACATCATGCTCCTGGGAAAGTTGCTATCAAAGGAGCCCGCCAGCTTGACAGATTAATGTTCTCAGCGAGAGAGCAAAGTCAGAAGTAAAACATAGTTTGCCAGGCAGGCTGTGGAGTATGACTTGATCCTAGCTCCACATTTCTTACATATTAATCTTTACTACCGACCAGTACGTCACACAGCCCCCAAAACCAGGCAGCAGAAGAAGGCATATCAAGCTGTCAGCTTAGGCTGGTCTGCGTTCTGTGTGATTGTTGGAGTACTCCACAATGAGCAATGCACGGCCAGCAGCCAGAATTCTTTTTATCAAGTACTCCTACACTCATCAGTATGCAGCTCCATGCTCCTTGCTCCCCCTCGCTCGCTCCCCTTCATTACCCAGCCCAGGCTACACCTCGCATTTTCAATAATAGCCATCAGATAAGGCAGATTTTTTTTGTCTGCAAGCTGTAAGCCTGCTGCTGCTGCTTCCTCCTACACACCCATCCAAGCGTCAATCTTGAATGATGAGAGCAGTCAAAACAAATGCAGAAAATAGCAAGATTCAAAAGCAAACTAAAGTGCTTAAAACTGAATTGAATCTTCATACTGGTTATACGTTATAGAGCTATTTGTTGTGGAATTTTACGTTTCAAAAGACACCAGGAAATGCAAAGCTTTAACTATAGCTTACAGGGGAGCCCCCGACAGGTTCTCTTTTTCCTTTTCTTTCCTTTCTTATTTTTTTAAAACGCAGCACAGATAAATGTTTCCGATCTAAAGCTTTACAGTGTTGGAGAACAATTATTCTCTTTCTTTACCGTGCTGTATCAAAATGAGCCTCTCCGAGGTATTTTTTTTTTTTCCTTCTTGAATTGCTGCAAAATACAGAAACTGCATCGCAATCTTGAAGTCAAGATAATTCATTTCTCATTTGTGAGGCTTCTTACAAACAAAAATATTATTAGGCACAAAAAATCCTTTCCCCTCTGATATTTATAACCCAATCTACCAGGGCTGACGTTCTAAATTAGGTATAGAGGTAACATTACTGGGTAGAATTTTTTAATAAAGAAGAAGAGCCCTAACCAAGAATAATTTAAGAATAACAGATGTAAATGTGTGAGTTTTACTGAATGGCAGACAGACTGAGTAATTTATTTAATAATCGAGAGAAACCAGAGATTAATAATAGAACCCATAGGAGTAGATCATGAAAAGAACAGACTCTTAAGATTGAGAGAGAACTTGCAGAGAGGTTAATCTAACCTCCCTCTTAATGCAGGAATCCCTTGTAACAGAGTTCCTTGAAGAATATTATCTAATTTAGGCTTGAATACTGCCTGTAACAGAGCTCTCACTACTTATCAAAAAGCCTCCACTTATTAGGAAGGTATTTTACTTCCTGCTGTTGTGTTTAGTCACTAAGTTGTGTCTGACTCTTTGCGACCCCATGGACTGTAGCCCACCAGTCTCCTCTGTCCATGGGATTCTCCAGGCAAGAATACTGGAGTAGGTTGTCACCTCCTTCTCCAGGGGATCTTCCTGAGCTAGGGATTGAACCTGGGTCTCCTGCATTGGCTGGTGGATTCTCCACTGCTGAACCACCTGGGAAACCCTAGCTGACTTCTACTCACTGGCTCCAGCTCTGCCTTTGGAGTCACACAGACTGAGAACACTGCCTTTACCACATAAAGTGTTTTAAAAATTAAAGATAACTCTCATCCCCCCAGAATAGTGCCTGACACATAGTAAGTGCTCAATAAATATTCATTGAATAAATGAAACATCACTTTCCTTCTTTCCCCAGATCTTACCTTTCTTTGTTTCCTTTGTCTTTTGAAGAGCACTGTCAACCTCCCAAGCACACAGACATTAAACTGCAAAGCATCTTATATTCTTTCTTTCACCACTGACATCAGTTGCCAAATTCCAGTCATCCCTCATCATAGTATCTCTTGCCTCTATTCCCTTAATTCAAATTCCTGTCTCATGTTTAGAGAACTGACACCTACTGTGATTTTGCTCTTAGTTCAGGCCCACCTGGCCTAATACAACTATGGCCTCTGTGTTCATCTTCCTTCCTCTGATATTTCAAATTCTAGTATATACATGGATGTCAGAATAATCTCTTTAAGACAGTTTTGATTATAACTCCTTGTTTCAGAACACTTCCGTGGTTTTTTGTTGGCTTCAAAATAAATTCCCAATTCCTTTGATGACATTTTGGGGTCATGATTACTACAAATCCTCTAATTTTATTTCCCTTTCCCCAAGTTCCAAGCAGGTGGGATTACTGGCTAGAATATACTTGGGTTGCTTTTATTATGTCTCCATATTTATGCCTGTTCTTTGACTTTAGATATGATGATATTTTCTTTATGAAACCCTTTCTAATCCCACCTAACAGGAATAAATCTCTTCCTTATCTGTTTTAAGTGGCATTTTTAGGCCATCTATTATAACAATGTTTTTTGTCTAACATTATAGTTATTTGTGTACAAGATATATTTCTTGAATGTAGGAATATGTCTGGCTAACATTAAAAGTAGTAATAATTCATTATGTACCTGCTAAACCAAATAAAGCAATTTTCATCTCACAATTCAAACTGTGTAAAATCCTCCTAGTTTCAGATTAAAAAAAAATTTTTAAGTCTATCCCAAGTCTCTGAGTTCTTTGTTTTAAAAGAAAACAGCTAGGTTTTAAAATAGAACCAATCAGATTCTAGGTCTCTTAAGAAGGTCAAAAAGTTTGTAGTAGTTTGGGAATCTATTTAAGGGGATTCAGGTTACTCAATATTACCTGTACAAGAAGTTGAAAGCAAGATGCTATTTGTCCTTGGCCAGTTGTAAAGCTGATACAGAGTGGAGTTAAAGTGGCATCAATTACAACCTCTCTTAGGGTCACACGCACATTGTTTCTCCTGATCATTCCTAAGCTATAATTGGGAGAAGGCAATGGCACCCCACTCCAGTACTCTTGCTTGGAAAATCCCATGGACGGAGGAGCCTGGTAGGCTGCAGTCCATGGGGTCTAAGAGTCGGGACGACTTCACTTTCACTATATTGAGCAAACATGACTACTGTTTTGGTTTGGTAAGGCATGTGCTAACTGACCAGTTCCTCAAATCCCATCTCATTTCTTAAGATGCACACCATGGACCAAGTACCTTGAAGAGTGCTACATGCATTCTAGGCATTAAATTGTCTTTGTTAAATGAATGAACACATGACACGGAAATGACTTTCATGGGATTTTCATTTCTTAATAGAAAGAGAGAGAAGAGGAGAGAATGAGATTGAGAATGAGTGTGCACGTGTGTGAGACAGGGAGAGAGGGAGGGAGGTTATATCAAGGTCCAGGCTGTTGTACAAAAACAGTTCAGAGAAAATATGTGTTACTAATCACTTTACAAATATTCTATAGACTAAACTTTTTTCTTTTAACTCTTCAATCATTCAGTTTGTATTCAATAATTCTCATATGTTGGGGAAAGGTTTTCATGCACAGGGGAAGTGAATTGGGAGAAACTGGGGCACGACTGAACGACTTCACTTTCACTTTTCACTTTCATGCATTGGAGAAGGAAATGGCAACCCACTCCAGTATTCTTGCCTGGAGAATCCCAGGGACAGAGGAGCCTAGTGGGCTGCCATCTATGGGGTTGCACAGAGTCGGACATGACTGAAGCGACTTAGCAGCAGCAGCAGCAGGGGTAGGGGGAAGAGGTGAGGGAGAGGTAGGAAGAAGAAAGAGACCTTGAATCGTGGTGCTTCTAGCTCTGTTAAAGTTTTTTCTCATGAGCCAAACCATCGAAAGAACCCTTGTTTGGGTATGAAGATCACTTTTAAAATAGTGTTTATATATTTCTCACTTTACGTGAAATACAAACATGACATCACATTATTGGACAGGCCTCATTATTCAACTGGAACTTCTCTAAGTCCCAAAAGTGAGACAAGAGGAAGGAAAGAAAAAAACTAACAGGTACTGAAAGCTACTATGTTCTAGGCAGTGTGGTGTGGATTATTTAGCCCACTTTGTTGTTTGTGGTTGTTGTTTAGTCAGTAAGTCATGTTCAACTCTTTTGTGATGCCCATGGACTGTAGCCCACCAGGCTCCGCTGTGCATGAGATTTTCCAGGCAAGAATATGGCCAGTGGAATTGGGAGGAAAAGGGGAATAATTGTTACTGGATATGGGACTTCTTTTCACAGTGATAAAAGTGTTTTAAAATTTACTGTGGCAATTGTTGTACAACTCTGAATGTACTACAAAGTACGGAATTATACATTTTGGGTGAATTGAATGACATGTAAATTATATCTGAATAAATTTAGTTATCAAATAATAATAGTAAAATAAAAACAATTAGTTCTTAAATTTTCTATAAATTTGTAACAACACAAAACAAATAATTGCATATAAGAATACATTATTATTGGTTTACATATTAGCATTTTTTTTTCTTTTTCTATTTTTCTTGGTTACTCTTTCTCCCAGTATCTCCAAACCACCCATGTCATCCATTGTCCCATCAAGGTAATTCATGTTAACAAACAACTATGTTTCTTCATATGTATGTATCCATTGTCAAATCTGTCTCACACACACACCACAGCTATGTACAAATATGTATGTTTATATATATATATATATATATATATATATATATGTAGAATTGATGCTTTTGAACTGTGGTGTTGGAGAAGATTCTTGACAGTCCCTCGGACTGCAAGGAGATCCAACCAGTCCATTCTGAAGGAGATCAGTCTTGGGTGTTCTTTGGAAGGACTGATGCTAAAGCTGAAACTCCAATAATTTGGCCACCTCATGTGAAGAATTGACTCATTGGAAAAGACTCTGATGCTGGGAGGGATTGGGGGCAGGAGGAAAAGGGGACCACAGAGGATGAGACGGCTGGATGGCATCACCGACTTGATGGACATGAGTTTGAGTGAACTCCGGAAGTTGGTGATGGACAAGGAGGCCTGGTGTGCTGTGATTCGTGGGGTCACAGAGTCGGTCACGACTGAGTGACTGAACTGAACTGATGGGGGTATTTGGGGGCATCATTTCCTAAAATTAGGATCATATTACACATTTTTGAAACAGACTTTTCTCATTCAACTAGCTTTATGAAAATTTTAACAAGTAAATGATAAGCTCTAATTTGTTCTTTTAAATAGTTGCATAATAGTCCGTAATGGGTACATGATACTCCGTTCAGTTCTTTTCCTGCTATCTCTAGATGTAACTTTTCAACAGACTCACCCGGTTTTCCCCAGTGGTAACATCTAGTGCAACTATAGTGTGATATCACAACCAGATATTTGGCACTGATAAAATCCATTGATTATTCATACTTCAGTAGTTTTATATATACTCATTTGTGTGTGCATGTGTACATGTTTAGTTCTATGCAATTTTATTACATGAATAAACTGTGTGACTATCACTTCAGCCAAGATAAAGATAGTACCCCCACAGGCACCTGCTATCTTGTCATAGCTATGACCCCCTCTCTCCCTATCTGCTTTTTAATCTCTGGCAAATACTAATCTGCTCTCCATTTCTGTCATTTTGTCATTTCAAGAATACAGAAAATCAATTTATTTTTTACAAAGGTAAAAAGGCAATTCTATGAAGAAAGGAGAACCTCTTCAATGAATAATGCTGAAATAATTAGAGATCCATATGCAAAAATAGATTTTAATTCATATCTCACGCCATGTATAAAAGTTAGATAAAAATCATAGGCCTAAACATAAAACCTAAAACTAAAAACACATAGAAGAAAATTTAGGAAAATAATTTGGGAAAAATCTTGAACTCAGGTAATAAAAGCACAATTCTAAAACAAAAAAATTGATCATTATAATTCATCAAAACTTTAAAATTTTGTTCCTTTCTCTACAATAATGAAAAGGCAAGATGCTGACTAGAAGAAAACATTTGCAAATTGCATGTGATAGCATACTTGTATTCAGAATATATAAAGAATTCTCAAAACTCACTAATAAGGAAACAAACCAATGTTTGTTCATTTGTTTGTTTTAGCTACACTGTGGCATGTGGGATCTTAGTTCCCAGACCAGGGATCAAACCCATGCACCTTGCACTGGAAGCACAGAGTCTTAACTACTGAACTGCCAGAGAAGTCCCTGGAAACAAATCAATGGTTTTAAATGCGCAAAAGATTTGAACAGATATTTCACCAGAGAAGACACATGGATGGCAAATAAGCTTGTGAAAAGATGTTTAACACATTAAGAATGCGCAAACTTATAATGAAACCATAATATGATACCATTTGTGGTTTAGTCACTAAGCTGTGTCCGACTCTTCTGTGACACCAAGGACTGTAGCCCTCTGTCCATTGGATTTCTCAGGCAAGAACACTGGGAGTGGGTTGCCATTTCCTTCATAATGTGATACCATTTATTAAAATGTCTAAAATTTAGAAAGTCTGACCACACTAAGTGCTGACAGTGCTATGAATCATAGTTTGATAGTGTCTTTAGAAGTCAAATATACATCTACTACGTGGCCCAGCTTGTCTACTGCTAGGAATTTACCTAAGAGAAATGAAAGCATATGACACAGAAGACTTGTAGATGAATGTTTACAGCAGCCTTATTTGTAATAGCCCATAACTGCACGCATGCTCACTCAGTTGTATCCAACTCTTTGTGACCCCATGGTTGGTGGAAACAGCCTAGAAGTCCATCAACAGGCAAATAAACAAATTGTAGTACATCCACACAATGTAATAATATTCATTAATAAAAATAAATGAACAGATGATACATTCATCACATGGAATGAATGTTAAAATAATTTTGCAGAGTAAAAGAAACCAGAAGGCAGTATATTGTCACCCTGCTTATTTAACTTATATGCAGAGTACATCAGGTGAAACATTGGGCTGGATGAGGCACAGGATGGAATCAAGATTGCTGGGAGAAATATCAATAACCTCAGATATGCAGATGACACCACCCTTATGGCAGAAAGCAAAGAGGGACTGAAGAGCTTCTTGATGAAAGTGAGAGAGGAGAGTGAAAAAAGCTGGCTTAAAACTCAACATTCAGAAAATGAAGATCATGGAATCCGGTCTCATCACTTCATGGCAAATAGATGGGGAAACAATGGAAACAGTGACAGACTTTATTTCTTGGGCTCCAAAATCACTGCAGATGGTGACTGCAGCCATGAAATTAAAAGATTCTTGCTCCTTGGAAGAAAAGCTATGACCAACCTAGACAGAATATTAAAAAGCAGAGACATTACTTTGCCAACAAAGATCCATAGTCAAAGCTATGGTTTCTCCAGTAGTCATGTATAGATGTGAGAATTGGACCATAAAGAAAGCTGAGTGCCGAAGAATTGATGCTTTTGATCTGTGGTGTTGGAGAAGGCTCTTGAGAGTCCCTTGGCCTGCAAGGAGATCAAACCAGTCAATCCTAAAGGAAATCAGTCCTGAATATTCATTGGAAGGACTGATGCTGAAGCTGAAGCTCCAATACTCTGGCCATCTGATGTGAAGAACTGACTCCTTGGAAAAGACCCTGATGATGGGAAAGATTGAAGGCGAAAGAAGAAGAGGACAACAGAGGATGAGATGGTTGATGGCATCATAAACTCAATGGACATGAGTTGAGCAAGCTCCAGGAATTGGTGATGGACAGGGAAGCCTGGCGTGCTACAATCCATGGGGTTGTAAAGAGCTGGACATGACTGAGCGACTGAATTAAACTGAAAAGAAACCAGACTCTCCAAAAGAGGGTGATTCTATTCACATAAAATTCTAGAGAATGCAAACTTATCTACAGTACAGGATAGATGAGTGACTACCTAGGGGTGGGAAGAAGGGGAGTGAAAAGGATTATAAAGGAACATGAGGAAACTTTTGAAGATGCTTGTTTTTTTGATTGTGATGATGGTTTCATAGGTGTATCTGTTAAACATCAAACTTTAAATTTGTGTAACTAAGTGTAAGGCCAATTATACTTCAATAAACCTAGTTTACAAAGCTTTTGAAAAGTACAAAAAGGAAATAAAGCATGATAGGGGAAAAAACTGACTCATTTTAAACACTATTGTCAGGGAATGCCTTTGAACAGAGACGGGAATATAGTGGAATGTAGTGAACAAGCTTTTCTGGTATTTAGGGAAAGAGAGTTTGAGGTGGTGGGAAGAGTAAGTTCAAAGTCCAAAATCCTGACCTGTGTTATAAGGGCACGATGACACGAGCTCATTTTGACATGTTCATAACTATTCTCATTGCATATAGTGCAGCTATAGAAGGCCTCTGAGGACGGTACGGAAACCCACTCCAGTATTCTTTCCTGGAGAATCCCCATGGACAGAGGAGCTTGGTGGGCTATAGTCCATGGGGTTGCAAAGAGTCGGTTGGACATGACTGAGCAACTAAGTACATAGAAGGCCTAAGCCATTGAAATGAATGTATGATTACTCCAGGGTATGGTCTGAAACTGTTATAACTGTATTAAATTAAATCCAGGATATCAGTTTAGGTCTCTAAAATTAATTTTTTTTTTAAAGGTATAAGGCAACTCGCATACTGCTAAATTTCAGATAATTTCTTAATTCAGATCAGATCAGTCGCTCAGTCGTGTCCGACTCTTTGCGACCCCATGAATCGCAGCACACCAGGCTTCCCTGTCCATCACCAACTCCCGGAGTTCACTCAGACTCACGTCCATCAAGTCAGTGATGCCATCCAGCCATCTCATCCTCTGTCGTCCCCTTCTCCTCCTGCCCCCAATCCCTCCCAGCATCACAGTCTTTTCCAATGAGTCAACTCTTCGCACAAGGTGGCCAAAGTACTGGAGTTTCAGCTTTAGCATCATTCCCTCCAAAGAAATCCCAGGGCTGATCTCCTTCAGAATGGACTGGTTGGATCTCCTTGCAGTCCAAGGGACTCTCAAGAGTCTTCTCCAATACCACAGTTCAAAAGCATCAATTCTTTGGCGCTCAGCCTTCTTCACAGTCCAACTCTCACATCCATACATGACCACAGGAAAAACCATAGCCTTGACTAGATGGACCTTTGTTGGCAAAGTAATGTCTCTGCTTTTGAATATGCTATCTAGGTTGTTCATAATTTTCCTTCCAAGGAGTAAGCGTCTTTTAATTTCATGGCTGCAGTCGCCATCTGCAGTGATTTTTGAGCCCAGAAAAATAAAGTCTGACACCGTTTCCACTGTTTCCCTATCTATTTCCCATGAAGTGGTGGGACCGGATGCCATGATCTTCGTTTTCTGAATGTTGAGCTTTAAGCCAACTTTTTCACTCTCCACTTTCACTTTCATCAAGAGGTTTTTGAGTTCCTCTTCACTTTCTGCCATAAGGGTGGTGTCATCTGCATATCTGAGGTTATTAATGTTTCTCCCGGCAATCTTGATTCCAGCTTGTGTTTCTTCCAGTCCAGCGTTTCTCATGATGTACTCTGCATATAAGTTAAATAAACAGGGTGACAATATACAGCCTTGACGAACTCCTTTTCCTATTTAGAACCAGTCTGTTGTTCCATGTCCAGTTCTAACTGTTGCTTCCTGACCTGCATACAGGTTTCTCAAGAGGCAGATCAGGTGGTCTGGTATTCCCATCTCTTGAAGAATTTTCCACAGTTTATTGTGATCCACACAGTCAAAGGCTTTGGCATAGTCAATAAAGCAGAAATAGATGTTTTTCTGGAACTCTCTTGCTTTTTCAATGATCCAGCGAATGTTGGCAATTTGATCTCTGGTTCCTCTGCCTTTTCTAAAACCAGCTTGAACTTCAGGAAGTTCACGGTTCACATATTGCTGAAGCCTGGCTTGGAGAATTTTGAGCATTATTTTACTAGCGTGTGAGATGAGTGCAATTGTGCGGTAGTTTGAGCATTCTTTGGCATTGCCTTTCTTAGGGATTGGAATGAAAACTGACCTTTTCCAGTCCTGTGGCCACTGCTGAGTTTTCCAAATTTGCTGACATATTGAGTGCAGCACTTTCACAGCATCATCTTTCAGGATTTGGAATAGCTCAACTGGAATTCCATCACCTCCACTAGTTTTGTTCATAGTAATGCTTTCTAAGGCCCACTTGACTTCACATTCCAGGATGTCTGGCTCTAGGTCAGTGATCACACCGTCGTGATTATCTGGGTCGTGAAGATCTTTTTTGTACAGTTCTTCTGTGTATTCTTGCCATCTCTTCTTAATATCTTCTGCTTCTGTTAGATTCTAGTTAATTGAGGAGAGGAGAGGATACTTTTCTTATACTTAATTCCTTCAGCATTGACTGATATCTTTAACGAATATTTATAAAGTACGTCTTGTTCCTCGCATTTTGCTAGGCAGTGGGACTATAGCTTTGAACATCCCTCAGTTCAGTCACTCAGTTGTGTCTGACTCAACGCCATGGACTGTAGCACACCAGACATCCTTGTCTATCACCAACTCCAGAGCTTGCTTAAGCTCACATCCATCGAGTTGGTGATGCCATCCAACCATCTCATCCTCTGTCCCCTTCTCATCCTGCCTTCAATCTTCCCAATTATCAGGGTCCTTTTTTAATGATTCAGTCTCTTGCATCAGGTGGCCAAAATATTGGAGCTTCAGCTTCAATATCAGTCCTTCCAATGAATATTCAGGACTGATTTCCTTTAGGATGGACTGTTTGATTTCCTTGCTGTTCAAGGGACTCTCAAGAGTCTTCTCCAACACCACAGTTCAAAAGCATCAATTCTTTGGTGCTCAGATTTCTTTATAGGCCAACTCTCACATCCATACATGACTACTACAAAAACCATAACTTTGACTAGATGGACCTTTGTTGGCAAAGTAATTTATAGGCCAGTGGAGAATACTAGCTTACCACTGAGAAAATGTCAATAGAGATTAGAGGAATTAAAAACTTAGAGACATGACTTCTCATTGTGATGGTATAGAGGAGAAATGAATTAGAGAAAACCACCTAAGGGATTCCAGGTTTCATGAGCAAAAGAGAAACACTATCTATTTCAATAATGCGCCTCCAGGCTGAAACTGATGAAACAGTTAAGGTGGGTAAAATGATTTGGCAGAGGCAAGAGGTATCAAATTTGTTAAAAAGGAAAATGACATTTAGGAAGGGATAGAGGAGAGCCCCTGGACAAGAGTTAAAACAAGAAGCTGGCTAATCCCTCAAAAATATAATAAATAGCTGTTTATCCTAGCACCAAGGTAACTGATATAAGGCAAATACTTTTTAAAGAATGTGAGTCTTTCCAGTAATCTAAACTACATATAAAAGAAGAGAGCTAATATTTATTGAGCACCTATACACATCAGGCCTTTTAAATAACATCTCATTATGTAAAATAATAACATGCATTTACTATGGTCAGACTCTAAGAAATATACACATATTGTTGTTATTCAGTTGCTAAATCTTGTCCAACTCTTTGTGACCCCATGGACTGCAGCACACCAGGCTCCTCTGTCCTCCATTATTTCCTGGAGTTTGCCCAAATTCATGTCCATTGAGTTGGTAATGCTACCTAACCATCTCATCCTCTGCTGCCCTCTTCTTTCCCCTTCAGTTTTTCCCAGCAGCAGGATCTTTTCCAATGAGTCAGCTCTTTGCATCAGGTGGCCAAAGTACTGTAGCTTCAGCTTCAGCAACAGTCTTCCCAATGAATATTCATGGTTGATCTCCTTTAGGACTGACTTTTTTGATCTCCTTGCAGTCCAAGGGACTCTCAAGGGTCTTCTCCAGCACCACAATTTGACAGCATCAATTCTTCAGCGCTCAGCTTTCTTTATGGTCTAACTCTTGCATCCATACATGACAATTGGAAAACCCAAAGTTTTGCTTATATAGACCTTTGTTGGTAAAGTGATGTCTCTGCTTTTTAAATATGCAATCTAGGTTTGTCATAGCTTTCCTTCAATAACCCATATTATTTTCACAAGTGAAGTACTATTGTTATCATCTCTTTTTATACAAGAGAAAAATAAAATACATAGGTCATAGGTTGTTTAAATTTGCATAGTTAGACTAGAACTCTGAAAGCCTGGCTCCAGAGTCTAAGATTTTAGCCACTACTCTATCCTTCCCTGTTCCAGGGTCACAGGGTATGAACCTTGCCCTTTTGCAGGAGGGAGAATATTTATTCACCCAGCCACATACTAGCAGATTTGTTTTAAAAATGGTTTCCCAGTTGTTCTGTTAATTCTCCTTCCCACCCTTCATCTTATATTTATGATTCTTGGCTTCTAAAGTACAAAATAATGAGAAAAAGCCGGAAGGAATACTGAGAGGTAGGAGAAGGGTAAATCCTATCACTTGGATATTTTTATTTCACTCTAACAAAGGGCTTTTCTGTGCTCCTGAGGAACAGCAGCTTCAGTATTGTTTCCACGTGGGTACTTAGCCTCTCTGGACTGCGGTGCGTGGATGCCTGTGCTGTGTGTCCAGGAAAATGCTGCCTCAATTAGAGGGATGCCAGTTAAGGGCCCAGATTCTTAAACCAGTTTGCCTGGGTTTGAATCTTGGTTCTTCTCTATTATGTAAATATTTGCCTTTTCTGTTCTTGAGATGGAGCGCACAGAAATAGAAGGAGTACCTTTCTAGTGGGCACGTTTCTGGGGCTTAGTTTCTCTTCAGTGAAATAAGGGTGGCAATTTACCTATTTACCTACCTGTCTTATGGTTTTGTTTGAAGCTAAAATGAAATAACATATATGAAAAACCCATTATGAACTATAGTTATGAACTATAAAGAGCTATTCAAATGCTAGGCTGTATAATTATCTTTACTGTCAGTAGAATATATACTTATGCTGTTCACTCAGTCTCTCAATCAAAGGGACTGGTTCTCAGCCATCAGTGCTTTTCCTTGCCCAGTTCTCTTTGTTTCAAACAGACAAAAGTGCACGGGGTGATTAGTCTGGACAAATAACAGAGGAAAGCTCATTGTACTGTGAAGTGATCAGAATCCCAAATCCCATGATGTCATTAGGGGCTTGGTCTTATCTAATGTGCACCAATAGCTAGGTCTTCAGCATTGAGCAGTCTGCTCTTCACATCCATTTAAAGTGAAATGAGAATAAACAGGAGGGGCAAGGAATGCAGAGGATAATTCTTATTCCTAGCTTCATAATGAACAAACAGGTCTTATTAAGTTATTTACTCCAACATATTTCAAATAAAAACTGGTCATTTTTAAAGAAACTGGTAAAGAGCCCACTAAACTTCCTAAGAAAGCAGTGTCCACATTTGGGGGAGAAATTTTGCACATTCAACAAATAACTATGGTGTTGGTTTGTATGTGAGCCTGTTTTGTCTTTTATATTTTGTAATACAGGTGTAGGAGCTAGGAGTGAACAGTGCTCATTTCTGTAGGATAATGTAACAAAAATCCTGACTAATGATTCTATTTTTAACTAAAAAGTATCAATATCTCATTTTTCCAATCCTGAATACCCTCTGAGCTGGGAATCATAAGCTATACATCTATTTTCCAAATGGAAAAAAAAACTGACAATGAAAATTAACAGAAAAAGAGATGATGCAATAAGAAAAATGTCTCTTCTACTGATAAAAGGACAACTATTCTGAAATGCAAAAATAGAAATGTACAATATTATGTAACAACCTAAATGGGAAAAGAATTTGGAAAAAGACAGACATGTATATATGTGTAACTGAATCACTTTGCAGCACACCTGAAACTATCAAACATTTTTAATCAACTATACTTCAATATAAAATAAAAAGTTAAAAAAAAGAAAGAAATGTAAAGCAGAGGTAGCAGACAATAGCAGAGGCAAAAGGATTAGTTATTTTAGGATTTGTGGAATGTTCAACAGAATTCTGGATCATAAAGTCAAGATGCAAACAGGAAAATGCCCCAAGATCATGCTTTGGTGTTTAAATGCTAAGGGAAGGCAGGAGCTCAGATTCAGTTTTCCCTGAGGCCTTGAATTTATTTTGAACTAAAATCTTCATGGAACACTTAAGAAATACCAGCCTTTACAAAACAGATCTGACAACTTCTGTGCTGGGGTATGGTCTAAAATAGGAAATGAAATTTAAGCCTAAAATGCTAAAATCTTCTGGCAGACAACAATATATAAATATATATGGGCCATACCTGATTGGAAAAAAATCATAATTCCTTTGATTACATTCTTTTTTCCCTTCTTTAAGGCATACTAGCAGATGTTTGACTCTTCTTTGAGAAGCTGTATACAGCATTAAGGCACTGAAGACTCCCGTGTGCCAGTCATTGTTTTAAGACCAGAAAGGAAAGAAAACTTGTTGTGCTCTTAGAATCTTAGTCTAGCTGAGAGAAAATTACCATGCAGGATGATGAATTCTATAATGGAGATGTGTAAAAGATACTGAAAATGTAGAAGGAAGGCAAGGATGCTTAAAGTGACTCAGGTATAGAATTTACAGAAGAGTCCATTTGATTTGTGACTTGAAGATTTAGGAGGAGTTTGAGAGGCATATAAACAGATGATGGTGATAGTTAATTTATGTGTCAATTTGACTGAACTAAGGGCTAACTAAGCTCTACTAAGAGCTTGTAAAATGTCTAGTTCTGGATATGTCTGTGAGGGTGCTTCCTGACAAGAATAGCATTTGAATCTGTAGACTGAATAAAGATTACCCTCGCCAGTGTATGCGGGCATTGTCCAATCCAGTAAGAATCTATCAGAACAAAAAGACTAAAGCAGATTAACTCTGTGCTTGAACTGGAACATTCATCTCCTCCTGCACTTCAACACTGGTGCTCTGAGTCCTGCCTGGGCCTTTGGACTGAGACTGAATTACACTACTGGCTTTCCTGGTCTGCAATTTGCAGACAGCAGACTGTGGGACTCAGTCTCCAATTCCTATAATACATCTTAGACTTGTCTATCTATATATCGTACTCATTCTGTTTCTCTGGAGAACCTTGACTAATATAATGGAATTCCAGGCAGGGGGACTAGGATGAGGGAACGATATGTTTGAGTAAAAAAATGGTTAAAAGGATTCATTATTACTGGAATTCAAAGGTTATATATAGATGTCTGAGGAGGATAATGCTATAGGAGATAGGGAAAGATAGCTGGGTAGGAGACAGATAATCAAGTAATTTTTGCCATGGAAAAAAGTAACTATTTTCTTTCTAAAGAACAGAGAGATATTTTCCATTTGCAGCAAAATGGATGGACTCGGAGGGTATTTTGCTAATTGAAATAAGCCAGATAGAGAAAAACAAATATGGTATGATATCTCTTGTACATGGAATATATAAAACACAACAAAGTAGAGAATATATTTTTAAAAAGAAACAGATTTCCAGATATAGAGAACAAGCTCGTGGCTACCAGTGAAAAGAGAGAAGGAGGTGAGGCGCAATGGAGAGGTAGGAGATTAATAGGTGCCAATTATTATATATAAAATAAGCTACAAGGATGTATTACACAACACTGGGAATATAACCAATATTTTATAATAACTATAAATGGAGTATAACCTTTGAAAATTGTGAGTCACTATATTGTACACCTGTAACATATAATTGTTGTTGTTCAGTCACTAAGTTGTATCCGACTCTTTGCAACCCTATGGACTGCAGCACACCAGGCTCCTCCATCCTCCACCAACTCCTGGAGTCTGCCCAAACTCATGTTCATTGAGTTGGTGATGCTATCTAATCATTTCATCCCCTGCCACTCCCTTCTCCTTTTGCCTTCAATCTTTCGCAGCATCAGAGTCTTTTCCAATGAGCCGGCTCTTAACATCAGGTGGCCAAAGTATTGGAGCTTCAGCTCCAGCAACAGTCCTTCCAATGAATATTCAGGACTGATTTCCTTTAGGATTGACTGGTTTGATCTCCTTGCAGTCCAAGGGACTCTCAAAAGTCTTCTCTATCACCACAATTAGAAGGCATTGATTCTTCAGTGCTCAGGATTCTTTATGGTCCAACTCTCACATTCGGACATGACTACTGGAAAAACCAAAACTTTGACTATATGGAACTTTGTCAGCAAAGTAATGTCTTTGCTTTTTAATATGCTCTCTAGGTTTGTCATAGCTTTCCTTCCAAGGAGCAAGAGTCTTTTAATTTCATGGCTGCAGTCACTATCTGCAGTGATTTTGGAGCCTAAGAATATAAAAAATCTGCCATTGCTTCCACTTCTTCTCCTTCTATTTGCCATGAAGTGATGGGAGAAGATGCCATTATCTTAGTTTTTTAATGTTAAGTTTTAAGCCAGCTTTTTCACTCTCCTCTTTCACCCTCATCAAGAGGCTCTTTAGTGCCTCTTCACTTTCTGCCATTAGAGTGGTATCAACTGCATATCTGAGGTTGTTGATTGTTGATGTTTCTTCTGGCAATCTTGATTCTAGCTTGTGATTCATCTAGCCTGGCATTTCATATGATGCACTCTGCATATAAGTTAAATAAACAGGGAAATGATATATACCCTTGTTGTATTCCTTTTCTGATTTTGAACCAGTCCATTGTTCCATGTCCAGTTCTAACTGTTGCTTCTTGACTCGCATGCAGGTTTCTCAGGAGACAGGTAAGGTGGTCTGGTATTCCCATCTCTCTGAGAATTTTCCACAGATTGTTGTGATCCACAGAGTTAACGGCTTTAGCGTAATCAATGAAGCAGAAGTAGGTGTTTTTCTGGAACTCCCTTGCTTTCTCCATGATCCAGTGAATGTTGACAGTTTGATCTCTGGTACCTCTGCCTCTTCGAAATCCAGTTTGTACACCTGGAAGTTCTCATTTCACATACTGCTGAAACCTAGCTTGAAGGATTTTGAGCATAACCTTGCCAGCATGAAAAATAAGGGCAATTGTACAATAGTTGAAACTTTCTTTGGCATTAGAATTGGAATGAAAACTGACCTTTTCCAGTCCTGTGGCCACTGCTGAGTTTTTCAAATTTGCTAACATATTGAGTAACATAATATTGTATATCAAATACACTTCAATTAAATGAGGAAAAAGAAAAAAGAACCAAGAGATATGATCAAATTTTTGTTACACAAACATTCTCTGGGAGAATGTGAGAGAAAGAATAAAGCAGGAAAGAAACTAGGAATGGGGAGATACAGGAAATCTACAATTCCTACCTCTTACAGAACAAATAGACAAAACAATCCAAGTAAATAAGGGGACAGTCTTTAAGCAGTTCAGTTCAGTTCAGTTCAGTCACTCAGTTGTGCCTGACTCTTTGTGACCCCATGAATTGCAGCACGCCAGGCCTCCTTGTCCATCACCAACTCCCAGAGTTCACTCAAACTCATGTCCATCGAGTTGGTGATGCCATCCAGCCATCTCATCCTCTGTCATCCCCTTCTCCTCCTGCCCCCAATCCCTCCCAGCATCACAGTCTTTTCCAATGAGTCAACACTTCCCATGAGGTGGCCAAAGTACTGGAGTTTCAGCTTTAGCATCAGTCCTTCCAATGAACACCCAGGACTGATCTCCTTTAGAATGGACTGGTTGGATCTCCTTGCAGTCCAAGGGACTCTCAAGAGTCTTCTCCAACACCACAGTTCAAAAGCATCAATTCTTCGGCACTCAACTTTCTTCACAGTCCAAGTCTCACATTCATACATGACCACTGGAAAAACCATAGCCTTGAGTAGATGGACCTGTGTTGGCAAAGTAATGTCTCTGCTTTTGAATATGCTATCTAGGTTGGTCATAATTTTCCTTCCAAGGAGTAAGCGTCTTTTAATTTCATGGCTGCAGTCACCATCTGCAGTGATTTTGGAGCCCAAAAAATAAAGTCTGACACTGTTTCCACTGTTTCCCCATCTATTTCCCATGAAGTGATGGGACCAGATGCCATGATCTTCGTTTTCTGAATGTTGAGCTAAGCCAACTTTTTCACTCTTCACTTTCACTTTCATCAAGAGGCTTTTAGTTCCTCTTTGCTTTCTGCCATAAGGGTGGTGTCATCTGCATATCTGAGGTTATTGATATTTCTCCTGGCAATCTTGATTCCAGCTTGTGCTTCCTCCAGCCCAGCGTTTCTCATGATGTACTCTGCATATAAGTTAAATAAGCAGGGTGACAATATACAGCCTTGATGTACTCCTTTTCCTATTTGGAACCAGTCTGTTGTTCCATGTCCAGTTCTAACTGTTGCTTCCTGACATCCGCTGGATCATGGAAAAAGCAAGAGAGTTCCAGAAAAACATCTATTTCTGCTTTATTGACTATGCCAAAGACTTTGACTGTGTGGCTCACAATAAACTGTGGAAAATTCTGAAAGATATGGGAACACCAGACCACCTGACCTGCCTCTTTAAGCAGAGGGGATTCTAAATATCCTCAGATTCTAAATATCCTCTAAATATCTTAGAACCTTCTGAAGCAAACTCTGGTTCAAGAGCTCACTGAATTTCCTATGAAAGAAATTAACTTGCCATGCTTCAATTGTAGAAGTTATACAAGATTGATTCTTCCCATAGAGAAGATTTTATCTTATTGGCTCAAACTTAGCTTGATAGTCATGGCAAATGAACGTTCTTTGATTGCCAGAAAGACAACACAAAAATTCCAAGTGTTCTGTGTATGCATCACAAAGTGGTGAAAAGGAAATTAATATATGATTTAGAAAAAGGAATATGAACATTAAAAAAACTAGTAAATATGTAAAGTACTTAGAATAGTACTTCACATATAGCATGCACTAAGCAACTGTTAGCAAAAATAATATAAAATATTTGCTATAATAAATATTAGTAATAATGATTAATATTTACTTGTAATACACAGAATACGTGTAATAATGTTATTAATAATTATTGACCCCTGATTTATAAACAAATTTCAAAAAATCAACTTGGTAAGACAGTCAAGTACCGTCTAAAACCTATGAAATCCAAGTTTTTGACAGAATTCACTAAGAAATTCTGGGTTTAGACTTAACACTTATTGCTCTTTAGCAGATGCATTGTCATTAAGTATGAACAAAGATGAGACACTGAATTCATTTAATCATCATAGCTTGACAATTTTAATTGTTCTGAAATCTCAGGGTAAATACCTTCTGTGCTAGAGACTTGTTTAGTTTCTTGGTAAAGACAACTGATGAGTGAGATTTCTATAAAACAGAAATTCTCTGCCTCCAAATATTTTCAACCTCAAGGTTAATGCTTATTTCCATTTTCTACTAAAATCCTGAACATTCAGGGCTAAAGACTTGGTTTTGCTTCATTTACCCAGCAACCATAAAATGTTTCTTTAGGTAAAGTTGGATGAGTTTTGAGAGAGTTTGGACCTCAAGCTTGTGTGTAATTCTTCATACTTGAGACAATCTCAGTAACTTCCCATGCAAAGATTTTAATCTACTTCATACAGAGGCAATTGGCTGAAAATTACAATATAAATCAAAAATTTTAAAAAGGAATAGAATGGTCTTAGAAATGTTGAAGACCAAAACCTCTTTATTCCAAACATGTAGTTGTAGTTAGATAAGTTAAAATAAGTTGAGATTCATAATGCCTCAAAGTCATGGAGGCAGAAAAAGAGCTTTGTTTTCTGGTCCCATCACTTCATGGCAAATAGATTGGGAAACAATGGAAACTGACAGACTTTATTTTTTGGGGGCTCCAAAATCACTGCAGATGGTGACTGCAGCCATGAAATTAAAAGACTCTTGCTCCTTGGAAGAAAAGCTGTGCCCAACCTAGACAGCATATTAAAAAGCAGAGACATTACTTTGCCAACAAAGATCTGTCTAGTCAAAGCTATGGTTTTTCCAGTGGACATATATGGATGTGAGAGTTGGACTATAAAGAAAGCTGAGCACCAAAGAATCAATGCTTTTGAACTGTGGTGTTAGAGAAGACTCTTCAGAGTCCCTTGGCCTGTAAGGAGATCCAACCAGTCCATCCTAGGGGAAATCAGTCCTGAATATTCATTGGAAGGACTGATGCTGAAGCTGAAACTCCAATACTTTGGCCACCTGATGCGAATAACTGACTCACTGGAAAAGACTCTAATGGTGGGAAAGATTGAAGGCAGGAGGGGAAGGGGACAACAGAGGATGAGGTGGTTGGATGGCATCAACGATTTGATGGACATGAGTTTTAGTAAGCTCTGGGAGCTGGTGATGGACAGGGAAGCCTGGTATGCTACAGTCCACAGGGTCGCAAAGAGTCGGACATGACTGAGCGACAGATCTGAACTGATACAACTCAGAGCGAACCTTGGGGACCTGTCATGGACAGCTGTAATCACCATGTAGGATCTGCCCCTTTGTTCTGATAATGACCCCAATTTTCCTTGCATCCCTTACTCCCTCATTTATACTCACTTTTTGTGCTTTGGAAAGAATTTCTGGCATACCATCTTCAGAGATGAATACACACACTTCTAAACTGCTGTGGTGGCTTGTAAGCTGGTCCCATTGATTATTGTTTCCTTGTATTAATGGCTTAAAGTAACTGGCCTTTTCCTGGAGTAACTTACTTCTAACAAAGGGAATGCCTCAACGTTGTGAGGATTCCACTTCTGTAATTAAATTAAAAGATTCTGTCTTCCATCTTACTAGGAGACCCTCTCTCTTGCTGGCTTGACAAGTTGCTATCTTGAGACTCATGGCAAAAAATTTAGGAAAACTGGCCAACAGCCAGCTAAGAAATTAAGCCCTCAGCCAAACAGCCCAAAAGAAACTGAATTCTGCAAATAATCAGTGAATTTGGAAGTGGATTCTTCCTCAAGGTGAGCCCCCAGCACTGGCCAACACATAGACTGAAGCTTTATGAGAAAGCCTGAAACTGAAAGTGAAAGTGAAGTCGCTCAGTCGTGTCGGACTCTGTGCAAACCCATAGACGGCCTCCCACCAGGCTCCCTCCTTTCTGGGATTCTCCAGGCAAGAACACTGGAGTGGGTTGCCATTTCCTTCTCCAATGCGTGAAAGTGAAGTCACTCAGTCGTGTCCGACTCTTAGCGACCTCATGGACTGCAGCCTATCAGGCTCCTCCGTCCATAGGGTTTTCCAGGCAAGAGTACTGGAGTGGGGTGCCATTGCCTTCTTCAGAGAAAGCATGAAGAAGAACCCAATTAAGTCATGTCCCAACTGTGAAATGAAAATATCTCCTGCCATATTAATAAACAGGGAATGTCACAGCCATCAGCAATTTCTGACCTCCAGATGAGAAATGAGAGCTCCCAAAACTATGATCCAGAGGATATTGCCACCCCCTAAGGTGATTGCTGCAGAGCTGGGACAGTGCAAGAAGTGAGGTGAACAAAGAAAGGGGATTGGCCCCAGAGAGCTGAGGTGCACACAAAAGGAATGGATTCAGTGAGCCCAGAGGCTTGCATTTTCCATACATAGAATGCTAAATTTCTTGATACCTGATTTTTGAAGTTCAGACAGCCTGCTCCCTTTGTTACAAACTTGTCTATAGCCTGACTTCCCTTCTTGCCTCTTTGGGGCAGTTTTCACAGAGCTACTGAAATGCTGTCTCCCTGGATCAGAGTCCTAAACATTGCCACCAAATAAAATAACTCTCTATTTTCATGTTGTGACTGTATTTTTTAGTCAATGCGACTCTTGACCAAGGAAACTATGAGATTTTTTTAAAAAGTGTTTTGTTTTAAGGTGCTAAGTTTTGTAGCAGTTTGTTATGTAGCAATAGTTAGCTAATACATCTGGCCACTTATGCTCCCCAACCAGGGTATTTCACACAGGGTTGAATACATGATTCAATTCACAATAATCAAAAGTTAAACTCAAGAGGACTTTGTTAATCCACTTTTTCCCTGCTATACACATAGGGCATAACGGTGTGAAGATAAAGGCTTGGTGGTGTGAGCATTCTCACTCACAAAACTTTTTGGAATCTAAGGAGGAACCACATGGAGGAGAACAGAGCTGAGAAAAGGAAAGAGGCTAGGTACTAATAACTCTTTTGAGACCACAGGATCAAGCTGCACCTGAAATTTGAGTTTCCCTTGGATTTTTTGGACATATCCCTTATATGTTTTTTCAAATATAAAAAAAAATTGTTTTATACTTTGAAAAAATACCTTTTTGCTTAAGCCAGGTTGAGCTCTAAGTTTCATGGTACATCATAAAATGGTAATTTCATTTATTTTGTTTGGTCTTATAAAAATATTTTACTCTGTATATAAAATAGTGATTAGTTGTTGATAAACCTAAGATAATTGGTGGCCAGTGAAGGCAGTCTTTTCCCCAGCACTTCTCAATTCCAAAATAAATTTTTAAAAATAAAATACTAAGATCAACTCAGTAGCATTTCTATTGCTAGCTGATATTAGAAAGAGCAACACTGACAATGCTTTGTGTCACTGCCTTGCTATAGTCACCATGTATTTTGGTTTAAAAAAATAATATGCAGATAACATTTTCCAGCATGTGACTTTCTGTGGGTCCACAGAACACTTTATTTTATGTTGGATAATTCTAGCAGTCAAATAATAACTTTAAGGTCCATGGATAGTTAGCAAAGTCTGCCCAGGTTCTACTATAGTTATATTAATATGTGAAAATATCCTTCCTGCTTTTACGATTAAGCTTGAAATTTTACATGAATATGTTTTCGATCTCAGTGTATATATGTTTTGTTTAATGAACTTTTGCTTCTTTCAGGGATAGATTATAGCATTTTATCTTGAGTTTCTATTTTCTTCCTTATTGTGTTTGACAAATGTAGCCTTCTGTTGTGGATTATATCAAACATGGTTTAATTACTCATAGTTCATCTCCTGGTATCATATCTTTTTTGCCTTTTCAGGTCTGAGCACCAAGAATTGACGTTTTTGAATTGTGGCATTGAGAAGACTCAAGAGTCCTTAAGATCAAACCCGTCAATCCTAAAGGAAATCAATCCTGAATATTCACTGGAAGGACTGATGCTGAAGCTGAAGCTCCAAACTTTGACCACCTGATGCAAAGAGCCAGCTCATTGGAAAAGACCTGGTAGGAAGAGAAGGGGGTGACAGAGGATGAGATGGTTGGATGGCATCACTGACTAAATGGACATAAGTTTGAGCAAACTCTGGGAGATAGTGAGGACTGCAGTCCATGCGGTCTCAAAGAGTGGGACATGACTTAGTGACTGAACAACAACAACTCATAGTTCACCTAATGGGTCTTGGATAAGTAACTTAGACCATTTGTGTAATAATAAAACAATAAAAACAAAAATATTTTTGTTGTTTTAGAAGTATTTTGAGTAAAATAGTGGAATCAAAAATTTGACATCCTGTGAAGACCAAGTACTAGTTCAATTGTATATCCACAACCAGGTATCTCTTCAACTCATTCCCAATCCTCTCGACTATCCATGACTAATTTCATATCAAGATAATAAAAATAATGCATTAGCATGACAAAGAATACCAAATATAAAAAACAATGTAGGAAAAAATGTCAGCAATAATATAATAAACTTTAGGTTGTAGCATTCATTTATAGGAACTACAGTGATACTCTAAGTCAAATATCAATACATGTTATGAATTATATAAATGTGATTATTGAAAAAATGGGTTTATTGGGACTATGTACTTAATCTTAGTAGAGTTTTCTATTTTAGCTTTTTATATATTCTAGAAGAGAATCATGTATTCTCTTTCTTCCTTTCCTTGATTTTGATAGCTTTTTTTAAATAGTAGGCGGTTTAGGGCCATGTAATATGAGCTCTGGCAACTTTTCTGTTTAAGAAGTCAAGAGCAAATTCCTATGTGACCATGGGCAAAACCCCTCATAAGGTCCCTTTCTTCATCTATAAAATTAGGAGAATCTATATAATAAGTATTTACTTTATAGGGTTTTTGAGGGTTTAAGTGATATAATACAACAGTGCTTAGCATATAATAAATCCTCAATAAAAAAAAATGTTAACTGCCATTGTTGCTATTATATTACCACTATGAATATTGTTGTCATAGGCATTGTCATCATTATATGGCTTTCAAGGCTCCCCATTCCTGGGCTTACTCTTTTTCAACTTCATGCATATAAACTTCCTTCCATATTAAGAGAATGACTTTCTTATACTCATTACCTGCCCCATGCTTTCCTGACCCTCTGTTTTCGCTCATGCTAGTCTTTCTACACATTGTATTCTGTGGCTGTCTCATTCTCATTTTCAACTTCCTTATGGCTTTATTAGTGCTTCAAGGTTCTTCCATGTCCTCCATAAGATGTTCTAGGATACTTCCAGTAGGAATAACTTCTTCTTCCTATAAGGTCCCACGGCACATCATTTGTGTCTCTTCCATGGCCAGTTTTCATTTTTGATGCTAAAATCCCATGGACAGAGAAGCTTGGTAGGCTGCAGTCCATGGGGTCACTAAAAGTCGGACACGACTGAGCAAATTCCCTTTCACTTTTCACTTTCATGCATTGGAGAAGGAAATGGCAACCCACTCCAGTGTTCTTGCCTGGAGAGTCCCAGGGACGGGGGAGCCTGGTGGGCTGCCGTCTGTGGGGTTGCACAGAGCTGGACACGACTGAAGAGACTTAGCAGCAGCAGCAGCAGTACTTGTGTATATGTCCTATGTTTCACCAGACTTAAACACCTATATGACATAAGCCATGTCTTACCACCTCTTTGTCACAACAGTACCTAATAGAGTATTTCTTTTAACTGCTTCATGAAAGGTCTGGAAGAATAAAATTAGACACACCTTAATCTCCTCTGCTACTTACTAATTGTGTGATCTGAGTCAAATTACTTAGCCATCCTGAAACTTAGGTTCCTTTCCTCAAAGAATTAAAAATTATGCTTATGTCACAGAATTGTTCTGTGGCTAAATGGAAATAATTCATGTAAAGTGCTTAGCATAAAAGTTGGTACATACTTGTCAACACACATACATTTTACAAATTGGATAACTGTAGAATGCTCAGTGGTTATGAAGTACAACAACTGTGTTTATAATTTAAAAAATCATCAGATACAAGAGAAGGAGTAATAGAGTGTCCAACACATTGTAATGATCTGATGGTTTTGGTCCAACAACTACATCAGAGTGGGGTACGTGACACACGATGCCTCCATAGCAACACTAAGATTCTGGGTTTAGAAAGAATGAGGTCATTGACTTTGATTCTCCATAAAGGCTCTAGATCGTTATTCCATTTAAAAATATGTACAATACAATCAGAGCTCAAAAATAATATATACTGTGGAAGATTCTCTGGTCTATGTTCAGCCTTAAAGAAATGAACATAATAAATTGAAACTTTGACATTTTATCATAAAGATGGCATAGTTCAGTGGTGATAATATCTGAAAGTGTATTGATAATGTTAATTGTTTTATATATTAATATTTTTAAATTGGCTTGTATTCTGTTGGAAGCCAAAGAGAATGTTATAATAACATAAGATCATAACAATGGTAGGAATTTTACAATTAAAAATGCTAAAATGTCAAAACCACTATGAGGTACCATTTCACCCCAGTCAGAATGGCTGCGATCCAAAAGTCTACAAATAATAAATGCTGGAGAGGGTGTGGAGAAAAGGGAACCCTCTTACACTGTTGGTGGGAATGCAAACTAGTACAGCCACTATGGAGAACAGTGTGGATATTCCTTAAAAAACTGGAAATAGAACTGCCTTATGATCCAGCAATCCCACTGCTGGGTACACACACTGAGGAAACCAGAAGGGAAAGAGACACGTGTACCCCAATGTTCATCGCAGCACTGTTTATAATAGCCAGGACATGGAAGCAACCTAGATGCCCATCAGCAGATGAATGGATAAGAAAGCTGTGGTACATATACACAATGGAGTATTACTCAGCCATTAAAAAGAATACATTTGAATCAGTTCTAATGAGGAGGATGAAACTGGAGCCTATTATACAGAGTGAAGTAAGCCAGAAGGAAAAACACCAATACAGTATACTAACGCATATATATGGAATTTAGAAAGATGGTAACAATAACCCTGTGAATGAGACAGCAAAAGAGACAGTGATGTATAGAACAGTCTTATGGACTCTGTGGGAGAGGGAGAGGGTGGGAAGATTTGGGAGAATGGCATTGAAACATGTAAAATATCATGTATGAAACGAGATGCCAGTCCAGGTTTGATGCACGATACTGGATGCTTGGGGCTGGTGCACTGGGACGACCCAGAGGGATGGTATGGGGAGGGAGGAAGGAGGAGGGTTCAGGATGGGGAGCACATGTATACCTGTGGTGGATTCATTTTGATATTTGGCAAAACTAATACAATTATGTAAAGTTTAAAAATTAAATAAAATTTAAAAAAATGCTAAAATGATTTGAAAATTTCCTTCTATGATATCTCTACCATCTGAAGTATTTTAGGGGATTTCAATAAATCAATAAGATATATAGATTATCTAGTGAGAATCTATTTGTTTCCACAGGCCATTAAGCTGTTGGCAGCACATTTATTCAATTATTTATGACATGTTCTGATTAACAAATTTGTATTATCTGGAAGATAAGTTCACTCCTATTCAATACACTATTAAAGTTTTATTATCTGCTCCTAAAAACCAAAGTTGAGTGCATAATTACTTCTTTCTTTAGTATTTTACAAATATAAATGGGCTCATTTCCAATAACAAAAGATTAACCACTGTAGAATACATGCTAGAAAGGAGCGCTCATAATATCACATTTTAAATAATTGGAAATGTATTTAAATATATTTTACCGAAACTAAAGTGTGACATAAACCATCTGTGTGTAACAAAAAATTGCATCTGCTTAAATTCTATGGGAACAGATTATAGTGACTATTATGTAAAAAATTACCAAATTATTCTAATAGCTTTATTTTTTAAATAATTAAAAAGCTTTCTGTCTTTAGTATTCAATATAATAAATAGAATTTGGGTGCAATAGATTGAAAAATTTTTATATGCTATTTTACATAATTATTGCAATTTACTACCTCACTCTTCTGGTAGTGAAACCTAGACATTTTGGGACTAACCATTATGCTTTCCTATCTGTCATGTCTTAGATAATCTGTCATCATATTCTGATGTGTTTTCCTAGTTCTTCAGATTTGACTTTTCCTTGTATTCTCATGCTTTCCTTATACCTGGAATAAATGATAAATCTCTTTAATATGTTTAATCTGTGTACTTAAGAGTTGTAGATGTTCAATACATAATAGATGAAAGAATTACTTATCTGATTTTCTTCTTGGTCTCTCTCTTCAGCCACTGAGTCTCTGGAACTAGTGTAAGACAGATTTTCATTTATTATTCAATTCAGGCTCTATATGTGACATAATCATTTTAAAGATAAGTTTAACCAGAATATGTCTATTCATGGGAATATTTCTTATTTATACTTATTTGAAGACTAAGGTGCAGACTTAATGTCTGTATTGTATAAACATATAAATACATGTATCTGTCTAACATAAAAGAAGTTCTCAATAAAATTTTTTTTAACAAATGAGTGAACAAATGAATGAACTCATCAAAACGAATGAGTTTAGGCCATTCCCTAGAAGATTCGAGAGACTCATCAGTGTGTCAGGTGCTAGAAATTCAGCAGTGAAGACAGACCCCCACACAGCTTATTGCTATATCACTACATTTAAGCAGGAGTTTAATTATTTTAATAATAGAGTTTCATATGAAAAGAAAGTGAAAGTGAAGTTGCTCAGTCGTGTCTGACTCTTTGAGGCCCCATGGACTGTAGCCTACTTGGCTCCTCCGTCCATGGGATTTTCCAGGCAAGAATACTGGAGTGGGTTGCCATTTCCTTCTCCAGGGGATCTTCCCAACCCAGGAATCAAACCCGGGTCTCCTGCATTGTAGGCAGATGCTTTACCGTCTGAGCCACCAGGGAAGTCTTTTAATATTAAAAGAAGCCATTTTTAAATGACAGATTGTTAAACTCATAAAGGAGTTTTTAAAAGATTTGGGCATAATTTGATCAACAAATAAATTTCAAGGAATAAAATAAAAAGAAGCAGAGTATGAACTTATATATTAAAAGAGTCTTAAGAAACCTATCAACCAATTATAATATAATTTACATTGGTAACAACCTGATTCAACCAAACAAAAGGGTAAAACATAAACAGAGAATTGGGGGCATTTAAATATCAAGTGGCTCATGAATAGTAAGGAATTATTGTTTGATCTTTATTTAGATGTGGTAATGCTGGGAAAGATTGAAGGCAGGAGGAGAAGGTGACGGCAGAGGATGAGATGGTTGGATGGCATCACTGACTCGATGGACATAAGTTTGAGTAAGCTCTGGGAGTTGGTAATGGACAGGGAAGCCTGGCATGCTGCAGCCCATGGGGTAGCAGAGTCAGACACGACTGAGTGACCGAACTGAATTGAATGATATTTTGGTTATATTGTTCAGAGTTACACACAAGATATAACACATGAGTTAGTCTAAGCTTTTCTTCAAATCATCCTAGGTGTCTATAGGATTGAATGGTTGGTACAAGATTGGTTCTCTGTTGATAGGTTTTGAAGTTAGGTTGATGGGTTCATGAGTATTCAGAATACTATTCGCTTTATTTCTGTATATGTTTGAAATTTTATATAATAAAAATTTTTAAGTCATGTTGGTAAAACTATAGGAGAAAGTTTGAAAATGTTACTTTGATCTTTTAGGAAAAAAAAGTGGCATGGAATAAAATGCTGTCATACCTAGCTTCTTAAATGCTTTAACTGATGCATTTTATTTAAATACTTTAACTATATATTATTGAATTTACAGTTAGCTAAAACAACAAATTAAATGGTAGAGTCATGATCTGTATTTTGTCAAGGATTTTAAATTTACTGGTTTTTATTTACTGTACGCTCCTCTTAAGTAGAGCATTTAGTCAGACAAGTGACAAAACTCCAAAAACAGATTAAAATGTTAGTTTCCTGTAAATTTCTTCTGAATATCTACCTTTTTGGTGATTTTGAAATGAACTTCTTTTTTAAAAAATTTATTTATTTTTTAATTGAAGGATAATTGCTTTACAGAATTTTGTTGGTTTCTGCCAACATCAACATGAATCAGCTACAGGTTCTAATAGCTGAATGCCGTAAAGTCAAATGTGGGTTTGGTCAAAAATTCTGTTTTTGACTGGATCAAGCAAAATACTTCCCAAAGTGTAGTAGCAGCACAACTTGTTATACTTGCAATAAGAAAATATTGGCAAGGACTATAAAAGTTACGTAAGAAGGAACTTCACAAGGAAATGAAGCACAAGTGGAAATACCACAGAAAGTAGAATGTAGGGCAAATTCCTGAGGAGATCATAGAGAAATAGCAAAAGCTTGTAGGGCTTGGGTCAAAAAGGCTCAGTAGGAAACAGGATGCCACATCTAAGGGACATAAAAGGAAACAAAAAAATTTCTTTTACTATTTCAGGAACAAAAGAGAGCTAAATGACACACTTTGCTTCTACAGTAGATGGAAAGGGAAAGCCAGTGGCCTGTGATAGTAAAAAATGCACAGGCAATTGGTAATTTAAAAAAATTCTTAAAAGAAAGACGAACTTGAAGTAGAAATACTAGTGTATTGATTGTGAGGTACAAATTTAAGATGCAAAAGGGAAAATATTTTTAAAATTTATTCTAACATGATTTACTATTATGATCTTATAATTTATATTCAAAGATATATAAACAATTGACCATCATATATGATGGAATATTATGCAGCCAATAAAAGCCATGCTTTAAAGGCTATTTAATAACAAGACAAATTGCTAACAATATAACATTAAGTGATAAATGCAGATGTCTGGAAAGGATGATCAAACCATTAACAGTAGTTATGGCTGATACGGTTATTAGTAATTTTCATTTTCTTTATTGTTTGTACATTTGTTGGATATTCTACAATGAAAATTATTTACTTTTATAGTTAAATATAACAGTAAAAATACTGTTTAAACCACCAACTCCTCAGTCTCCTACAGTTCAAATCCTACAAGGCTGTTTATATAACTCTTGTTAAAGTTGTCAAAATCATCACTTTGCCAAACGATACAAATGCTCTTTGCTTTTATTCTCTAGTTCTCTGTGACATTTGATATTGTTGGCCACCCCATACTAAAATTTTCTGCTTCTTTGGCTTGGCTGTTCTAAGGTAACCACACATCAGCCATCATGTAGATCACAATGACTCTCTGTCTTTACTACAAGCCATTCTGTGTGTTGCCACCAGGGCAAACCTAGCCACATCACTCCACTGCTGTCATCCTTTTAAAGACTTCCCATAGCACATAAGGTGAGTTACTTAGGGCTTTCTCAACTGCAAGTGACCTACTGAAAAGAAAAGGACAGTTTCAGGTCCAGGAATTTAAATTAGTCTAAGATCACTCTTTGTTGGTTCTGTTTTCTCTCATAGTTTCATCTCTTATAAGCAGATGAGCTTCTCTCAGAGACTGGGATGAGAAGGAAATGCCATAGATAATTTCAGATTTTTATATCATCCTGGCTAGCAAATTCAAAGCCAAAAGAGATACTTTCTCTTCCATTATTCATGAAATTCAAGTCAAAGTCTCTGAATAATACTTCAGAGAATAATATGCTTACATCTTGGATTAATTACAAAGGCTAAGAGGGCAGGCCCATGAAACAGGTCCAATTCTATGGCTAGAGGGACAATATATATGATTAGCAGCTGATCAGTGTGGAATGCCCAAGGGGGAATTCTTTAAAGGCAAATAGGAACACTGTTAATAAGAGAAGTGGTGAGGAATACTGGGCAGATGAAAAAACAAATATCCCCTACATAAGGTAATACCCAACCTCTTTAGCCTGGCACTCTTGAATTTTTTTGGACTGTCCTTTGCCTTCTTTTCTATCCTAATCCTTTGCCATTTACTCCCAAGAAGTCTACAGTCTAATCCTGCTGAACTTTCTGCTCTTTTCAGAATAGTCTGTGCTAGGTAAAATTAAGAAGAAGGAGGTAGAATAGTGGCCCCCAAATATGTTCACACCCTAATTCTTGGAACCTGTGAACATTATCTTACAGGACAAAAGGTAGGCTAAAATGTGATTAAGGCTAAAGACCTTGACGAGGAAATTATCTTGCATTATCCAGGTTGGCCCAATCTAATCACGTGTGTATGTGCTCAGTCATGCCTGACTCTTTGCAACCCCATGGACTATAACCTTCCAGGCTTCTCTGTTTATGGGATTTTTCAGGCAAGAATACTGGAGTGGCTGTCATTTCCTCCTCCAGGGGATCTTCCTGACCTAGGGATTGAACCCACATCTCCTGCATCTCCTGCATTAGCAGGTAGATTCTTTACCACTGAGCCACCTGGGAAGCTGAGTTCTAAAATGCAGAGAACTTTTCTCAGATATAGAGAACCAGAGAGATGGCAGTGTGAAAAGAGCTCAACAAACCATTGCTGGCTTTGAAGGCAGGGGAAGAAGGCCACAAAGAATGTAGGTGACCTCTAGAAGTCTCTAGAAGAAAAAGGCAAGGAAAGGGTTCTTTTTTGGAGCCTCCAAAAAGTAATGTAATTCTACCAACATTTTTATTTTAGCCAGTGAGACTTACGTCAGACTTAAGAAACTACCACAGAACTGAAAGATATTATACTTGTATTGTTTAAGCTACCACATCTGTGATAACTTGTTACAGTAATAATAGGAGGCTAATATATAAGCCATGCTACTTCAGACTTTTGTAGAGAAGGAAAACACTTTCCTGGCTGGGTCTGAGAATTAAATTAACAAAGGCAAATTAATAGGAGACAGGCAAACAAGTTTATTTAATACAAGCTTTGTGTGACACAGGAGCTTTCAGAATAGAATGGAGACCCAAAGAAACAGTAATTTTATGTGCAATTGTGGAGGAATATGATAGATTAAGGAGCATGAGGTAATTGTAATAATCTGGGGAATCTTAGCAAGGGCTATTTATTAGAATTCTTTTCAGCATCCCTTTGTCTCTGGAGATAAAGATGCTTCTTTCCTTTAGTATAGAGAAGACACTTCTCACGAGTATTTTATGAACTATTTCAGGGAAGAAGGGTGAGGAGAGGGGGTCAGAGTTACCTTTCTGCTTCTGTTATTTTCTCAAACTCCTTTGGCTTAAAATATGCAATATACTAAGGTGCCATATTTTGGAATAACACACCCTGAACCCCATCACTTTCTTGCTTTTGCATAATCTGGCTATTTCATATAAAACATCTTCCCTACTGACATACCTGCCTCACCCAGTCTGTTTGGTGAACATCTACTCTGTTCAAAATATAACTCAGATGTTAGCTCCTCTATGACACCTTTCTTAATATCTGCCCCACGAAGATATGAGTACTTCTTTCCTATGGCCACACAACATTCTCTGTATTATTCTGCTATAGTATTTAGCATACTATATCATATTCCCTGATATAAACCCCAGATCAAACAATGTTGGGAACATACTACATTTTAATAAGCTGTTGGTAAATGCCAGAAACATCACTGCCCTGATTATTCATTTTGAAATTTAAATGAGGAGAAAGAATTGGAAACTGTAAAATGTTTAGCATATTGCAAAAAGAGAATATGAACATAACATTATAGATTTAACTTCTATTACCATAAAAATGCTGGAAATCAATCAATAGTGAAAAAATTTTCAAATACATTGAAGACTGCAGACACATTTTTATTATGGGAAAATCTTGTCAATTATTTAGTATAATCTCCTGTGTCTATAACTGAACTAATAAATTTTGGGGTAAGAAACTAGTTAAAATCAGTCTTTCTTGATGTAGCAAAGTTTTAGATTGAATTATATACATCAGTAAACTTGGAAAATATGGTGTTTTCCCTAATGGCATTAATTAATAGCTAATGCTATCACCTAGAATCTGGCCAAGACATTTATGTCAAGTCAATGAGAAAAATGGCCTCCAAAGGATTCTTGTCCCCTAAAAAGCCTCTTGATGAAAGTGAAAGAGAAGAGTGAAAAAGTTGGCTTAAAGCTCAACATTCAGAAAATGAAGATCATGGCAGCTGGTCCCATCACTTCATGGGAAATAGGTGGGGAAACAGTGGAAACAGTGTCAGACTTTATTTTTTGGAGCTCCAAAATCACTGCAGATGGTGACTGCAGCCATGAAATTAAAAGATGCTTACTCCTTGGAAGGAAAGTTATGACCAACCTAGATAGCATATTCAAAAGCAGAGACATTACTTTGCCAACAAAGGTCCGTCTAGTCAAGGCTATGGTTTTTCCAGTGGTCGTGTATGGATGTGAGAGTTGGACTGTGAAGAAAGCTGAGCACCGAAGAATTGATGCTTTTGAACTGTGGTGTTGGAGAAGACTCTTGAGAGTCCCTTGGACTGCAAGGAGATCCAACCAGTCCATTCTGAAGGAGATCAGCCCTGGGTGTTCTTTGGAAGGAATGATGCTAAAGCTGAAACTCCAGTACTTTGGCCACCTCATGCGAAGAGTTGACTCATTGGAAAAGACTCTGATGCTGGGAGGGATTAGGGGCAGGAGGAGAAGGGGATAACAGAGAATGAGATGGCTGGATGGCATCACCGACTCGATGCACGTGAGTTTGAGTCAACTCCGGGAGTTGGTGATGGACAGGGAGGCCTGGCATGCTGTGATTCATGGGGTTGCAAAGAGTCAGACGTGACTGAGCGACTGAACTGAACTGAACCTATGTGACCAACAAAACTTCAAAAAAGTAAAATGTATGACTTCTGAGGCTAGATCATAAATAACATTGTTTCCACATTACTCTCTTGAATTGCTCATTCTGGGGAAAGACAGACAGTGTTGTGAGAACTCAAGAACGCAATACTCAAGCAGTCTCATGGAACAGTCAATTGGGGAAGAACTAGATCTCCCAGTGACAAGTAACACCACAATGTCAGCTGTTTAAGTGAGCCCTTTGGGAATCAGATCCCCAGTCAAACTTGAAGATGATTGCATCCCTGGTCCATTTCTTGACTGCAACCTTACAAGAGATCCTAAATAAGAATTACTCAGCTAAGTTGCTCTCAAATGCTTGACCCATACAAACTGTGAGAGCTAATATGTCTATTGCTGTTTTAAGTTTTGGGGGTACTTTATTATGCATCAATAGGTAACTAGCATACCCTGTAGAATAGACATAGAGATGAAATTCACGTGAAGTATTTCCTCATGTTAGTCATGGATTAAAGAAAAGGTTATTGTCCTTTCACTGTCAGCCTTAGCCTTACAAACCATTAAAATGGAGCTTCAGAACCAAAGGAGATAACCTTAGAACACTTTATGTCTTTTCATTTTTATACCAAACAACAAGAACAACAATGAGGTCTGGCTATTCCACTGCCAGTTCTCAGTGAACAGTGGTGAGGATGGAACACTTCCTCCAGATTTTTTTCTACCATTGGAGGATGTGAAGTTGGATGGTGTGATGGTTAATTTTATGTGTCAACGTGACTTGCCCACAAGGTGCCCAGGCATTACTCAGATTAAAGAGTATTTTGGGTGTGTTTGTGAGGATATCTCTTGGTGAGATTAGTATTTGAAGGAAGACTGAGTGAAGCATATTTTCCTCTTTTATGTGGGTAGGCCTCATAAATTCTCCTGAGTCTCCAGCTTGCCAACTGTAGATCTTAGGATTATCTGTCTCCATAACTTGTGAGCCAATTCCTTATAGTAAATATCTCTATTCATCTTACTCAGCTACACATACATATGTAGTTCACACAGTGGTAAAGAATCTGCTTGCCAATGTAGGAGATGCAGTTTCCATCCCTGGGTCAGGAAGATGACCTGGAGTAGGAAATGGCAACCCACTCCAATATTCCTGCCGGGAAGATCCCATGGACAGAGGATCCTGGCAGGCCACAGCCCACAGGATTGCAAAGAGTTGGACATGACTGAGCATGCATGCATACATATACATCCTATTGGTTCTCTTTCTCTGGAGAATCCTGACTCACACAGAGAGTGAGATTCATAATGTGACTTCTGAAAATGAGAAAGATTTGATACACGGTAAGTCTTGCTCTTGATAAAGTTCAGGAGAGAAGCAGAACTTTGGGGCTTTTCTGTTTTCCTGAAAATAAAAAAAAAGAAGAAGAAAGCATAAAAGCTACCCGCCATCTTTCAGGTTTGAACTTCCTGTGGCTTGTCACATTTTTCCTATTTTAGAGAGTCTATGGATGAACACACATTCAGTGTGTCTCTATATATAATTACCCTGTCAAGTGTGACCATCACAGAAGAAATGGCTTGATGTCATCTCATCTAAAGCATCAGGGAAGATGTTTTAAGCAAGGAGAAGAGAATGATGAAGAAGGGAAAAGGAAGAACAACCTGGGCTAAACTGTGTGGAGACAGAAAGTGATGAACTGATTCAGGCACAGATCAGAACTGCTCCATCGCTGTTGAGTTAACCCAGATACACTCTGGTAAATTCCTAAAGAAGATGAATTAAATGAAACACTTTAACTCCAAAGAAAGTGATTCCTGCACACAGCAAGATGGAGTGCAAACAGAAGACATGAACCTTCATTTTACCTTAAATTATTCAGTTCTGAGAAAGTAATACATTATTATTGAAATACTTTCTCTACATAAGGTAAATTTTGAATCAGATAAAATGTTTATGATTCTGATAAACTTTTTCATGTGAATCTATAAATACTCAGCCTAAGGTATTGGAGCTTCCCAGGCATGCTAGTGGTAAAGAACCAGCCTACCAAAGCAGGAGACATAAGAGACTTGGGTCCGAGCCCTGGGTTGGGACGATCCCCTGGAGGAGGGCATGGTAACCCACTTCAGTATTTTTGTCTGGGGAATCCCAAGAACAGAGAGGCCTGGTGGGCTGCAGTCTGTAGAGTCGTGAAGAGTCAGACACAATCGAAGTGGCTTAGCACACATGCACAAGGTATTGTTGGCACCACTGTTTACAAGTCAGAACATTTTTGCAGACTTGCTATAAAAGTGCTTCAGTGTAGATAGAGTGGCTAGATGATTGTCTTTAGTGTCTTGAAATTTAAGAGTAGAGTTGTATAGTAGAGTTCAGTCTTTCTAAGCAGGAATGGTAAATTACTATTTTTTTGCCATCATATGACTGCTAGTATGTAATTAGAATTTTAATTTTTATAAGTATTTAAAAATGGTCAGGCTGCAGAAGTGAAAAATTTCCCCATGCTCTCTGTATAGGTAGGGATGCTAGAGAGTGACCTCCACAGGGAATAGTATCAGGAGTTCAGAGGTGTAGCCAGGGCCCAGTGCTCTCTCTTCCCTGTGTCTAAATTCAAAGAAGTCAATACAGAATAGAAAAGGTAAGATTTTACTATGTGCCTGGAGTCTACACGCCTAGATTCTAGGCAGTTCTTAGGATTAGGCCATAAATGTAACTCTACAAGGGCAGAAACCCTGTTGTTTTCATTCCTGATCAAGTCTAAGCATCTATGCACCTGATGAGTATTTCTTAAATGTATGAAGGAGCTAGGAAACACTCAGAAGAAAACAGTCAAGTGAAGAAATGGCAGCTGTGGAAGTCAAGATTTTCACTAACTCTGGGGATTGCTACTCAGTCACTGTTCTAGGCTAGGTTTTTGATTTTTCAGGCAACAGACAACTTTTTGGGAATAACCTCTAGATTAGGGCTTTAATCTTGGATTTACAGACTCCCAAGGAGTCAGATCAAGCCTTGGGTGGTTTGTGTAGACCCCAAAATGTAATGCAAAATTTTGTATGCAATCATAAATTTTCCAAAGATTTCCTCAGATTCTCAAAGTCTCTGTAACCCCTAAAAAGTTAAGAGCTCTTGCTCAACAGAGAAATTTAGAAGAGGATAGCCTCCCTGAAAGGACCATTTGAGAAAACACCCGAGAGGAAGTTGAACTGTGGGGTTGCCTGGAGGAAGAGTGCTGTTGGCACTGGGAGCAGCACATTAAAGGCCCGATGTGGTGGTAAGGTTGGTAGGTGTGAAGAGCAGTAAGAAGGCCTTTGTCATGGAGTAGAGTTAAGAAAGGGAGAGTCATAGAGAATAAGTAGGAAAGGTAGCTGGGAGCCAGATCATGTAGGGCTTTGTTAGTCCCTGTAAGAATCTGATCATTTTCTGAACATAAGAAGATGTTGTTGTTTAAAGAACATGGTCAGGGAGACAGAATAAGTATTCACAGTCTATGAGAGTGACAGGATGTCTTTGAAATATGTTATTTCCTGGGAAGAAAAAAACAAAAAACTATAAACTCTGGAGATACAGTCAAATATTTCATAAGCACTGAATACATACTTGTAAGGTGGATGTGTTTGAAAATGATTAATAAGGAACATATTGTGTATTATTTAAGCCATCATGATGGGTATTAATTTAGTTCTTTAACGAAAGCTCTACCGTGACCCTGGATGGCAGCAACTTATTTCTGGAGAGTTGAATGAATTCATTATATTTCCCAGAAACCCAGTCTTTACATAGGCAGTTATTTTGGTGTTATGCCAATACTTAGGTATTTTCACTTAGGTGATCTTTCAGGTATATAGGAAATTTGCATAATAAATTTTGCATGTATATATATATACACCCTTTTGCTACAAAGGAATTCAAGTGATACATATTCCTCCTAAGTAAAATCTTCAACAAAAGGTATTTACAACAGTGATCTGTGATGAGGAGAGGATGGTAGGAAGGTTTAAACTACAATTTATGCCAAAATTTTTCATTTGGAGGAAATAACTGGAGTGGCTATTTCTAACCACAAAATATACAGGTGCTTATTAAGGGTTATTATATAAAATGAAAACTGCTAAGTGTCATAAGAAGGTTGTAAAATTTAGAACTCATTTATTCATTTATTTGTTATTCTTTCAATCAAATCAAGTAGCATTTTCACGACCCAGATAACCATGATGGTGTGATCACTCACCTAGAGCCAGACATCCTGGAATGTGAAGTCAGGTGGGCCTTAGGAAGCATCCCTACGAACAAAGCTAATGGAGGTGATGGAATTCCAGTGGAGCTATTTCAAATCCTAAAAGATGATGCTGTGACTGTACTGCACTCAATATGCCAGCAAATTTGGAAAACTCATCAGTGGCCACAGGACTGGAAAAGGTCAGTTTTCATTCCAATCCCTAAGAAAGGCAATGCCAAAGAATGCTCAGACTACCGCACAATTGTACTCATCTCACACTCTAGAAAAGTAATGCTCAAAATTCTCCAAGCCAGGCTTCAACAATATGTGAACTTCCAGATGTTCAAGCTTGTTTTAGAAAAGGCAGAGGAACCAGAGATCAAATTGCCAACATCCGTTGGAACACTGAAAAAGCAAGAGAGTTTTAGAAAAACATCTATTTCTGCTTTATTGACTATGCTAAAGCCTTTGACTGTGTGGACCACAATAAACTGTGGAAAATTCTGAAAGAGATGGGAATAGCAGACCACCTGACCTGCCTCTTGAGAAATCTGTATGCAGGTCAGGAAGCAACAGTTAGAACTGGACATGGAAAAACAGACTGGTTCCAAATAGGAAAAGGAGTACATCAAGGCTGTATATCGTCACCCGGCTTATTTAACTTATATGCGAGTACATCATGAAAAATGCTGGGCTGGATGAAGCACAAGCTGGAATCAAGATTGCCAGGAGAAATATAAATAACCTCAGATGTTCAGATGACACCACCCTTATGGCAGAAAGTGAAGAAGAACTAAAGAGCCTCTTGATGAAAGTGAAAGAGGAGAGTGAAAAAGTTGGTTTAAAACTCTATATTCAGAAAAGTAAGATCATGGCATCTGGCCCCAGCACTTCATGGCAAATAGATGGGGAAACAGTGGAAACAGTGTCAGACTATTTTTGGGGGCTCCAAAATCACTGCTGATGGTGACTGCAGCCATGAAATTAAAAGATGCTTGCTCCTTGGAAGAAAAGTTATGACTAACCTACACAGCATATTAAACAGCAGAGACATTACTTTGCCAACAAAGGTCCGTCTAGTTAAGGTTATGGTTTTTCCAGTGGTCATGTATGGATGTGAGAGTTGGACTATAAAGAAAGCTGAGCGCTGAAGAATTAATGCTTTTGAACTGTGGTGTTGGAGAAGACTCTTGAGAGTCCTTTGGACTGCAAGGAGATTCAACCAGTCCATCCTAAAGGAGATCAGTCCTTAGTGTTCATTGGAAGGATTGATGTTGAGGCTGAAACTTCAATACTTTGGCCACCTGATGCAAAAAGCTGACTCATTTGAAAAGACCCTGAAGTTGGGAAAGATTAAGGGCAGGAGGAGAAGGGGACAACAGAGGATGAGATAGTGTGGTGGCATCTCCAACTCTAATGGACATGAGTTTGGGTAAACTCCGGGAGTTGGTGATGGACAGGGAGGCCTGGCGTGCTGCGATCCATGGGGTCGCAGAGTTGAACACGACTGAGTGACTGAACTGAATTGATCATGAACACACTTACATGTACTGGGTAGTGCGCTACAAGCCAAAGTGAAAGTGTTAGTTGCTCAGTGGAATCCAACTCTTTGTGACCTGTAGACTGTAGCCCACCAGGTTCCTCTGTCCACGGGATTTCCCAGGCAAGAATACTGGCGTGGGTTGCCATTTTCTTCTCCAGGGGATCTTCCCGATCCAGGAATTGAACCTGGTTCTCCCACACTGCAGGCAGATTCTTTACTGTCTGAGCCACCAGGGAAGCCCCAAAAGTAGAAGAAAAAGTTTTAATTTCAACTATAAATAATTCACAGTCTTGTAAGAACTCAACAGACTACAGTGGCTACTAATTCCAACTAAAAATAAGGTCAGCATATTTCTTCACAATAGACTGTTAATCTCTGGTTGCTCTTTGGAGTTACTGTTCTCCCTTTCTTCTTTGACTTTGCTTTTAATCAATAGAACTGTCAGCATAAATGGATATGTGTGCTGTGTATGCTCAGTCGCTTCAGTCATGTCCAACTCTTTGCAACCCCATGAACTGTAGCCCGCCAGGCTCCTCTGTCCATGCGATTCTCCAAGCAAGAATACTGGAGTGGGTTACTAAGCCCTCCTCCAGGGGAATCTTCCTGACCCAGGGATCGAATCTACATCTTTTATGCATCTCCTGCATCGGCAGGTGGGTTCTTTACCACTGGAGCCACCCGGGAAGCCCATAGTGGACATATCAGATGGTAGTGCAACTGCATAAATGCCTCATTCCTGCGGTCAGTTTAGACTGCTTTCAGTTCCCTTCTGCTCATCCTCTGAAAGTACTGCAGAACTCACTTCAGTATTTCCATCCATAATCCCTTTGTGGTTCTTTAGATGTGTGCACACACTGGCTACTTCATGGAAAGCTCTCTCTATTCATAGAGAAGTCTATGTGATTTAAATGATGTTTAACTCTCATTTCAGTACTTGTACATCAGGCAAAATGAAGTCTTGCCGTTGCATTTAGAAGGATTCTACTTCGTACTGAATCCTCAGCAGGACAACATTATCTTTGATTTACACATTGGTAGATTAAAATGGTAAAGGGAGGGTAATAATCTCTCCAGCTCACAGACACCTTTCAGACCACTCAGTGTCTACAGTAGTCATATGACTTTGTAAATACTGTTCAGTTTCAGTTATCATTGCTGTGTAACAAAGAATCCCAAATCTTAGAGGATTAAACCAACAAACATTTTATTTTGTTCTGATATTGAAACATGGACTAGGCTCAGCTGAACAGTTCTCCTGCTGAGCTTGCTGTAGGTCATTGGTGTGGATACATTCATCTGGTGGTGTTGCTGGGGGATGCTGGCACAGTTCCTCTGTCTTCATGTCATCTCCCTCTCTATATGTCCAGCCTCCTCACATTATCTTTCTGCAGGGTCATGACTTTTTTCACAAGGAACATCAAGATTGTCAAGAATCCCAGGGCTTATTAAGTCTTAGCCTCACAACTAAAATGCATTACTTTTAAGAAATTCTTTAAGGGAAAGAGACTCATAGGGCAAATCCAGATTTAACGTGAGAAAAACACATGGGGTGTGAATTCCCACGTGGTGTGAATACTCAGAAGTATGATTCAGTGGAGGTCTCTAATAACTACGACGACTATAACTGCCTTGAATCAAGTGACCTATAAATCTGTATTAGACACTCAGGTTGTAAAGGAACTTTAGTAAGGCAGAGGTTAGCTCCTTAGGAAGGGGAAAGGGTATTAGTCCTTGATGATCATGGTCCTAACTGTTCTGTACGTCAAACATTTGTTCTAACAATGCTTAATTTTTAGAAGTCATCTTGCCTTTAATCATCCTAGTCCCTTTGTCTGGGACAGCTTTCCTTCACTTTTGACATCTGGCAAACGTTCTCCTCCTCCTACAAGCTCCAGCTCAGGATTCACCTCCTTCAGGAAGGCTTGCCTGATGTTTTCACATTCTGTTAGGTCATTGTTTCTGAACTTGCAGAACATTTGTGTTAATACCTTCTACAGACCTTACCATATTGTGTTAATACGCCTGGAGTTTCTTTCATGAATTTGTTTCCACAGATAGACTGTGAATGGACTCTGAAGGTGAGCCCTGAGTCTTATTAATGTGATTCCTGTCACCCCATGCTGCTGCTGCTGCTAAGTCGCTTCAGTCGTGTCTGACTCTGTGTGATGCCATGGACTGCAGCCTACCAGGCTTCTCCGTCCATGGGATTCTCCAGGCAAGAACACTGGAGTGGGTTGCCATATCCTTCTCCATGTCACCCCATAAGTACCCAGTAACAACATCTTGAGACACAATTGGAGCCACAGGAGTGTATCTTGTATAGTCCAATGTCATCAGAGTAGCCATAATAATGCAATGCAAATAAATATTGGATGGTTGATCAAATAAATCTATTTTTATTAGTTACTGAATAAGAGATATGAACTCTGATTTCAGATCTGGTAAATTTTCAGTAAGTTTCACAAACATTTCAATTCCTAGCTTGGAAAAAAGAAGCAATATGCCTTGGGCATAACTTTTCAAGGAATATCAATGTTTAACAGCATAAACCTTTCAGGTGGGGGCATATGGCTAAAAATAAATCCTGTATCATTTAAAATTCTGAGGGTATGCATTCATGCTTCCAAGCACAAAACTATTCTCTTGCTTCTACAAAACAGAATAAGACCTGTAGGAAACCAAATTTCTTTGCTTAGTGCAACAAATCCATATGGCTACAAAGCAAGAGGTAACATAAAACAACAGGTCTCAGGGAAGATATCAGGAGTGATTTTGAGGTGACTGAAACCCAGTCTTCATCCTAAAACCACACTGAATTCCCATGGATCAAGTTTTTAATTTTATGCTATACGGAAAGTGATATATGTACAATGATTTCAGTTGCAAGCTAAATAAACATGAGAGCACTAGCATGCCACTCAAGCATTTGCCAGCATTACTGCCCTCTCTTCCATTAAGAAGAAGAGATGCCTCTCTCATTAAGGACGGCTGCCTGTATTTGACGATTTCCCCCTAAAACACGAAAAGAAGATTCTGCAGGGGTCTGGATCAGCAGGTGACTCATAGCACTTGAATTTGACATGCCGTTGCTAAGGCAATGAAACGTCATAAACATATTTTGCAGCTACCATATTTTTCCTGCTTTCAGAATCTGTTATTCTAAAGGGAAGAGACATAGTGGCAAGAACTCTTGATGAGAAGGCAGAAGAGTTGGGTTCTAAGTATGGTTCTGCAGCCCCTTAGCCATGTGACACTGGACAAGTCATCTGACCTCTATGAGTTTATAAGATTCCTCACTGATAAAACATCACTGGAGAGAAAAATAATATCTAGAGGTCTGCTTTTTTTTTCCTCTAAGAATTTGTGATTTCCCACAATCCATGACCCTGGTACCTTTTATAACTGAGGATTTACTTTATAACTTGATTATTTTAAATCACACTTACAACCTGGATTATCAGGAGTTTCTAACTGGTGCCTTTGGGTAGATGAAGCCCAGACTTTCACTCTTGGCCCCTGAAGAAATAATGAACAAAAACCTGAATCAGGAGCCAGGAGGTCACAGACTAATTGTTTAAATTAACTGGCTTTCAGTTTTCTCATCTGCCAAAGGAAGGGTTGGGTTTGATAATCTCAAATCCTTCCACTTGTCAACAGTCTCCACCATGAATCTTAGGGTCTATTTCTCTTCATTTAAAAGAAGTGTGATTAAAGCCCTGGACCGTGTGTGTGTGATTTGCCTGAGGCTTCACAGCCGTTTAGTGGTGGAACTTTCTTGTAGGCAGAGGACAACCTCAAAATGTTAGATCTTCTTAGTCTCAGGGGATCCACTAGCACCTGGGTTGCCCAGGACCATTTGGGTCCCTCAGGACTTCCAAAGACCAATTAAGTAGTTGATATGACTGTGAATCTACTTTCTGAAATAGTTCTTATTTGTGGAACTCTTTCCAACAACAATAACAAAGTAAAATCACAGCTATTCATGTTAATTCAATATTTACTAAAGGCCAAGTATATCCTTAAGTGCATTTTACATGCATTGTTTCTTTGGATCCTCACATGAATCCTACAAGATGGGTGACTGATATCCCCTGTCGACTGAAAAAGAGATATACAACTTGAGAGTTGTGAGTTAAGTTTTATTTGGGGCACAATGAGGACTGCAGCCCAGGAGTAGCATCTCAGATAGCTCTGAGAGACTGCTTCAAAGTGACAGTGAGGGAAAGTCAATATATAGGTTTTGGTGAAGGGGGAGTTCAGTGCCATGAAGCACTCATTTTACAAAAGGTTTTTGTTAGTCATGAGGATCTAATGTCACTGTGAAGAGATTCAGTGCTTCTCTAGATATGAGGAGATGCAAGGATTGAGACAATAAAATCTGTTCCTAAAAACATCCAGTTGTGGATGTGACTGGTGATAGAAGCAAGGTCTGATGCTGTAAAGAGCAATGCTGCATAAGAACCTGGAATGTTAGGTCCATGAATCAAGGCAAATTGGAAGTGGTCAAACAGGAGATGGCAAGAGTGAATGTTAACATTCTAGGAATCAGCAAACTAAAATGGACTGGAATGGGTGAATTTAACTCAGATGACCATTATATCTACTACTGTGGGCAGGAATCCCTTAGAAGAAATGGAGTAGCCATCATGGTCAACCAAAGAGTCCAAAATGCAGTACTTGATGCAATCTCAAAAATGAAAGAATGATCTCTGTTTGTTTCCAAGGCAAACTATTCAATATCATGGTGATTCAAGCCTATGCCCCAACCAGTAACACTGAAGAAGCTCAAGTTGAACGGTTCTATGAAGACCTACAAGACCTTATAGAACTAACACTCCCAAAAGATGTCCTTTTCATTATAGGGGGCTGGAATGCAAAAGTAGGAAATCAAGAAACACCTGGAGTAACAGGCAAATTTGGCCTTGGATTATGGAATGAAGCAGGGCAAAGGCTAATAGAGTTTTGCCTAGAGAACGCACTGGTCATAGCAAACACCCTCTTCCAACAACACAAGACTCTACACATGTACATCACCAGATGGTCAACACTGAAATCAGATTGATTATATTCTTTGCAGCCAAAGATGGAGAAGCTACATACAGTCAGCAAAAACAAGTCCAGAAGCTGACTGTGGCTCAGATCATGAACTCCTTATTGCCAAATTCAGACTTAAATTGAAGAAAGTAGGGAAAACGACTAGACCACTCAGGTATGACCTAAATCAAATCCCTTATGACTGTGCAGTGGAAGTGAGAAATAGATTTAAGGGACTAGATCTGACAGACAGAGTGCCTGATGAACTGTGGATGGAGCTTCATGACATTGTACAGGAGGCAGGGATCAAGACCATGCCCAAGAAAAAGAAATGCATAAAGCAAAATGACTGTCTGAGGAGGGCTTACAAATAGCTGTGAAAAGAAGAGACGTGAAAAGCAAAGGAAAAAAGGAAAGATACACCTATTTGAATGTGGAGTTCCAGAGAATAGCAAGGAGAGATAAGAAAGCCTTCCTTGGTGACCAATGTAACGAAATAGAGGAAAACAATAGAATGGGAAAGACTAGAGATCTCTTCAATAAAATTAGAGATACCAAGGGAACATTTCATGCAAAGATGGGCTCAGTAAAGGACAGAAATAGTACGGACCTAACAGAAGCAGAAAATATTAATAAGAGGTGGCAAGAATACACAGAAGAACTAAACAAAAAAGATCTTCACGTTCCAGATAATCACGACGGTGTGATCACTGACCTAGAGCCAGACATCCTGGAATGTGAAGTCAAGTGGGCCTTATAAAGCATCACTATGAACAAAGCTAGTGGAGGCGATGAAATTCCAGTGGAGCTCTTTCAAATCCTGAAAGATGATGCTGTGAAAGTGCTGCACTCAATATGCCAGCAAATTTGGAAAACTCAGCAGTGGCCACAGGACTGGAAAAGGTCAGTTTTCATTCCAATCCCAAAGAAAGGCAATGTCAAAGAATGCTCAAACTACTGCACAATTGCACTCATCTCACACGCTAGTAAAATAATGCTCAAAATTCTCCAAGCCAGGCTTCAGCAATATGTGAACCATGAACTTCCAAAAGTTCAAGCTGGTTTTAGAAAAGGCAGAGGAACCAGAGATCAAATTACATCATCCGCTGGATCATCAAAAAAGCAAGAGTTCCAGAAAAACATCTATTTCTGCTTTATTGACTATGGAAAAGCCTTTGACTGTGTGGATCACATAAACTGTGGGAAATTCTGAAAGAGATGGGAATACCAGACCACCTGACCTGCCTCTTGAGAAACCTGTACACAGGTCAGGAAGCAACAGTTGAAAATGGACATGGAACAACAGACTGGTTCCAAATAGGAAAAGGAGTATGTCAAGGCTGTATATTATCACCCTTCTATTTAACTTATATGCAGAGTGCATCATGAGAAATGCTGGGCTGGAAGAAGCACAAGCTGGAATCAAGATTGCCAGGAGAAATATCAATAACCTCAGATGTTCAGATGACACCACCCTTATGGCAGAAAGTGAAGAGCAACTAAAAGGCCTCTTGATGAAAGTGAAAGTGGAGAGTGAAAAAGTTGGCTTAAAGCTCAACATTCAGAAAACTAAGATCCTGGCATCTGGTCCCATCACTTCATGGTAAATAGATGGGGAAACAATGGAAATGGTGTCAGACTTTATTTTTTGGGGCTCCAAAATCACTGCAGATGGTGACTGCAGCCACGAAATTAAAAGATGCTTACTCCTTGGAAGGAAAGTTATGACCAACCTAGATAGCATATTCAAAAGCAGAGACATTACTTTGCCAACAAAGGTCCGTCTAGTCAAGGCTATGGTTTTTCCAGTAGGCATGTATGGATGTGAGAGTTGGACTGTGAAGAAAGCTGATCGCCAAAGAATTGATGCTTTTGAACTGTGGTGTTGGAGAAGACTCTTGAGAGTCCCTTGGACTGAAAGGAGATCCAACGGGCCATCCTAAAGGAGACCAGTCCTGGGTGTTCACTGGAAGGACTGATGCTAAGGCTGAAACTCCAGTACTTTGGCCACCTCATGGGAAGAGTTGACTCATTGAAAAAGACCCTGATGCTGGGAGGGATTGGGGGCACGAGGAGAAGGGGACAACAGAGGATGAGATGGCTGGATGGCGTCACCAACTTGATGCATTGCTGCTGCTGCTAAGTCACTTCAGTTGTGTCGGACTCTGTGCGACCCCATAGACAGTAGCCCACCAGGCTCCCCCGTCCCTGGGATTCTCCAGGCAAGAACACTGGAGTGGGTTGCTATTTCCTTCTCCAATGCATGAAAGTGAAAAGTGAAAGTGAAGTCATTGGGTGAACTCTGGGAGTTGGTGGTAGACAGGGAGGCCCGGCGTGCTGTGATTCATGGGGTCACAGAGTTGTACATGACTGAGCGACTGAACTGAATTGAACTGAAAAATATCCAACTGTTTAAAGACCTGTACCACCAGGTTCCCTGGAGCACAGAGTGCCTCACTCCAGCCTGAACTTCCTCAGGGATTGTTGAAGGTCATTAGCTATAGCAGCATGGGATTCAATCTCCGTAGAGGCATGTGGCAAATGCCTCTGTTCTTCAGTCATTGGCAATGCTCTTGGTAAGTGCCAATTTGTAGTTGACACTGCCCCCTTGTGGTCATAAATCTGACCATACTTTGGGGGTCATTTCATTGTTACTTGTCCTGCGTTGCTGAGAAGGCTTATTTCCAGTTCTGAAGGTTTTTGTTGATAAGACACTCAATGTGCTATTAACTGGACTAGGTCTTCATAGTCAAAGATCTCTGGACACCTGTCTTCTAGTTATGGTCCAGGAAAGTATTTCCGCTCATTGCATCTTTTCATACCTAGAGTTACACTGTTACAACCATTGATCATATATCGAGTTATACATTTGATCAACTGCTTCAAGTCTAGTCATCATTATCATTGGAGGCTCAGTCATACCCTTGTTAATACAAGACATAATAATCTTGTGAAACAAGCAAAATACACATGGTATAGTTAATAACATTAGTTGAATTAAAAGTAAATATTTTAGTCATGAGCCTCCCACACCAAACCAGTTTTTTTAAAAGATTATCAAAACTAGGGAATGGGTCACTTAAAGCAGAAATCTGATTTTTCATGTGGTTCATCAAATGTGTTACATTAAAGGATTTATTGGATACAAAAATATAGCATTCAGTTTGAACTGTAGCACAGATATCTCCCTGAGATGCTGTAAGGTGTCAAGGGTCTTGCAGTTGTGTAGCACTTCCTTTCTCATCAGAGATCTCAGAATCAATAGGCTAATAGTCCGATTACTATCATTTAAAGATGATGAAATTTGTTAAGGCTTAGATATGGTCAATTACATCCTCCAACCCCATCCAAGGCACACACACACACACACACACACAAGCTGCTAAATGGTAATACCAGTAGAATACGGATCTTTGACCCACTGGGATCATACCAGTGGCAGATTGGTTGGGGTTACCTCTAATTTGTTAACATCAGTTCAGTTCAGTCGCTCAGTTGTGTCTGACTCTTTGTGACCCCATGAATTGCAGCACACCAGGCCTCCCTGTCCATCACCAACTCCCAGAGTTCACCTAAACTCATGTCCATCGAGTCAGTGATGCCATCCAGCCATCTCATCCTCTGTTGTCCCCTTCTCCTTCTGCCCCCAACCCCTCCCAGCATCAGAATCTTTTCTAATGAGTCTGCTCTTTGCATGAGGTGGCCAAAGTACTGGAGTTTCAGCTTTAGCATCATTCCCTCCAAAGAAATCCCAGGGCTGATCTCCTTCAGAATGGACTGGTTGGATCTCCTTGCAGTCCAAGGGACTCTCAAGAGTCTTCTCCAACACCACACTTCAAAAGCATCAGTTCTTTGGTGCTCAGCCTTCTTCACAGTCCAACTCTCACATCCATACATGACTACTGGAAAAAACACAGCCTTGACTAGACAGACCCTTTGTTGGCAAAGTAATGTCTCTGCTTTTGAATATGCTATCTAGGTTGGTCATAACTTTCCTTCCAAGGAGTAAGTGTCTTTTAATTTCGTGGCTGCAATCACCATCTGCAGTGATTTTGGAGCCCCCCCAAAAAAATCTGACACCATTTCCACTGTTTCCCCATCTATTTACCATGAAGTGATGGGACCAGATGCCAGGATCTTAGTTTTCTGAATGTTGAGCTTTAAGCCAACTTTTTCACTCTCCACTTTCACTTTCATCAAAAGGCTCTTTAGTTCCTCTTCACTTTCTGCCATAAGGGTAGTGTCATCTGCATATCTGAGGTTATTGATATTTCTCCTGGCTATCTTGATTTCAGCTTGTGCTTCTTCCAGCCCAGCATTTCTCATGATGCACTCTGCATATAAGTTAAAATAACAGGGTGACAATATACAGCCTTGACATACTCCTTTTCCTATTTGGAACCAGTCTGTTGTTCCATGGCCAGTTCTAACTGTTGCTTCCTGACCAGCATACAGGTTTCTCAAGAGGCAAATCAGGTGGTCTGGTATTCCCATCTCTTTCAGAATTTTCCACAGTTTATTGTGATCCACATAGTCAAAGGATTTGGCATAGTCAATAAAGCAGAAATAGATGTTTTTCTGGAACTCTCTTGCTTTTTCCACTATCAATGCAAAGAAATAGAGGAAAACAACAGAATGGGAAAGACTAGAGATCTCTTCAAGAAAATCAGAGATACCAAGGGAACATTTCATGCAAAGATGGGCTCAATAAAGGACAGAAATGTATGGGCCTAACAGAAGCAGAAAATATTAAGAAGAGGTGGCAAGAATACACAGAAGAACAGTACAAAAAAGATCTTCACAATCAAGATAAGCACGATGGTGTGATCACTGACCTAGAGCCAGACATCCTGGAATGTGAAGTCAAGTGGGCCTTAGAAAGCATCACTACAAACAAAGCTAGTGGAGGCGATGGAATTCCAGTTGAGCTATTTCAAATCCTGAAAGAAAATGCTGTGAAAGTGCTGCACTCAATATGCCAGCAAATTTGGAAAACTCAGCAGTGGCCACAGGACTGGAAAAGGTCAGTTTTCTTTCCAATCCCAAAGAAAGCTCAAACTACTGCACAATTGCACTCATCTCACACGCTAGTAAAGTAATGCTCAAAATTCTCCAAGCCAGGCTTCAGCAATATGTGAACTGTGAACTTCCAGATGTTCAAGCTTTTTAGAAAAGGCAGAGGAACCAGAGATCAAATTGCCAACATCTGCTGGATCATCGAAAAAGCAAGAGAGTTCCAGAAAAACATGTACTTGTTAACATATATGACCTTAAATTCATGGGAATCCCAGGCTACACCTTCATATCCATCCCTGTAGATGTCAAGGCCATAAATTAGTGCCACAAATCCACTGAGTTCCATATCAGTTACTCTCTCTAAGGGTAATAATAGGCATAGTTCATAAAGCACCAAGCCTTGTCTCATAATTACCAGGTTAATCATTTTTAGTATGATTTAACCATTCCCAACATACAGCAGCCTTTAAACTGAAATGACCATAAAGTGAAGTGAAGTCACTCAGTTGTGTCCGACTCTTAGTGACACCATGGACTACAGCCCACCAGGCTCCTCCGTCTATGGGATTTTCCAGGCAAGAGTACTGGAGTGGGGGGCCATTGTGACCATAGCCTAGTGTTAACCATGTAGATCCTTCCCATAGCTGTGGGAGTTTTCCTTTTAATAGATGAGAGGTTAATTTTTTTATTGAGACTTAGCTCATCACTCCGACTGAGTTTAAATGACCTTAAGAGAGAACTTAAATCTATGGGCAGCATCAGAGCAGGTATTATTAATTGGCCAGGTGAGAGGACCCCATTAGTAATATCATGAATAGATAGAATAGGACTGACCACTCATCTAAAATAAATTTCGTAGGGGTATCCAATCAGAGCCCTAGAGAAATCCACCAAGGTAACCCAGAAGTACTAGGCACAGGTAACTGGCCACAACCCAACAATTGGATTGAGTTTTAAACTAGCATAGAATCGTGTCCATGATAGAAAACATTTGGTTGATAGGCTTAAGTCCAAGGAATCAAGAAAACATTATAAATGATCATAAAAGTCAGATCAGCATCTTGGGCAAGCTATTTCTGATGTCATCTCTTCTCGTCCTAGTGTAGTAGTTTCCTCTGAGCATTGTTTTAGGGTGAGTTTGAGGTCAGCAGGCCTCTCTATAGACCAGTCCAGCTTAGGGCCTTTGGAAGTGGGAGTTAACCCAAGAGTCAATTTGCCTGAAGTTTCACTGGGCATGAGCTAGTTAAGAGTACCTGATAGAAAGGTCCTTCCATTCAGGTTGGAGATAATTCCTTAAATAATGTCTTCTTCCAGTCTTGATTGCAGGTCATGTATGAGGTATCTGAACTCCATCCAGAGACAGATTACTGAGATAAGCTTCAGAAACAACCCTAGAGTGTCCTTTAATAATTCAATTAAATTTTACATTAATATACCCTAACAACAAAGAACTATCCAGGAAATGAGTTTTAGTAGATACAGACCTCCATTAACAAACTGGGATTTAACATTCATTGAAACATCTTTTTCTCCCTAAAATCACCATCATTTTTACCAAATATAACCAAATTAAAACTTGTTTGTAATATAGGTCTGGTCGCAATAAACTTGGCCTGATGATTTATATAACCATAATTGATCATAGACTTTTTTGCTTTGCTGAGACTATAAAAGTCTCAGGCTGAACTTTTAAAATAAAACCTTTCAGGGCTAGGAAAGTCATGCCAAAGGTTTATCACAGATTTTGCCTAACAGATCTAATTCCTCCTTTCTCAAGGTCTCCAGAGTTACTTCAGATTTCTGTACCTGTTAGTGAGATAACCTTCCTAATTTATCTGATAAAGTTACTGGAAACTAAGAGTTGCCAATCTATGGAGGGTTCCGATAGAGAGAAAATATTAAAAGTTTCAATTTGTTTATGAAATATAATTTTACCAAATTGCTGCCATAATTTGTTTGAGGGTAAGGTTTTATTTATACCTGGAAAACACAGATTCAAATCAGTAATTTTTCAGATAGATACCTTAAAATTTATAAGCATATTCATCAGTTCATTCAGTCCTTTTGTTAATCTTTGTGAAGTCATCAGGTTTTTCATTAGAATCTTTACCCAGTTCAGAAATTGGTATTTATCCATAAGTCCTTTTTATAAATCTTCTTGAAGAGGAAGCATTTTTGTGAAACTTGGCTAGTGCTATGACAATATTTTGAGATAATAACTAGAATTATGCGTGATAACATTTTACCCAAACATATCAAAATTTTAGGAATTCCATACAGTTTCTAGCTAGCTAGCTAGCTAAGTCGCTTCAGTTGTGTCTGATTCTGTGCAACCCCACAGATGGCAGCCCACCAGGCTCCGCCATCCCTAGGATTCTCCAGGCAAGAACACTGGAGTGGGTTGCCATTTCCTTCTCCAACGGATGAAAGTGAAAAGTGAAAGTGAAGTGGTTCAGCCATGTCCGACTCTTAAGCAACCCCATGGACTGCAGCCTACCCAGCTCCTCCATCCATGGGATTCTCCAGGCAAGAGTACTGGAGTGGGGTGCCATTGTCTTCTCCCATACAGTTTCTAGGATATCTATATTAGTAATATTTACCATACAATATAACCCGAGACTTATTACTCACCTGACAATACTTCCCATGTAATTCTGTATACAAAATGAACCTAATTAGTGTAATATCCCTCTCTGTGATTTTTCAGGGGCCCTCTGAAGCATCCCAAAGTAAGGTAAAAATCTTCTTTGTTAGAATGATTTAGGAAGTTTTGTCAACAAATATAAAAAAGGTTTAGAACACTTAGTCAGATAGGATTATAGGTCATTGTGAAACAATAACTATTCACTTAGGCAAAGTAACAGTGAAGAATTTCAGAAGAGATCATTTAAGAGATAAAGAAACTTAAATCTATTATCAAAGGCAGTTCAATAACTGAAGAAAAGATGTCCTCTTAACAGAGAGAAAAGCTAAATTCAAGTTTTTGCACCAGCTTACTTTATTTAAAAGGTAAACTTAATTAACTTTACTTTAAACTTAGCCCTACCATATACGTATACACCTTTAAGATCACAAAGGTGGCTCAGACGGTAAAGGGTCTGCCTGCAATGCGGGAGACCTGGGTTCGATTCCTGGGTTGAGAAGATCCCTTGGAGAAGGAAATGGCAATCCACTCCAGTACTCTTGCCTGGAAAATCCCATGGACTGAGGAGCCTGATAGGTTACAGTCCATGGGGTCACAAAGAGTCGGACATGACTGAGCGACTTCACTTTCACTTTCTTTCTTAACCATATACAAAACTCTCCTCTCATGGTTCTTTTCACAAACCTTATCACTCTCTGTACCCATTACTGTGTTCTTCCATCCTAAAAAGCCACCCCTAAGTCAGGCTTACTTCTTTTCCCTTCACAAAATGCAATTCCATTCCTCATACCTTCTTTGCCAAAAACACACTTCCTACTTCCCTTAAGCAACCAAGAACTGATTTTTATATTAGCATTCTATAGATTGGTGAGCATAAATACCAATGATAATTCCTAAAACCTTGGTTTTCTTAGAGAGAACATTTTAGGATGGCACCAAACATAATTTAATCGAAAATCTCTTTAGTTTCTCTGTAAGAGGTAATTAGTATTTAGTAGTAAATGTTTCAAAATCTTATTGTATTTTGAAATGACTTAGCTATTCAATAGACTTCCAATACTTAGTTTAGTACAACCCTTTAGAAGTTCAAATTACCCCAATCTGGAGAGACTATTTTCAACAGACATTACTAAAGCATAATTATTCTTAATAGAGTTTATCTAAAGGTTCATATCTCATTTACATTTTTCTAGAAGTTTCTTCACTCGAGGTAATTTCCTTGCTGACAAAATTGTAACAGATATAATAATATTTAACTTATATTAAATTAACACAAAAGGAGACTCTACACATGGACATCATCAAATGGTCAACACTGAAATCAGATTGATTATATTCTTTGCAGCCAAAGATGGAGAAGCTACATACAGTCAGCAAAAACAAGTCCGGAAGCTGACTGTGGCTCAGATCATGAACTCCTTATTGCCAAATTCAGACTTAAATTGAAGAAAGTAGGGAAAACGACTAGACCACTCAGGTATGACCTAAATCAAATCCCTTATGACTGCGCCGTGGAAGTGAGAAATAGATTTAAGGGACTAGATCTGACAGACAGAGTGCCTGATGAACTGTGGATGGAGCTTCATGACATTGTACAGGAGACAGGGATCAAGACCATCTCCAAGAAAAAGAAATGCAAAAAAGCAAAATGACTGTCTGAGGAGGCCTTACAAATAGCTGTGAAAAGAAGAGAAGCAAAAAGCAAAGGAGAAAAGGAAAGATATAAGCATCTGAATGCAGAGTTCCAGAGAATAGCAAGGAGAGATAAGAAGAGCTTCCTTGGTGACCAACGTAATGAAATAGAGGAAAACAATAGAATGGGAAAGACTAGAGATCTCTTCAAGAAAATTAGAGATACCAAGGGAACATTTCATGCAAAGATGGGCTCAATAAAGGACAGAAATAGTATGGACCTAACAGAAGCAGAAAATATTAAGAAAAGGTGCCAAGAATACTCAGAAGAACTAAACAAAAAAGATCTTCACGTCCCAGATAATCACAACGGTGTGATCACTGACCTAGAGCCAGACATCCTGGAATGTGAAGTCAAGTGGGCCTTAGAAAGCATCACTATGAACAAAGCTAGTGGAGGCGATGAAATTCCAGTGGAGCTCTTTCAAATCCTGAAAGATGACGCTGTGAAAGTGCTGCACTCAATGTGTCAGCAAATTTGGAAAACTCAGCAGTGGCCACAGGACTGGAAAAGGTCAGTTTTCATTCCAATCCCAAAGAAAGGCAATGCCAAAAAATGCTCAAACTACTGCACAATTGCATTCATCTCACATGCTAGTAAAGTAATGCTCAAAATTCTCTAAGCCAGGCTTCAACAATATGTGATCCATGAACTACCAGATGTTCAAGCTGGTTTTAGAAAAGGCAGAGGAACCAGAGATCAAATCGCCATCATCTGCTGGATCATGGAAAAAGCAAGAGAGTTCCAGAAAAGCATCTATTTCTGCTTTATTGACTATGGAAAAGCCTTTGACTGTGTGGATCACAATAAACTGGAAAATTCTGAAGGAGATGGGAATACCAGACCACTTGACCTGCCTCTTGAGAAAGCTGTATGCAAGTCAGGACGCAACAGTTAGAACTGGACATGGAACAACAGACTGGTTCCAAATAGGAAAAGAAGTACATCAAGGCTGCATATTGTCACCCTATTTATTTAACTTATATGCAGAGTACATCATGAGAAACGCTGGGCTGGATGAAGCACAAGCTGGAATCAAGATTGCCAAGAGAAATATCAATAACCTCAGATGTTCAGATGACACTTCCCTTATGGCAGAAAGTAAAGAAGAACTAAAGAGCCTCTTGATGAAAGTGAAATAGGAGAGTGAAAAAGTTGGCTTAAAGCTCAACATTCAGAAAATGAAGATCCTGGCATCTGGTCCCGGCACTTCATGGCAAATAGATGGGTAAACAGTGGAAACAGTGGCAGACTTTATTTTGGGGGGCTCCCAAATCACTGCAGATGGTGACTGCAGCCATGAAATTAAAAGACACTTACTCCTTGGAAGGAAAGTTATGACCAACCTAGACAGCATATTAAAAAGCAGAGATATTACTTTGCCAAGAAATGTCCATCTAGTCAAGGTTATGGTTTTTCCGGTAGTTACGTATGGATGTGAGAGTTGGACTGTAAAGAAAGCTGAGCACCGAAAATTGATGCTTTTGAACTGTGGTGTTGGAGAAGACCCTTGAGAGTCCCTTGGCCTGTAAGGAAATCCAATCCCCAGTCCATCCTGGGGGAAATCAGTCCTGAATATTCACTGGAAGGACTGATGTTGAAGCTGAAACTCCAATACTTTGGCCACCTGATGTGAAGAACTGACTCATCTGAAAAGACCCTGATGCTGGGAAAGATTAAAGGCAGGAGGAAAAGGGGATGACAGAGGATGAAGTGGTTGGATAGCATCACCAACTCAATGGACATGAATTTGGCCAAACTCCAGGAGTTGGTGATGGACAGGGAGGCCTGGCGTGCTGCAGTACTTGGGGTTGCAAAGAGTCAGACACGACTGTGCGACTGAACTGAACTCAACTGAACTTATATTAAACCTAGGTACAATGAAAATATTCTGCTTACTGTTAATTACTCTTAGACATGCCTACATTATTTAGATCAAGAAACAAACATTAATATCAGGTATTTAATACTGAATATTTCCCTGTTCATGTGAACCTGAAATTCATTTAGGTTAATTTGTCTTGTATTTAGAATTATTTGATTTGTAAGTGCTTACTTTTTTTTTAAAGACCAACTAAATTAGAGCTCATTTACAAACAGATATCAGCAATCAGCAATATTATCCCCAAAAAACCCCAAAAAACAAAGACACACTGAGACATACATATATCCAAATAGACAAAAGAGATTCTATTGCTTTCTTTTCCAAACTTAGTTATGAATTAGATATCACAGTACAAAACTCACTAGTTGTCGACAATGGTTGGAATAAGATTTTTAAAGGCTTTGTTCCCCTTGTTTTTGCCTTTTGATTTTAGGAATTAGAGATGGTCTAGATAAGTGATCCAGAGAACTCTGGTCTAAAGGTATAGGAGGAGTTATTTTCTCAGGGTAAGAATTTTTAAAGAGATAATTTTTTTCTGCAAGCTTTCTTTGGAGTCTAAAGAATATTGTGACCACATTGTCAAAAATCGTATTTTTCTGTTGTCATAGTTTTATAGCCAGAATTTAGACCAGATAGGGTTCAAATTGGCCCTGATAACAATGGGAGATTGGTTTCAGCAGGGATTGTCCCTCTGGGGAAGTAGGGGTCTTAGTTTGATCAGCCTGTGGCTGTTGATTACAGGAGGAAGTCCTGGACATAAGGGAACTTCAGTCCATTTTCCTATCCTAGGTCAATAAAGATCTAATATTTTTAGGCCATTTTTCTTGTCATTGGCTCATAGCTATAGATTGACCAGTCATTTAAAAAAATTTCCCAGGGGGTTCCCAGGTGGGTTGTGGAAACTTAGAGTGAGCAATTCACATATTGGCTCAAGCAGTTTGTACCAGATGTCTGTGCACCCAAACCAAACCACCAAGCCAAACCGAACCAGAACTTCACCAGCCAGGAGTCACACTCCAAATGAAACAAAAAGCACAGAGATGCCTAGAAATCAAAAGCCAAGTGGCAAGAGTGCCCCCCAAAGATCATAAAGTGATGCCCCCAAATCAAAAGCCAAATGGCATAAATGCCAAATGTGACTTCCCAGTTCCACTAGGCCTGTGACCTGGCAAAGTCAGTGCTAGAAGTCTTTTTATTTCTGATAGTTTCAAGCAATTTCTTGTTGATGTTCTACGAAGAAGTTACTCTATCATTTCCTCTTTTAGAAGCTTCTAGATACCAGTCAAAGTAAGAAGGGCTGGCCTTTCCTAATTGTGCTTGCAAAAAAAATACCAGTTTTGGAATATCAGAAGAACCCCAATTTGGCCATTTTAGGTTGAGATCTCTTTTAGTATAATCTCTCCAATTAACTAGGTCCTTGCAAGTATGACCTCTGTATTGTACACAAATCTGGCTAGAGTGTAAGTCAGAGACTGGCTTTCTGACACCCCTTTGTTTCCGTTTTTGAGAGATTCTGTTTCCCATTTTAAGCTGAATTTGTCAGGGATAAAAATCCCTAGTAAACTTGTGTAGTGGGCCCATGTTCTGCCTGTGAGCTTAACTCCTCCAGGAGTCAACCCACAGTCATTTCAGCTCATCTTACGTGTCTCAGATTCTGCCTCCGGCAATCTAAGACCACCGTGGCTGCTCAGGTTGCTGAATGGCCAGTTCTTATGTGCGACCCCGGATGAACAAGTATTTTAATTAATGAGTGGGTTTCCCTATGGGACCACTGCACGGTATGAGGAGTAGGCCTCCACCACTCCCGTAAATTTCTCAGTTACCTGAGAAAACTGAAACCGGCCAGGAAGAGTCTTGTCCCTTTTCTTCAGAGCAAAGCTCTCATTTATTTTTCTCACTTTTATCCTGACAAATTCTTTAATGGCAGTCAAATTGAGGAAAAGTGTCAGACCAGCCTCTTACTTAACCACTCAGCCAAGACCATGCAGTCTCCTACAACGAAGCAACCTCAGCATCTTTCAGCCAAGCCCTGGGTGTTCCTCAATTTTTTTCCAATCGAGCCCCCCTACCCAGTACCTTTCCACTGGGTGGGCAATTCTGGCATCTTTCAGCCAGCTCCCCACCCAGTATCTTTTGCCTGGGTGAGAATTTCTGGGTATCTTTCAACCAAGCCCCACTTAGTGTCTAGACCATGAGTGAGTATGCCCTGGATGTTCACCTGCCTCCAGTATCTTTCCTACTGGGAGAGGGCAGGTAAGCTGCTCCACTGCCAAATAAAACTCAGAACCTCAACCAATTTGGGAGATTCGAGAATCAGGAGAGACTTACCCAAATTCGTCTGCACTCCCCGAGGAGGCGGATGGGCGCAAGGGGCCGCTGCTGGTACCAAAGCTCCGGTTCCTCGTGGAGTCCAGTCGAAGGAAAGAAGTTCACTCAGGGTCCCTTTGTCGGTCACCGTAACTGTCAACTAAAAAAAGATGTACAACTTGAGAGTTGTGAGTTAAGTTTTATTTGGGGTAAAATGAGGACTGCAGCCCAGGAGCCAGCATCTCAAACAGCTCTGAAAGATTGCTCCAGAGGGGCAGTGGGGGAAAATCAATATATAAGGTTTTGGTGAAGGGGGAGTTCAGTGCCATGAAGCACTCAAAAAAAGGTTTTTGTTAGTCATGAGGATCTGATGTCACCGTGAGGAGATTCAATGCTTCTCTAGATATGAAGATATGCAAGGATTGAGATCATAAAATCTGTTCCTAAAAACATCCAACTGTTTAAAGACCTGTCCCACCAGATTCCCTGGAGCACAGAGTGCCTCACTCCACCCTGAACTCCCTCAGGGATTGTTAGAGGTCAACAGCTTTAGCAGCACGGGATTCAATCTCCGTAGAGGCAGATGGCAAATGCCTCTGTTCTTCAATAGTTGGCAATGCTCTTGGTAAGTGCAAATTTGTAGTTAACACCCCAAATTATAGATGTAGGCCAGAGAAATTAAATAACTTTCCAGGTTCACGTTGCTAGTAGCAATGTTAGAGGCAAAATTATATCCAGGCAATTCTGACTGTAAAATCTTTCATACTGCCTCCTATGAGCGGTCAAAAGTTTAAAATACTATCTCCTCCATATTCTTTCTCCTTCTGTATTCAGGACCATCAATAAGTGAAGTCTTGCTTCTCTAAACTTCTGTTAGGTGTAACCCATGGGAATTTGTTAAACACTGTTTATATCATCATTATTCAGGTACATATCATTTTCCTAAATTAAGCCTTAATCTTTTAGAAGACAGAAAAGTTCTCCTAGATTCCTTTTGCCTTTCAAGATTCTTTGCATAGAATGCTTAGAAAGATTTGTGGTTGAGATGAGTCCCCTTTTGGAGTTCACCCCAAAAGAGAGACATGATTTTATTTTAAATAGGACAGACACCTCAGTTCTGCCTGCCCATTGATCACTCTTATCTTTAGAGTCTTCAGCTGTGTGAAACAGAAGAACAAGAAACAAGGTGGAATAGATGACATCCAGTGGAGGGCAAGCCTTGCTAATTTTTGTTGACTGGTCCATTGAAGTGGTAATGAGACAGAATTACTGCCTAGGGTTACAGCAGACCTGGAGCTCTTCTGCCTTGTTATTCTCTTTTCCTGGGGGATTAGCAACCCAGGCAGACAGTTTCTTTCTGCCAGGCAAACACCAAACCTCATGGTGAAGTGACAAGAAATATCCACCCCAGTGCGCATCTTCCTAAGAAGGCCTAAGGCAGAGTGCTGACTTTCCCTGTAGTTCCCAGGCGATCCAATCTGCCATAAAGTACAATTCAGAGCACCATGCTACAGGGAAAAACAAGCAAACAGAAAAGAAAAAAGTCCAGTCTGCACGTTGATTTTGTCTAATGTGGCATTTGCACACAGGGGTGGCCACAGCTCTTTCCTGCTACTGCCAGATTAATTCTTTCCAAACATGGCTCCAGTGAGGCACTAGTTCTACCTCCTAAAAAACGCAGCCCGGGGAATGCAAGATTTGCCACAGTTCGGCATTAATCTATAGTTCTTTTGTTCCTATCATTTCAAATTTCAACCAACAATCTCCTACATTTATTCTATACTTTTTCATGCCTTTAAATGTGCCGGGTTTCTTTCAGTAACTCAAAAGCCTAGCCATGCTTTACATTACAGCAGCTGACTTGCTCCACCATTGAAAACCTACTCTGACTGCACCTCTTGGCTGAACTATCTCCTGTCTCTGCTGACAATGGTTTTCTCGGGGCATTTTTATGTTTTCTTGTCTAGCTCATGTTTGTTCAAACTGCAGAGCCCAGTCTAATGCCCAGGACATAACAGGCATCTCAATCCATGTTTGTGGAACAAACAATGATTTTTTTTACTCAATGTAGCTTTGGAAACAAAATAGAAAATTTACACAGCATCATCACTTTCAAGGGTTGAAGTCAATTCCCAGTTTTCAAGGACTGATGGTGAAGAAGGAATTCATAGGGCCTGGACTCCATCTTAGGCCTATTCATGCTGATCATGCTTGGCCACCTTTCCAGGGGACTCTGAACTCTGTGTTTAGTGCCTATGAAACTAACATCAGAAGGATAAGACCCCTTCCAGACAGGGGAACCTTGAAGATCATACCTAGGTTACTCATCACCTGAGAGAAAACATACACTAATCACCCCTTCCTCCAGACAGGCCATACATTTTTCTGTATCTATCAGAGTGTAACCTCGGGCTTACTGATTATTGGCTAATTGTTTGACTGTTTGAGCACATAGCACGTGAATGATGGGGTTATTGGGATTGTATTTTCCTTGGTTTATGTAAGTCTCAAGGAATTTGGGATGGTGGGTTCAGACATGTACACACGGGTATAAAAGATTTTCACAAATGCTGGTCGGGGTCCTTGGCTAAGAGGAGACTGCGCTGGGCCAGCCGGTGTAATAAACTGCACTCCATTATCTGCATTGTCCTTCTGAGTAAGTTTGTTTCCCGGAATGCGTGGCTACAACAATGGCTCTGGAGTCTCCTCAACACTTTTGTACCTGAGTGATATACCCGATACCTCTAGATTTTCCTGTTACAGGAAAACAACACTGAATAATATTAATGTACTCCATCACCTGGGTGCCTGATCTGTGCTAAATCACTTCACATTCACACCCCTAGTCCTCCTGGAGATATACTGATGATGGCTATCTTGGTTTAGAGAAGACAGATGAATAAACCTGAAAGATCAACATCCCTGCCCAGAGCTGCACTGAGAGTGAGTGCTGGTGCCATGATTCGTATCCAAGTCCCTCTGGCCCCAAATCTAGCTTTTTCCGCACCACCCCATATTATCTCTTTGAACCGCACAGCAGGTTCTACGGAAGTTTCTGTTATTTCTCTATCACTTCTCTGAGGTTCATTTCCCACTCCCACAGCTTCACAAAAGGCCAATTACACCCACCAGTGACCTGCTGGAATCCTCTAATAGGATTTCCGATGGCTGTTCTGTGTCTGCATAGTCTGCTCCTCTCTACCAAGTGCAGAGCTCCCAGGGGGCACAGGCCACAGGTCACTTCAGCTGCTTGTTTTTACACTCTCAGCCCAAACTCCTGAGAAATCTGTATGCAGATCAAGAAGCGACACTTAGAACTGGACATGGAACAACAGACTGGTTCTAAATTGGGAAAGGAGTATGCCAAGGCTGTATATTGTCATCCTGCTTATTTAACTTATATGCAGAGTACATCATGCGAAATGCCAGGCTGGATGAAGCAGAAGCTGAAATCAAGACTGCCGGGAGAAATATCAATAACCTCAGATATGCAGATGACACCACCCTTATGGCAGAAAGCAAAGAGGGACTGAAGAGCCTCTTGACGAAAGTGAAAGAGGAGAGTGAAAAAGTTGGCTTAAAAGTCAACATTCAAAAAACTGAGGTCATGCCAACCAGTCCCATCACTTCAAGACAAATAGATGGGGAAACAATGGAAACAGTGAGATACTTTATTGTTTTGTACTTCAAAATCACTGCAGATGGTGACTTCAGACATGAAATTAAAAATGCTTGCTCCTTGGAAGAAAAGTTATGACCAACCTACACAGCATATTCAAGAGCAGAGACATTACTTTGCCAACAAAGATCTGCCTAGTCAAAGCTATGGCTTTCCAGTAGTCATGTATGGATGTGAGAGTTGGACTATAAATAAATCTGAGCACCAAAGAATCGATGCTTTTGAACTGTGGTGTTAGAGAAGACTCTTCAGAGTCCCTTGGCCTGTAAGGAGATCCAACCAGTCCATCCTGGGGGAAATCAGTCCTGAATATTCATTGGAAGGACTGATGTTGAAGCTGAAACTCAATACTTTGTTCACCTGATGTGAAGAACTGACTCATTTGAAAAGACCCTGATGTTTGGAAACATTGAAGGCAGGAGAAAAGGGGATGACAGGATAAGATGGTTGGATGGCATCACCAACTCAACGGACATGATTCTGAGCAAGCTTTGAGAGTTGGTGATGGACAGGGAAGCCTGGCATACTGCAGTCCATGGAGTTGCAGAGTCAGACATGACTGAGCAAATGAACTGAACTGAACTTTACCACTTTACCACTCTGGGATCCTTGCATGTTTTTAGGTCTCACTGACAAAGTAAAATTAGTAAAATGTGGCTAATAAGAGGTGTGTGTGTGTGTGTGTGTACAATTGTGTCCTGCTTTTTGCAATTCCATGAACTGTAGCCCACCAGGCTCCTCTGTCCATGGGATTTTCCAGGGAAAAATACTGGAGTGAGTTGCCATTTCCTTCTCCAGGGAATCTTCTTGACCCAGGGACTGAAACTGAATCTCCTGCATTGGCAAGAGGATTCTTTACCACTACTGCTACATGAGAAGCCTTTTTAAATCATTACTTTCATTTGTTGAGATTTTTAAGCATTTAGTTTTACTTTTTTTTTTTTTACTATCAAATCAAAAACATGTATTTCCTTAAAAAATCTTTAGCTTTATTTGCTAGTTGATTTTGTAATTTCAAAAATATAACATGTATTTTACAAATGAGTTTTTCTGTCACTTAATAGAGTAAGGAAAAAAATTCAGGAGATTTGGTGGAGTCCAAGATCTCCTGGAGAAGGAAATGGTAACCCACTCCAGTATTCTTGCCTGGAAAATCCAATGGATGGAGGAGCCTGGTAGGCTACAGTCCATGGGGTAGCAAAGAGTCAGACATGACTGAGAGACTTCACTTTTCACTTTTCAAAGTCTGGAGACTGGTTGGTTTCCACTCAGTACTAGTGGAAATATAATATCGGATGAGGTCTTAACTTATATCCTTTAAGAAGGCATGGTCTGACACAACACTATGGGTCCCAGGAGTTAAAAACTGAACTTTTCTTTCTGCCTGTATGGTATGGCCTGCTAGTCTCATAATTATAAAGAATAGTATCAGAATTTTTGGTGGGCTTGCTGAGGAGCAGAATTCTTCCATTCCCTCCATCCTTCCCCCAAGGTTACAGGTATCTCCTCAGATATCTTTCACTCTTTGGCCAAACGCTGAACTAAGGACCATTGTTAAAGAATAATACAGGATGGGAGGCCACCAGTCCAATTGAACTCCTGACTATTGCTGCTATTAAAAGCCTGATAGGAATTTTTTTTTTTTTAACTTTTCTCCTAAGTTAGAATAAAACTATGCACTCAGAGGGAAAGACACAATGGAAGAGCAGTTCAACGTCTTCATCATTCAGGCTGTAATCCAGTTCTTTGGGGAACAGGAACCAATGGAATTTGTCTTGAAAAATCTCTGGGAAGCTGGACTTGTGGCTGTAGAAAGTAGTTTAAAGTTCACCTGTCTTTTTGCCCATCCCCAAAGCTTCCCTATTCTTGTCGACATAGAGATGTTAGAAACAGAATTGTCCTGAACTTGAAATTTTAAATTACACTAGATCTTTGATAGAAGCAAATATGCCTCCAAACTCTATCCTGCTATCTTGGAGAAAACATGAATACTTTCTCTGTGACTTTGTACTATAGATTTTCTACCTCCATTTTCTCTAGGAACCAGAACCATTATTTACAATGTAAAACTTTGGGGAGAAACCTCTCATCAAAGAGGGGAAAAGAAAAGGGAGATATTTGGAAACTGGGCAAATAAGAAATCTTAAAAAAATCTTATTTGAAAATGTTAGTTTAAAAAAAATTGGCCATTTGAACAAATTTAACCTTTTCCAATTGCCCAAACAAAAATTTGATCCACTATTCTTTTATAAACTAGTGAATTCTGTACTATAGTACTCATTACATGACTGAACTGTTTTCAGTAACAAAACTATAAGATCTCTATTTGTGTCTGCCTGTATGTCTACGTGTCTACATATGAATGTTGTAAATTTGTAACATTTTTCTACCATTAGATGGTAACACCGAAACTAATTTCTAAAGAGCTCTTTTTAACTGGTTTAGGATTAAGTGTTTATAAATTAAATATTTCTAAAGTTCTCATAAATATAATGATAACTAATCCAAATGCTTTTCTAGTTTACATTATCTGGGAAAATGCTCACTATTAAAGTTAATTTAAATTTTTTGGTTTAATTAAAATAGGCATGTCTTTGTTCTTGCCTGGAGAATCCCAGGGACGGGGGAGCATGGTGGGCTGCCATCTATGGGGTCGCGCAGAGTTGGACACGACTGAAGCGACTTAGCAGCAGCAGCAGCAGCAGTCCAGAAGCATTTTTACTTGGACAATTAAAAAACTGATTCCCCTGTATCAGTCTCCAAAATATAAGAGGAAATTATTCTGACATTGGAAGCTCCAAACAGTTTGTAAAACCCCTGCAGTCTGAGGACTTCATGTTGGACACCTTGTGCACCCTGCAGGATGCAGAGGGGTAAAGAGGGAAAGCAGCTTGACACCCTTCTCCAAGGAGGGCCACAGAACAAAGCCCAAAACCCTGGGAGATCAGGGTTTTGAAGGCCCTTAGGTTGCCCCTGGTACGGCAGAGTCACCAAAGTCCCGATTAGCTCACCTGGCCTGTAGAAATACGTAGTCTACGCTACGCTTAAGGGAAATCCTCCTGGTAGTCTAGCTCTGGCGCTATGTTTGGTTCCCACCGCAGATTGCAAACCCAGGGCAGGGTCCTAGGTGGGCACAGCTGACTGCTCCAAGGACTCCCAGACAGGAGCGCCCCTGGGACTGCGGCAGTTTCTTGGCCAGCCCCACAACCTGGCACTGTTGGACATTCCATACAGGAGCAGGTTGGTGGTGGCAGGCCTTTCTGACATGACAGGGGCATGGTAGTTGGGGTTCAGCTTCCCTGGGGACAAGACACCGCAAGTCTAAGTTGCTGGAGCTGCTCATCTGTTTTTTCTAGACATTCCTTTGGAAGCAGTGAAGGGGAATAAGCCTCCTTTGCCCAGGTGCTCATTTTGAGGAGGAGCAGTGAGGTATGCCACCTTGCTTGTTTTGACTACCTTTCATATGGGTGGGTGGAGAAGGCAATGGCACCCCACTCCAGTACTCTTGCCTGGAAAAATCCCATGGATGGAGGAGCCTGGTAGGCTGCAGTCCATGTGGTTGCTAAGAGTTGGACACGACTGAGCGACTTCATTTTCATTTTTCACTTTCATGCATTGGAGAAGGAAATGGCAACCCACTCCAGTGATTTTGCCAGGAGAATCCCAGGGACGGGGAGCATGGTGGGCTGCTGTCTCTGGGGTCACACAGAGTTGGACGCGACTGAAGCGACTAAGCAGCAGCAGCAGCAGCAAGCAGCAGGCATGTCTTAGTGTAATTTGCATTAAATATAAAACTTTTATTCTACCTGTTATCTCATCTTATCTGTTACAAAATTTGTCAGCAAGAAAAAAAAAACTTGGCATGATAAATTTTTCATGTCATAATTGATAATGAATTAAATAGATGTAAGATGAGTTTTTAGGTGAAATAATTATATTCTATGGTAAATGTACTTATAAATAACTTTCAAAACCTTTGGGTAACTTGAAACTTTAGGATTTTGCTAAGTTAAATTAGGTCCCTATAGTCAAAGCTATGGTTTTTCTAGTAGTCATGTATAGATGTGAGAATTGGATCATAAAAGTTGAGTACCAAAGTATTGATGCTTTTGAACTGTGGTGCTGGAGAATATTCTTGAGAGTCCCTTGGACAGCAAGGGACTGTCAAACCAGTCAATCCTAAAGGAAATCAACCTTGAATATTCATTGGAAGGACTGTTGCTGAAGCTCCAATAATTTGGCCACCTGTTGTGAAGAGCTGACTCATTGGGAAAGACCTTGATGCTGGGAAAGATTGAAGGCAAAGGAAAAGAGGGCAGCAGAGGATGAAATAGTTATGTAGCATCACTGACTCAATGGACATGAATTTGAGCAAACTCTGGGACGTAGTTGAGGACAGAGGAGCCTGGCCTGCTGCAGTCCATGGGATCACAAAGAGTCACATACAACTTAGCAACTGACCAACAACAACAAAGTTAAATTAAATGATGGACATTTACTGAATATCCAGATCATTTCCATACAAGATAGACTATTGAACATTAATTATTGAACATACTTTATCTGCTTCTGGTTTCCTATTACAGAGGAACTGAAACCAAGTGTGACCTTGAGGGGCTTCTGGGACAGAAGCATTTCTGTGTTCCCCGTTTCTTGTTTGTAGGGAATAAACTCTAGCTTCCATGAACTTACCCAAGTTCCAAAGGACAGATTCAAACAGTTGCTAATCAGGGAAGGGAGAGGAATGCAGAGACAAGGGAGGAGCAGATATGATATAATAGTGCAGCCCTGGGGCAGGGTCCAGGTTTCCCCTCAAGGGATACACATAACTATCTCTGAGTTCTTTAGAACTAAAACCACCAACAAATGGAATATGTTAACTACTTGATGAAGCACTCTTCATCCCAGAGAGCAGGTCACAGTCTGATGACTTCCAGAACCACCATTCATCAGATTAATTTGAGGCCAGATTAAAGGGATGCAGGTCCTGCACATACCCTGATCCTATCAACAATCCCATCCTTGAACCAGTGCTATAAAACTCCTCACCAAATCCCCCCAGTTGGGACACAGTTTTGAGGGGCACGAGCCTGCTGTGTCCCCCTTTGCCTGGCAAAGCAACAAAGTTATTCTTTTCTGTTTTGACCAGAACTCTGTCTCGGAGATTCAATTCAGCATGGGTTCATAGAGGCTGAGTTTTCAGCATCGGTGTGGCCATGTGACTCAGTTCTGTCCAGTGCCACATGAAGGGAAATGAAGTGTTCAACTTCGGTGTTCTGACCTTAATATGAAGATGGATGGGATCGGATGGTGAAAGCTGAAGACATTGTCTCTGGTCTAAGATGAAACATATATGTTAAAGTTGGCAGAATCAGATAGAAAGAACATGGACCATAATGACTTTGGAGCTGCCTTATCACCTTAGATCACTGACCCACCCTTTAATGTGAGAGAAAAGTAAATTTTAACTTCTTTAAGGCACTATGATTTTTTGCGTCTTTGTTATAGAACCCAAAAAGTTATGCTAGCCTCTCCACTTTCATGGTCCTGTCCCTCTCATCCTCCCCCTCCCTAAACAACATGACTCACTCTATCCAGTGTGCCTGTCTTATACAGAGGGTTCTCTGGGCTTCTGTTGTGAACACCTGCTAAACTTTGTTAAAATCTCATTGCTTTGGAGTTACTAGTCCTCCTCTCTGGTGTATGGAGTCCAAACCTAAAGCTGGCCTCCAATACTTATATAAATTATTTTTCAAAATTTAGTTCATGTTCATTCTGATTACCTGAATTCTGATGTTTCCTGTCTCCTCTTAATATGTTCAACTTCCTTAAGGTGGACTCAATAATGACTATAATCTTAGTGATAGGGATAGAATAGGATAGCCATACAAGTAGCTGTAGACGTCCCGGTAGGGCATTAAGAATAGAGAGGAAGCCTAGGGAACTTTGGGAGACCACCGTAAGTTAATCACTCGATAAAGCTATTGGACCATTGTAGAACAAGGGAGGCTTGCTTAACTATAAAGCATGAGATATGCCCCAGGTCATTAAGTGAAAAAAAAATGTTATCAGACTTCTGCTGATTTGAATAATTGCTATGACACTCTTAGTTTGATCTCATAGGGTCAGATACTCTCCTGACTGATACAAAGAAGTTAGTGATATAAGCCTGGTATCTACTCAAAAAAATGAGAAAGAAGGCAATCTTTTCTCCCTTCCCAACTTTCCTTTGACTATAAAAATGTAGCCCACTTAATCCTCAGGGCTGAGCCTCTTCACCTTTCAGCCTGCATCTCTCACAAGCACCCTGCATTAATAAATCTACTTCTTGCCTATCACTTTTCCCCTCGTTGAATTCCTTCTGCTCTGAGACACAAAGAACCTAATCCCTGGGAAGTAAGTGAGTGATTCTAATCAAAAGACCATGGATTGCAGGTTTTTCTCTTTCATCTTAGACTAAACTACAAAGCTACAGTCATCAAGACAGTATGGTACTGGCACAAAGATAGAAGTATAGATCAATAGAACAAAATAGAAAGCCCAGAGTAAATCCACGCACCTATGGACACTTTATCTTTGACAAAAGGAGGCAAGAATATACAACGGAGGAAAGACAATCTCTTTAACAAGTGGTGCTGGGAAAACAGGTCAACCACTTGTAAAAGAATGAAACTAGAACACTTTCTAACACCATACACAAAAATAAACTCAAAATGGATTAAAGATCTAAATGTAAGACCAGAAACTACAAAACTCCTAGAGGAAAACATAGGCAAAACACTCTCCAACATAAACCACAGCAGGATCCTTATGACCCACCTCCCAGAGTAATGGAAATAAAAGCAAAAATAAACAAATGGGACCTAATTAAACTTAAAAGCTTTTGCATAACAAAGGAAACTATAAGCAAGGTGAAAAGACGGCCTTCAGAATGGGAGAAAATAATAGCAAATGAAGCAACTGACAAAGAATTAATCTCAAAAATATACAAGTAGCTCCTGCAGCTCAATTCCACAAAAATAAATGACCCAATCAAAAAATGGGCCAAAGAACTAAACAGACATTTCTTCAAAGAAGACATACAGATGGCTAACAAACACATGAAAAGATGCTCAACATCACTTGTTATCAGAGAAATGCAAATAAAAACCACCATAAAGTACCATCTCATGCCAGTCAGAATGGCTGCTATCAAAAAGTCTACAAACAATAAATGCTGGAAAGGGTGTGGAAAAAAGGGAACCCTCTTACACTGTTGGTGGGAATGCAAACTAGTGTAGCCACTATGGAGTACAGTGTGGAGATTCCTTAAAAAACTGTAAATAGAACTGCCATATGACCCAGCAATCCCACTGCTGGGCATACACACAAAGGAAAAACCAGAATTGAAAGAGACACATGTACCCCAATGTTCATCGCAGCACTGTTTACAATAGCCAGGACATGGAAGCAACTTAGATGTCCATCAGCAGACAAATGGATAAGAAAGCTGTGGTACATATACACAATGGAATATTACTCAGCCATTAAAAAGAATGCATTTGAATTCTAATGAGGTGGATGAAAACTGGAGCCTATTATAGAGTGAAGTAAGTCAGAAAGAAAAACACCAATACAGTATACTAATGCATATATATGGAATTTAGAAAGATGGTAACGATGACCCTACATGTGAAACAGCAAAAGAGACACAGATGTAAAGAGTAGTCTTTTGGACTCTATAGGAGAAGGCGAGGCTGGGATGATTTGAGAGAATAGCACTGAAACATGTATATTATCATATGTGAAACAGATTGCCAGTCCAGGTTTGATACATGAGACAGGGTGCTCAGGGCTGGTGCTCTGTGATGACCCTGAGCAATGGGATGGGGAGGGAGGTGGGAGGTGGGTTCAGGATGCGGAACACATGTACACCCATGGCTGATTTATGTCAATGTATGGCAAAAACAACTACAATATTGTAAATTAATTAGCATCCAATTAAAATAAATAAATAATAATAATACACTAATAATGAGAAAATAGAAAGAGAAATTAAGGAAACAATTCCATTCACCATTGCAATGAAAAGAATAAAATACTTAGGAATATATCTACCTAAAGAAACTAAAGACCTATATATAGAAAACTATAAAACACTGGTGAAAGAAATCAAAGAGGACACTAATAGATGGAGAAATATACCATGTTTATGGATTGGAAGAATCAATATAGTGAAAATGAGTATACTACCCAAAGCAATTTATAGATTTAATGCAATCCCTATCAAGCTACCAACGGTATTCTTCACAGAGCTAGAACAAATAATTTCACAATTTGTATGGAAATACAAAAAACCTCAAATAGCCAAAGCTATCTTGAGAAAGAAGAATGGAACTGGAGGAACCTACCTGCCTGACTTCAGGCTCTACTACAAAGCCACAGTCATCAAGACAGTATGGTACTGGCACAAAGATAGAAGTATAGATCAATGGAACAAAATAGAAAGCCCAGAGATAAATCCACACACCTATGGACACCTTATCTTTGACAAAGGAGGCAAGAATATACAATGGATTAAAGACAATCTCTTTAACAAGTGGTGCTGGGAAAACTGGTCAACCACTTGTAAAAGAATGAAACTAGAGCACTTTCTAACACCATACACAAAAATAAACTCAAAATGGATTAAAGATCCAAACATAAGACCAGAAACTATAAAACAGGAGGAGAACATAGGCAAAACACTCTCCGACATACATCACAGCAAGATCCTCTATGACCCACCTCCCAGAATATTGGAAATAAAAGCAAAAATAAACAAATGGGACCTAATTAAACTTAAAAGCTTCTGCACAACAAAGAAACTATAAGCAAGGTGAAAAGACAGCCTTCAGAATGGGAGAAAATAATAGCAAATGAAGCAACAGACAAACAACTAATCTCAAAAATATACATGCAACTCCTATAGCTCAATTCCAGAAAAATAAATGACCCAATCAAAAAATGGGCCAAAGAACTAAATAGACATTTCTCCAAAGAAGACATACAGATGGCTAACAAGCACATGAAAAGATGCTCAACATCACTCATTATCAGAGAAATGCAAATCAAAACCACTATGAGGTACCATTTCACACCAGTCAGAATGGCTGCGATCCAAAAGTCTACAAGCAATAAATGCTGGAGAGGGTGTGGAGGAAAGGGAACCCTCTTACACTGTTGGTGGGAATGCAAACTAGTACAGCCACTATGGAGAGCAGTGTGGATATTCCTTAAAAAACTGGAAATAGAACTGCCTCATGATCCAGCAATCCCACTGCTGGGCATTCACACTGAGGAAACCAGAATTGAAAGAGACATGTGTACCCCAATGTTCATCGCAGCACTGTTTATAATAGCCAGGACATGGAAGCAACCTAGATGTCCATCAGCAGATGAATGGATAAGAAAGCTGTGGTACATATACACATGGAGTATTACTCAGCCATTAAAAAAGAATACATTTGAATCAGTTCTAATGAGGTGGATGAAACTGGAGCCTATCATACAGAGTGAAGTAAGCCAGAAGGAAAAACACCAATACAGTATACTAACATATATATATGGAATTTAGAAAGATGGTAACAATAACCCTGTGTACGAGACAGCAAAAGAGACACTGATGTATAGAACAGTCTTTTGGACTCTGTGGGAGAGGGAGAGGGTGGGATGATTTGGGAGAATGGCATTGAAATATGCGTAATATCATATATGAAACGAGTTCCAGTCCAGGTTCGATGCACGATACTGGATGCTTGGGGCTGGTGCACTGGGACGACCCAGAGGGATGGTATGGGGGGGGAGGAGGGAGGAGGGTTCAGGATGGGGAACACATGTATACCTGTGGCAGATTCATTTTGATATATGGCAAAACCAATACAATATTGTAAAGTTAAATAAAATAAAATTTAAAATAAATAAAAAATAAAAAGACCATGGGTTCAAGTCCCAGTCTGAGGTATAAGGTTTCATTATTTTGACTTTTTTTTTCCTTGACCATGAGATCCTTTTTGTTCATCATCTACCACCATAAAAATCCACAAACAGCTGTTTTTATTGTTGTTCAGTTGCTCAGTCGTGTCTGACTCTGTGACCCCCTGGACTGCAGCACATACCAGGCTCAGAAAATAGATCTGGGCTATAGGTCTGGTTCCAATCTCTTTATGCTTTGCTCTGGACTCTTCAGCTGAATATGACAAAGAATTTTGCCAAAGCACATCAATATTCATAATGTTGAGTGACTCCTATGTAAGTGGCACATTTTTCCTTATTATCGTGTTAAAAAAAAAAGTTTTCTCCATTATACAGATGAGAAAAGTGAAGTTTATAATGCATTTGTGTCTTGCTAAAGATGCCTCATCTCATGGGTAATGGTCTTCAATTGAATCCCAATCTACATGTTTCCTTCTTTATATATTATTGCCCAAGCCCAGGGATAAGACAATGGTCCAAAGATGATAGTTCAGTTGACAAGAAGTAAAAGGAATCTTTAGTGATAGTGTCCTGGAACAGGGACATAGACTTCAGCGAGGCGAAGGGACTATCTAGCATTCTGCCCTAAAAGCCATATTAACACCAGGATGCTAAGAAAAACATTTCAAAGCGGTTCAGAAAAAAGGATGCTCTCCTTCTAACTTCCACTTTTTTAATTTCTTAAAACATTTTTCTCACTTTTCCTTCCCCAGGATTCTTCTATTTCCCTGGCCTTGAAAAATATTCCCCCTAAGTTCTCTGAATTATGATGAAATAAAAGGACTTATTTTAATTTCCCTAGGTGTCTTTATTGAATTCTTTCACAGTGTTTTATGAAAAAATATCTGATTACTAATTCATAGAACAGACGATTAGGATATTCTCTGTTAAGTGGTATTCAAGCTCAGGAGCCTCTGCATTTGCTGGTTCTAGCCCATTATCTGCAGGTTCAGAAGTAAGGAGCCCAGCGCAAGCTCCAGGATTTTGCAGTTTGCTCTATTATATCACCACCTGACACAGACAGACAGACAGTTCAGCCGCTCAGTCATGTCTGACTGTTTGCAACCCCATGGACTGCAGCACGCCAGGCCACCCTGTCCATCACCAACTCCTAAAGCCTACTCAAACTCATGTCCATTGTGTCAGTGATGCCATCCAACCATCTCATCCTGTTGTCCCCTTCTCCTCCTGCCTTCAATCTTTCCCAGCATCAGGGTCTTTTCAGATGAGTCAGTTCTTCACATCAGGTGGCCAAAGTATTGGAATTTCAGCTTCAGCATCAGTCCTTCCAGTGAATAGTCAGGACTGATTTCCCCCAGGATGGACTGGTTGGATCTCCTTGCAATCCAAGGGACTCTCAAGAGTCTTCTCTAACACCACAGTTCAAAAGCATCAATTCTTCAGTGCTCAGCTTTCTTTATAGTCCAACTCTCACATCCATACATGACCACTGGAAAAACCACAGCTTTGACTAGGTGGACTTTCTGCAGTGATTTTGGAGCCCAAAAAACAATGCCCTAAAAGAAAATACTGCCCTCAGTCTCTGGCAAAAACTCCTGAAAGATTAGAAAGCAAAGCATTTTTTTCAACACAGAACTTAAGTTCTTGGGTTTTAGAATCAGACTGGCTTTAAATCTCATTGCTTCTGTTTAAATAACTTTGGGCAAATTACTTAATCTCTTGGTTCCTGTTTTGTAGTCTGTAAAGTGAAGGTAATAACTACCTCTTGGAGTATATTTAGTCAGTAAGTCATGTCTGACTCTTGGGACCCCATGGACTATAGCCTGGCAGGCTCCTTTATCCATGGGATTCTCCAGGCAACATACTGTTGAAGATTTGATTTAAGATAAGTAATGTTCTTAGAATAGTGCCTGATGGATATCAAGACCCGACTAAAAAAGTTAATTACTTATTTCTTTTATAATTAAGAATCCTGTGAAACCTGGTACAAAATACAGTAGCATGTGAAAGGTGAGTGAGTACTTGTACCTCCTCGGCATTTTCTGGCCCATGTATGTAAACACTCACAAACATGAAATCACACAAAACCACTGTACTTGGTAGTATGATCCTTCTAACTCAGCTTGATTGGAAAATACAGAATATCATGTGAGAATGTTCTGAGTAATCAGATGACTCTCTCAAGAGAATCCCCGTAAAAAATCTGGTAGAATGAGTAACTGAATGAAAAACAGGCAGAATGAGTAACTGAATGAATTATAAAACAAGTTACCACTGAATGGAGTCACTGTGGGGTAATGTTCTGCTCAGCTTGGCTGAACTTTGGGCAGGTTTCATCTCTCTACCTCCCTTTTCTTGGAACAGTTGCTTTAGAAAACTCAAAACTGTAAATTCTTTCTCTATTCCTTTGAGATGTAAGTCTTCTCCCTGACTCTTGTTGGTTTTACAATCCAGGAATGTCTTTCTAAGGACTTGGAAGTCATGTCTTTGAAATGCAGTCATCAAAAAAGATATTGCCCCTATCTCCCAGGTTCCATGGGAGGAACAAAAAGTATACCTGGGAGGAACAAAAAGTATACCTGGGAGGAACAAGAAGTATCGATTAGCAAACATGGATGGCACGATTACATTGACCTACCTTCCCCCTAACTGTCCTTGGGTACTTTTTTACTAGCTCACTCCAGTTCTTAAAATCTCTCCCACCTTTGTCTCAGGGGAGTTGAGTTCAGTCTCTCTCCTCAGTTGCAATAGTCTTGAATAAGACTTCCTCCTGTTTAACTCCATCCAGTGCAATTTTTCTTTGACAAGACAATCAGTAAGTAGAATCCAACTGTGAAACAAGTGTTTCTAATCATAAATGATGGTGATGATATAAAAGTACAAATTAAAAAAAAAAAGATGCTTGTCTTCCTCCCTCCCTCCAGCTGCCAGTCAACAAATCAACAAATAAGATTTTGCCTTAGAGTAAGAGAAAGGGAAAAGAAAGTAGTGAATTCTAGGGAGTGATGAATCTTAGAGTCAAGCAGAAAATCAACTATAGTCATTACAGAAAAGTTAAAATATCTTAAAGTTTGGTTGGACTTTGAGAAGAATGGACAAAGACTCCTGTGAGAAGGTACACAAAAATATTCTTATCACAATTTTAGTCAACTTAACACTCTTAGAAAACAAAAAAACTTTCATAAAGCTCCAGGTGAAGACCAACCAGCTGGATGAATCACAAGCTAGAATCAAGATTGCCAGGAGAAACATCAACAACTTCAGATACACAGGTGATACCACCCGAATGGGAGAAAGAGAAGAGGAACTAAAGAGCCTCTTGAAAGTAAAAGAGGAGAGTGAAAAAGCAGGCTTAAAATTCAACGTTCAAAAAACTAAGATCATGGCATCTGGTCCCATCACTTCATGACAAATACAGGGGGGAGAAATGGAAACAGTGACAGATTTTATTTTCTTGGGCTCCAAAATCACTGTAGACAGTGACTATAGCCACAAAATTAAAAGACACTTGCTCCTTGGAAATAAACTAAAAGCTAAGTGTTAGGCGCTCCATTGTGTTCGACTTTTGCGACCCTACAGACTGTAGCCCAACCAGGCTTCTCTGCCCATGGGATTCTCCAGGCAAGAATACTGGGGTGGGTTTCCATTTCCTTCTCTAGGGGATCTTCCCAACCCAGGGATTGAGCCCAGGTCTTCCACATTGCAGAGAGATTCATTACTGTCTGTGCCACACAGGGAAGCCCCCTTGGAAGTAAAGCTATGACAAACCTAGACAGTGTATTCAAAAGCAGAGATATCACTTTGCCAACAAAGGTCCATCTAGTCAAAGATATGTTTTTTCCAGTAATCACATATCAGTGTGAGAGTTGGACCATAAAGAAGGCTGAGCAACGAAGACCTGAAGCCTTCAAATTGTGGTGCTAGAAGAGACTCTTGAGTCCCTTGGACAGCAAGGAAATCAAACCAGTCAATCCCAAAAGAAATCAACCATGAATATTCATTGGAAGGACTGTTGCTGACGCTCCAATACTTTGGCCACCTGATGCAAAGAGCTGATTCATTGGAAAAGTCCCTGATGTTGGTAAAGATTGAAGGCAGGAGGAGAAGGGGATGACAGAGGTTGAGATGGTTGAATGGCATCACTGACTCAATGGACATGAGTTTGAGCAAACTCTGGGAGATAGTGAAGGACAGGGAAGCTTGATATTTTGGAGTCCATGGGGTTGCAAACAGTAAAACGTGACTAGCAACTGAACAACAAGACCAGCCATCTGTCTCTAAAGGCCCTCGGAGTATGCTAAGATCTTCCACCTGCCTAGAAAACCTCTAAGAAGTCAGTTTTGAAACATGATTGTCAGTTACAAAATTCTGGCCTATGTCTGAGTTTGCAGGACCAAGGTCATTCACACGCCCTCCAAGGATAAATTAGGCATCTGTAAGCCTTGAAGAAACAGAGTGGTGGTAGGTAGTGTTCAAACATTTAAAATGTATTGGAATGCCAGCATGAATTTGCTGGAAAGAAAAATATGATCTTTGAAAAATGGATATTATGACACATTTTAAAGTCTTAATGACTAAAACAGTGTGGTGTTAACATATGAATAGATGCAGACACAGAAGACACACAATAGACCGTGAATAAAAAGCAAAATCATTGGATATCAAGCATAAAATAATTGTGCATCTCCAATCAGTAAGGAACACGTGAAATGATTTAGGGGGAATTGAGTCATCATCAATTAAAATAAGGTTTGATCCATACCTCATTTCTTATGTAAGAGAAAATTACATACAGATCAAATATAGAAACACAAAAACGATAAAGGTACTAGAAGAAATTATGCAAGGATTCCTTTATAGTCTCAGAGATGGCCTTTCCTAATAAAACACAAAACTCTGAAATCATTAATTTCTTAAAAGCTTGATTAAATCAATTACAAAATAATTTAAAATTTTTTGCTTCACAGATTAGGCCACAAGGTAAATAAGAAACAGGGGAAAGGTAGTTACAACTTTGTCAAATACACTGAGTTATATGCCTAATAATAAAGAACTCCTTCAAATCAATAGAAATAGAGCAACAACATCTCCTAAAATGGGCAAAGGCTATGAACAGATTGTTCAAAGAGAAGAGTAAATATAAATGAAACTTAAGCATATGAAAAGAACTCAGCTTCACTCAAATACAAGAAATGGCACAGAGATACTATTTTTCACCTGTCAAGTAGATAAAGGTCTGAAAGTCTGACAACACTGTGTATCAGTCAGGACACAAGAGGCTTCCTTTCATTGCTGGTATTGGGGTAGATCATTAAAACCTCTAAGAAGCTCAATTTAGCAATACTTATCAAAAGTTCAAATACCCATAAACCCTGAACCAGCAGGTTAGCTTTTGGGAATATATCCAACAGATATATGTCTGCAAGTGTAAAGAAATATGGTTATTCACTGCAGCCTTGTTTATAATAACATACTGAAAGCGATCTCTACTAATAGGAGGATTAATTGTGCTACTTCATACAACTAAATACCAGGAAGTGCTCTATATTCTGTTGTGGAATCATACCCATTAATTTTAATTAAAAAATTAAAAAGTAAGATAAAGAACAGTGTGTAGAATATGTTTTGTTGTTGTTTAGTCACTGAGTTGTGTCTGACTGTTTTGCGACCCTATCGACTGTAGCATGCCAAGCTCTTCTGTCCATGGGATTTCCTAAGCAAGAATACTGGAGGAGGTTGCCATTTCCTTCTCCAGGGGATCTTCCCAACCCAGGGATTGAACCCATGTCTCCTGCATTGGCAGGCAGATTCTTTACCACTGAGACACCTGTAAAACAGCTTAAAATGGAGGGATAAAATTGGAGAAAGAATACACATAATAATTCATACATATTTCAAATTAAAATCTTTAGGAAGAAAATTTCTTAACATTCAAAAAGTTAAAATTATGAATTCTTAAAGTTTTCTTCTCTCTTAAATCTTAAAACTGAGACTATAGATGATCAGTAAAGAAATTTAGGATGTAAAAGTCACTCAGGTTTAAGGAGACCATTGTGAGCCCACAGGAATTTGAAAGCGTCTGGCATATCCCCATGTCCTTTGTATCACTGAACCAAAAACATGCATAAAACCACATTTGATTCAGGAATATGTGAGCAGATAAAATATATCTTAACTTAAATTTGTATTAGATATCAAACCTAAGTTCACTGAAATTCTCTTACTTAACATCTCATAATTTGAAATGTTCCATTTAATCCTTTTCCAAATCTAGACTATGTCTGATGTTTATTTAAGATAGGAACTCATGCTTAGATCTTCCTAAGTGGAACAGAGGCTCTATGTTTTTCTCTGAGAGACTTCGGTGATATTTTTAGCACTAATCATGTGTATGAAAACTTTCAACTCTGGAAATTCAAAGTCTGGAGTACTCTCAGGAGTTTGGAAAATCTTTTTTTAAACTGGTAAGTTTTCATTACTGCTTACATTTCCTTTGCATACCACTTGTTTTTCCTCCCTCAAGATGAATGTATATTTGTACATGTATACCTATATGCACATACATATAGGTTTATGTGTGGGAAAGATTGAAAACAAAACTTGTTTCAAAAGTATATTTGCATTTTTCCTGCAAGAGGCCTCATGTTTTCCATCAAACTCTCAAAGCATTTGGTGACTCAAAAAGGGTTAAATATCAGTAAACAATGGACATTCAAACAGACACTCCATCTTCTTTTCCTATGCCCACAACTTGTGTCTATGTTGTCAATTTCCCTCGAGTCTAGATGACTCTGACAGCAGCATATCTAGCCATATCTTTCATATTCTGTCTTCAGGCTCTCAAAGCTCCATATTATAGTGAGTTGTTAGCATAATCACTTAAGAAATAATTTACTGCCTACATTTTCAAGTTTGTTGAGGAGAGTTGGCCTGTAGGTGGAAAAACAATCAAACTGTCAATAATTGTAATGTAATCAGGCATGTGTACACACACTTGATCTTAGTTCATTGTCCTGGAATTTCTTCCTATTTCTGTTTTTATTAGTGGGGGAATTGGCCTTACTTATTTTGTTAATAGAGTAAATAAATTTTTCTTTAATATATAAAAATGAACTAGAAAATCTATTTTATTGGTTACTTCTTCAAGAAGAAAAGCGTATTTATTTATTTTAAGAAACTTTCTAGAAGGTGAATAGTCCATATGTGGATATAAAGCAACTATTTTACTGAGTGCTTATAAACTGCATTCAATTGCCTGGAGAGAAAAATGAACACAGTGAGCTCTAATTCAAAAGTTAAAGAGCTTTCTATGAAGGTAACATCATAATGACTAACAGCTTTACTTTACAAGTGCTTTTATATAAATTATCTCATTTAATTATAATAATAAGAAATTATTATTATCCTCTTTTTAAAGAATAACAAAATAAAAGCTCAGAATGATGAAGTAACTTGTCCAGGATCACACAGCCAGCAAGGGATGGAACTGGGACTCTCACATTTTCTGATACCATATTTCATACTCTTTCACACATGATGAGTAGCTCTCCAACCTCACTGTCACATAATATTTTAGAGTATGCCTGTAATTTTATTAAGCACCCCTGAAATCCTGATACTCAAGTCATTAACACATAGAACAGCTTACATAAAGAAGGCATTTTTTGAAAGGGTAAATAAAAACAACACCGATATTCTAGAATATGTGCTCATTTATGTCCTGGAGAAAGCTAAAAGTCCCCAGAAGAAAGGTCTGTACAGAGATACTTCCTTATCACTGTACACCTGTCTATGTGTAAGTCATAAGTAGATCACTGCCCCTTGGTCCTGCATTCTAATCAAAGCATTGTTCCTATTTGAGTTGTATATCTTTCACAAAATGATGCATGGGGGAAATTCCTTCTAGAGTTTCAAGCTAGGAAAGAGTTCCTTTCTCTACATGCCTTGAAAATATGCCTTATGATGACAGTTTTGTAGCCCACTTTTGTCTTGGTTGCCAAGAAACTCAGGGGCAAGTTGTATGCTTAGTCTCAATCATATTCTGATTTGGAATCAACATTTAAGAAAAATGGTCTGCATTTTAGTGCTTGTTTAGTTTTGGGGTCAAGCCAAAGTTCAGGAACCTGTGGGGGAGTGTGCTTTGACTTGGTCAAGCCAAGTCAGTGGATAAGAAATGGGCCACTGTGAGTATTTGGTCGGTACCTGCTACCTAAGGAAAAGCATACACTACTGAAATGCTAAGTACTTTTTCTGTCAATAAGATTTTTTATAAGAAGGTCAGTGGATCCAAGAAGCAGACAAAGTACAGTATCAGAAATTTATTTCATTATTCCCATGCACATCATTAATCATTTGCACATGATTTCAGCTAGTAATTTAGCGTGTGTGTGTTAGTGACTCAGTCGTGTCTGACTCTCTGCAACCCTGTGTAGCCTGCCAGGCTCCTCTGTCCATGGAATTCTCCAGGCAAGAATACTGGAATGGGTAGCCATTCCTTTTTCCAGGGGATCTTTCCAACCCAGGGATCAAATCCATGTCTCCCGCATTGCAGGCAGGTTTTTCACTGTCTGAAACATCAGGGAAACCCTGTCTCCTAAAAATTAGCAAAAGGTAAGGTTTATTAAAAGAATTGAGATTCTTAGGAGAAAGTCACTTTTGCATATAAAAACAAAGAACTTAAATATCTTATACACCTGTACCAAATAAAATAAACTTTTATTACATTAATATATTTTAAAAGCATTGTAAATGAGGATCTGGCAACATTCCTAGAAGAAGCTAGTTGAAATACACATATTGAAGATTTATTGATAATTTGTCCTTAAGAAATTAAGAATTGGAAAGCTTTAAAGGACACTCTGCCAAAGAATAATCCATAAGACAAAAGATAAAATATGTCATGGAATTATAGAGATAAGATCTAGTTCTATCTTTTAATTTTTAAATTAGGAAACTGAGGTCCATTGTGAGGTGTTATTTTTCAAGTCATACAGCAAGTGAAAGAGGAGAGTGAAAAAGTTGGCTTAAAACTCAACATTTAGAAAACTAAGATCATAGCATCTGGTCCCATCACTTCATGGCACATAGATGGGGAAACAGTGGAAATAGAGACAGACTTTATTTTTGGGGGCTCCAAAATCACTGCAATGGTGACTGTAGCCATGAAATTAAAAGACGCTTGCTCCTTGGAAGAAAAGTTATGAACAACCTAGACAGCATATTAAAAAGCAGAGACATTACTTTGCCAACAAATGTCCATCCAGTCAAAGCTATGGTTTATCCAGTAGTCATGTATGGATGTGAGAGTTGGACTATAAAGAAAGCTGAGCATGAAAGAATTGATGCTTTTGAACTGTGGTGTTGGAGAAGACTCTTGAGAGTCCCTTGGACTGCAAGGAGATCCAACCAGTCCATCCTGGGGGAAATCAGCCCTGAATATTCACTGGAAGGACTGATGCTGATAGCTGAAACTCCAATACTTTGGCCACCTGATGCTAAGAACTGACTCATTTGAAAAGACCCTGATGCTAGAAAAGATTGAAGGCAGAAGAAGAAGGGGATGACAGAGGATGAGATGGCTGGATGGCATCACTGACTCAATGGACGTGAGTCTGAGTGAACTCTGGGAGTTGGTGATGGACTGGGAAGCCTGGCATGCTGCAGTCCATGGGGTTGCAAAAGAGTTGGACACGACTGAGCAACTGAACTGAACTGAGCAGCAAGTTAGTGCAGTGGTAGGAGTAAGAATCAGATCAGACCTCCTTTCCTCTCTGAGAGTGAACTTCACCAGTGCAATTTTGTTTCATAGATTTTTACTGATTATAAAAGTAAGGCAAAACTATGATTAATGTCAAATGAGAATAAATTGCAGAGAAATATATACAGCATGAATTCATGTTTTTAAAGCACAAGCAACATTCATCTATTTATCTATCTATCATCTTTCTATTTGGGATTGCATGAACTTAAAGAAAAGTGGAAGCATATACACCATGCTAACACTGGATATTCATAAAAAGAATGAAGCAAGGGAATAAGAGAAAAAAGTAAGATAATAGAATTTTGTGAAATGGTAATATGAAAATGGCATCACTGATTTGGTGGACATGAGTTTGAGCAAGCTAGAGGGGGTTGGTGATGGACACAGAAGCTTGATGTGCTGCAGACCATGGGGTTGCAAAGAGTTGGACATGACTGAGCGACTGAACTGAACTGAATATGAAAATGAAGATTGTAAAATTCTATCTATAAAATTATTATTATATACAAATTGACTGTGTACATAGACAAAGGCTAGAAGGTCACTAGAATATATACACAGACCAGGACATGGACAAAAGAAAAAAGTCATTTTTGATCAGGGGTTGGGTTATGGGTATTTAAAAATTTTGTGTAGTTATTTAAAAATAGCTTTTCCAGTAATAAAAACTAAAAGAAATCAAATGAATCTCTTTTGTGAAACCACTGAAGCACACCTATTTTAACTCAGAACTGATAAAAAGACTTAATCACATTCAATAAAGCATTCATTTGGCAAAATTTAATCACCACCAAGAGCTTCCCTGGTGGCTCAGATGGTGAAGAATCTGCCTGCAATGTGGGAGACCGAGACTTGAACCCTGGGCAGGGAAGATTGCCTGGAGAAGGGAATGGCTACCCATTCCAATATTCTCGCTTGTTGAATTCCATAGACTTAGGAGCCTGGTGGGTTACAGTCCATGGGGTTGCAAAGAGTCAGACTCAACTGAATGACTAACTGATAATGGTAAGGACTGATAACTGTAACATTTATATGTTTCATGTATAAGTGTTTACATACACATGTTTGCATATTCGTGACTGCATAAATAGCCATTTGTTTACTGTTTATTTATTTACTAAATTCATGCATACTTTCTTCTAGTAAATGATGTAGACAATGAAAATGGTGTCAAAAAGAGTTGGACTCAACCAAGTGACTGAAGTGAGTGATGCTTACTATAAAAATTTTGGAAAATTTAGGAAAGCAGAAAATAAAAATCACTGATAAACTTACTCAGAGACATCTGCTGTTAACTTTTTTCATATGTCCTTCCAGAACTTTTTCATGCATGTGCATTAAAAGATGGGATGATAATTTATTTGGTTATCAACTTTTTCCACTAAGTAGTATATTATGGCTATATTTCCACAGTAATAAAAATAGACACAATGTCATTTTTAATTAGCTATTCAACATTTCATCATAAGGAATTACAGTAACTGATGTTACAAATCTCTATAAATGGTAATTTGGTTTGATTCTATTTCTTCAATGATCATAAATGACATATATATATGTATATATACACACACACATATACATATTTTGCTCTTGTCCTGTTTCCTTAGGATACATTTCTAAAAGTGACATTGTTGGGTATCATTGTTCTTAAATTTATATAACTCTCTAAAATTTTATACTCAAGTATCAAAAATACTAGTAGATAAGAAACCCTTTGTTATCAGAATAGTGTATCATAGAACAACCAGTATAAGCTTTAAAGTTTTTCTCATGGGTAAATGACTCATGTTTATCACTTCATTCCTCATTATAATTTGGGAAAACAAATTTGTATCAAAAACAAATTTGAAAGTAATCATTATGATGATCTATAACTTATGAAGGTCTGTATCTATATTTCAAATCACTCCTAATTATTTTTACCTCCTACTCTCACAAGTATGAGGTTATTGATGGTAGACTTTGTAAAATGCTCTGACATTTATGTGGAAGTCATGCACCTACTATTTTTAAAGTGTCTACAAAGAAGACTCTTTGCAACTGTTCTCCAGCTTAATGGTAAATGTGCAAGAGGTGTGTGGTCTACCAAAAATATCAGCTATATCCTTAAGATTTGTTGTTGTTGTTTAGTTGCTTAGTCATGTCTGACTCTTTTTTGTGACCCCATGAACTGTGGCCCACCAGGTTCCTCTGTCCCCCAGGCAAGAATACTGTAGTGGGTTGCCATTCCTTCTCCAGGGCATCTTCCTGATCCAGGGATCAAACCCACATCTCCATGTTTCCTGAACTGCAGGCGGATTTGTTACTGCTGAGTCACTGGGAAAGTCTATCCTTAAGATATTCATAATTTATTAAAAGTAATGGGTCATTATTCATCCCTGGAGTTGGGAAGATTCCCTGGAGGAGGGCATGGTAGCCCACTCCAGTGTTCTTGCCGGGAAAATCCCATGGTTGGAGGAGCTTGGTGGGCTACAGTCCACGGGGTCGCAGAGATGGACACGACTGAGCAATGAGCAGCAGCAGCATTCATCCTTTGTATCACTGAAGATTTTTTAAGGGAAAATGGATAGAAGGGACTTGAAAAACATGAATTTTTAACGATTTGAGCTTCCCAGTAGTAAAATATATTATCTCTGGAAGTGGTGAACTTATCATCATGGGATGTATGGGAACAGATGTTGACTGATCATATATGAAAGATGGTGTGGAAAGGGTATCAGTATAAGTTGAAGACAGCACTTGCTCACCTCTCTAGGCCTCTTCTAGAAGGTTAAATATTATGTTGAAGGGAAAACAATGTACAGGTTCCAACTATTGATACATCATAAGCAAATATTAGGCCAGAGAATAACACCCAATTATTTCATACTTAAGAGAAACTGAATTTCACATATGAATATTACTTGTACTTTCAAAACCGGAGAATCTCAGCCATATTCTAGTGATCAAAATCTATATTATGTAGGCTATTTTAGTTTTTAATGACTATTTAGAATAAAAGATGTTAAATAAATTTTAGGGTCTATTTTGCTAAGGACACAATTGCTTGGTTGATTAAATACTATCTCTTGATAGAGATTAGTGAACTCAGGCTAGTTTAATGCTCACTTAATTCATATTGCTACATGGTTATTCTATTATTGAGGGATTTCTTAGATTTAATCTATCTGGGGGAAAAAAACGAGTTACTCAGTGAAGTGTTATATAAAATAATAATAAAAATAAGTTCTCTCTTGATTTAGACAAAATAGTGTGCTTGTAAGCTAACGTATTCTACTACCCACCTTCCCCCAGTTGGCTCTATTAAAAATAGTGCTGCAAAGAGAAATAAAAATCAAAAATAAATTATGCCTGTTGCACAGCATTTCACAGAGAGGATTTTATGTACAATTTAACAGTTCATGGAAAAAAGAATATTACCGGAGGCAAGGAAATTCTTCCTCTGAAAATAAGTGAAACCCAAATCATTATTAGCATATGCATTCACTTTTGGGAGGTAGGAGATATTCAGGTCTATGATTCATTTTAATATATGACCATGTGGTTTGTGCTTTAGGAGGGCTTTGGGGTTTGAGCTAAAGTCTTCCATACCAAGTTAGGTTTTGCTAAGAGCAAGTGGTTGGTTTTACACTTAAACACCTCCGTTGGCTCTCTATAGTACATATGCATATGAATTGAACTAAAGAGGAAGAACCAAAGGGCTGGCTTCCATTGTTCTTTATAATAACATATTTTATTGAAAGGAATATGAACTTCAGGAAGAAATCAATCTACATTTGAAGGAGCTGACTTTAACAAGTTACCCTTTCTTCATCTATAAAATGGGTATAATACCACTGACTTATTTGGAGAATTGAATGTTCACAAGAGTAAGTTGCATAGCATCTGGCACACAGGAAAAAAGGAATACAATTCAGCTTCTTTCCTCTTTGTCTTTTTTCTAATAGGGGACTCTGCTGCTGCTGCTGCTAAGTCGCTTCAGTCGTGTCCAACTCTGTGCGACCCCATAGACAGCAGCCCACCAGGCTCCCCCATCCCTGGGATTCTCCAGGCAAGAACACTGGAGTGGGTTGCCATTTCCTTCTCCAATGCATGAAAGTGAAAAGTGAAAGTGAAGTTGCTCAGTCGTGTCCGACTCTAGCGACCCCAATGGACTGCAGCCCACCAGGCTTCTCCATCCATGGGACCCTCCAGGCAAAAGTACTGGAGTGGAGTGCCATTGCCTTCGAAATTCTAAATACATTAAAAAAAAAAAAAAAAAAAAAAAAACGAAAACCAAACATGCTCTCCTACAGTTTGAGGAATGATATTCTCATCAACAATCTCAGCAGGAGGTCAGCTATCAGTTACATCAGTGGCAAAGTCCCTCTGGATGCAGATCTAAGCCATGTGAATAAATATCAGGGACCTGGAAGCAACTAAAGCATCAGGGGGAGCAACTTGTGAAGCTGTGGGGATGTCGGCCCAAGCCATTCAGAAATAGAAGCTCTTTGGGGAAAGGGCCATGTGAGCTCTCTCCCTCCAGTAGACCAGGGAGAAGGTGAAGCATAGCTCAGGAGGAGAGACCCCTTAGTCTGCCTTAGAGAGTTCCTAAATTCCTAGAAACTCTCCATGGAGGGTCTCTATGGCTATGAGGAACCCTGTACTGTTACCTGGTCCTTAGACTCCTGGAGGAAGAAAAGCAAAAGCTTAGAAAGCAGGATGGTGGATTATCATTAACTTGTTTTCAGGCTTCCCTGGTGGCTCAGTTGGTAAAGAATTCGCCTGCAATGCAGGAGAGCTGGGTTTGATCCCTGGGTTGGGAGGATCCCCTTGAGGAGGGCATGGCAACCCATCTAATACTCTCACCTGGAGATCCCCACGGACAGAGGAGCCTGGCGGGCTACAGTCCATGGGGTTGCAAAAAGTTGGACATGACTGAGTGACTATGTGCACGCACACGTGCACACAAACATACACACACACAACTTTCAGAGCTATGTATTCTCTAGCAAATCACTTCAGAATTGCTGTATGTATTCAATGTAGATGGTGCAGTCTATGGTAAAAAGCCTTTACAAATTCACTTTAATAGCTTTCATTTATAAATACAATTTAGGTGAAATTCATATATTGGCAAAAGTAGAGTTTTAAAAGACTCTAGAATATTCCTCTGAATACAATTCAATCTTAAGTATAGGAGGAAAAAAATCCCAGCTGTAAACAATACCTTTTAACGAAATACTAATTTTACATTCAGGTACCTGAGATCAATCTAACACAGTCCATACACCTAAAGTAGTTTAGCAGATTATAGAAACCAGTTAGAAATAGGGGGGTTGTTTATAAGATTATCTACCACCCCTGTATGGCAATGTCTGGGCACTTGATTTTACTAAGTATTTGCTGTTATGTAAGATAAGCGGGTCTGGGGGAGCCACTTGTTGCCTCCACTTTACTTAAGTGGGCTTCCCTGGTGGCTCAGATGGTAAAGCATCTGCCTGCAATACGGGAGACCCAGGTTCAATCCCTGGGGCGGGAAGATCCCCTGGAGAAGGAAATGGCAACCCACTCTAGTACTCTTGCCTGGAAAATTCCATGGACAGAGGAGGCTGGTGGGCTACAGTCCATGGGGTCACAAAGAGTCAGACACAACTGAGCGACTTCACTTTCACTTTCTTTCTATACTTAAGTGATCCTCAGTTTCATCAAGAAGATCATCAGCCTGATTCTTAGAAAGTGTGACAATCTGAAGTGGTTCCAGTGAACATGGTAAATTTCCTAACTTGAAAGTACTTCTTTGTTATACAAAGACAATGGTTAAGAAATAAAACTTCAAGAAAGACTTCATATGAAAGCAACTTAGAATATGAATAGTTAAAGCTTAACTACAATTTTCACTGGTCAAAAAGAAAAGCAAATCAGATTTCCCAAGTATTTCTTGTTGTGTGGTACATACTCTACATAGAAGGATCAGTTATGTATACCTGGATAAAAAGGTAAGAGAATTTATATTTATTGATCACCTGCTTACCTTGCAGCCATCTTATGAGGGAGTTGTTAAAAATCTGAATTTATAGGGGAGGAAACTGAGATCAAAGGTCACAAAACCACTAAAACATGACACTGGAATCTGAACCTCAAAACCTGTTCTCTGAAAAAAATCTTATATCTGGGTGTACATGATGACATAAAATGTACTATCACATCACATGTACAGCATTACCAAAGAACAGGATGTTCTACGTAAAATGAAGTATTCAATATAATTGAATCCTACTGCCAAAGTGTTTGGCATTTAAGTCTGATTTCCAGTGGGAAGCCAGACATTGTGTTTGTAAAAATCATCCATGAATGTTAGTCCGAGTGAGAACCTAAGGGACTGACCTAAAATAAAGTCAGTAAATATATTTACTCTATTTCTGTCTTAGTCCTGGACAACTGGGGCTGCCAGCAGTTTCTAACTACTATATAACTGCTGAGGAAACTTTTAAAAGATAGAGAAAACTGATTTCTATGAGTGGAACTAGTTATATGATTCATAGAAACTGCTCAAACTTTGAGCTGATTCATAGGAATGGAGATGGAAAGTGAAAGTGAAGTCGCTCAGTTGTGTCCAACTCTTTGCGAAGACCCCATGGCTTGTAGCCTACCAGGCTCCTCTGTCCATGGGATTTTCCAGGCAATAGTCTTGGAGTGGATTGCCATTTCCTTCGCCAGGGGATCTTCCCAACCCAGGGATCAAACTCGGGTCTCCTGCATCGTAGACAGACGCTTTACCGTCTGAGCCACCAGGGAAGCCAGATCCTTTTCTGGTTCAATAAATATTTTGTTTATGAAAACACCTGAAATTAGAAATGCAAGTGGGGTCAGGGGAGGGCAAATAAAAACAATGAAACATAAGGGGCAAGAGTTTGGAAAATTCAGTGTTGATTCTTGATCCATCATGTATCTCCATAGCCTATGGTTTTAGTCTCCCCCAAAGGACATGAGTCTGAGTAAACTCCAGGAGTTGGTGATGGACAGGGAGGCCTGGAGTGCTGCAGTCCATGGGGTCGCAAAGAGTTGGACACGACTGAGTGACTGAACTGAACTGAATCACCTTCTGAGGTTTTTAGCAACAAACATCATAAATGCTTATAAACTATGCAGCTCTGATGAAGCCAGGCATAGTGCTTGGTTCAGTGGCCTTCCAAAACAAAATTCCAGACACTGATAACATACATTTGGTAAAGTAGTATTTCCCGTGTTCACTCTAAATTTACCTCCTGTTGATTTCATTGCACATCTCTTCCTCATTGTCAAGTGAAAAGAGAATACTCAGATTTCAGAATAATTTAGAACATTTAAATCAATACATTCTAGATTTTTTCTCTTCTCTTTGCCAGGGTGCATTGGAATTTATGGTCTCTTTTAGTAATTACTCTTCCCTGGTACCAACTGACTGTCAGCTTTGTTATGACCTGCATTCTAATTGACACATCACAATTTCAGGGAATACAGCAAATTGAACATGAAAGCTGTGAGACTAGCTGACATTATAAAGTTCTTAAAAGAAGGGCTGCAGTGTGTTTTTCTTCATATGCCCATAGTGTCTAACACAACATCTCCCTCATGATAGAGCAGTGGAGAGCTAAAATTTAATACATGTCTACATATGTCAGACTCGACTCGCATGCCATTGAACATGTTTCTACAATGATCCTATATTAATATTTCCATTTTATGAGGAAACTGAGTGTGTTGCCTAAGATCAAGCAGCTAGTAAACAGCAGGACTAATATATGAATTCATGTCTGTCTGACTTTTTATTTCATCATGTTATTTCCTGACCAGACTCAGTACCCCAACACATTAGACATGGAATGTCATCTTCACAGGGTTGTTTATCACTTCTCTAGTTCTAGCTGGTCTCAAGAGGGAAAAACCTTCTGCCCAGTAGAGCTGTAATTCACAAATGGCCTGATGGTCAATTGGAATGCCACATGTTATGGTCAATCACTTAGTGCATAATTAGTGTGTAATTAAGAAGTGAAAATTAAGGCGCATACAGAACCAGTCTTTGTTAATAGTAATGATGCTTTGGGGATTGAGTCTTTCATTTTCATTATCACTGTAGAAAAACATGAGTAAAGGATAGGATGGCAATCTAAGAGGGGGAAAGAAGAGAATTAAGTGAAAATAAACTGGATTGTTGACTACTAAAATGTCCTGCAAAGGCAATTTTGCCCGAGTGGCTTTTTTAACATTTACTCTTATTTTCATTATAATCATGTTTGTAACGTTTTCACAATTCTATGGTACTATCTGAAGAATTTTGTAATATTACTGTTCAATGTCACCTGTCTTCCAACAGAGATGCATTAAGTCTCTGCTTGAATATTCTCAGTAATGGAGAACTTACTATGATAAGAAAACACATTCTTACCTTCACATCAGTAAAAAAAAAAAAACCAAAAAAAAAACATTCCCTACATTTTTCTTGAAATTATTCTTTAAGCATATCTGAAAGAACTATCTGGCAACATGCATTTCTAGGCTGGCTCTTTGGATACTGGAAAAGTCCTCAATGTTTATCAGCATTTGTGTGTGAAAGAGATAGCTACATGTGTCATCATATCATGTTTGTGTCACTAATCAAAGTCACATGATTTTGGTACTTTTTTAGTAGGTTTCTTTTTTCTTTTTCTTTTTTTTTAGTTTTTAAAGACTAAAACAAATATGTTTCAGCGAAAATTATTTAGTCTTTTTAAAAAATGATCACTTGCTCCATTACTCTTGCCTGGAGAATCCCCATGGACAGAGGAGCCTGGTGGGCTACAGTCTATAGGGTCACAAAGAGTTGGACACAACTGAAGCAACTTAGCATGCATGCATGCCCATACTTAGCTCTACATTAATGTTAACTGGCATAGTAAAATAGCACATGGGGAAGAAAATCTCTCAGTTTGCTAAATCTATATAGTTGATATTGTTTAGAGATCATGGTTGTTTGACATGAATGGAGGGAAATAATTTGCAGCTATTATTATTATGGTAAAAGATGAATTATCTATAGACTCCTATCATTTTATAACTAGTCCCTGAGTACATTTATTCATTACAACATAAAGGAGAGATTTCCTTACTTGTATTCTCACCATTAATTTCTCGAAGTTCACTGTTAATTCCAACATCTATGGAATTCATTATTTTGTCGATCTGTGTGAAACAAAAAACATATAAAATGAATTATTACATTCGCTTTGTGTTGCACTTTTGTTTTTTAAATTTCTTTTTTTTTTTGAATGTCATTCTTTTATTACTGTTTTACTGAACATAGGACTGCTGTTCCTCATTGAGTTTTACTTAAAAAAAAAATACATTTTATTTTTAGGCTGCATTATTTGGCATGTGGGATCTTAGTTCCCCAACCAGGGATCAAATCCATACCCCCTGCATTGGGAGTGCAGAATCTTAACCACTGGACCACCAGGGAAGTCTCATAAAGATTACTTTATGCAGGACAAGACATCAGGTTTACACATGAATTAGGCAAAAGGGCATTAACATCTTAATATTCATCAATGTATATAATGCTGCCCTCCCCAAAATATTCCAAGCAGTAATATTGATGTATATGTATTCCTTACCCATTGATTCTTCCTTTGTGGGTGCCAAGGAGAAACATTATCCCAACCAGGTGCCATCATTTGTTTTTTTTTTTTTTTTTTTTACTTTTTACCCCATCCTGAACCCTCCTCCCTCCTCCCTCCCCATACCATCCCTCTGGGTCGTCCCAGTGCACCAGCCCCAAGCAAAAAAAATAAATTTCTTATTTTTATTTTTTATACAAATTTTAAAGGCTATTTCCATTTACAGTGATTACAAAATATTGGCTGTATTTCCTGTGTTGCAAGATATACCCTTGAGCCTATCTTTTAGCCAATAGTTTGTGCCTCTTAGTTCCTCACCTCTGTATTGTCCTTCCGGCCTCCACTGGTAACACTAGCCTGTTGTTCTCTGTACCTGTGAGTCGGCTTCGTTTTTGTTATATTCAGTAGTTTGTTGTACTTTTTAGATTACATAGATTACACCAGTGTCTTTAGGCAGCTCTTGTCCTCCCCTAGCTGATTTTGACATAGGCTAGTTGATACCCTTCTGTCCCCCTTCCTGACTTTTGTGCGATCTTCTAGAGAAATAAATATTTTTAACATTAAAAAAAATAGATTACATATATAAGTGATATCATATAGAATTTATCTTTCTCTGTTTGACTCATTTCACTGAGCATACAGCACTGCATTTTAAAATGAATTTCCACTGCCAGAAGCATATATTCTTGATATTATTGCCACTGCAAAACTCCAATTAAGAGATCAACAGAGAAAGATTTAAAGGGAGACAGACATCTTTTGAATTGCTTTTAGAAATACAAATTTAATTTCCTTTTCTTAAACTTTCGAAATCAGCTTGCCTTTTCTCTGAATTTCCTAAAATGAACTTTGTTTGGACTTACATGGGTCAGTAAGTTAGACATTGTGAATTCTTTAAACTCAGAAGGGGAAGGAGCTGAGGATAAGTTCACGTGACAATGTCCATCTTCTTGGTCATTCGTCCTCTTGGATCTGAGAGCATGCATCTCGTCTGACCAGTGAAGTGTGGCCACTGGACCCAAGTTCTGATTAAATGGTATGACCAGCCACAAGCTTATTTGTAGCATATAATCACAAGAATCTAGGAATGGCAACAACTTGATTCTAAGAGATAAGTTACATTATTCACAGAGTTAATAAATATAAGAAATGGATAGATCTGAGTAAACTATCAGACTACTACTATGGAATTCGTAGGAAAATATGACTGTCTCAGCTTTAGCTATTTATGCTTTAAACCCGGTCATCATCCTAGCAGCCTTAGTGAGACAGCAGGTTTCAGAAATGACAATGAGCATTACTTAAATGTCCCATTTTGTTCACCCTGAAATAGATACAGAGAGATTAAGTGATTTTCTCAAACAGCTCAATTCAGAATGTCAATACCAGACCATTTCTATTTCTCAGAATACTCTAGTGACCTATTGTGCTTCAAAACCTAATTCTACTGGCACAATCTTTTGAGAGACAAAATGTGACATTTTAGAATGAAATGCTGAGGAAGAGTGTGGTCCATTCTTTGCAGAAATTCAAGAAAAAGCAAGAGACTTCATTACTTTATGATGTAGTCCTCTTAATGGAGAAAGGATGATATATTATTAGCCTTAAAAGGGCATTTACTTCCTGAGTAATTCCAAGAAATTGAAGACTTTGTCTTTAAGTAGAGCTTAAATTGGTCATAATGGACTGCACACATTTTTCTTTAATGTCCAATAGTTGTAAAGGGAAATATTAAGTAACTTGTGTTTTTTGTATGATACTTGGAGAAGGGCCAGGACCTTTCTGTTTAATATTAAGATTATAAGAAGCTCTTCTGAAATTATAAGATATTTTAAAGAAGGAAGATGAGCTAACAGGGTTTAGCAATTAACAAAATGATATAAAGCAAACAAAAACACAAAGATTTTTCTCCATTTGTCAGCTGCAATGCTTAGTTGGGCACAATGTGAACATTTTCTTGTACCTCATAGCTAGTTATTACTTCTGCTTGATATCAATTTCTATGGAAACAACAGATATCCCCTCATGTGTGGAACTGTGTTTGTTTCTATGCTCGCTGTGAAATTATCATGTATTATCTCTAGAACTTTTCCCTTCCACTTGGATCTATTTGTGGTATTTTTTTTTCCTCTGAAAGACTTAAAAAGCTGAAAATCCCTTCCTCAAAACTCTCTTGATGCTAAAGCTTTTTGTAAAGAATAACAAGAAGAACAAATCTTACTTCTTCCCATTCGGAAGTGAAAGATGGTGTTCTTTCAGAATTCCCTTTAGAGCTGTGATCAGCAGGTGAAGATTCACTCCAGTTAACTCTTGATGTTTTCTCATTTGAAGGGTAGGCAATGAGATCAGAATCCGATTTAGAGACAGTTTTGGATAAATGCATGTCGATCAGGGCTTTTGGTAATGACCTTATTCTCCCCAGGGTACACGCTCTCTCCACAAATCCCCCAGTGTTCACAATCCACTGGTCCCCATTCCGGGATCCACTTCTAGCTGTTCTTGTGCCAACAATGGTATGGTTTTCGAGTTGGCTGCTTTTTTTGTGAAAAATTGTTCTACTGACCACCTTGGGTTTAATTTTCTTTACCACAGGTTCTGATTTATTTTCTATTGGAGTTTGCTTGAAAGGCAAAGGACTATTTGCCAAACTGACTTCATCTTTTTCTTCTTCGCGTTCATCTCTTTTCCCATAGAGATGAAATGGATTTTCAGGGGACTCACAGGCTGGAGAGGATCCATGAAGGAGACCTGCAAATTGTCCAGGATCATATTCTTTTGGGGGATCAATGTCCTCCTGATGAGAGAGATCATCTGCAAAAGAGAAAAAAAAGGTCTGGATGCTCATTTGGAAAGGACTCTGAAAGCCCCGATACAATAGCAGCACCCTTTTGAACCTGTGTAATGTCCAAACAATTGATTTATTGTTACACAGTGATATCCTCACTTTATGAAATACCCATGACCCTACAGTGCCGTGTATAAAATAAATGTGTGTGTGTGTGTGTGTGTGCATGTGTATACCAGATCTTCCTGATATACCTTAGGGTGTATTTCAAAGTTATGAATTGGGTATTAATTGAGTAATTGCCCACCCTTCTCCTTTGTCCTCAGGGAGTATATTTCATATTGGATAACAAAATTAGGTTTTCTTAATATGGGACACCCATGTTCAAACTTTTGGAGTAAATGAATCATTGTACAGTTAAGACATCAGGCAGGTAAATCAAGATCATATATAATGACATCCCTTTGCTCTCCCAGCAAATAAAATAAAAAACAAAACCTTGAAAAGAAGTATAATTTGGGATAATTGAAAGGTAATAATCCTAATGTGTTACTTCAAATATAAAATTAAGATTAATTCTACACAAATTATATGATTTAGACAAAAAGGATTTATCCATGCTTAACAGGCAAACAATGCAGTATCACTAAAAAGTGAGACCCTTTTACAGGAAACTGATGTTGCACTACTAACACAAAGCTGTCCTTTTCTTTCTTCTATGAAACAGATTCAGTTATTTTTCAATTTCTTCAGATCTTTAAAAATGTAATCCAGAAAAGAAACCAAAGAATAAAATTTTTATTACTTTAATCTTTTCTAAGATGAAACATAAATGTTCTCTGAGATTTAAAATATGTGCGTGTGCTCAGTCATGTCCAACTCTTTGTGGCCCCATGGACTGTAGCCCGCCAGGCTCCCCTGTCTGTGGAATTTTCCAGGCAAATTGGGTTTCCAGGCAACCCAATATTGGAGTGGGTTGCCATTTTCTCCTGCAGGGGATCTTTCCGACCCAGGGATCAAACCCTTGTCTCCTTTGTTTCCTACATTGGCAGGTGGCTTCTTTACCACTGCACCCCTTGGGAAGCCCTGAGATTTAAAATACACCATGCTTTTTTTAATGACCTAGTTTGTCTTTTAAAGACACAGTGTGTAAAAACCTGGCCAAAGAAATTAGCGAAGGGAGTCAGTCTACTTTTTTGACTGGTCACTTTAATTAACATTCAGCTAAATATTTGCCATGATCAAAAGTTAAATTACCTGATAAGGCTAGTCTTCTGAAAAAGTAAAATATAGCCAATGTGGTAGATAAAATATAACAAATTCAAAGCTGACTTGCTAATTCACAACTTAAAGAAGTTAGTTATTATTATAAACCAAAAACATCAAAGTTTTTATAAGTTAACAAGTAACATTTACTAGGCATGAGCTATTTACTACTCACTAAATTAGAGGTAATATTTCTATCCCCTTATGTGATCATCATAACAACTCTATGAAATGATTAATAACAATCATGGTTATCTAATCGAAAGAGATTTGGTCAGAATATGTAAACAAATTGTCAACCTCAATAAATCTCAATAGATATTTGCCCAAGGAATGCTACAGACAAATCAGCTTTCTTAATTGAAGTTTGACCCCAGCTCCATATGCTTTTGTCTCTCTTGGACCTAGTAGAAGCAGGTATGATCCTGGCTTTATATATTCTCCAGACCTCAACCAGGTTCCTCTTTAGCTGTCCCAAATGAAGATGTTCCCTTCCTAGACCTAACACAGTGCTGAGTAGAAGAAAAAAGTGTCAGGATGAGAGATCCATGAGACAATGATCTAAAAGAGAAACTATCTGTACCACCCCGTACTCTCACAAGTACTTTATCTTCTCATAAAAACTTTCTAGTATACTGGGCATGGATTTTTCCCTCCTCTTGCAACAGAGATTTTTCTTGGAGGAGAAGAGTGTGTGGAGTGTAAGGCAAAGCAGCCTTAAACTCTCTAAGGCTAGAGTATATGCCCTATTACATCCATTTTTTAGAAGTCAAAATTAATATGTAGACAACTTAACGCTGTTAAATTTCCCCAGCTAATAAGTAGTTAAGCTGAGATTCAAACTAAGGCCTATCAGATACTTATATCCATTGGCCTGGAAAATTTATTATTAAGATAAAAGAACAATCTAGGGTTCAAGGACAATCAAATAGGCTCTTTGTGGGAAGTGATATGTCTCTCCTGGTTATGACTATTTATGGAATTTGGAAAAAAATGGATGAAAAGGATTTTTTTTTTCCTGCTTCATGGAGGTAAGCTTATACTAAGAGAAAGTAAAATATGGTGTTCTGTTTGAACTTATTGTCTCCTTTTTCTTGCTGGGCTACTTGGCTCTCTTATAATGCTTTATACAATAAGTAGGTTTGTATGAGATGACAGTAATGGGTAAATAATGCAGAAGGAAGCAAGAATTCTGAAATAAAGAAGTTTAGTTTGAGTATGAGAGGAAAAATTGAAATAGGGAACAGAGTACTTCAAGGCTGTATATTGTCACCTGCTTGTTTAACTTATATGCAGAGCACATCATGAAAAACGTTGGGCTGGATGAAGCACAAGCTGAAATGAAAATTGCTAGGAGAAATATCAATAACCTCAGATATGTAGATGACACCATCCTTATGGCAGAAAGCAAAGAAGAACTAAAGAGCCTCTTGATGAAAGTGAAAGAGGAGAGTGAAAAAGTTGGCTTAAAACTCAACATTCAGAAAGCTAAGATCATGGCATCTGGTCATCACTTCATGGCAACTAGATGGGTAAACAGTGACAGACTTTATTTTGGGGGGCCCCAAAATCACTGCAAATGGTAACTGCAGCCATGAAATTAAAGGACACTTGCTCCTTGGCAGAAAAGTTATGACCAACCTAGACAGCATATTAAAAAGCAGAGACATTACTTTACCAACAAAGGTCTGTCTAGTTAAAGCTATGGTTTTTCCAGTAGTCATGTATGGATGTGAGAGTTGCACTATAAAGAAAGCTGAGCACCGAAGAATTGATGCTTTTGAACTGTGGTGTTGGAGAAGACTCTTGAGAGTCCCTTGGACTGCAAGGAGATCCAACTAGTCCATCCTGGGGGAATTCAGTCCTGAATATTTATTGGAAGGGCTGATGCTGAAGCTGAAACTTCAATACTTTGGCCACCTGATGCTAAGAACTGACTCATTTGAAAAGACCCTGATGCTGGGAAAGATTGAAGGCAGAAGAAGAAGGGGATGACTGAGGATGAGATGGCTGGATGGCATCACTGACTCAATGGACATGAGTTTGAGTAAACTCTGGGAGTTGGTGATGGACAGGGAGGCCTGGCCTGCTGCAGTCCATGGGGTCACAAAGAGTCAGACACAACTGAGTGACTGAACTTAACTAAACTGAACTGAAGGGGGGAAAAAAAAAAAAAAACCCTGTAAATCACAGTCAAGAGGTTTCTGATCATGTTCAGTATAGCGAGATATTTAGGAGCATAACATTATTTAAACTTTTCTTTGAATATTATTATTAGGTTATCATCCCTTCTGTGATTTGATAAAAATAACTATAATCACATCTCAAAAGTGCTTTATAATGTTCAAGTCCTCTAGTCACAAGCAGTCCCTTCTCTCAGTAAAAGAGAATTTGATTATTAGCTCATAAGCCTAGGCTTTTGAAGAATAGTTCTTGCCATTAAGAGAGTTGATAGCATTCTTACCAAGAGTTCTGAAAAGGCAAATATTACCTATTTCAGTGGCCAAACCCTAAGAATTTCTCAAAGCAAAGACAGTGAGAAGCTGATATGGAACCTGCTGGGTACCTATTCAGTTGATTGAATGCAGTTACAACCTCCATGTGCACAGGCTCCTTTAGCCTTTAGCCACACTCCATCCTGTACCCATTCCTCCCGTAGGATTTTAGAGGTTACGTGTGGCCAAGTACCTTGCTTTGGTCAGTGCATCAATTGCATTCATCCCACATGCTAGCAAAGTAATACTCAAAATTCTCCAAGCCAGGCTTCAACAGTACATGAACCGTGAACTTCCAGATGTTCAAGCTGGATTTAAAAAAAGCAGAGGAACCAGAGGTCACATTGCCAACATACTCTATATCATAGAAAAAGCAAGAGATTTCCAGAAAAGCATCTACTTCTGCTTCATCGACTATGTAAAGCCTTTGACTGTGTGGATCACAACAAACTGTGGAAAATACTTAAGTGAAAATTAGAAAAGGCAGAGGAACCAGAGATCAAATTGCCAACATCCACTGGATCATAGAAAAAGCAAGAGAGTTCCAGAAAAACATCTACTTGTGCTTTATTGATTACGCCAAAGCCTTTGACTGTGTGGATCACAACAAACTGTGGAAAATTCTGAAAGAGATGGGAATACCAAACCACCTTACCTGCCTCCTGAGAAATCTGTATGCAGGTCAAGAACCAACAGTTAGAACTGGACATGGAACAATAGACTGGTTCCAAATCAGGAAAGGAGTACGTCAAGGCTGTATATTGTCACTCTACTTATTTAACTTCTATGCAGAGTACATCATGAGAAATGCTGGGCTGGATGAAGCACAAGCTGGAATCAAGATTGCTGGGAGAAATATCAATAACCTCAGATATGCAGATGACACCACCCTTATGGCAAAAAGTGAAGAAGAACTAAAGAGCCTCTTGATGAAAGTGAAAGAGGAGAGTGAGAAAGTTGGCTTAAAACTCAACATTCAGAAAGCTAAGATCGTGGCATCTGATCTCATCACCTCATGGCAAATAGATGGGGAAACAGTGAAAACAGTGACAGACTATTTTGGGAACTCCAAAATCACTGCAGGTGGTGACTGTAGCCATGAAATTAAAAGATGCTTACTCTTTGGGAGAAAAGCTATGAACAACCTACACAGCACATTAAAAAGCAGAGACATTACTTTACCAACAAAGGTCCTTCTAGTCAAGGCTATGGTTTTTCCAGTGGTCATATATGGATGTGAGAGTTGGACTATAAAGAAAGCTGGGTGCCAAAGAATTGATACTTTTGAATTGTGGTGTTGGAGAAGACTCTTGAGAGTCCCTTGGACTGCAAGGAGATCCAACCAGTCCATCCTGGGGGAAATCAGTCCTGAATATTCACTGGAAGGACTGATGCTGAAGCTGAAACTCCAATACTTTGGCCACCTGGTGTGAAGAGCTGACTCATTTGAAAGACCCTGATGCTGGGAAAGATTGAGGGCAGGAGAAGAAGGGGACAACAGAGGATGAGATGGTTGGATGGCATCACCGACTCAATGGACATGAGTTTGAGTAAACTCCGGGAGTTGGTATTGGACAGGGAGGCCTGGCATGCTGTAGTCCATGGGGTCACAAAGAGTCAGACATGACTGAGCAACTGAACTGAAGTGAGCTGAACAATGGAAAGCATGATATAAGAGAGATTTGAAAAGTACTTGTGCATTGGGGCTTCTTCTCTTGCTGCTCTTGGAATCTTGCCTCTATGTGAACAAGCTCTGGCTAGTCTGCTGGAAGATAAAATAATACATTACCCAGATGTTTGAAATTACAGGTTCCTCCCAGCCCACCCAAGTATAATGAGCCTACTAGATCAGAAGACAGTTGCCACTGAAAAGATAGATGGTTATAGTCATAGATACCAAGAGGAGGGAGTAATATTGGGGTGTGGGGTGGTGGTGGAAGGCACATAGAAAGCACCAGTATTAGGAGGCAGAATGAGTGGGGACACAGTGGACAAGAGCCTTATTGTGGTTTCTATTGGAAGTAATGGACAAAACAAGGCAAACAGGTTTAGTATTGGTTAGTTCAAATCTTTTCAAGAGGCTCTGGGCCATAGAGACGGTCCCTCGGTATCTTGTTCTTGGTTTTGTTATGATTGGGGCACGTGGGTAGTGGCCCAGTATGAGAACCTGATAAAGAAAGTGGTTGAAGTATGGTTTTGGATTGGTTGGTTTGCATATGAAAGGTATATCTTCTGGTGAGTTGTTTACTATCTTTAAGAATTACCTAGCCCTGGGAGGAACAGTGCCTCCAGGATCAGCAAGGTCCCAAGATGTTAAGGCATCAAACAAAAACAAAAACCCTCCAAAATAAAAAGGCATGGTTAATACACCAGCCTCACTGTCACTTCAGTTGGAAGCCAGTCAACTTCCAAACATGTGAGTGAGGCTGACCAGGATCAACCAACTCCAGGCCAATCTGCCAGCAGTCGCATTAGGCAAGCTCATCTGAGTTTGGCCCAGATCAGAAGAAAACATGTTAATAAAACCATGAACTAAATAAATGGCTGTTGATTTAAGCCACAAAGTTTGGGTTGGCTTACTATATGACAATAGATAGTTTAGTCTATATCCCATTTTAAAGAAGAATTAACATATTCTTCAAAATAAGTTTTGGCAATGTTTGTATTTTCAAGTCTGGAAATGATGATAGTAATAGTATATAACATCACTAATAGTGTTGTGAAGATGAATGAAAAATAAAAGTAAGGGAGTTAGAATAATGCCTGTGGCATGGAATACATTAAATATGTGTTTTTATTATTACAACAATAATTTTTAATCTAGAGAGTTTCATTTTTACAAAGGTAGTAGTAATTTATTATATTAGACACTCAGTAATGATTATTATTTTGACATGCTTATATATTTAAAAAATATACTTTGGAAAGACTTTTCATATTTTCTTTCTATTACTTTAGATGAAACTGAGGCAAAGCATATTTGTAACATGTCTCATTTAATTTCACACTTCTCTTTTGACAAGTGGATATTTCATGCCAAGGTACAGAACTAAATATGTTTGAATTCCAATCTGATAGTTATTCAAAGAATCATTAGCATTTCAAAGAAATGTCAGAGTAAGTACCCAATAGTAAGGAGTTCAACATTCTTTTTTACCAATCTTTGTTGCTGATATATATCACTTATATAAATACCTGAATAACCATAAATTTCATGTTAAGATGAAAACAAATTACGTAAAACAAGTAATTTCTTCTTTTATTATAGATCATAACTGTTGTTTATTGGGTTACTGCATTTCTCTTTGGAAAATCAAAAATCTCTCAGGGATTCTATGCTGATGTTGATATTAGTAGAAATTCTGAATTCATTTCACAATATATATAAAATGCCTCTGTCCACCATATGCTCACATTCCAGTGAAGGAGGCAACTGTAGGCAAATCAAAAATAGTATAATTTCTGATGATGGTAAGTTCTATGCAAAAAATAAATCAAACTGATGAGATAGGAATTATTACTGCAGACAGAGAGAAGAAGACATGAAAATCCATGTCCAGTGGCCTGAGAACCAGGAGAACCGATTGTGTAGCACATGAAATTAAAAGACTCTTACTCCTTGGAAGAAAAGTTATGACCAACCTAGATAGCATATTGAAAAGCAGAGACATTACTTTGCCAACAAAGGTCTGTCTAGTCAAGGCTATGGTTTTTCCAGTGATCATGTATGGATGTGAGAGTTGGACTGTGAAGAAAGCTGAGTGCCAAAGAATTGATGCTTTTGAACTGTGGTGCTGGAGAAGACTATTGAGAGTCTCTTGGACTGCAAGGAGATCCAACCAGTCCATTCTGAAGGAGATCAGCCCTGGGTGTTCTTTGGAAGGAATGATGCTAAAGCTGAAACTCCAGTACTTTGGCCACCTCATGCAAAGAGTTGACTCATTGGAAAAGACTCTGATGCTGGGAGGGATTGGGGGCAGGAGAAGAAGGGGACTACAGAGGATGAGATGGCTGGATGGCACCACTGACTCGATGGATGTGAGTCTGAGTGAATTCCAGGAGTTGGTGATGGACAGGGAGGCCTGGCGTGCTGTGATTTATGGGGTCGCAAAGAGTCGGACATGACTGAGCGACTAAACTGAACTGAACTGAATCCAAAAGTTGGGAGGCTTGAGACTGAGGAAAAGATGATGTTTTAGTTTGAGTACAAAGATAGGAAAAAAGACTATTGGGCAGGAAGAATTCTTCCATTGAGAGTGGACATTAGTCTTTTGGTTCTATTCAAGCCTTCAACCGAAGGGGGTGAGGCCCATTCATTAGTGAGGGCAATCAGCTTTATTCAGTCTACCAATTTAAAGTTTAACCTCATCTCAAACACCCTCATAGAACTACCTAGAATAATGTTTGACCAAATATCTGGGCACCCCATGGACCATTCAAGATGACATATAAAATTAACCATCACAGGTGAGTAGAATGATTGGAGATGAAGTCTAAGATGAAGGGAGAGGTAGAGCTGATATGATTTTGTTTACGTTTTTAAAAGATCACCTGGTATTTCTGATGGCAAGGACATGACAATAATGTAGTATTTTAAGAAATTAATCTCCCCAAGTCCCTTCATAAAAACAATGCATATGATAGTGAAAGAATAAAATGATAGTAAAAAAAAAAGAAAGAAAGAAAAACTAACAATCAACCAAACAAAAAACAATGACAGGTGGTCTTCAATAAAGTGGGTATCAAGGAATCCCTATGGCCATGGAAAATGGTTGAGCATAGCACAAATCATGAGATAGCAACAGGATGCAGAACTGGCAGAGATGAAGAGAAAAGGAAATTGATGGAGCCTACAAGCCAAAGGACCCAGAAATTGCCATCAGATTTTGATTTCCAAAAGGAGAAGGCCTAGTTCTAAGCAGGATGCTGAGCAATAGAATCTGAGAATAACCTGCAGAACTTGAAAAAATCCTGCAAAAGGACAATTAGAAGTAGCGTATACCCTTGAGAATCTCAGAAATACGCAATAAATACATGCTTTTAGTAAACTAGGGACTTCCCTGGTGGCTCAGATGGTATAAAGCATCTGCCTACAATGCGGAAGACCTGGGATCAATCCCTGGGTTGGGAAGATCTCCTAGAGATGGAAATGGCAACCCACTCCAGTATTCTTGCCTGGAAAATCCCATAGACAGAGGAGCTTGGTAGGCTACAGTCCATGGGGTTGCAAAGAGTCAGACACGATTGAGCAACTTCACTTTCACTTTAGTAAACTGAGACTCCTCTGAAGAAAAAATGTCAGAAGCAGAATCCAAACTGAACAGGGTAAAAACACCAGCAATCTCAGGAAGAAAGATATTTCATATAATGAGAAGGAGGGAATGGTATGGAAGGCTGAGATCCAGAGGAAGGACATTTTGAATGTAATAATAGCAAAATATAGTGTTCAAATATGAGAGCACTACTTTATAAGGCAAAGAGTATGTAACTCTGGAAAAGAATGAGATAACAGTGGGAAAAGGACATACTTTTCATTATAGGGAACTAGAATGCAAAAGTAGGAAGTCAAGAGATACCTGGAGTAACAGGCAAGTTTGGCCTTGGAGTACAAAATGAAGCAGGGCAAAGGCTAAAAGAGTTTTGCCAAGAGAATGCACTGGTCATAGCAAACACCCACTTGCAACAACATTCTACATATGGACATCACCAGATGGTCAATATTGAAATCAGATTGATTATATTCTTTGCGGCCGAAGTTGGAGAAGCTTTATACAGTCCGGAAAAACAAGACCAGGAGCTGACTGTGACTCAGATCATGAACTCCTTATTGTAAAAATCAGGTTTAACTTGAAGAAAGTAGGGAAATCAACTAAACCATGCAGGTATGAACTAAATCAAATCCCTTACGATTAAGCAGTGGAAGTGACAAATAGCTTCACAGCATTAGATCTAGTAGACAGAGTGCCTGAAGAACTATGGACGGAGGTTCATGACCTTGTACAGGAGGCAGTGATCAAAACCATGCTCAAGAAGAAGAAATGCAAAAAGGCAAAATGGTTTTCTGAGGAGGCCTTACAAATAGCTGAGAAAAGAAGAGAAGAGATAGGCAAAGGAAAAAAGAAAAGATATATCCATCTGAATGCAGAGTTCCAAAGAATAAAAGGAGAGATAAGAAAGTCTTCCTCAGTGATCAATGCAAAGAAATAGAGGAAAACGATAGAATGGGAAAGACTAGAGATCTCTTCAAGAAAGTTAGAGATACCAAGGAAACATTTCATGCAAAGATGGGCACAATAAACGACAGAAAAGGTATGGACCTAACAGAAGCAGAAGATATTAAGAAGAAGTGGCAAGAATACACAGAAGAACTATATAAAAAAGATCTTAATGATTCAGATAACCATGATGGTGTGATCACTCACCTAGAGCCAGACATCCTAGAATGTGAAGTCAAGTGGGCCTTAGGAAGCATCACTATGAACAAAGCTAGTGGAAGTGATGGAATTCCAGCTGAGCTATTTAAAATCCTAAAAGATGATGCTGTGAAAGTGTTGCACTCAATATGCCAGCAAATTTGGAAAACTCAGCAGTGGCCACAGAACTGGAAAAGGTCAGTTTTCATTCCAATTCCAAAGAAAGTCAATGCCAAAGAATGTTCACACACTACCAAAGATAGTTCACACTACCACACAATTGCACTCATCTCACACACTAGTGAAGTAATGCTCAAAATTCTCCACGCTAGGCTTCAACAGTACATGAACTGACAACTTCCAGATGTTCAAGCTTGATTTAGAGAAGGCAGAGGAAGCATGAATCAAATTACCAACTCCTGCTGGATCACAGAGAAAGCAAGAGAATTCCAGAAAAATATCTACTTCTGTTTCACTGACTACACCAAAGCCTTTGACCGTGTGGATCACAACAAACTGTGGAAAATTCTTCAAGAGATTGGAATACCAGGCCACCTTACCTTCCCCCTGAGAAATCTGTATGCAGATAATTAAGCAACAGTTAGAACCAGACATAGAACAACTGGTTCCAAATTGGGAAAGGAATACTTCAAGGCTATATACTGTCACCTTGCTTATTTAACTTATATGCAGAGTATATCATGCAAAATGCTGGACTGGATGAAGCACAAGCTGGAATCAAGATTGCTGGGAGAAATATCAATAACCTCAGATATGCAGATGATACCAACCTTAGGGCTAAAAGCAAAGAGAAACTGAAGAGCCTCTTGATGAAATTGAAAGAGGAGAGTGAAAAAGCTGGCTTAAAACTCAACATTCAAAAAATGAAGATCATGGTATCTGGTTTCATCACTTCGTGGCAAATAGATGGGAAACAATGGAAACAGTGACAGACTTTATTTTCTTTGGCTCCAAAATCACTGCAGATGGTGACTGCAGCCATGAAATTAAAAGATGCTTGCTCCTTGGAAGAAAAGCTATGACAAACCTAGATAGCATATTAAAAAGCAGAGACATGACTGACAAAGGTTCGTATAGTCACAGCTATGGTTTTTCCAGTAATCATATATGGATGTGAGAATTGGAGCATAAAGAAAGCTGAGCACCAAAGAATTGATGCTTTTGAACTGTGGTGTTGGAAAAGACTCTTGAGAATCCCTTGGACTGCAAGGAGATCCAACCAGTCCATCCTAAAGGAAATCAGTCCTGAATATTCATTGGAAGTACTGATGCTGAAGCTCCAGTCCTTTGGCCACCTGATGAGAAGAACTGACTCATTGGAAAAGATCCTGATGCTGGGAAAGATTGAGGGCAGGAGGAGAAGGGGATGACAGAGGATGAGATGGTTGGATTATATTACCGCCTTGATGGACATGAGTTTGAACAAGCCCTGGGAGTTGGTGATGGACAGGGAGGCCTGGCATGATGCAGTCCATGGGGTCGCAAAGAGTTGGACACGACTGAGAGACAGATATGAGTGAGTAATAGCAGGAAGGCTTTCTCAATCATGTAGGGAGTTATTCATATTTCTTAATACTTCACGATAACAACAAGGGTGAAAGTCTTTGAGCCATGAAGTGGGGAAATCTACTGGGATTCATGCCTGCTCCCACAGAGAAGCCTCCTCTGAATAGTCCAGGACATTCTTCTCATTAAAGATAGGAAACAAAAATGATTTTGATAGAACCCTATTTAAAGACATTGTAAGAAATGGAAAAGAAAATGAATGTTTAACAGCTAATGAAAACAAACAAACAAAAAATGCTGCCCAAATATTTTGAAAACTATAAACTGAAACTCAAAATCATTTAGAAGAAATTAAGAAAATAAAGTTCTAAAAAAACCCCCTAAATTCTAAGTAGAGGAGCTCAGACGTGAGATGGCTGGTCATTTTCTCCCTCCTTACCCTTTCTCTCCACGAGCAGTTAATAACTTAAGTCATTTGATGGAGAAGAATGAGATGGCATCCTTATATTCACTACAGAGGTGGCCTGGAGTTGTTTTGGGGCAACTCAACATGGTACATTGGAACCCAAGCATTGTGAAGGGGGTGTACACATAGGGGAATGGCCCAGTATGGAGAATCAGAGCCTGTGTGGAGTGATGAGGAAACCTATATGGGGTAGGGAGGGGTTCACCTGGGAGAAGGAGTTGGAAAACTAGCAAAGGAGGGTATCCCTGCAGAGGGGCAACTTAGCAAGGGGTGTCAGAACCCATACAGGGTGAGGATGGTGTTCATGTCCAGCAGAAGAGGAAAGTGTTCATGTATAGCACTACCTGGCATAAAATGTCAAAGCCTCATCAGTGAAAGGAGGGTGTCCACATGTGGAGAAGTCCATCTCTAAGGTGTCAGAGTTGCAGGAGGGTAAGAAGGGTGTTTACACAGATAAATTGGCATGCGGAGTCCAATCTCAGATAAGACGAGAAAGATGCCTGAGTGGGGAGGAAGTGGCAGTAGACATGCAATACAGCTTACTTACAGAGGGGTGATCACATAAGCAACTACAGTAGGGATAATGGGATCAGATCTCTCACTGTTAAAGGAGGGAGCTAGAAATATGAAGAGGGAGAAAAGGAGAGTGAGCCTCATGAAGTTGGCTTGTAATTGGAGATATCAATATTTTCAAGATAGATAGAGATCAAGGGAAATGTATTGATATTGACAAAAATATATATTTGTTTATGCATGTATTGAGGGCTTCTCTGCTGGCTCAGCAATAAAGAATCTGCCTACAAAGCAGGAGCCACAGGAGCTGTGGGTGCAATCGTTGAGTCTGGAAGATCCCTTGGAGGAGTGCATGGCAACCCACTCCAGTATTCTTGCCTGGAGAATCCCATAGACAGAGGATCCTGGCAGGCTACAGTCCGTAGGGTCACAAAGAGTTCGGACAGGACTGAAGCAACTTAGCATGCACACATGCATGTATGTATTTGTATACATATATTACCTGACTGTCTGTTGAGAGGGCCTGGGAAAACGAGGTCCCAATAGCAGTAAGTAAAGCTCATACTTGGCTTCTAAATGTGTTTTCACTAAGACAGAGATCCATTGTGAAATGACTGATATCAGAGCCAGGGCAGAGAAATTACAAAATGGTCCTGGAACACCTTGTGTTAGAAAGCAAGGAAGTGCTCAAAGAATAAAGAGGCATGTCAAGAGGACGAAGAAGCAAACCTGAACAGGCTTCCAATGATTAAACTAAGGACAGTTTTAGGAAGAAAAGAAATAATGCCACTAGCGGATTAAAGGGCTTCCCTGGTGGCTCAGTCAGTAAAGAATCTGCCTGCAATGCAGAAGACCTGAGTTTGATCCCTGATAGGGACGATCCTCTGGAGAAAGGAATTGTAGCCCACAACAGTATACTTGCCTGGAGAACTCCACAGACAGAGGAGCCTGGCAGGCTACAGTCCATGGGGTTGGACATGAGTTAGCAACTAAACCACCACCACCAATAGATTATAACCCATTGAATAAAATAAGGAAACACGAGCTCATCAAACACAAACTTTTAAAAATCATCCATTTATGTATGTATTTCTTGTGTGTAAAAATAAATAAATGGGTGATTTAAAAGCTTGATTAGAAATGAAAATTTAAATAATTTCAAATCACTTCCTTGCAAAACACTAATAACAAAGAGAAAGAATAACTCTACATTTAAGAAGTCTGGGAGGCACTATGTTAAATGATTAAGGTGAATATCCTAAGTGAAAGTGAAAGGTTAGTCACTAAGTCATGTTCGACTCTTCGCAGTCCCATGGACTGTGTAGCTCCCCAGTCTCCTCTGTCCATGGGATTCTCCAGGCAAGAATACTGGAGTGGGTTGCCATGCCCTTCTCCAGGAGCTCTTTCTGACCCAGGGATCGAACACGGATCTCCCACATTGCAGGCAGATTCTTTACCATCTGAGCTACCAGGGGAGCCCTTAATATCTGTAGGAACTGACACACTGTTACTCCTCACACTGGTTGACAGAATAAAATCATGTGTCTCTTGCTAAAGTAAATGGAGTGAGGATGTAAACGCCACTGTGTCTACAGCATTACAAGGTAACACGGAAGAGAGGGAGTAAAGAGCTGAGGACAGTAATCGTATCTACCATAAAATTCTTCTGCCCTCATTTAAAAATGATGGTCACTCTAACTCCCGGGTGCACTGTCATGTGTTTTAGTCATATCCAACTCTTGGTCACCCTACGGACTGTAGCCCACCAGGCTCCTCTGTCCATAGGATTTTCCAGGCAAGAATACTGGAGTAGATTGCCATTTCTCCTCCAGAGGACCTTCCTGACCCAGGCATTGAACCTGTGTCTCCTGCATCTCCTGCATTGGCAGGTAGATTTTTTACCACTGAGTTACCTGGGAATCCCCTAATTCCTGGATAGGTAGCATTTGGCTATAGTTTTTCCAGTGGTCATGTATGGATGTGAGAGTTGGACTGTGAAAAAAGCTGAGTGCCAAAGAATTGATGCTTTTGAACTGTGGTGTTGGAGAAGACTCTTGAGAGTCCCTTGGACTGCAAGGAGATCCAACCAGTCCATTCTAAAGGAGATCAGTCCTGGGTGTTCATTGAAAGGACTGATGCTGAAGCTGAAACTCCAATACTTTGGCCACCTCATGTGAAGAGTTGACTCATTGGAAAAACACCCTGATGCTGGGAGGGATTGGGGGCAGGGGGAGAAGGGGATGACAGAGGATGAGATGGCTGGATGGCATCACCAACTTGATGGACATGAGTTTGAGTGAACTCCAGGAGTTGGTGATGGACAGGGAGGCCTGGCATGCTGTGATTCATGGGGTTGCAGAGTCGGACACGACTGAGTGACTGAACTGAGATGAACTGATTCCAACTTTGCTGAGAATTTTAGAATTGAACACTATGATTGATTTTTGAATTTATATCAAATGCTTTTCTTCACTTATTGAGCTGATTATGTAGTTTTTCTCCTTTAATCTGTCAGTGGAAATGACATATTTTCTCATGTTACTGCATAGGGTTGAATTGGTCATAATGAATTTTTTTTGCTGTCCTACTAGATTTGGTCTGCTAGTGCTTTGTTTAGAATTTTTCCATCTATGTTTATGAATGAAACAGGCCTTTAATTTTTCCTTTCTTATGCTGTCTAGTTTTGATATGAAGATTACTAGTCTCAAAACTACTATTACTACTACTAAGTCACTTCAGTCGTGTCTGACTCTGTGCAACCATGGACTGCAGCCTACCAGGCTTCTCCGTCCATGGGGTTCTCCAGGCAAGAACACTGGAGTGGGTTGCCATTTCCTTCTCCAATGCATGAAAGTGGAAAGTGAAAGTGAAGTCACTCAGTCATGTCCGACTCTTAGCGACCCCATGGACTTCAGCCTACTAGGCTCCTCCATCCATGGGATTTTCCAGGCAACTGTACTGGAGTGGGGTGCCATTGCCTTCTCCAGTCTCAAAACTAGTTGGGGAAAATTCCCTCTTCCTGAATAATTTTAAGATGTTATATTACTTGAAATTCAATCATTTAATTCTGCTATCAGTTTTTCCATTCTGTATAGTAGTTTTCTAAATCAGATGTTTTATTTTATTCAGATTATTTTTATTTGAATTTTCATATATGTTTACCATTTTATTTATTCACTATTGCTTTCTCAGAATGCCTTGAGATCACTTTCTTTTTTGAAGTAATCCTTAAAGTTTTTCTTGGAAAAAGCCTTTAGGTAGAAAATGTTTTTAGTTTTTAAACTATGAATGTCTTCATATTTTACTTTTTTTAATATTTTCCTTTATTTTTAATAAATAAACATATTTATTAAAAATAGACTCTTTTAGTTCATAGTTTAGGTTGATGGAACTTCTTTATATTCACACTTTGGAGATACTATGCTACTCATTTTATCTTATATCTTTCCTTGATAATTTGGTTATCATTATGCCTGTGTCTTTGTCGTAGGTGATCCATCATTTCTCTACCTGCTTTGAAAATCTCCTCTACATCTTTCAATTTGACAATTATGTGTCTCAGTATGGATTTCTCTTTATCCTGTTTGGAATATAGTGTGCTTCTTACACCAATGAATTCATGTTTTTATCAGTTTTGGAAAAAATTTAGCAATTATTGTCTTTTTGGGCTTCTTTATTATTTCATCCCCAGTCTCTGATTAGAAGTAGGTTTACCTTCTTATTCCATCTTTCATATTGCTTTTTGTCTCTCATATTTTTTGCCTCTTTGGCCCTCTGTACTATACTTTGGATAATTTCTTTAAATTTACTTTCCAGTTCACCAATTCTCTCTTCATCTCTGCTTAATCTGCTATTTACATATTCACTTGGAATTTCAAAAATAATTTCAAACATTATATTTATCATATATTGAAATGCCATTTATTTTTCAAATTTGCCTCATTTATTGATAGTCTTTGTTTTTACTCTTCTTCATGACTAGGTATTTTGTTTCTTTAAATATTTTATATATATATAACTGTGTTTTTTCTTACATTCAATAATAATATCTATAGTCATCAGACAAAAGTGTTTGCTATTTTTTCTGATATCCACTTATAGCAGTTTGCTTTTCAAGATGATTAGAAATCATTTATTGTTATCTCATTACTTAATCTCAGCTTGTCAGTGTGATTAGAGAAGGTCTGAGCTCCCCTGAATAGTCTTGACTCAGCCTCCCAAGCTTGCCATTGAACCAATGTGCAGTGTCCAAGCAGCAGTGCCATTGTTGAAATCTGCATTCTGCACAACTCTGACTCTCGTGTCTACTAACATACACTTTTAGGGAGCAAAGATTGTTAGAGCAGCAATAACATGAAAGAACATGTCATATTTAGAATATATATGTACTGCTGCAGAAAGATCTCTCAGAATACTTGAAAGTGAAAGTGAAGTCACTCAGTTGTGTCTGACTCTTTGTGACCCCATGGACTGTAGCCTACCAGGCTCCTCCATCTATGGGATTTTCCAGGCAAGAATACTGGAGTGGGTTTCCATTTCCTTCTTCAGGAGATCTTCCCAACCCAGGGATTGATCCCGGGTCTCCCGCACTGTAGGCAGACACTTTACCATCTGAGCCACGATTAGTCTGCCATAATACTTTTTATTATATTTTATTATAAAATTTTACATTTATAAAGATTTTAATTTTAAAAAAGGCAGTGTATCAGGACTTGAAAGCTTTTAATGTGAATTCTTTAAATGATTTGTGACTAGGTAGAATTACTACTAAATTGCCTTGCCATGAATGTTGGTACTTTGTAATGTATGATGCAATATACAACTCAATAAATTATTCTGAGAACTAGATAAATAAAGAAAAAGCTTATTATAATTATGGATTCAAATTAAGCAAATCCTTTTTTAATAAGATTGCCCTAAAAATGTATGTTTATAAAAAACACAAGAGAAATTTGTGGAGATTTGTAACTATTAAAGCATTCCAATTACTCAATGATATTCAGTAAAAAGATAATATACAAATTGGTCCATAATTAAATTCTATATCAACTAAAGAGAACAAGGAGCTTAATTTTGATAATATATATTGTCATATGTCTCAATAAATCTTCAAAGGGGTGTTAGGTCTTATTCAGAATACATGGGAGAAATACAACTGTTTTTCTTTTATAACATAAATTATATGATCCTTATTGTAGTTTATTGACCTGCCTTGTTCTCCTAGTCATGTAGCTCATGTAATTTGGCTAGTATGTTCATTTATATCCAATATTAAGAATGTCTTTCCAGCTTACCTACACATTGAGACAAAAGTATGAGTCAAACAATAATGAGACACAGAAGCAACTACATAGAATTCATGTTCCCTTAATTTCTCAAGGTCAAAAATCAATTAAGTTTTCAAAGACATGTAAAATTAATTAAAAACACAAACTCCCTGGAAAGGAATTCATTTCAAAAGTTACAAAGGTAAGATTCCATATTGGGGCTTCCCATGTGGCTCAGTGGTAAAGAATCCACCTGCAATGCAGGAGATTTAGGAGACGTGGGTTCTACCCTGGACTGGAAAGATCCCCTGGAGGAGGAAATGGCGACCCACTCCAGTATTCTTGCCTGGATAATCTCATGGACAGAGAAGCTTGGCAGGCTACAGTCCATGAGGTCGCAAAGAACTGGACATGGCTGACTGACTGAGCACACACGAAAGATTCCTTATTAGGTAAGGAGAGCCAACATTTATTGTGTACCTACTATATTTGAGGTTATTTTTTCTCACTTACTCCTCACAAAAGTTTCTGAAGTAGGTATTCTTATGACTTTGAACTGTGGACAAATAACATAGCCAACAAATACAGAAACCAGTGAAACCAAGTCCTCCTAAAACCAAGTTCCCTTACTGAGTTTATGATTAATCTCTCCCTCCAAAACTGTATTTCCTTTCTTGTCCCCTCTGACTTTAATCTTATGCTAACTGAACCCTAAATCAAACAGAGTCAGATGACTAAAATTGTTGTTGTCAATACCATCTTTGCTGCTGCTGCTAAGTTGCTTCAGTCGTTTCCAACTCCGTGCGACCCCATAGACGGCAGACTACCAAGCTCCCCCATCCCTGGGATTCTCCAGGCAAGAACACTGGAGTGGGTTGCCATTTCCTTCTCCAATGCATGAAAGTGAAAAGTGAAAGTGAAGTCGCTCAGGCCTGTCTGACCCTCAGCAACCCCATGGACTGCAGCCTTCCAGGCTCCTCCATCCATGGGATTTTCCAGGCAAGAGTACTGGAGTAGGGTGCCATTGCCTTCTCCGCAATACCATCGTTAATGTACTAAAACTGCTATTCTAGATATCATCATTAATGTATAAACTTACGTTATTTCTCTAGAGCAAGATGAGCTCACAGATCCCTGAATTATGGACTGCCTAGCTAGAGACTCATAACCCGAGACATTCTGACTCCCAAAACTACAATTAAATGTCACAAAAACGTCACAAGATGATGATTAATCCTGGCATCTTTGGTCTTCTCCTTTTAAAAAATCCTAACTCATAGACCAAGTTGCAATGGATCTGAGGCTTTTCTCCAACTCTCTTGCTTGGCGCCTTGCAATAAGCCTTAACTTCGCTGCAAATGCCCACTGTCAAGACGCTTTCTGCTTTGCAGGCACAGGAACCCTTGCTTGTTTGCACCAGTTTGAGAGATGAATCTGGCTAGTCCAAAGCCTGCCTTTATCCATTCCATTCCAAGGCTTTGTGTTTACAGTCTCCTCCAAAATTTCCTGTGACATCAGCACAGTGTGCGGTCCACTGAGGTGTCCTGGAGTGCTGGAGTTTGAAGACCATCCGGTAGTATACTGTATATATGTACCACATCTTTATTCATTTATCTGTTAATGGACATTTAGGTTGGTTCCATGTCCTGGCTATTATAAATAGTGCTGCAATGAACACTGGAATGCGTGTGTCTTTTTGAATTATGGTTTTCTCAGGGTATGAGTGGGATGGGGTGGGGGAGGAAGGTCAAAGAGGGAGGGGACGTATGTATACATTTAGCTGATTCACTTCATTGCACAGCAGAAATTAACACAACATTGTAAAGCAACTCTACCCCAATTTAAGGAAAAAGAAAAAGAAAAAAACCAAACCACCCAGTGGGCCCCTTTTTAAGTATCATCAATGACCTTTAATTATCTATTCTTATTGCACAATTAGCCCCCAATTTTTGTTGTTATACTATAGATACTGCATGGCCTTGGGCACAGCTTATAGTAAAATCCCTCCCCTAAACAACTGAAGATCAACAGCTGCCTTACAGAAAATGCATCCAGGTAAACTGTTGTTTCCTGGCCTATTAGTCCCACACTCTGCCAAACTCAGCATTTAATGCAGAAGCCAGAGAATGCTAGAGTTCTGGCAACCCTTGGACCAAAACAGACCCTGCTATTTGGCTCTGATTTCAAACATTTATAATCTTTTCTCTTGCTCCCTCTGCTCAATATAGGAAAGAGGCTATCGGCCAATTCCCCACCATTTATAGCAAATCCCAAGGCTCACTCATTTCCAGCTGCTAAGCTGCCTGGGCAGACTGTATTACTAAATTATTGTATCTTTTTGGTAGAGTGCCTGATCTATCTTGGCATTCATTTTGCATTGAAAGAAGCTCCTGTTGTAAGCAAAGGAAGCTAGCTACATTCACCCTTCCCACGCGTCTTTCCTCTGTTACCCTCAACCACTAACTTCTTTGTTTTGCCTGCATAAGCCAAGTTCATAGGGGCAGTTTCTCATCTATCGCTGACCCCCTAGGGAGTTAGGGATTTCAAAAGGAGTTCTGTGCTAGGAGTAATTCCCACAGCCTAGAGCCAGATGAATAAATGGCTCAGTGAAAAACTACATTTGGAACCAAGAGGTTTTGTTTCTCTCCTACCAAAATGTATTTCTTTGTAATACTGCAGTCACTGCAACCATGGATTTTCCCAAACAGAAGAGTCTGTAGTTGGGGAAGAGAGGAAAGAACCCTTTTAACTCAAGTCTATTGTTTTCAAGGGTGTTGGTTCTTTGGTTTTAAATCATTTTAAAAACAGTTTCTGTTTTTATACTGTCCCAACTGGTAATGAAAGTGAAACAAAGAACTGCTCTGGAGAAATAAAAAAAGACAAACAAAAAAGTAGACCTCAAATCTTTACATGAAAAAAAAATTTTTTTTGAAATATAAAAAGGATGAAAACTATTTTTAATGACTCTAAAATGAATAATTACTCTGATTCAATTTTCTAAAGATCTATCCTTAATTTGAACCCAAATATCTTCAACAAAAGCTCTGGAAATGTTATATATTCAAATGTATTTGTTGAGTTTTCTGTTCCTGTAAACAATGAACAGCCTAGATTTTTCTCACATACATCCCAAGAGATGGCTTATTTCAAAAGATCAGGAGTCATAAAAAGTGTAATCCTATTAACAAGTAACACCATAGAAAATATACAGAAATGTTAAAGATAAATTATATCTTGCAAGTTATATTTTAAATCAACACTGCTGTTGCTATGGTAAGAAGTATTTCATGCAAAAAAGAAAAAAAAAATCCTCTATAAGGTTCTGGTGCTATAGCCATAGTAACGATGGGATAATGACTACAGTACTGCTTAGCTCTGCTGATGTTTAAATTTATAAGAAATACATTTTAGTCTTTGTTCAAGTATGCTGGTTCATAGCTCCTAAAACCCTTGGAATTTCCTGTGAAACCCTGTGAAAAGGGCTAAGACATTACTTTGCCAACAAAGGTCTGTCTAGTCAAAGCTATGGTTTTTCCAGTAGTCATGTATGGATGTGAGAGTTGGACTATAAAAAAAGCTGAGCACTGAAGAATTGATGCTTTTGAACTGTGGTGTTGGAGAAGACTCTTGAGAGTCTCTTGGACTGCAAGGAGATCCAACTAGTCCATCCTGGGGGAAATCAGTCCTGAATATTCACTGGAAGGACTGATGTTGAAGCTGAAACTCCAATACTTTGGCCACCTGATGCTAAGAACTGACCCATTTGAAAAGACCCAGATGCTGGGAAAGATTGGAGGCAGGAGGAGAAAGGGACGCCAGAGGATGAGATGGTTGGATGGCATCACTGACTCAATGGACATGAGTTTGAGTAAACTCTGGGAGTTGGTGATGGACAGGGAGGCCTGGCATGTTGCAGTCCATGGGGTCACAGAGTCAGACAGGACTGAGTGACTGAACTGAACTGAACTGAACTGAACTGAAGGGCTATAAAGGTATCTTTTGTTATGTTAATAAGGTGACTTTGGGGGTGGTGGTGGGGGCAACCCTTAGGTAACCGGAGGGCTGTTTGCTGGGAGAACCAACCATGTGATTAGAGGGGAGGTAGACAGGCTGGAGATTGAGTTCAATGGCCAATGATTTAATCAATCATGACTGAAGCCTCCATAAAATCCCAAATGACATGGTTTGGAGGGAACACGTGAAGATTTGGAAAGCACACTCTGACAAGGCATGGAAGTTCCTTACCCTATGTATCTCTTCATCTGGCTGTTGATTCATAGCCTTCTATAGTCTTTGTAGTAAATAGGTAAACCAGTGAGTAACAGGTTTTCAGAGTTCAGTGAGTTATTCCAACAAATTAATCGAACTCAAGAGGGAGTCATGAGAACCTTTGATTTACAGCCAGCTCGTCAGAAAATAATTAACATCCTCAGTTAGAAGGTGTTGTTGGAATCTCCAATTTGTAGCTGGTTGGTCAGAAGCACAGGGGACAACCTGGGCTTGTAACTGGTGTCTTCAGTGGAGAATTCTCTTGTGGAGCTGACTGTTCTACTTGTGGAATCTGATTCTATTTCTGGATAGATAGTATCAAATTGAGTTGAATTCTCCAACACCCTGCTTCCCTGTTGGCTCAGCTGGTAAACAATTTGTTTGCAACACTGAAGACCCAGGTTTGATCCCTGGGTTGGGAAGATCCCTTGGAGAAGGAAATGGCAACTGGCTCCAGTGTTCTTGCCTGGAGAATCCCAGGGATGGGGGAGCCTGGTGGGCTGCCGTCTATGGGGTTGCACAGAGTCGGACATGACTGCAGTGACTTAGCAGCAGTTAGCAGTGCTTATAGGTACTAAGTGTACTTTACATGCATTATTTGATTTCAATCCCACATGACTCTGGGGTATTACGGTATTCCCGCTTTAAAGGTGAGCAGGCTGATGCTTAGGAATGTTAAATAACTTCCCAAAGTTGCACAGCCACTAATTGGTTGTACAGCACAAGAACCAGGTAATTATGCTCTTGACTGCTAAACCATTTTGCATGTCTAAAATGAGAAAATTAGCATACTTATCTTCCTTCTCCAAACTCATCTCCATTCCAATTTATATTAAAATAATCTGGGACTTTAGATAAACTATCTATATTATTTTATGTTTCATATCTTCTCTTTTCAAAAAGATAAAACATTTACACTCAGTTTAAAAATCATATTATTAAGAATTAATTATTCAATTAAGAATTAAGAATTAAATAATTAAGAATTAAGAATAATTATTCAAAAATATATTCTATGTCTTACAAATTTTATTTTATATTCCAGAATTTTTATATTGATAGTTTCCTGGTCTATTCTTGAGATCTTTATTATTATTCATCTTTTGATCAATTATTAAAAAAAAACAGGTTGTTTTCCAAAACACATATCTGAAAATGACTTGTTTTCTATTATCTTGTACACCTTAGCTGGGCACATGATTCTTGAATCTGGAGTCCTAACCCATTTCTCTAAAAATTCTAGAGATACTTCTCCATTTTAGTCTGGGTGCTTAGAATTGAAGACTGTCTAATATAGGAGTAATTTCTATTCCTTTGTAGGTAACCTATTTTGTTTTGGTAATGTCTACCTAGATTCTTGTAGGACTCTGTCCTTTATCCTTGAAATGATGAAATTTCAAAAATTTCCCAGAAGGCAACTTCTAGAAATTTTACCTATATTTAGTAAATATTTTGTGATTTATTATTTAATACTTTCTTTAGTTCAAAAAGTTTTCTTCTATTTTCTTTTGTATTGATGCTTTTAGAAAAATATTATGCTCTTCTGAAATTCTTACATCAAATGCATATTGGAACTCAGATATTTCCTCTATATTTTGTCTTTTCTCATAATTTTTCTTTCTCTGTACACATCTGTAGATATCTGTTGGATATTTTGAGTTACTCTTCTACTTCATTGACTTGTATTGCTCATGATCTAATTAATTTTTTAACTTCCATTATAGTTTTGAATTTGACATAAATATCATTCAACTACATGAAGCTTTTATGATTTTATAATTTGAATCTTCATAACTACCTATTCTGATTTTACATAGCATTAGTCTGTTGAACATGGTTGAGATCCATTTTGACACTAATATTCTGGAAAATTCCTTTTTTTTAAAGAGCAACTTTATTTCATAAGATGGCATCATTTTGATTCTTTAGAACAAGCTTCTTTTTTGAGGAATTATTTGAGGTATCATTTAGCATACCTAGTTATTTTTCCACATGCTCACTCTTACAGAGGAAGGTCATGGCTTGTCAACTTTGGAGAACTGAGATGAGTTCTGTCAGAGATTGGGAGAGTCCTTCTTTACATCTTTAGGATTCATAGGAAGGGAGAAGGGAAAAGCTTAGACTAACTGCCAGGAGTGCTATATTGGGTAACCCCAGTGGCCTCCATTCCTGCAGCACAAATATGCCTCCTGTAATTGTGTGCAGTGCTAGCCCTGTTCCCTGAAGTTTTACTCTATAGTTTAGAGAAAGCTGTCCAGTAGAATTTCATGTGATGACAGAAATGTTTCATATATGTGTGGACCAATAGGTTAGCACTAGCCACTTATGGTTCTTATGCATTTGAAATATAGCTGGCACAAATCAATAATTAAACTTTCTATGTCATTTATTGTATTAATTTGAATTGCATTTTGTTAGTTACATGTGGCAGTATCTACTGCAAAGGGCAGGGTGAGTCTAAAGCAGTAGTTCTCAAAATGTGGTATCAAGATCAGCAGCATCAGCATTTCCTGGTAACTTATTAGAAATGCAAATTCTCAGGCTCTACTTGCTCTAAAATATCTGGGGGAAGGTCTCATCATTTCTGTTTTAACAAACCTTCCACATCATTCTAAAGCACACTAAGAATTGAGAACAATTTGTCTACTGATCACAAGTTAGGAGAAGTCCAGAACTGACAGCAGTCACAAGGAGGACTTTTCTCTGTTCCAGTGTTTCTTTTCTGTGTTTGAGGTTAGCATACAGAAGTTAACTGGGGCAGTGTCCTCATTCTTTATCTATCACAGTTGGCCTCATTAGGAACCAACTGTGACAATGTCTCCCCTAAGTGTAAGTCAGGAGTGAGCCTGTTACCTTTGCTGATTTTTGGCAGTTAGTCTGCTTCTCAGTGGCACTTGGTAGGATCCAAAGATACCATCTTGCTGTCCCCATGTATACTTTGGATTCCTGCCTATAACTTTTCTAAGTCTTCTCTATTTACTCCCTTGGAGAGTTGTTCCTTCACATTCAGGGAATCATGTATCTTGTATGTCTTCAATCTTAATTGTAGAAATGTGAATTACCGGCATGTAAGTGTCACTCATTACTAATCTTCCATTCTAGCATAGGCTTATTCCTCCTTATTTTTATGCTATTGGTTATTTTTGGGGGGACACAGAAGGAGGTAAACCAGAGAAATACATTCCAATGTCTGATTTTCTAAGAAACCTACTGTATCCCTCTTAATATCTCATTCTACCTCATTTCATTAAATTCTACAGTACTATTTCAAGTGTATCATCTCATTTAATCCCCTAAATATTTGTCTGATATAGATTCTATTATTCTCATTTTACAGTTGAGGAAACTGAGGTTTAAATGGTTTAAATGATCTATGTAAGAGAAATATGTAGAGTATCTGCATTATAAGGATCCCTGACACACAGAAAGTTATTGCTAACACTCACTGTATTTTTATCATGGGCCAAGCAGTTTCAAGTAATTTATCTCCATTATCTTATTTAAGACTTATAGCAACTTTATGAGATATGTGCTATTATTATTTCCACATTACAGATGATGAACTAACCTAGGAAAGTTAATTAACTTTTTCATCTTGTACAATTAGTAAAACTGCCAGTTTTTAGGGTCTGCACAGTCTGACTTTATTGTGTTCTTAGAGTCTGTTCCTTACTGGCTATGTATATTGATCTCTTATCTTGGAAAGTAATTAAATGATATAGACAACATAAAGACCATTTCATTTTCAAAGAGTTTCCTCATATCTCATCATTTTTGCATAGTACATTGTTTTCTTTTATTTTCTATACCACTACCAAGTTCAAAGTCATGTGGTTAGTAGTTTACAGAAAGACATCAATCTATTGTAATTTTAATTGTTTGCTTATTTTCTCTTATTCTGACCAGAATCCCTAAAACAATACAAGTCTTGACTTCTACCTCCATTTACTCTAAATGTTCATTGCATAGTCTGTTGCTTGCCAGCTACTATGCTAGGTGCTATGTTTATGATATTTGCTACGTTGCAGGGCAATCAGTTCAGTTCAGTCGCTTAGTCATGTCCAAGTTTTTGAGACCCCATGGACTGCAGCACGCCAGGCTTCCCTGTCCATAACCAACTCCTGGAGCTTGTTCAGGCTCCCGGAGCTCAACTCCCAGAGCTTGCTCAAACAGGGGAGCAATAGACTCTGACAAAAAGGCTTGAGGATTTGCCTAGCTGCAACTAAACTCTTCTGTCAACCTGTCTTTGTTACCAGTACTATTGAATTCACTCAAAACTTAACTAGCACTTTAAGCATCATCAAAGACTATCTGAAACAAATATCCAATTTGGGGGCACCTATGAGGAGCTCTGTGGCTTTGCATCAGTAAGGTTAAGACAGGGAACTCCATTCCCAAATCGGTAAAACTCAGACATGTACATCTATTGAGGACAAGTGTCAACCTTTACTATCTAGACCAGTTTGATATTAATGATCAGAGATGGAAGAGCTGCTTTCAAGCACCATGCAATGTACCTTCCTATAGTCATCACCAAAGCAATACTTACTGAAGCCTGACTCAATAACAGAGGAATAAGTTTATTCCAAACACTTATTTTCTCCCTTGACTCTATATTAGGATGAGTTTGTGGTTGTTGAGTCACTAAGTCATGTCCATGCATGCAACCCCAAGGACTGAAGCACTCCAGGCTTCCCTGTCCTTCACCATCTCCTGGAGTTTGCTCAAACTCATATCCATTGAGTTGGTGATACCATACAACCATCTTATCCTCTGTCACCCCCTTCTCCTCCTGCCTTCAAACTTTCCTAGCATCAGGGTCTTTTCCAATAGGTTGGCTCTTCACATCAGGTGGCCAAAGTACTGGAGCTTCAGCTTCACATCAGTCCTTTCAATGAATATTCAGGGTTGATTTCCTTGAGGCTTGACGTTTGAGCTCCTTGCTGTCCAAGGGACTCTCAAGAGTCTTCTCCAGCACCACAATTTAAAAGCATCAATTCTTTGGCACTCAGCCTTCTTTATGGTCCAACTCTAACATCCATACATGACTACTGGAAAAACCACAGCTTTGACTAGACAGACCTTTGTCAGCAAAGTGATATCTCTGCTTTTTAATATGCTGTCTAGGTTTGTCATAACTTTCCCTCGAAGGAGCAAGTGTCTTTTAATTCCATGGCTGCAGTCACTGTTCACATTGATTTTGGAGCCCAAGAAAATAAAATCTGTCACTGTTTCCACTTTTCCCCCATCTATTTGCCATGAAGTGATAGGACTGCATGCATGATCTTAGTTTTTTGAATGTTGAGTATTCAGCTAGTTTTTCACTCTCTTATTCACCTTCATCAAGAGGCTCCTTAGTTCTTCTTGGCTTTCTGCCATTAGGGTGTTATCATCTACATATCTGAGGTTATTGATATTTCTCCCTGAAATCTTGATTCCAGCTTGTGATTCATCAGCCTGGCATATCACATGATGTTCTCTGAATAGAAGTTGAATAAGCAGGATGACAATATACAGCTTTGATGCACTCCATTCCCAGTTTTGAACCAGTCTGTTGTTCCATGTCTTATTCTAAGCTTCACTTCTTTACTTGCATACAGGTTTCTCAGGAGACAGGTAAGGTAGTCTGTTACTCCCATCTCTTTGAGAATTTTCCACGGTTTGTCATGATCCACATAGTCAAAGGCTTTAGAGTAGTCACTGAAGCAGAAGTAGATGTTTTTCTGTAATTTCCTGATCCACATAGTCAAAGGCTTTAGAGTAGTCACTGAAGCAGAAGTTGATGTTTTTCTGGAATTTCCTTGCTTTTTCTATGATCCAACAGATGTTTAAAATTTGATCAATGGTTCCTCTGCCATTTCTAAATCCAGCTTGTACATCTGGAAGTTCTTGGTTCACATACCGTTGAAGCCTCACTTGAGGGATTTTGAACATTATTTTTCTAGCATGTGAGATGAATGCAATTGTGCATTAGTTTGAACATTCTTTGGAATTGCCCTTCTTTGGGATTGGAATGAAAACTGACCTTTTCCAGTCCTGTGGCCACTGAAGCGTTCTCCAAATTTGCTGGCATATTGAGTGCAGCACTTTCACAGCATCATCTTTCAGGATTTGAAAGAGCTCCACTGGAATTCCATCACCTCCACTAGCTTTGCAGTACTTCGTAAGGCCCGCTTGACTTCACACTCCAGGATGTCTGGCTCTAAGTGAGTGACTATATCATGGTGATTATCTAGGTCATTCAGACTTTTTTTGTATAGTTTTTCTGTGTATTCATACCATCTCTTCTCAATTTCTTCTGCTTCTGTTAGGTCCTTGCTGTTTCTGTCCTTTATTGTGCTCATCTTTGTACGAAATGTTCCCTTGGCATCTCAAGTTTTCTTGAAGAGATCTTTAATCTTTCCCATTCTATTATTTTCCTAGATTTCTTCACATTATTCACTTAAGATGGCTTATCTCTCCTTATTATTCTCTGGAACTCTGCAGTCAGTTGGATATATCTTTCCCTTTCTCCTTTTTCTTTTGCTTGTCTTTTTGTCTCAGGTATTTTTAAGGCCTCCTCAGACAACCACTTTGCCTTGCATTTCTTTTTCTTTGGGATGGTTTTGGTTACCACGTCTCATACAATGTTCTGAACCTCCAGCCATAGTCCTTCAGGCACTCTGTCTACCAGATCTAATCCCTTGAATTTGTTTGTCACCTCCACTGTATAATCATAAGGGATTAGATTTGGGTCACACTCGAATGGCCTAGTGGTTTTCCCTACTTTCTTCAATTTAAACCTGAATTTTGCAACAAGGACCTCCTAAGTTAGTTCTACTTTAGTTCCTCTAATAGGACAGTATTAAAATATTTTACTTTTTGTAGTACATTATTGTTTACAGAGGGTAGTCATCGACAATATCTAATTACATGTAACATTAGGGTAATCTGTAAGGTAAGTGCTATTCCCCATTTTACTAACAAGAAAATAAAGATTTCTTTGGCTATTCATTCATTCACTCTATCTTTCAATAAATATACATATCATACCAAGACACTGGAGTAACAGAATAATCAAATAAGGTCCATCCTGTTGAGGAGATATAGACAGGAAACATGTGATCAGATACACTATAACACATGTACAATTTAAGAAACTTTGTGGGCCTCAGTGGAAAGTTAAATAAACTCTGAGAAAAGATTTGAGAATTGGAGAATGGGTAGAAATTAGATAAGTAGAAAGGAGTGATATGCATTGCAAGTAGAGGAGACACATATAAATAAAGATATAGAAAAAGGAAAGTACTGATGACGTGGGAGAATGGAGTAGCTGCCAACTGACTGCTGGGAGATCCTTGGGAAGAATGGTAGAAACCAAGGTGCAAAGGTAGGTTGTAGTATTTGGGAGTGTAAGTAATTCAACCAAAATAATCAGTAGAAGTGGGACTCAAACACAAGTTCTCTTATCCCGAGGTTGTAGCTCTTTTTACCATAGTCTAGCTACCCCGACATTATATTCCAAATTTATTAGCATGCATAACTCAATAAACTTGAAAAATAGGTATAAGGAATATGAAAAGAACTCTTGGCTTGCTTTTGAAAACTGTTTATATAAATCTTTCATTTAAAACTCATGGAAGGTGTGTATTTTAAAGTGATAAAGAATCTCTATAAACAGCAATCTCAGCAGTAATCATATCAAAAGTAACTGTTTTTCTGAACACTTACTAGAATTCAGAGCAGAACTGTGAGGTGAGTGTTTTGAGCTTTGACAAGAGGGCCAGGGAGCCCTGAGTTGTTAAGAAGAAACAGCCCTGGGTAGATCTTATCCATTTTATTATAAGTAGAAGTGGGAATCTTGGTTGGATAAAAATCAAACCAGATTCATTCTTAGTTCCTTCCATGTTTAAAGCACATAAGTGGTTAACTGCTGTTTCTATGCCTCCCTGGCCTCTTCTGTGATGGCCATCACACAGAGTTTACCCTTTTGTAGTTGTGGTCCAAGTCAGTGTTCATCACCTGGCACAGACCCTTGAACAGCTGGAGAAAAAGACAGTGATCATAAAATGATCCATATCCTGGTAGTGGTATAAAGTGAGAAATGTAACAGAAAGGCATAATACCAGGAAGGGATTAATCTGTGAAATATGTAAACAGCTCATACAACTCAATATCAAAAAACAAACAATTCAATTAAAAAATGGGCAGAAGAGCTTAACAGACATTTCTCCAAAGAAGACATACAAGATGTACAAAAGGCACATGAAAAGATGCTCAACTTCACTAATTATTAGAGAAATGCAAATCAAAACTCCAATGAATTATCACCCCACACTGGTTTGAATAGCTATTATCAAAAAGTCTACAAGTAATAACCACTGGAGAGGGTGTGAAGAAAAGGAAACCTTCTTGCATTGTTGGTGGGAACGTAAATTGATACAGCCACTATGGAGAACAGTAGGGAGGCTCCTTACAAACTAAAAATAGAACTACCATATGACTCAGCAATCCCTCTCCTAGGCATGTATCTGGATTTGGAAACCATAATTCAAAAAGATACATGCACCCCAGTGTTCAGTGAAGCACTATTTAAAATAGCCAAGACATGGAAGTGTCCCAAATGTTCATCAACAGATAAGTGGATAAAGATATTTATATAATGGAATGCTACTCAGCTACAAAAAAGAATGAAATAATGCCATTTGCAACAACATGGATGGAACTAGAGACTGTCATACTGAGTGAAGTAAGCCAGAAAGAGAAGGATAAATATCATATGATATTGCTTTTATGTGGAATCTAAAAAACAAAACAAATGAATTTATATTAAAAACAGAAACAGACCCACAGACATAGAAAAGAAACTTATATTCAACTACAAGGTTATCAAAGGGGAAAGCAGGGGGAGGGATAAATTAGGGGTTTAGTATTAGCATATACACACTATGTATGTGTGTCAAGTCACTTCAGTCATGTCTGACTCTGTGACACTATGGACTATATAGCCCACCAAGCTCTTCTGTCCATGGGATTCTCCAGGCAAGAATACTGGAATTGGTTGCCATGCCCTCTGCAAGGGGATCCTCCTGATGCAGGGATCAAACCCATGTCTCTTATGTCTCCTGCACTGGCAGGCGGATTCTTTACCACTAGCTCCACCTGGGAAGCACAACATATACACACTCCTATACATAAAATAGATAACCAACAAAGACCTCCTGTATAGCAAAGGGAATTCAGTATTTTGTAATAACCTATAAGGGAAAAGAGTCTGAAAAAATAAATATGTATATATAAGCATAACTGAATTTGCTGTACAATCTGAAACTAATACAACATTTTAAGTCAACTATATTTCAATAAAAATAAAATATTTTTAAAAGGAAAAGAAAAACTTAAAAGTGCAAACTTGAACAACTGTGAGAGTTAAGAACATGAATTCATACAAGACAAACAAAAAAAAAAGGGAGGCTGGAATTTCTAAGTGTTTTTCTCCACTTCATTATCTTTTCCATTGGGGAACTCCTTTTGAGACAATAAGCTGTCTATGGAATAAAATCTGGCTTGGGGGAGGAGAATGAAATTTATACTCATTTTGAATTCATTATACATAAAATCAGGTGCCATTGGTTATCATGTAATGGCTTGCTGAAAAGTATTAAAAATATACAAATTAAGTATAATTTTAATATTACATTGAAATCAGGTTCACATTGAAAATAAAATCCCCAAGTTGTTTATAAAAATGCAGTCTCTAAATCTTATCTGGGAAATAGCTCCTAAATGAACAGATGATGCTTTTGCAATTTGAATTTACAAGATGCTTATTTGCCATGAGGGCAGTTAATTTTGACTATGCAGTGTCTGGTTTATATCAAGCAAGTACATTTTTTATTTTCTGTTTTAAATATTATTTTCATGGTTGCATTTATTTAGGGAAAATTATCTATGGTTTGCAGATAAAAGAGAGGCATCAATTGAGCAAATTATGGCATTCATAATTAAATGCTTTTTGTATGCAGTCTGCAACACTGCTAAAGGAAGCCATCACTCCAACATAATATTGAATATATTTAGCATAAAATTGCATTAAACAAACCCTAGGGGATTATATTAATTTATTTGGGAAGAAATCAGCAGATTTTTTTTTTTTCATTCATAAGTTTTCATTTAAATTCACCAATTCAAAACTTTTGTTCATGGTTTTTGAAAGCATATTTTACATGGTTGATACCAGGGTAGACTTGACAATCAAATAGGCCATTGCTTTATTTGAGATGAAAATACGAACATTTTGGATGATAATTTTTGGCATTAAAACAAAGGGTGATGAATAATAAATTTTTTCAAGAAAGATAGGCCCAATATTCAAACATGTGATAGATATCAAGTTAATTAACAGAGAATTAGAGTGAAAGTAAAGTACAGTCAGGGGCGGCGGCCGGGAGCCCCATGTCCAAGGAGCAGTGGCTGCGCTGGCGCAGGAAGGCCTAGAGGAGCTATCCCACATTGAAGGTCAGGAAGGGTGGCGGTGAGGAGATACCCCTCGTCCAAGGTAAGGAGCAGTGGCTGTGCTTTGCTGGAGCAGCCATGAAGAGATACCCACGCCCAAGGTTAGAGAAACCCAAGTAAGACGGTAGGTGTTGTAAGAAGGCATTAGAAGGCAGACACACTGAAACCATACTCACAGAAAACTAGTCAATCTAATCACACTAGGACCAGAGCCTTGTCTAACTCAATAAAACTAAGCCATGCCCGTGGGGCAACCCAAGACGGGCGGGTCATGGTGGAGAGATCTGACAGAATGTGGTCCATTGGAGAAGGGAATGGCAAACCACTTCAGTGTCCTTGCCTTGAGAACCCCATGAACAGTACGAAAAGGCAAAATGATAGAATACTGAAAGAGGAACTCCCCAGGTCAGTAGGTGCCCAATATGCTACTGGAGATCAGTGGAGAAATAACTCCAGAAAGAATGAAGGGATGGAGCCAAAGCAAAAACAATACCCAGCTGTGGATGTGACTGGTGATAGAAGCAAGGTCCGATGCTGTAAAGAGCAATATTGCATAGGAATCTGGAATGTCAGGCCCATGAATCAAGGCAAATTGGAAGTGGTCAAACAAGAGGTGGCAAGAGTGAATGTCAACATTCTAGGAATCAGCGAACTAAAATGGACTGGAATGGGTGAATTTAACTCAGGTGACCATTATATCTACAACTGTGGGCAGGAATCCCTCAGAAGAAATGGAATAGCCATCATGGTCAACAAAAGAGTCAAAAATGCAGTACTTGGATGCTATCTCAAAAACGACAAAATGATCTCTGTTCCTTTCCAAGGCAAACCATTCAATATCACAGTAATCCAAGTCTATGCCCCAACCAGTAACGCTGAAGAAGCTGAAGTTGAATGGTTCTATGAAGACCTACAAGATCTTTTAGAACTAACACCCAAAAAAGATGTCCTTTTCATTATAGGGGACTGGAATGCAAAAGTAGGAAGTCAAGAAATACCTGGAATAACTGGCAAATTTGGCCTTGGAATATGGAATGAAGCAGGGCAAAGACTGATAGAGTTTTGCCAAGAAAATGCACTGGTCATAGCAAACACCCTCTTCCAACAACACAAGAGAAGACTTTACACATGGACATCACCAGACGGTCAACATCAAAATCAGACTGATTATATTCTTTGCAGCCAAAGATGGAGAAGTTCTATACAGTCAGCAAAAACAAGACCAGGAGCTGACTGTGGCTCAGATCATGAACTCCTTATTGCCAAATTCAGACTTAAATTGAAGAAAGTAGGGAAAACCACTTGACCAGGCAGGTATGACCTAAATCAAATCCCTTATGATTAAACAGTGGAAGTGAGAAATAGATTTAAGGGCCTAGATCTGATAGATAGAGTGCCTGATGAACTATGGAATGAGGTTTGTGACACTGTACAGGAGACAGGGATCAAGACCATCCCCATGGAAAAGAAATGCAAAAAAGCAAAATGGCTGTCTGGGGAGGCCTTACAAATAGCTGTGAAAAGAAGAGAAGTGAAAAGCAAAGGAGAAAAGGAAAGATATAAGCATCTGAATGCAGAGTTCCAAAGAATAGCAAGAAGAGATAAGAAAGCCTTCCTCAGCGATCAATGCAAAGAAACAGAGGAAAACAACAGAATGGGAAAAACTAGAGATCTCTTCAAGAAAATTAGAGATACCAAGGGAACATTTCATGCAAAGATGGGCTTGATAAAGGACAGAAATGGTATGGACTTAACAGAAGCAGAAGATATTAAGAAGACGTGGCAGGAGTACACAGAAGAACTATACAAAAAGATCTTCATGACCCAGATAATCACAATGGTGTGATCACTCACCTAGAGCCAGACATCCTGGAATGTGAAGTCAAGTGGACCTTAGAAAGCATCGCTATGAACAAAGCTACTGGAGGTGATGGAATTCCAGTTGAACTATTTCAAATCCTGAAAGATGATGCTGTGAAAGTGCTGCACTCAATATGTCAGCAAATGTGGAAAACTCAGCAGTGGCCACAGAACTGGAAAAGGTCAGTGTTCATTCCAATCCCAAAGAAAGGCAATGCCAAAGAATGCTCAAACTACCGCACAATTGCATTCATCTCACAGGCTAGTAAAGTAATGCTCAAAATTCTCCAAGACAGGCTTCAGCAATACGTGAACTGTGAACTTCCTGATGTTCAAGCTGGTTTTCGAAAAGGCAGAGGAATCAGAGATCAAATTGCCAACATTCGCTGGATCATGGAAAAAGCAAGAGAGTTCCAGAAAAGCATCTATTTCTGCTTTATTGACTATGCAAAAGCCTTTGACTGTGTAAATCATAATAAACTGTGGAAAATTCTGAAAGAGATGGGAATACCAGACCACCTGACCTGCCTCTTGAGAAATCTGTATGCAGGTCAGGAAGCAACAGTTAGAACTGGACATGGAACAACAGACTGGTTCCAAATAGGAAAAGGAGTACGTCAAGGCTGTATGTTGCCACCCTGCTTATTTAATTTATATGCAGAGTACATCATGAGAAACCCTGGGCTGGAGGAAGCACAAGCTGGAATCAAAATTGCCGGGAGAAATATCAATAACCTCAGATATGCAGATGACACCACCCTTACGGCAAAAAGTGAAGAGGAACTAAAAAGCGTCTTGATGAAAGTGAAAGAGGAGAGTGAAAAAGTTGGCTTAAAGCTCAACATTCAGAAAACGAAGATCATGGCATCCGGTCCCATCACTTCATGGGAAATAGATGGGGAAACAGTGGAAATAGTGTCAGACTTTATTTTTGGGGGCTCCAAAATCACTGCAGATGGTGACTGCAGCCATGAAATTAAAAGACACTTACTCCTTGGAAGGAAAGTTATGACCAACCTAGATAGCATATTGAAAAGCAGAGACATTACTTTACCAACAAAGGTACGTCTAGTCAAGGCTATGGTTTTTCCTGTGGTCATGTATGGATGTGAGAGTTGGACTGTGAAGAAAGCTGAGTGCCGAAGAATTGATGCTTTTGAACTGTGGTGTTGGAGTAGACTCTTGAGAGTCCCTTGGACTGCAAGGAGATCCAACTAGTCCATTCTGAAGGAGATCAGCCCTGGGATTTCTTTGGAAGGAATGATGCTAAAGCTGAAACTCCAGTACCTGGCCACCTCATGTGAAGAGTTGACTCACTGGAAAAGACTCTGATGCTGGGAGGGATTGGGGGCAGGAGGAGAAGGGGATGACAGAGGACGAGATGGCTGGATGGCATCTCTGACTCGATGGACGTGAGTCTTGGTGAACTCCGGGAATTGGTGATGGACAGGGAGGCCTGGCGTGCTGTGATTCATGGGGTCGCAAATAGTCGGACACAACTGAGCGACTGAACCGAACTGAAAGTACAGCTACGTGGAATTTGGTAAAAACCCCAGTTATGCAGAACATAAAAGTTCAGATAAATAGAGTAACTCTGAAATTAGGTAATCCTTGAATCTTCCTTCTCTCTTACCTATTTGGTATCTCAACCACCTGACTCTGTCTATTATATATTTCCAAAATTCAGTGTTCTCCCTCTCTCCTACTCATATAGGCAGGTCCTTCCCATTATTGAGTCTCAACTCAAAAGTTACCTCTTTAGAAAAGTCAATTCTGATCCCTAACTTAAAGTAATCAAACTATCCAGCTCTCACCCTATCTATACTTCACTGCCCCCTACGTCCTCCAGTTAGTTACCCTCTAATACATCATTTTTCCATTTTATTTACTTGAGATTACTTACCTTTGTACCCTTCCTTGCTTATTGTTTATCTCCTCCCACACTCTCAACTAGAATGTAAACCTCCTCAAATGGAATATAAACTATGTGGTCAGGGGCTTTGTCAGCCATGTCAACTACTGAATTCCTGGTACCTAATTACTATCTGGCAAGTACTTGAAATAACACCTATTTTTGATGTCCTAATTTGGAGCCCTATAATTTCTTGCCTAGGTAACTTAAGAGTTCCCTAACTGGTCTCCTTAAGATCAACCTCATCTTCCTCAAATTCATTTTCTGCACTGTTGCTGGGCTGTTCTCTGTAATGCAAATTTAATCATGTTACTCCACCACACAAAGCATTTCAGTGATTCTTTGTTATTTATATAGGTGAATAGTCCCAAAGCATATAGTGTGATAAGTGGTATCATTTTAAGTAATTCATGGAAGAATGTTTTAATTTAATAGTTTTTAACAATTATTTTAATGTAAGTTCCAACAACTGTCAATTAAACAGCACATAAGCTCATGATTTCACAGATGTTATTACCAAAGATAAGAAAAATAGAAAAACTAAAAATTAATTTACACATATGGAAAAAACAATGAATGTGTCCTCAAATGAGTTTTGAATATACTGACTTAAAGACCTTCTGTCTTTTCAAACTTGTTTACCTTTTTTAAAACTTTTATTGAGATATACCTGGCATATAATGTTGTATTATATGATTTATATATAAGTGCAGCAGCTGCGAAGGTGCAGGAGCATGGAGGCTGTGACAGCCAAGAGGAGCTACCCCACATCCAAGGTCAGTGGTGGCGGACAAGAGGAGCTACCCCACGTCCAAGGTAAGAGAAACCCAAGTAAGATGGTAGGCACCGAGAGAGGGCATCAGAGGGCAGACAGACTGAAACCACAACCACAGACAACTAGCCAATATGATCACATGGACCACAGCCTTGTCTAACTCAATGAAACTAAGCCATGCCAGGTGGGGCCACCCAAGAGGGATGGGTCATGGTGGAGAGTTTTGACAGAATGGGTCCACTGGAGAAGGGAATGGCAAATCACTTCAGTATTCTTGCCTTGAGAACCCCATGAACAGTATGAAAAGGCAAAAAGATAGGACACAAAAAGATGAACTCCCCAGGTCGGTAGGTGCCCAATATGCTACTGGAGATCAGTGGAGAAATAACTCCAGAAAGAATGAAGGGATGGAGCCAAAGCTAAAACAACACCCAGTTGTGGATGTGACTGGTGATGGAAGCAAGGTTTGATGCTGTAAAGAGCAATATTGCATAGGAACCTGGAATATTAGGTCCATGAATCAAGGCAAATTCAGTTCAGTTCAGTTCAGTCACTCAGTTGTGTCCGATTCTTTGCAACCCCATGAACCGCAGCATGCCAGGCCTCCCTGTCCATCACCAACTCCTGTAGTCCACTCAGACCCATGTCCATTGTGTTGGTGATGCCATCCAACCATCTTATCCTCTGTTGTCCCCTTCTACTCTGGCCCTGAATCTTTCCCAGCATCAGGGTCTTTTCAAATGAGTCAGCTCTCCAGTTTCCAAGGAAAACTGGAAGTGGTCAAACAGGAGATGGCAAGAGTGAACATCAACATTCTAGGAATCAGTGAACTAAGATGGACTGGAATGGGTGAATTTAACTCAGATGACCATTATATCTACAACTGCGGGCAGGAATCCCTCAGAAGAAATGGAGTAGCCATCATGGTCAACAAAAGAGTCCGAAATGCAGTACTTGGATGCAATCTCAAAACGACAGAATGATCTCTGTTCATTTCCAAGGCGAATCATTCAATATCACAGTAATCCCAGTCTATGCCCCAACCAGTAACACTGAAGAAGCTGAAGTTGAACGGTTTTATGAAGACCTACAAGACCTTCTAGAACTAACACCCAAAAAAGATGTCCTTTTTATTATAGGGGACTGGAATGCAAAAGTAGGAAGTCAAGAAACACCTGGAGTAACAGGCAAATTTGGCCTTGGAGTACAGAATGAAGCAGGACAAAGGCTAATAGAGTTCTGCCAAGAGAATGCACTGGTCATAGCAAACACCCTCTTCCAATGACACAAGAGAAGACTCTACACATGGACATCACCAGATGGTTGACACCGAAATCAGATTAATTATATTCTTTGCAGCCAAAAATGGAGAAGCTCTATACAGTCAGCAAAAACAAGACCAGGAGCTGACTGTGGCTCAGATCATGAACTCCTTATTGCCAAATTCAGACTTAAGTTGAAGAAACTGGGGGAAATCACTAGACCATTCAGGTATGACCTAAAACAAATCCCATATGACTAACAGTGGAAGTGACAGATTTAAGGGACTAGATCTGATAGAGTGCCTGATGAACTATGGATGGAGGTTCGTGATATTGTTCACGACACAGGAATCAAGACCATCCCCAAGAAAAAGAAATGCAAGAAAGCAAAATGGCTGTCTGGGGAGGCCTTACAAATAGCTGTGAAATGAAGAGAAGCAAAAAGCAAAGGAGAAAAGGAAAGATACACCCATTTGAATGCAGAGTTCCAAAGAATAGCAAGGAGAGATAAGAAAGCCTTCCTCAGCGATCAATGCAAAGAAATAGAGGAAAACAATAGAATGGGAAAGACTAGAGATCTCTTCAAGAAAGTTAGAGATACCAAGGGAACATTTCATGCAAAGATGGGCTTGATAAAGGACAGAACTGGTATGGACCTAACAGAAGCAGAAGATAATAAGAAGAGGTGGCAAGAATACACAGAAGAACTGTACAAAAAGAGCTTCATGACCAAGATAATCATGATGGTGTGATCACTCACCTAGAGCCAGACATCCTGGAATGTGAAGTCAAGTGCACCTTAGGAAGCATCACTATGAACAAAGCTAGTGGAGGTGATGGAATTCCAGTTGAGCTATTTCAAATCCTGAAAGATGATGCTGTTAAAATGCTGTGCTCAATATGTTGGAAAATTTGGAAAACTCAGCAGTGGCCACAGGACTGGAAAACATCAGTTTTCATTCCAATCCCAAAGAAAGGCAATGCCAAAGAGTGCTCAAACTAGTGTACAATTTCAGTCATCTTACACGCTAGTAAAGTAATGCTTAAAATTCTCCAAGCCAGGCTTCAGCAATACGTGAATCGTAAACTTCCAGATGTTCAAGCTGGTTTTAGAAAAGGCAGAGGAACCAGAGATCAAATTGCCAACATCTGCTGGATCATGGAAAAAGCAAGAGAGTTCCAGAAAAACATCTATTTCTGCTTTATTGACTATGCCAAAGCCTTTGACTGTGTGGATCACAATAAACTGTGGAAAATTCTGAAAGAGATGGGAATACCAGACCACCTGATCTGCCTCTTGAGAAACCTATATGCAGGTCAGGAAGCAACAGTTAGAACTGGACATGGAACAACAGACTGGTTCCAAATAGGAAAAGGAGTACGTCAAGGCTGTATATTGTCACCCTGCTTATTTAACTTATATGCAGAGTACATCATGAGAAACGCTCGGCTGGAGGAAGCACAAGATGGAATCAAGATTGCCGGGAGAAATATCAATCACCTCAGATAGGCAGATGACACCACCCTAATGGCAGAAAGTGAAGAAGAACTAAAAAGCCTTTTGAAAAAAGTCTCTTGATGAAAGTGAAAGAGAAGAGTGAAAATGTTGGCTTAAAACTCAACATACAAATACTGGAGTGGGTTCCATTTCCTTCTCTCTCAACTCTGTTTACCTTTGTGGCATAATTTCCACGAGCCCTCGCCTTGTGCTATATGTTCTGATAATACCAAATGATTTGCATCTCTCCCCAAGCATCACACTATTTATTGTCTGTCTACCATTAGTTTAGCTGTCTTCTGGGCCTAGAATGCCTTTGGTTTGCTCCCTTCTTTCCTACTGTCTATTACCTGGGCTCCGCTTCATCCTTATGACTCAGCTCACAGATCACCTAATTCATTAAAATGGACTTTTGTTTTTCTTCTTCAGGCTGGGTTAGGTACTCCCTCCTTTTGCTCTCTTAATATTGAGTGAAAATCTTTATCTTTGCACAGGTGTAGGATAACCACTAGAGAGGGAAAATGGAAGGTGCTCAGCAGTTATTATCCCATAGAAATTCTGAAGTCCAGCCTGGCAGAAGTTGCCCATTTCTTGGTTATGGCTCAGTCCTCTTACACTGTACCTGTTCACTGTTGGTTCCACCCTCTAGGCTCTTGGCCTCTCCCTCTGATGATCCTTCTCTTCACATAAGAAACTTCTCATGCCTTCCTTCTGTCCATAAAAGCTTAGGGGTCCGAAAGATGCTCCCCTGTCTCTCTTTTAGTCCAAGTTGGGGTGTTTCTACCAAAATAGATACCTCAAAACAGTTCATTTTTTGCTCATCTCTGTCCACTCACATTCTGTCATAGATAGGAAGAAGAAGCGAGGTAACACCTGTCATATCCTACTTTGAAATCTTAGTAAGATCATCATTAGGTACATTTACTATTTTCCATGTTACTGCAGCAATAATGTTGCAAGATAATCTTGCACTATATTACAAAGGTCTCCTTTCCTCCTGCTTCTAACCACATTTCCTTTAGTTTCCCCTGACCCCCCGCAGTGAGAGCCTACTTAGGTGCTTCTTCAAGCTCCACTAACACTTGCCCTTTTAGGCTGTCACCAGCATTCTTCTAGAAGTCCTTTAGGCTCTCACTAATAGTTTTCCAATACTCTTCCAGTTTCTGCCTGCTAATATTCAAAGGCCAATGCCATATACTTTAAGATTTTGTGATAGTATGGTAATTCCAAGCACTAAAATCTTTTCTAGTTATCTATCTGTATACAATAATACCTTAAAATCCTATTTCAGTAGGACGGTGGTGGGAACTGGAGTCAATTCAGAGGTTTCTCACTCATACATCTGACGGTGATGCTGGATTTTAGCTGAAAGTGCTCTTAGGCCATCAGTTAGAATGCTGACCTACGTGTAGTTTCTATTTGGCTGTTTGGTTTCCTCATGGCATGCTGACTGGGTTCTAAGAGCAATCTTCCCAGAGGAACCAGGAACATCTTATGACTTAGCCTTGGCTGTCACTTAGTGTCATTTCTGCTATAGTCACTGGCCATATCATATTCAAATGTATGAACTATAAATCCAAACTTTGATAAGATAAATGTCAACATCCTATTGAGAGAAGAAATTGTAGATAAAATATTGTGGTCATTCGAAACATAATCTGTCTCAGTCTGATATAGCTAACTTGCTAAATTCATCTTTAGTTTCAATTTTTCATAACAAGAAAGGAAATTATTTTGGGTGATATTGGTTCCCTATGTCAATAACACATTTTAAAAATTAAAATGAACTTGATGATGCTTTCATGAGAATGCTAGAACTAGTTGATTAAGAAGTACACTTTTTAAGAGACAGATCCGTCATGGGTCCAAAACATTAAGCAGACAAATAATCAGTTCAGTTCAGTCACTCAGTCATGTCCGACTCTCTGCAATCCCATGAACCACAGCACCCCAGGCCTCCCTGTCCATCACCAATTCCTGGAGTTCACCCAAACTCATGTCCATTGAATCAGTGATGCCATCCAACCATCTCATCCTCTGTTGTCCCTTTCTCCTCGTGCCCTCAATCTTTCCCAGCATCAGGGTCATTTCAAATGAGTTAGCTCTTCACATGAGGTGGCCAAAGTATTGGAGTTTCAGCTTCAACATCAGTCCTTCCAATGAACATCCAGGACTGATCTCCTTTAGGATGGACTGGTTGGATCTCCTTGCAGTCCAAGGGACTCTCAAGAGTCTTCTCCAACACCACAGTTCAAAAGCATCAATTCTTCGGCGCTCAGCCTTCTTCACAGTCCAACTCTCACATCCATACATGACCACTGGAAAAACCATAGCCTTGACTAGACGGACCTTTGTTGGCAAAGTAATGTCTCTGCTTTTTAATATGCTGTCTAGGTTGGTCATAACTTTCCTTCCAAGGAGTAAGCGTCTTTGAATTTCATGGCTGCAATCACCATCTGCAGTGATTTTGGAGCACCGCCCCCCCCCCCCCCAAGTAAAGTCTGACACTGTTTCCACTGTTTCCCCATCTATTTCCCATGAAGTGATGGGACTAGATGCCATGATCTTAGTTTTCTGAATGTTGAGCTTTAAGCCAACTTTTTCAGTCTCCTCTTTCACTTTCATCAAGAGGATCTTTAGTTCTTCACTTTCTGCCATAAGGGTGGTGTCATCTGCATAGCTGAGGTTATTGATATTTCTCCCAACAATCTTGACTCCAGCTTGTGTTTCTTCCCACCCAGCGTTTCTTATGATGTACTCTGCATATAGGTTAAATAAGCAGGGTGACAATATACAGCCTTGATGTACTCCTTTTCCTATTTGGAACCAGTCTGTTGTTCCATGTCCAGATGGAATGCCTGCTTTCTATTCCAGAATCATTTAGTGTGCTTGCCATGTTAGATCTCAATGATCCTTACTTGTTAGACAGACATAGGATGAGGTTTATTAGTTCATCCTTTTTGTGATAAGATTGTGCTATACATCTGTAATTAGAGAAATAAAGGAGACATCTCAACAAATACTGAGAAACGTTTATAATTCTTAAGTGTTTTAGTTCTCTGGATAAGTTATATGACCTTTTATAGTTTCTTAATATTTTATTGGATAAACACTGAACCACTTTTTAAAGTTGGCTAGCTGTTGCCATTGTTTCCTTTCCTTTTTGGATATTTCTAGATCCCTTCACCCCTACTCATCATGAAAGTATATCTCCTGATGACCACAAGGCAATTCTTGGAAGGGGGCTTGGAAGTAATAATCTATACTAGAGAACCTGTAGTTTTGATGTGTTAAAAAAAATTTGGGTATGATTGTCTTCAGGCTGTGTCTGAGCCTCCCCCTCACTAATTCCTCTCTGCCATGTAGTTCTTGACAAATGTGTGTGTTCACTCATATCCAACTCTGCAACCCCTTGGACTGTAGCCCGCTAGGCTCCTCTGTCCATGAAATTTTCCAGGAAAGAATACTGGAGTGGGTTGCTATTTCCTACTCCAAAGGACCTTCCCAACCCAGGGATTGAACTCCTGTCTCTTGCATCTCCTGCACTGGCAGGCAGATTCTCTACTACTGCGCCACCTAGGAAGCCAAATAGTAGACTGTAGACAATAGACTCCCCAAAGCAAGGACTTTTGTCTATTGTAGTCATTGAAGTAATCTTCAGCAACTGGAGAATGGTGGATAGGTGCTAAGTACATATTTGGTAAATGCATGAATAAATGATCCTTTAAATTTTGATCCTATTTCCAACAAGAGCACCCTTGTAGGATGTTCTTCCTAGGTAAGTAGGAAGTTCATTCCTACTTACTGTTGATATGATTAAAATTAAAATCAAAGTCAAAAACAGAATCACTGGGTTCCTTCACAGACCAAAGGAACTTTCTTAATGCTGTAAGAGTCACAGCATTATCAAAGCAATTCTGACGTCACAGAGCAAAATTGCAACTGAGAACCCAAAGAAATGCAAATTTTGCCAGCATGAAATTGTTTGAAGGAGTTAAAGAATATTGTTTATTGGAGAGAAATATTGGGTAAGAAAATTGCGGGGTTCTAAGGCCACATGTATATATATGGAATGTGGGAGATTGAAACAAAGATGCACTTGTGGCTTCGTAAAGATTTCTCCTCTTTACTTCTGAGGGCATGTGGTTGTGTAGAATGGCTGAGTTCCAGCACTGTTCAAAAACTTAGGAAGTAAGATAGACCCTAAGCAATCAGGATATAGTTCAAGATGCTAAGTATCTTCAAATTGGTATATTACTCATTGGTACTAGGTCTTGTTTGAACTCAGGTGGGTTAAGAAGTGAATTAGGGATCACTGTAAGATAGAATACACATTTTATAGAGTGGAACAGACCATTGTGAATTTGTTCCCTAGAAACTATTCCCAAACAAATCTTAATCTAGTGGCCTGAAAAATGGATATTTGTTTTTTTTTACTTATGAGATAATCTGAACATGCTTTCCAAGTATTTCAGCATATTCTCTTCATTCACAATACTGATGACAGTGAGAGTAATCCATAGATGTAATTCTATACTTCATGATGTAAAAGATGAATTTTCAAGTGAGAATATCAGAAATCAAGTTGTCTTCCAAAAATTTATGTTTTCTTACAGTAGATAAACTGGCCATGTTGCTAAGAAATAGCTGCTTACCCAGGAATTACCTGTTCTTAGTCCCCTTGTATTTAGATGGGACCATGTACCTGAGCTCCAAAATCATTGCAGATGATGACTGCAGCCATGAAATTAAAAGTCTCTTGCTCCTTGGAAGGAAAGTTATGACCAATCTAGACAGCATATTAAAAAGCAGAGACATTACTTTGTCAACAAATGTCCATCTAGTCAAGGTTATGTTTTTTCCAGTAGTCATGTATGGATGTGAGAGTTGGACTATAAAGAAAGCCCTTGAGTGCCGAAGAATTGGTGCTTTTGAACTGTGGTGTTGGAGAAGACTCTTGAGAGTCCCTTGGACTGAAAGGAGATCCAACCAGTCCATCCTAAAGGAGATCAGTCCTGAATATTCACTGGAAGGACTGATGTTGAAGCTGAAACTCCAATACTTTGGCCAACTGATGCGAAGAGCTAACTCATTGGAAAAGACCCTGATGCTGGGAAAGATTGAAGGCAGGAGTTTTAGTAAACTCCAGGAGTTGGTGATGGACAGGGAGGCTTGCTGTGCTGTGGTTCACGGGGTCGCAAAAAGTCGGACACAACTGAGTGACTGAACTGAACTGATGTACTTGAGATCTGGCCAAGAGAAGGCATGCAGAAGTGATGCACCTCACATCCCAGCCTGGCCCAGGAAAACCTGGAAGGTAATTCTACTCTCTTTCTCTTTTGCTGCAAGGTTATCAACTCTTGGGGTGACTTTGGCAGACACATGTTGAATATCCCATTATTCTGAGAGTGTCTGTGAGATGCCATTTCTGGATGAGATGAACATTTGATTCAGTAGATTGTGTAAAGCAATTGATTCAGTCCTTAATGAGGGTGGGCCTCATTCAATCAGTTGAAGACCCGAATATAACAAAAAGCCTGAATAAGAGGGAACTCCTGTGCCTGAACTGGCACAGTGGTTTCTTCCTGCCTCCAGGCTCAAACTGAAACATCAGCTCTTCCTGGGTCTTGAGCCTTCTGGCTTTCAGACTAGAATTATACCATTGGCTCTCTTGGGTTTCCGGCTTGCTGACTGCAGATCTTGGGACTTGTCAGTCTCCATAATCTCAAGAGCCAGTTCCTTATAATAAATCTTTTTTCCATACACACACACATGCACACACATATCCTACCAGTTCTACTTCTCTGGAAACTCTGACTAATACATAGGACCCACACACAAATCCTCCCACAGAAGATCCTTGCTCTCTTCTCTCATCTACTGAATGAGTGAAGAGGATTCTAAGGACTGAGGGAAAGATAGGACTACAAAATGGAAGGTGTCTGGGTCTCTGAATAAAAAATGAGAAGAGAACCCACCAGTCAGCCTGTGTTGTACTGCAACATAAATGAGAAACAAAGATGTACAGTGTAGCCCTCTGAGATTTGGAGTATTATCTGTTATAGAAGATGGCTCAGTAGGTAAAGAATCACCCTGCAGTGCAGGAGACGCAAGAAGCTGAATTCAATCCATGGGTCAGGAAGATCGCATGGAGAAGGGTACGGCAACCCCTTCCAGTGTTCCTGCCTGGAGAATCCCATGGACAGAGGAGCCTGGTAGGCTACTGTCCATGGGGTTGCAAAGAAAGTCAGACACAACTGAACGACTGAGCACGCACACACTGCTGTAGAAGGTAGCGTTATGTACACATATTGCATACTGGATTTTTCAGAACTGAAGGCAAATCCATTCCAAGTCAAAGGGTAACTAAGTCAAATAAATACCTTTTTGCTTGTACATTTTAAAAATTACTACAAGAGGAAAGTCTGAGTTATAAACAGAGTGATGAGTGCTATGCCTTGGCCAGCTGCTAGCTCTCCTGAAGGCTCTGCATCTAACCCAGGTAGCTGAATCCTGGGGCACTGCTTAGAGTTCAGATCTGACTCATCCAGTCTGGATTTTCTTAATAGACAAAGGACAAACCCTATCTGTTGGTAGGTAATTCCATAACAGTTAGCAAGCACAAGAATACTTTTATTATATTTTTCTAGCTGTACAAATAGCTATAACTAATACACCATACTTTATGATTTTGAACAAAGAAAAGAATTTCTGAAAGGAAATATTTTGTTGTAAGCAGCTTCATAGAGAAGCAGAATTGTATACTAGGAAGAACATGGACTTTAGAATTAGGCTGTCATAGGTTTAATTCATTCTTACAATTGAACAAATATTTATTGAGAATCTACTAAGTAAATCAAACCATGAGAATGCTGATATTCAACTCTACTTGAATGATGAAAAATAATGGTTTCATTCAAAAGTAATACATGATAGACACTGTTGTAGGTGCTAGGTATTCAGAAAGTACAAAACAAAGTCCATATTCCCATAGAACTTATGCTTAGTCGTAAGAGATAGAAAATGAGTCAAATGTACTGTATGTCTAATAACGACACATGCAATACAGAAAAATAAAGACCAGAAGGTGGATGCAGGTGTTGGGTGGCAAGAAAGTTGCTACTTTGTGATGTTCAGGGAAACCATCTTTGGTAATCTTTGAGTGGAAAACTGTAGGAAGTGAGGGAATATAGCTCAATTCCCACATATAGTTCCCTGTGGGGAAGAGCATTCTAAGCAGAGAAAATGGTAGGTGCAAAGCCCCTGAGGCACAAATATCCTTGGTATGTTCAAGAAACAGCAGGCTAGTGTGACTGGAGCAAAGCCAGCAAAGGAGAGAGTGGTAAGAGATGAGGACAGCAAGGTAGAAGGGCCAGTTCGTGTAAACCTTGTCTTGCTTAGTAAGGACTTTGGTTTTCATTGATACATGAGATTAAAAACCTTGCAGAGTTCTGGGGAGAGAAGTGACATGTATTTTCAAAGCATCACTCTGACTCCTCTGTTGAGAATAGACTGTAGGAAAGACAAGGTGGAATCAGAGGGCCAGGTGAAAGACTATCACAATAATCCGGGTGGGAAAAGACTGTGGCTTGCTCTAGGATTTTAGCTATACAGCTTGTGAGATGTGGTTAGATTCTGTTATATTGCTATTATGAGGGTAGAAATAACAAGATTTACTGATATATTTATTAGATGTGAAAGATGAAAGGAAAAGAGGTTCCAAGGATGTTATGAGCAGTTTAAAAAGATGACTCCTCTCTCCATGGGATTTCCCAGGCAAGAATACTGGGGTGGGTTGTCATTTCCTTCTCCAGGGTATCTTCCCAACCCAGGGATCGAATACATGCCTCCTGTATCTCCTACGTTCGCAGGTGAATTCTTTACCAGTGAGCCACCTGGGAAGCCCCTTAAAAGGATGGAATTGTCATCAAAGGTGGGAAAACTATAGGAAAAACAGATTTCAGGACTGTGAGAATTAGGAGTTTAGTTCTGGACATGTAAAACTTCAAGATGCCTATTAGACATTCAAGTGGAGATGTCAGGGAGGCAGTTGAATATAAAAAGCAGATAGAAATAGAGATACAAAGCTTCAAGTCCTCAGCATGTATTATAGTTCATTAACTGTTGAGGCTGATTGAGATTGAGAAAGAGAAAAGGCAATCAAGAACTAAGCCCAGGGCACTCTGGTGTTTCGGGGTCCAAGAACCCGGAAGAGGGAATGAGAAGGAGCAGTTGGTAAGGTAGGAGGAGAACCATAATGTTTTGAATCCAAATTTCCATTATTGTCTGATTTCTTCAAGTTTCTGTTTCTATAAATGAAAGATGTAGATAATTTCAAGGTCATAGGATTGCCAAAGGCTGAAAAGAGGTAGCATGGGAAAGCATACACAAAGCTCAGAATATCCTCAATAAATATTCATTCTTGACCTGTGGTGAAATTCTGGTTAAATGCCAGATTTCTCACTCTTCCCTCCAATTTTTGGCCCTATAGTAAGATTCTCATATATGAATCCTGTAGTTCAACAGTGTTGACTATGGAAGCAAGATCCTCATTATTAGTTATAAATATTCTAATCCCAGAGATCACTATTATTAAGTACTTGTCTTTGCTCCTCCCTTTCTTCCTCAATTTTATTGGTGGATTTAGGGCTAAAGGAGGGAGTGATGACTAGAAAGGGGGCGGGTTGGGTCTGAGGGATGAAGGGTGCCAGTGGGCTCTTTATCAGCTGGCATTAGTGTACCATTATTTCAGCATTTAACTGCTCACCAAATAATTTCATTTCGGAGGATTTATTCAGTGCTCTGGAAGAACTATCTGTATATAAATAGCTGGGTTAAGTAGACCTTTCACTGCAGCTGTTAAAACCTATTGTTGTAGCTAGACACCTTGTAGTGATTCAAGATCAGCTGTCTTTGAAGAAAATCTATGTTTTATTTGATGCTAATGTGAGTTTTTTTTTAGCTCTGAAATAAAAAAGCAACTTTACCTAGGGTGAGGAAAGAAAGTGTTTATTGAATAAATCAGGGGTAGCTGAAATAATACTCAGTTACAATCTCTTGCTTGCATTTCATTTCTGTGCTTTCAACGTAAACCACCAAATGCTTATTGGAAGAATAAATGGAAAAACTAAATGAGTGAATTAATTTATATATGAATGAATTTTCTGTCTTTCCCTGGTCAGAATCTTCCTAAGTGATTCTGGATAAGTTCTGGATTACTTTGGGGCCTGTCCTTCACAACAAGAATCACTAAGTGAGATACTTTTCATAAAGAAGAGACAAATGCCAGAGTAACACTAGAGCTCAGCTCATAAGCAGTCTGTAAGGCATCTCAGGGGAATTCTCTGACCCTAACACCAGGCTCAAGTAGTTTCTTTTTCAAGTTGCTATCCCTCTTCTCTCCCTCCACTTCCCAGAACTGGATTCAAATTATATAGATACATACATAAATATATATAAATAACCACTGACTGAGTCCATACACTTAGCTGACCATGAAGTGGGTACTTATCTCAATACACAGTTCTTGAACATTTGAGTAGTCTCCTTTCCCCAGTACGTGGTTCCTCAAGTAGATGAGTGTAGATCCCTTCAGAGAAGGACAGGGAGAATCATTATGATAGCATTTGCCACGATCTTATAGTGTCCTTCACTCATGAAACCCAGCCTTGATTTCATTCAGTGGTTTTTGGGTTAAAAACTGAATCAGGTCCAGAAACTTAGCAAGGGATTGTGACATTTTATTGTAGCAGTAGTTCTGAACCTTTATTTCTTTATATGTATATGTCTATATGTATCTACATATATATACATAGCCTCTATGAGAGGAGGAATCAGGCAGCAATAAAAAGAGAAGGAAGGCCTGGGTGCTTTAACTTAGTGCTAGTACTCAAGTGCCCAAAGTAGAGCAACTGGAAAACAGGTATTAGCAAGAAGGATTGGAGGACAATGGAGCTGATGCACTTGGTAACCTAAAGCCTAGAATACAGCGGTGCTCTGCAAAGAATACTCCAAACCATATGTCCTCAAAATCTAAACAAATCCAGAAAGGCATTCCACGTTAGTGAGACTTTATAATTCTCTATATCTTTCTCTCCATTCTCCATTCCTGCCACCTTAGTTCAAAAACACTGTCTTCTCTTGCCAGGACTGTTGCAAAGCCTTTTTACCACCCTCTTTGTTGCCCTTCTATAATTACTTCTTCATTTGTTAGTTGGAATGATCCTTCTAAAATATAAATCAAATCAGTCTCCTACTTAAAATCTTCCAGTGGCTCCCCCATGGTACCTGGAACAAAGCCCTCCTCCTCTTTAAGGTCCTGTGTGATCCAGGTTGCAACCTCTCTGACTTCATCTTGGAGCATCTCCACTTCACCACTCTCCTTCACTACTCTAATTATGTTAGAGTTATAATATAACTCTAATTAGTGTATATATAAAGGTATCATCGGCATATAACAAACTGAACACATTTAAAGTGTGCTACCGCTAAGTCACTTAAGTCGTGTCCAACTCTGTGCGACCCCATAGACGGCAGCCCACCAGGCTCCCCCGTCCCTGGGATTCTCCAGGCAAGAACACTGGAGTGGGTTGCCATTTCCTTCTCCAATGCATGAAAGTGAAAAGTGAAAGTGAAGTCGTTCAGTCGTGTCTGACCCTCAGCAATCCCATGGACTGTAGCCTACCAGTCTCCTCCATCCATGGGATTTTCCAGGCAGGAGTACTGGAGTGGGGTGCCATTGCCTTCTCCAATTTTAAGTGTACTATTTGGTAATTTTTGACATTTGTATACATGCATGAAACCATAAACACAATCAAGATTAAAAGCATATTTATCATCTCCAATTTTCTTTTGTCTTTTCTACTTCCTCAGTCATGCCTTTCCATGTCTTCTTACCCCCCAAGAACAGATGATCTTCTTTCTGCCACTATGGATATTTTTTTCTGTAATTTTATGTAAATGGAATAATACAGTATGTGTTCTTTTTTTAGTTTCACTTCTTTCACCCAGCATAACCATTCTGAGGTTCATCCATGTTGTTGCTATATCAATAGTTCATTCCTTTTTTTATTGCTAAATGACATTCCATTGAATAGATATAGCATGGTTTGTTTATCCAGCCACCTGTGGTGAACATTTGGGTGGTTTTCAGGTTTGGGCTATTAGAAATAAAGTTGCTTTGAACATTTGTCTATAAGTTTTTGTATAGACCCATACTTTCATTCCTCTTGGGTAATACCTAGGAGTAAATAGCTGGGCCACATGCTAGGTATATGTTTAACTTTTAAAAGAACTACCAAACTGTTTTCCAAAGTGGTGATATTATTTCACTTTTCCACCAGTAATGTATGACAGTTTCAGTTGCTCTACATTCTCACCAACACTTGGTATGATCAGTCTTTTTTAATTTTAAATTTTGTCACAGGTGTGTTTTAGATTAATGACTAAGAATGTTGAGTATTTTTATATGTTTATTTGCTGTTTGTGTTTCTGTTATAGAGAGAGGTTTGTTGAAATCTTTTGCTCATCTTTTTTTAAGTTGAACTGTTTCCTCATCGTTTGATTTGAAAGTTCTTGATATATTCAGGGTTAAGTCCTTTATCATATATGGTATTTGGAAATACATTTTCCCAGATTATGGCTTTCCTATTCTCTTATAAATGTCTTTCTGAGGGCAGAAATTCTTAATTGTGATCAAGCCCAGATTTATCAATTTTTCATCAATTCTTTCATGAATTATACTTTTCATGTAATTTTCAGACACATCTTTGTCTAACCCAAGGTCACAAAAATTTTCTATGTTTTCTTCTAGAAATTTTAAAGTTTTAGGCTTTATGTTTATAACCCATTTCAGTTAATTTTTATAAGGCATGAGATATTAATCAATCTCTTCTTAAAATGATATTCAATTTTACCAGGAATATTTGTTGAAAAAGCCTTCCTTTCTTCACTGAATCTCATCTTTGATAAAAATCGGTTGGTAATATAAATGTGCATCTATTTCTGGACTCTATATTCTGTTCCATTGATATATTCGTTTGTCTTTAAACTAATACAAGTGTTACAGACTGTGACTTTATAATAAGTCTTGAAGTTTATTAGTGTAAGTCTTGCAAACTTAACTTTTTTCAAAGTTGTTTTGCACTACTTTGCATTCTTCACATTTACACATGAATTTTAAGGTCTGCCTGCCAGTGTCTCTAAAAAGTCCTCTCGGGATTTTGAGTAGGGTAGCATCTTTTTATCTTTGAAAATGTAAAGTTTATTTCACTTTGAGACCTTTTCAGTTTTTGGTTTTCTCCTGACATAGATTTTTCTGTGGCTGGATCCTTTTTCTCCTGACATAGATTTCTCTATGACTGGATCCTTGGCACCATTCAGATTTTAGTTCAGAAGTAATATCCTCAGAGAGAACTTTTGGTTTAAATTCACATCCTTCATTGCTTTATATCAAAACATGCTCTTTTACTGACTTTACAGCATTAATTACTATCTGAAATTAATCTTGTTCATTTGTTTTAGTTACTTCTTATCTGACTATCCAACTTATAAGAATAGAAACCTTGCTTGTCTTATATCCCTAAAGTTGAAAAATGCCTTTGACAAGCAGACACTAAATATTTGTTAGATGAACTATTGACTATTTGATAAATGTGCCTCTAAGTAAATATTCCACTAAAATGGAAATATCATAGTGCTAGTTAACACAAACTTATTAACTTATTATGAAATAATAAGGCATTTCCAAAATAATATTTGATGTAAAATAAAAGAAGCTAGTTAGAATTTTGATACAACAAAAGCAACAATTAAAAAGTATATTATTTATGTGCTTGATTATTTAAAGTAACTGCTGCTGCTACTAAGTCGCTTCAGTCGTGTCCGACTCTGTGCGACCCCAGAGATGGCAGCCCACCAGGCTCCCCCATCCCTGGGATTCTCCAGGCAAGAACACTGGAGTGGCTTGCCATTTCCTTCTCCAATGCATGAAAGTGAAAAGTGAAAGTGAAGTCGCTCAGGTTGTCTACTGGAAAGTTATACAGTCGTGTCCAACTCCTAGCGACCCCATGGACTGCAGTCTACCAGGCTCCTCTGTCCATGGGATTTTCCAGGCAAGAGTACTGGAGTGAGGTGCCATTGCCTTCTCCGATTTAAAGTAACAAACAACAACAAAATCAATTTATTGAGCCATATCCATGTTTCGAATGTATGAACAGAATTCTATCCTTAAGAAGCTCATACAGAACAAACTTATGGTTGCCAGGGGTGAATAGTGGGGGATTTGGGGGTGGACATGTACACACTGCTATATTTATAAAGGATAACCAACAAGGACCTACTGTATAAGCATATGGAGCTTTGCTCAATGTTTATGAGTTTGGAGGAGGGGAGGGGAGTTTGGAGGAGAATGGATACATGTATATGTATGGCTGAGACTCTTGGATATTTACCTGACACTATCACAGCATTGTTATTTGACTACACCTCTAAAAAATAAAAAGTTAAAACATAAAAAAGAAACTCATACAATATAGATACAAAACCTAAAACCATCTCAATATCTCTTGTAGGGGTACAAACAGACTTTTCCTCATTGTTCTATTTCCCTCACTCAGAACCTTCATTTATTTAACCTGCTAAACTCATGCTGCTGCTATGCTGCTATGTCGCTTCAGTAATGTCTGACTCTTTGTGATCCCATGGACTGTAGCCCACCAGGCCCCTCTATCCATGGGATTCTTCAGGCGAGAATACTGGAGTGGGTTCCCATTTCCTTCTCCAACTAAACTCATACTGAGCACTAATGATGTGCTAGGAACTAAGCTAAGCTATGGGGATAATAAATAAATAAAGCCCCCATCCCTTCAAGAAGCTACAGATTTTATAATTTCAATAGTTTATGGAGAAAACTACAATAGAAAAGAGAGGAAATCATGAAAAACAAGTGAGCTTCTCTTCACTGGTTCCTTTTCAAGTGGCCTTCATTCAATATTTATGCCTCATGGTGGGCTTAGCTTTCCCCTTCCTCAGCCAAGTGACTCAGAGGCAACTACAGATCTAGTGTTCTATTATTAGCCTTCTCAAACCTGATTATTCTAAGAAGCACTTCCCACTGGCAACATGGTAATCATGTTTAAATATAACTCTCCATGATCAATCTAAATCCCCAGATTTTTTACCAAGTTTCTCTGTGGCTTAGAGACTCTGCTTTAAAAAATTTATTATTATTAACCCACATTTTAATGATCCTAGGTTACTTTAACATGTAAGGTGTGTGTGTGTGTGAGAGAGAGAGAGAGACAGAGAGTCTGTGTCACCACAGTACTAAAAAGGAATTCTTTGCATAAAGACTTTTGGCTCTTGTAGGCAGCCTTCCTCTTCCCCTTATATTTTTGCTTGCACCTTTCAGATGTTCTAGAGTTAAAGTCAGGATGAGAGCTAGTAGGATGTTTGTATAACAACTCATAATTTATGGTTTGTATAATTATAGCAATTAACACTTATTGAATGTTTCTTATGTACCAGGCACTGGGCAGCATGCCTGCTTTCATTCTATCTTTGCATTAATCTTATGAGGTGGGCTTCCCCTGTGACTCAGATGGTAAAGAATCCACCTGCAACGTGGGAGACCTGGGTTCAATCCCTGGGTTGGGAAGATCCCTGGAAAAGGGAAAGGCTACTCACTCCAGTATTCTGGCCTGGAGAATTTCATAAACTGTATAGTCCATGGGGTCACAGAGAGTTGGACATGACTGAGCGACTTTTACTTCATTAGGAGGTGGGGACACTTATTTCTTCATGTTATCATATAGACTCAGATAGGATGAATAATTTCACCTAGATTACACAAGTAAGAGAACAGGATTTTAACTTAACCCTGTCTGTTTAGTCATAGCTTATATACTTAGTCACTATAGTATTAATAACATATATATTTTATCTTTAAGTTTCTACTTCAAGGTTGAAAGTGAAGTCACTCAGTCGTGTCCAGCTCTTTGTTACCCTGTGGAGTATAGCCCACCAGGCTCCTCTGTCCATGGGATTTTCAGGCAAGAATACTGGAGTGGGTTGCCATTTCCTTCTTCAGGGGATCTTCCCAACCCAGGGATCGAACCCAGCTCTCCCACATTGCAGGCAGGTTCTTTAACTTCTGAGCTACCTGGGAAGCCCACTTTAAGGTTAGAAAATACTAATATTAAAAATTAAGAATGGTTTCTATATCCTTTGCAACCCCATTTTCTAGGCTTTTAGTATCCAACGTGTGTTCAGGTGCTCAGTTGTGTCCAACTCTTTGTGACTCCATGGACTGTACCAGGCTCCTCTGTCCATGGTGTTCTACAGGCAAGAATACTAGAGTGGGTTGCCATTCCCTTCTTTAGGGGATCATTACAACCCAGGACTCAAACCTGCATCTCCTGAGTCTCCTGCATTAGCAGGTATATTCTTTACCACTGAGTCAGGGCAATGATACTAAAATTGCTCACTTTATATATTTATAGACATTTTTGTTTTTTTAAAACAAGCTGTTCGTAGAAAATTTTTGCCTCTGTGAAGTACAAGGCTATGGCTGACCTTTAAGTTATTTTTGTAATTTTGACTATAGGCCATTTATTCTCTCTCATGTTTGTAACTTCTGAGAGTGGGAAGGAGAGCTTACGGGTTAGTATAAAAGATAAAAATGTCAATATCATAAGAAATAATGGCACGATTTTTATAGCAAATCTTTCTTAAAAATTAAATTACTCTTTTCCGAACTGTAACAAAAGGAAAACTATAATTACTTTTTAACTTTTCTTGGTTCTAAACTTATATCCTATTACTTTAGAATAAAATATTTGTTTGCTTGTGGTTCTGTTGTTAACTGTATAAAATTAACTTTAGTTTCTTTTAAACAGTTACCCAATTTTCCAACAACTTTAAGTTCTAAATATACTAAAATTACTAAATTATACTAAATTTAGTATACTAAATTACTAAAATATACTAAACATAAAATACTAAATATGCATGCCTGTATTCAGGGAAAATAATCAACTAATAAAACAAGGTTTTCAATAAATACTTTTTAAAAATCTCCTTTCCCCCCTCTTTTACTAAGCACATTGTATTTTCCTTTTGATATTAACTGTTGCCATCTCCCTGGGTATACAAATTTGGTGATGAACACTTGTTTTATTGATTTCTTGCCTCTCCTAGAAAGGGACAATGAACGACCTGAACCCACTGCTGTTCCTATCCCTGGTGGGCAAATCACGGTTTATCCAGTTTGCTTTTGTGGGCAGTACTGATGGCTGTAATCAAATCAGTTCTGGGGCAAGCCACATCGAATGTTAAAAGTCTGATATGAGTGGTTCAGCCTAACAGATGATGGAAACTATGCAACTGTCAGATAATTACTATGCTTTAGGAAAATAAAAATGTCTTAGTTAATTTACAAAGAGAGAAAAAATCTATATTAAAAGGAGTAAAATTGAAAAGATAATCAAGAATATTAAAATCCCAAAAGAATTTAGGCTGAGGAAAGGATTCCCATAAGATGCACAACAGATATCATATAGACTCACAGATCCATCTAATTAATGAGTGGTTACTAAATATGATAAATGTAGTTCATTACCATTTTAGAAAGACATGAATTATAGGTAATTACAGGTAAACTATCATTCCAACACTAAATGGAATGTGGATGACATATTACTTGGGCCTTTTGTTTTCTCCCACTTATTGAACATCTACTGAGATTAGAACATCACAGAAGTTCAGACTTGCAAATGAAAAAAAAAACACCAAGCCAGAAACATAGATAAAAGCCTATTAAAATAAACTCCCTGGAGTATCTACATTTTGGCTGCAGTATAGTCTTGCTTTATTTACATATTTAGAAATCAATTTCCCATTAAAAGGAGACATTATGAAGAATTTTAGCAAGTAAGACATTGTGTTGAAAACTCAGTAGATGCAAGTGGGAGATACAAAGTAAAACATGGCTTCATTTTTGCTTATTCTCTCTTTGGATGAGTCTTGGTCTGATTTGGTGCACAAATGTGAAAGCTTAGATGCATAGTTTGGTTGCATAGTTTGGTTGCATAGTTTAGATGTGATTTTGATATAGATATAAAGACTGGGGAAAAAATGAAAATAGTAAGTACTACTTGGTGACCAGATAAAAGCATTTGTGAAAAACTGAGTTCTATTCTTAAGGTATCAGTAGACTTGTCACTCAGACAATAAGAAAACAAGGGGATATTGAATAGGAGCTATGAATTGCAAAGCATTTGTGCTATGCTTAGTTTGCTTATTTGCTCAGTCGTGTCTGACCCTTTGTGACCCCATGGACTGTAGCCCGCCAGGCTCCTCTGTCCCTGGGGATTCTCCAGGCAAGAATACTGGAGTGGGTTGCCATCCCTTCCTCCAGGGGATCCTCCAGGGATCAAATCCAGGCTTCCCACATTACAGGTGGATTCTTTACCATCTGAGCCATCAGCGAAGCAGTGCATTTAGTGTACTATTTTAGAATTATGAAAATGCATTCATGGGAAACCCTATGATAAAAAGGATTTTATCATTTATTTTTTAAAATATATTTTTTATAATTAAAAAAATATACTCGTGTATTAAATGTACATAATATAGTCATTCATTTGTTCATTCAAAAATATTGAGTACATAAGCTAGAAGCTGAGTGAACAAAATAAACTTTGTTGGAGTGGTCTTTGCTGTTGGAATTTAAAATCAGATAAAGAAAAGGCAGCAGCAGCAGCAAAGAAAAGGTAAACTCATGGTGGAAAAAAAGCACAAAAATAAAATATAGCCATCATAGTCAAAAACAAACACCAAATTCATGAGAACAACAATTGTTAAAAAACACTTGTATGACACCTAACACCTGTACACATACACAAAGATATAAACCAACAGTAAGGCATTGGAGAGACTAGGATCAAATGAAATTAGGTCAGAGGAAGTAAACAATTACATTTAAGAGGGGGAAAGAGCAAAATTCGTTCAAGTGGAGTGGGAACGGTGTATCAGACAGGCCAAACAGTTTTGGATAGGTGAACCATGTTCAATGAAAGCTTTTCCTAGCAGATTCACAGAGAATGGGAGTGGGGAACATCATTAGTTTTAAATTCTGATTGAAACATGTAAAATATCATGTATGAAACGAAAAAAAAAATAAAAAAATAAAAAAAAAAATAAAGTGAAAGTGAAGTTGCTCAGTCGTGTTCGACTCTTTGCAACGCCATGGACTGTAGCCTATCAGGCTCCTCAGTCCATGGGATTTTCCAGGCAAGAATACTGGAGTGGATTGCCATTTCCTTCTCCAGGGGATCTTCTCGACCCAGGAATTGAACCCGGGTCTCCCGCACTGCAGGCAGACACTTTACCATCTGAGCCACCTTTGTGACCCTATAGACTGTAGCCCTCCAGTTCTCCTGTCCATGGGATTTCTCAGGCAAGAATACTGGAATAGGTTGCCATTTCCTTCTTCAGGGGATCTTCCTGACCCAGGGATTGAATTCATGTTTTCTGCATTGGCAGGCAATTTCTTTACCACTGAGCCACCACAGAAGCCCATACAAACAAGAGTCACGTGGTATTTATCAATGCAGAGATTGTCTTTCCAATGGGACAACAATGCAGATTTATTCCACTGTGAAGAGATTTCATACGTGAAAATCCGATGTTTTAGAACAAATAAGGTGCTGATTAGTTGCATGATACAAGAGCTGTTTCATTTACAAGGGAGTTTTGCCACAGCATTGTTATTTAAATAGTAAATTCCTTTTAGGTGTTGAAACTATAAAGTTACTTTCTAAGATGTGCTTTATACACTCTCTTCCCAAGATCATGTGTATTTTACAAAAGAATGTATCCATTTGCCATTCAATAAAGCAACAAGAGTCCTACCATTTCAGTTAGCTATTAATGTCAAGAAGGCTTGGTTAAAGTTAAGATTTTCTGATTCCCCTTGAAAATAGTCTTCAATGGTCAATGGGGCTGTAGTATACAGTTTTTTAGGCAGGGACTGAATGAAGAATAAATATGACATTGTTTTTCAGTGATGTGCCATGCATACTAATTATTACAGTGGCTTGAAAGAAGACAATTTCATCTAAGAATTGTTCCAACTCCCCTCTATTCAATGGCTTTTCCAGCATCACTTATCAATTTGAAAACAAACTGATTTACTTTAGATTTGCTTACTGTCAGTTATCTAGTCAATAAAACACATATAACCCAAGCATGCTAAAAGTATAGATGATATTAAAACCTAATTACAATAATAAAACTATTCTGGCCTGGAGAATTCCATGGACTGTATAGTCCATGGGGTGGCAGAGAGTCGGACAGAACTGAGCGACTTTCACTGGGCTCACATATCAATGTGTGTCTGTTAGTTGCTCAGTTGTGTATGACTCTTTGTGACCCCATAGACTGTAGCCCACCGGACTCCTCTGTCCATGGGATTCTCCAGGCAAGAACACTGGAGTGAGTTGCCATTCCCTTCTCCAGGGGATATTCTCAACCCAGGGATCCAACCCTGGGTCTCCTGCATTGCAGGCAGATTCTTTACCATCTGAGCTACCAGGGAAGCCCTGTATATCAACAGATAATTGAAAGTTGCCTGGTTGTCTAAGTGATTTGAGTCAACCATCAGCTCTGGAGATATGTCTGGCACTGGTCATTTTTAAAAAAAATATAAATTGGGCTTTATTTTACAATGAGTAAATCAACACTCAGAGAGAATAAATAACTCTTCCAAAGTTCCACAGTATCAGTTCATAAATATCAATCTGACTCCAAAGTTTGAGTTATTTCTACCATGAATGGACCACTTTCTCATCTCCTTCAGCTAACCCACATCTACAGCTCTATTTTTTGTGGTCACTCTCAGTGATCATATAAAACTCAGAGGATATATCACTGTAAAGAATATTCTTCCTTACATGGTTACTCTGGTAGGGAAGAAAACACCAATAATCAGGCAATGGCACCCCACTCCAGTACTCTTGCCCATGGATGGAGGAGCCTGGTGGGCTGCAGTCCATGGTGTCGCTAGAGTCAGACACGACTGAGCGACTTCGCTTTCACTTTTCACTTTCATGCATTGGAGAAGGAAATGGCAACCCACTCCAGTGTTCTTGCCTGGAGAATCCCAGGGACGGGGGAGCCTGGTGGGCTGCCGTCTATGGGGTCACACAGAGTCGGACACGACTGAAGTGACTTAGCGGCAGCAGCAGCAGTCTCCATCTTTATGTATACTGGGTTTAATCTTAAAAAGCTCTTGGGATCAGCCAAAGTGGCATCGGTCATTTTTAATATGTGAAATATTTATATTTTAGCCATCAATTGTAATTTGCTCATCTCTAAATTTACTAAAAAGTCATCTTGAATCTTTAGCAATGAATTCGGACTTTGATACTCTCTTGAATTAATAAAAAAGATGAATTACTTATTTGACATTTTGTGCTGATATTAATTTAAATAAAATTAAAGCGTTTTCCTGGCTTCCCAGGTGGTACTAGTGGTACAGAACTGACCTGCTAATGAAGGAGACATAAGAGATGAGAGTTTGATCCATGGATTGGGAGGATGCCCCAGAGGAGGGCGCGGCAACTTACTGCAGCATCCTCGCCTGAGAATCTCATGGACATAGGAGCCTGGTGGGTTATAGTCCATGGGGTCACAAAGAGTCAGACACAACTGAAGTGACTTGGCATGCATGCATGCGTGCAAACTGTTTCCTAATTCTTTGACTCAGATAGCAAGGGCTATCATTAAATTGATGGCAAAAACTCTGGATGATGCAACTAACAGTCTAAGTACTGTTTACCTAAGAGGATGATGCTTTCTAGCAATAGGATGAAGGCTTGTGGGAATCTTAGATATGAAAGAAGTAGTTCTTTGCAGTTACAAGGGCAGAGAAAAAATATTTCTAGAGAGAAAGAGAAGGAATACACGAGGTTCAGACTCTCTCAATTCTTAGAAATACGGACACAACAAGGAATTCTTATATAATCAAAATTCTTCTTAGAAAGCTAAGTGATATTCTACAGCTAAAATCAGAAGTCAAAGCTCTGTCTCAGGGGATTCTCTCTAGATGCAACCATACTCAAGAAAGATTGACAAATCAAGGGAAGTATCCTGGAATCAAAGTAGTAGATTCCTGGAAGGGATCTTAAATATCACTAGTCCATCTCTCCGTTTAAGATCTGAATCAATGGGCAACTTCCTTGGCACACAATATTCAGATTCCAATACTGAGAACTCATTTTTCCCTAAAGCAGTGAATGCGTTTCATCCCTTGTTGAGTTCAAAAATCTATTTCTTTTGAACTTCTATTTCCATAACAGAAGTTGAACCACATTTTGAGGGACTTCTTTTTACTTTCATGTAACATTTTGCCTATACACAAGCATTTGCTGTAGCCATAATTTATATATATTTAGGTCTATAATTTAGATTTTCAGAGGGCATGGTGGGAGCCAAGGCAGGAAGATAAACAGACTTTAGTTATGTGCTCCAATATTGAATTTTCATGGGCTTCCCTGCAATGTGGAAGACTTGGGTTCGACCCCTGAGTTGGGAAGATGCCCTGGAGAAAGGAACTGGCAACACACTCAAGTATTCTTGCTGGGAAATCCCACAGACAGAGGAACCTGGCGGGCTAGAGCCCATGGGGTCTCAAAAAGTCAGACATGACCGAGGGACTAACATACATAAAATTTTCTTAAGTTCTTCACCAACATGTGGAGCTGTTGCCAGTAGTTCTTTGACTTTCATCCTGCTACTGTCTCTTATGTACTGCTCCATCAACAACCTCACGGCACATAACCAGCTTATTTTAGAGTTGAAACGAGAGAATCCCTGTTTCTCAGTCATTGGTTCAGTACTCTTTCTTACAGAATAATCCCTAGACTCATAGTTCAAACAGCTCAGCCTCAACTAAACCATGTTCTCTATCAACATAGTCCATCTTCTGCTGGCAGTTCATCAAATGACTGAATGAACAAATCAATGATTCTGGCTTATTTAAAACCATATGTCACATAGAGGTGACTATAATTGTTTTTATATTAACTTTTTAAAAACAGATTTAAGTATTATAATTCTATGGAATAGTATAGAGAATAAGAATCAAAACAGTCACCATACAATTTTATAAATTTGTTTCAGATTATTAAGACATACTAAATTACAGATATATTTGAAGCTCTCTGTACGTCGTTCTTCAATCTATTGATATTTTCACTTCTCCATACCTAATTTTTTGGTTTATCATTTTCTATGGACTGGATTGGTGACGAGTTTTACAATGAGCCTTATTTTTCTTTATGAGGCAAATACTGTAAAATAATATTTTATTTTACTGAGTAGGTGCTACACAGTAGTTTATCCTAAAATTTCCATTTATGCACAAGTTTTGCTTCTAGGTTCTCTTTCCATGTCATCATCACTTTGTCTATTTTTGTATCAATTCCACAACATCTTAATTAATACAGTTTGGGCATCTGGCAAGGCAATCTTCCCATACTTTTCAAAACCACTTTGACTTATTTTGGTTCTGTGTTCTTTTTCATTAATTTTAGTATATGCTTTTCATGCCTCATGAAAAACTCTGCTGAAATATCACAGTGGCTTTAGATTTTAAATTGGGAGATAAATGCCATCTCTATGAGACTGAGCTGGGACATTTTGAATATGGTCTATTGCTTCATTTAATCACAACATTAGTATCTTTCAAAAATGTTTTGCAGTTTTATTCACAAAGGTCTTACATATCTTTTAATAGATTTACACCTAGGTAATTTATACACTTGTTGCTATTGTGAAGGAAGAATCTCATATTATATGTGAGATATATGTCTATAATACATGTTACATGTATGATCAGATCAGATCAGATCGGTCGCTCAGTCATGTCCGACTCTTTGCAACCCCATGAATCACAGCACACCAGGCCTCCCTGTCCAACACCAACTCCCAGAGTTCACTCAGATTCACGTCCATCGAGTCAGTGATGCCATCCAGCCATCTCATCCTCTGTCGTCCCCTTCTCCTTCTGCCCCCAAGCCCTCCTAGCATCACAGTCTTTTCCAATGAGTCAACTCTTTGCATGAGGTGGCCAAAGTACTAGAGTTTCAGCTTTAACATCATTTCTTCCAAAGAAATCCCAGGGCTGATCTCCTTCAGAATGGACTGGTTGGATCTCCTTGCAGTCCAAGGGACTCTCAAGAGTCTTGGGGAGGAGGGTTCAGGATGGGGAGCACATGTATACCTGTGATGGATTCATTTTGATATTTGGCAAAACTAATACAATTATGTAAAGTTTAAAAAAAAAAAAAAGAGTCTTCTCCAACACAACAGTTCAAAAGCATCAATTCTTCGGCGCTCAGCCTTCTTCACAGTCCAACTCTCACATCCATACATGACCACAGGAAAAACCACAGCCTTGACTAAACGGACCTTTGTTGGCAAAGTAATGTCTCTGCTTTGTAATATGCTATCTAGGTTGGTCATAACTTTCCTTCCAAGGAGTAAGCGTCTTTTGATTTCATGGCTGCAGTCACCATATGATGTTAATTTGGAACCCAAAAAAATAAAGTCTGACACTGTTTCCACTGTTTCCCCATCTATTTCCCACGAAGTGATGGGACTCAATGCCATGATCTTCATTTTCTGAATGTTGAGCTTTAAGCCAACTTTTTCACTCTCCTCTTTCACTTTCATCAAGAGGCTTTTGAGTTCCTCTTCACTTTCTGCCATAAGGGTGGTGTCATCTGCATAGCTGAGGTTATTGATATTTCTCCTGGCAATCTTAATTCCAGCTTGTGTTTCTTCTAGTCCAGCGTTTCTCATGATGTACTCTGCATATAAGTTAAATAAGCAGGGTGACAATATACAGCCTTGATGTACTCCTTTTCCTATTTGGAACCAGTCTGTTGTTCCATGTCCAGTTCTAACTGTTGCTTCCTGACCTGCATACAGATTTCTCAAGAGGCATGTCAGGTGGTCTGGTATTCCCATCTCTTTCAGAATTTCCCACAGTTTATTGTGATCCACACAGTCAAAGGCTTTGGCATAGTCAATAAAGCAGAAATAGATGTTTTTCTGGAACTCTCTTGCTTTTTCAATGATCCAGCGGATGTTGGCAATTTGATCTCTGGTTCCTCTGCCTTTTCTAAAACTAGCTTGAACATCAGGAAGTTCACAGTTCACATATTGCTGAAGCCTGGCTTGGAGAATTTTGAGCATTACTTTACTAGTGTGTGAGATGAGTGCAATTGTGTGGTAGTTTGAGCATTATTTGGCATTGCCTTTCTTTGGGATTGGAATGAAAACTGACCTTTTCCAGTCCTGTGGCCACTGCTGAGTTTTCCACATTTGCTGGCATATTGAGTGCAGCACTTTCACAGCATCATCTTTCATGTATTTTATATATATATATATATATATATATATATATATATATATACATATAACATGTACCATATATATAGGAGATTACTATTGTGTTTTTTATATCAACCTGATACCTAGCAACATTGCTAAACTCCATAATAGTTTGTAGCTCCTTTTGGATATTCTATGGATGTAACATTATAGATCACATGTAATGTCAGTTTGTATCTTCCTTTACAATTATTATGCCCCTTATTTCTTCTTATCTTATTGCATTGGCCAGGACCCTAGTATATTTGAATACAAGCAGTGATATATATTTGCTTTATGTTTCATATAGATAATTTTTATCAGTTAAAAGATATTGTCTTCCAAACATACCTTGTTAATGGTTTATTTGTTAATTATCAGCTAAAATTTTTTCTTGGGACAGGATTTTCAAAGTAGAAAACACAAAGCAAGAGTCTTGTCATTAGGGATCCAGTGGTCCATCTTTATGTGTGTGCATATGCATACATATATAAATATGCACATAAATTTACATAAAGCATATATCTACTCACATAAACAATATGTACATACATATTTACACATACACATATAGGGAAGGATATAGATAAAGGTACTTATACTTGTCCATTTTATTCAGGACAATCACTAAAATTTTCATTGTTACTAACACTATTCTCAATCATTTATAATAACCATATATTATTATCAATGTAATCATAAGAAAAGCAATAAAGTGAGGCTCCACATCACTTTGGATTGCCATTTCCTTCGCCAGGGGGTCTTCCCGACCCAGGAATTGAACCCTGGTCTCCAGCATTGCAGGCAGACGCTTTACCATCTAAGTCACCAGGGAAGCCAAGGAAGATATAAAAGTCTAAGCAATTTTATGAGCAATATTCACTTGGCTAAACACCATAGTGTCCTCTTAGTAACATTGTTTAAAATCTCTAGAGCTCATTTTCTCTTATAATCAAGAGTTTAGAGTGAAGAGGTAATGGAGGGGTGAAAAATCTTACTATAAATGGTATTTGAAAGTTCCTTGTGTGGCTCCACATGGTGTTGCTAGGGAACATAGATTCTTCGTATTTGAAAACCTAGAAAACCAAGGTTCTTATTGTTTTTGGCCATGATCTAGGTCAAGAGTCTGATTTAAGATAGTCTAGAGATGACTTAGCTTCAAAGTATTTGAATATTTATGTTTTATGATCTATCTTCACTAAGAAATAATTACAGGCATTCTCATGTTTTGAAATGGGAGACTATATATCATTCATTATTTTTCATTTTTTAGAAGCTACATAACTTTGAAATATCAGAATAGTAGATAAGGGTATTGTGATTGTTAATATGTGTCAGCTTGATGGGACCACAGATGGTCAAATATGTTTGGTTGAACTTTACTCTGGGTGTGTCTGTGAGGGTATTTTTGGATGAGATCAACATTTAAATTGGCAGACTGAGTAAAGCAGATTGCCCTCTCTAATGTGTGTGTGCTTCATCCAATCAACGGAAAGCCTAAATAGCAAAAAAGGACTGACCCTCCCTTAGGTAGGGAGAATTTCTCCAGCCTAAATACCTTCAGACTGGGACATCAGCTCTTTTCCTGCCTTCAGAATTTAAATAAAACATCACCTCTTTCTGGTTCTCAAGCCTGCCTCCTTTTCTATGGAAACTATGCTTATCATCTCTCCTAGTTCTCAGATCTTCAAACTTAGACTAGAACTAAGCCATCCATTCTCCAAGTCTACAAGTCTCTAGCTTGCCCACTCACTCTGCAGATCTTGGTACTTGTCCACCTCCACAATCACGTGGGCCAATTGCTTATAATAAATCATTTTTTATGTCTTTCTCTATCTCTATATCCTAGTAGCTCTGTTTTTCTGGTGAAACTGACTAATAAAAGCATAAACTCTGTAGCCAGATTACCTCAGCTTGAATCACAGCTCTGTCACTTACTGCTTATATGATTCTCAGCAAGTTATTAAAATCTCAGCATCTTGTTTTCCCCATATTTAAAAAAAGAAAAGTAATATAACTTACCTAAATGGGGCTTTGTGAGAATTAAACAAGTAATTACATTTAAGACACTTAGAAGAATGCCTGACCTATAACAAGTGTTCATTAAACAGTATCTATTAATCATGATGTAGTTATGGTGGTGGTTGTCACTTTTTTATTATAGAATGTATTTTCACATAGCAGTATTATTATGCTTTTATTACTTCCTAAGCAAACATAACTTACTCTTGCCAATGTTAATCTATAGCTAGATAGCCCAGTGAAGAATTTACACCCTCCTACTCAATGGGACTTTCTAGAAGTCCAGGGCTTCCCAGGTGGTGCTGGTGGTAAAGAATCCACCTGCCAGTGCAGGAGATGCAAGAGATGCGGGTTCGATCTCTGGGTCAGGGTGAGGAGCCTCTGGAGTAGGAAATGGCAACCCGTTCTAGTATTCCTGCCTGGAAAATTCCATGGACAGAGGAGCCTGGCAGGCTACAGTCCAGGGGGCTGCAGAGAGTTGTACACGACTGAGTGACTGAGCACACATAGAAAACATTTCCAGGAAGACTAGAAGCAAATGTAGACTCTGCAGGTAAGTGAGGGCCTCCATGGAGTTACAGAGAAGGGAAACCAATCTAAATGAGGCCACTGGATATACCTGATAAATGTGTTTTATAAAAAAGGGGGCAAATATATGAAGGTATAAAGTATATTTCCCTCAACTTCATAAAAATTGATGAGTGCAGAAAGAGATTGTTGTTACATCCAGGTATCAGTATAGAAGTAAACGCCACCAGAATTTAGAACTGGAAGTGAAGAGAATTCTGTATGCAAATTGAAATCACCAGGGGGAACCTAGGTAGATGGAACATAATTACTCAAACTGTAAAGTGCTCAGGGTGTTGTATTAATAATCTGCCTATATTTTTTAAAAGTGCAAGGCATTTTTGAATGGTCAATATGGTCACAAGCCTTTCATTAAATTTAATAATCAAAAGTATTTTTTAAAGTACATACAATGGATAAGTCATAACCATACCAAAAATAAGTGCAAGCCGAGAAGGAAAGAGGAATCTAGTTCTTCCTATTATTATATTTTTTCATCTTTTTATAGTGTTGAAGAGGCTTATACTCAAGTAGAATGACAGAAATGAGTGATTCCCTCTTGACGGGTACAGATTTTGGAGCATTATTTTTTCCTCAAAGCAAACTACACTATTCCACTCCACATCATAAGAGAAAATGAAGATATGATAATGAGTTTTATTAGAGAGCATAGTTGAAGCATTTGGTGGAATTTTAGGAATGGATCTTTAAAATGACATCGAAATAAATCTTAGGAGTGATCTCTATAGTTTTTTAAGCTGAAGGCTATTTGGGTTAAATGAGTCATTTCTTGAATCATTAGGACTGCCTTTCTGTTATGGAGGCACCCTTTTGCATCAAAGGCTATCTCTTAGGGCCCGCAACTAGGAGTCTTGATTTGAAATGATGTCAGAAATGTAGGCAAATCAACAAAATACACTGGATACATCTATGGACTTTTACAGGTAGTGGACAACATTGTTCTTTCCATTTAATAATATGAGAGTGCCCATTCTTACTACCTGCTGTCCGTGAATGGTGACTAGAAAACAAAAAGCCCTATATGGCACATAAATAGAAAGTGATGAAATAAATCTTTGCTTGTTTCAAACTGTCACTTTCGAGATCAATCTTTTCTGAGTAATAGTTTCATGACTTTTCATGAAGTGCTATTCCAAAATGACTGCTGCTGCTGCTAAGTCACTTCAGTCGTGTCCGACTCTGTGCGACCCCATAGATGGCAGCCCACCAGACCCCGCTGTCCCTGGGATTCTCCAGGCAAGAACACTGGAGTGGGTTGCCATTTCCTTCTCCAATGCATGAAAGTGAAAAGTGAAAATGAAGTTGCTCAGTCATGTCTGACTCTTTGCGACCCCATGGACTGCAGCCTACCAGGCTCCTCCGACCATGGGATTTTCCAGGCAAGAGTACTGGAGTGGGGTGACACTGCCTGCTCTGCCAAAACGACTACATGGATCATATTTATATGCTTTTAACTTTCACCTTTTTCCAGTGGTCATGTATGGATGTGAGAGTTGGACTATAAAGAAAGCTGAGCGCAGAAGAATTGATGCTTTTGAACTGTGGTGTTGGAAAAGACTTTTGAAATTCCCTTGGACTGCAAGGAGATCCAACCAGTCCATCTTAAAGATCAGTCCTGGTGTTCATTGGAAGTACTGATGTTGAAGCTGAAACTCCAATACTTTGGCCACCTGATGTGAAGAGCTGACTCATTTGAAAAGACCCTGATGCTGGGAAAGATTGAAGGCAGGAGGAGAAGGGGATGACAGAGGATGAGATGGTTGGATGGCATCACTGACTGAATGGACATGAGTTTGGGTGGACTCCGGGAGTTGGTGATGGACAGGGAGGCCTGGCGTGCTGCGGTTCATGGGGTCACAATGAGTCGGACACGACTGAGTGACTAAACTGAACTGAACTGAACTTTCACCTGCAAGTGGACGTTGTCTAGTTACAGAGAGTGGGCACTACTCTCTAGCTGTGGTGTGTGGGCTTCTCACTGCAGTGGTCTCTCTTGCTGCGGAGCACAGGCTTTAGGCATACCAGCTCAGTAGTTGCAGCTTGTGGAATCTAGCGCGCACGCTCAGTATTTGAGGCACATGGGCTCAGGTGCTCTGTAGCACGTGGACCAGGGATTGAACCTGTGTCCCCTGCATTGTCAGGCAGACTCCTACCCTTTGTACCACGCAGGAAGTCTGGCCTTCCCACCTTTTATTAACAGTGAGTGAACTAATTCATTACACAGTAGGCAGATAAATACAGATTAACCTAATGAATGAATGGAGAGGTAAACATTTTTATCACAGATGAGTCAAGGGAAAATGCATTTATGAGCCTCCATAAGACTGTTAGCATTCATTTAGTTGGACAGCCCTATAACACTGATTTAGAATCTCAACCTACCCATAAGGAATAAACTGTGAAGTTTTGGCAAGGTATTCTCATCTACTTTTATCTCGTCATGTCTTGCTATTTCCTGTTGTGAGTATCCTAGGATTCGGGCATATCAAATAATTCACAGAGCCCTGAAAGTACCCAATCTTCACTGTGTTTACATTTGCCTTCCCTTCTGCTTGGGTTGCTCTTCCTTTATCTGCCTTTAAGATTATACTTAACCTGTGAGATTCAACTCAGGTGTCAGATCACCTACATAGCCTCTATTAATTTCTGGACAGAGTTAATCAACTCCTTGACCCTTACCTATTTCTGTGATAGCAAGTATCACTGTACTGTGATTAGTTTTTTTTTTTTTTTTTTTTTAACCTCTGCTAGGCAGGAGCTTAAATGAGAAACACATACCCCAATAAGTAATCAATTTTTATGTTACATTCATGTAGCCATATTCCTTCAACTGCCAAGGGTTTTGATTTCTTGCAACTCTACTCCTTTAACTATCATAGATTCCTGACATTATGTCTTCCTAATTCCAACATGGGCTCAAATCCAGCACTGAACTGAATGTTTCTCATGTTTGAGGTGTGTTGAGTAGAGCCATTTCTTGTTCTCATGTTTTGTATAAACATGCTATGTATTTTATTGTTAACCTTTAATGAATGACACTCACCTTATTTGTCACACTTGGTCTAAATAAGTTATTTCATTATGTCTGTCAGAGCTAACACTTAGGGCTAGTTATTAAAACTGGGGAAGTAAATTTTCGTTATGAGTGACCTGAAATGAGGAGAAAGGGAACTCTGAAGAAAGTGAACTACTGACTGTGTCTAGAAAAGTAGAAGTCAAAGTATAGGTAAGAAGTGGGAATGAAGGCTTAAAAGATACATTGCAAAAAGAGTGAAATTTCAAGTGATTTAGATCCTTATCTTGCCTCTCACTTCTTGAATAGATGCTTTATTTTCCATCTGTGCACTTCATTTTCCTCATTTGTTAAGTTAGGGAACTGTACTTAAGTATACCATCAGTATGACTTTTGCAATGTGCAGGCACAAGGATATTAGTATTTGATTAATTAAAAATTAAATTAGTGCTTTTAACTTTATATCACCACTACAAAAGATCTTAAGCAATAATATTAATATAATCACAGATCTAATGAGCTGTATCGGAGAAGGCAATGGCACCCCACTCCAGTACTCTTGCCTGGAAAATCCCATGGATGGAGGAGCCTGGTGGGCTGCAGTCCATGGGGTTGTGATGAGTCGGAACGACTGAGTGACTTCAATTTCACTTTTCACCTTCATGCACAGAAGAAAGAAATGGCAACCCACTCCAGTGTTCTTGCCTGGAGAATCCCAGGGACAAGGGAGTCTGGTGGGCTGCCGTCCATGGGGTCACACAGAGTTGGACACAACTGAAGCGATTTAGCAGCAGCAGCAGCAACAATGAGCTGTATATTTTTGCATGCACATTAAATGCATGAACAATAATGTTTTTTTAAAAAATCCATCCATATACATCTAGAATAAGAATAGCTAATATTTATTTAAGGGTTATTGTGTGCCCAGATATTCTAGCTCTATATTTGCATTAACTCATATAATCCTAACAATATACATTTTAATTCTGGTTTTACAGATGCGAAGTTGTGGCACAGAGAGGTTAATAACTTGCCCAAAGTCATACAGCTTGAAACTGGCAGAATCAGGATTCAAACCCAGGCAGTCTGTAGCCACATTTGGGAAACAATGGACAGGAGGATATCTACAGTCCATTCTAGCACTATGTCTCTCTGACTTTACTTTTCTCTGGAGCACAAATCTACTTAGTTTAATAAGTTCCTCTCAAAGAGAGTCTAAGTTAGACTGCATGTGATTTTTAGCCTTTTCACTTTCATCTCCTCACAGTTACATGAAATCGCTCAATTAGTCAGTTATCCACAAATGCTAATGTCTAATTTTATTGCATTTTCAGAAAATGCATTATCTGACATTTCCACAAGAAATACTCATTTGTTACTATGAAGAGGCTGTATAAAGTTACCTCTTTCCAAAGGAATCAGTATGTCTTTGAAATTTAATAATTTACTGAGTACCATATGCTGTTTTGTTTAGTTGTTAAGTCATGTCTGACTCTTTTGCAACCCCATGAACTGTAGCCCATCAGATTCCTCTGCCCATGGGATTTCCCAAGCAAGAATACTGGACTGGATTGCCTGTTTCCTTCTCCAGGGGATCTTCCTGACCAAGAGATCAAACCGACATGTCCTGCATAGAAGGTGTATTCTTTACCACTAAGCCACTTGGGAGCCCAAGTACCATTTAGGTATTCTCAGAAGAAATAGCATGCATAGAAATTCAGAGATGGCAGGAGCTTAGATATTATCCTGTCCTAATACCAAGCAGTGACTTCTTCTTTTCTGCTTCCTTGAACACTGGACTTTCAGCTTTTGGTTTCTGGTCTCCTATATGGAGAACCTACTACCTTCACCACTGGTTCTTTTGTTCGTTAGTAAGTACACCTCATCCCCTTTATGAAATCAGATGTGTGTGTGTGTGTGTGTGTGTCTGTGCATGCTACTCATACGTATATGATACTCATTGATTATTCTGTGGTTTTTCAAGCAAAATAGAAATTTATTTTCTTTTTGGAAAAGTTATATATACTTATAGAATATATAACATTCATTTTTAGTAAAGTTAATATATTTTCATACTAGAAGATAATTTAGAAAAATCTGAAAGCAGATATAAATCAGATATAATCCCAGGAACCAGCCCTTTTGCTAATATTTTGATATTCTTTTCTTTTAATATGAGTATTATGCATGTGCTAGTATTTTGCATGTATCTGTTTTAAACTAATTTGGGATTATTTATATTCTCATACTTTTTCATGTATAGTAAGGCTCCTCCTCTACCACATACACTTAAATCAGTTTTCAATAATGTTTTTGAGAAACAGACATAAAAACAGTAAGGGCTTCCATGTCTAGACAAGAGACTAAATTTGACCTTCTGCCTGAAATAAGAAAACAAAGACAGAATATAAGAAATGATGGTTTGTAAGGCACTGGACATGAGGAGTTGAGAGACAGAAATTTTGAGAGACAGCAAACAGAGAGTCCTGTGACTGCCCAGACTATAGCCATGAGGGAGTTTCCAAGCTGTGTTCCAGGAACAGGGAACTCAGAGTGGTGGACTCCCAGTGCTGGTGACAGTATGGAAAGATCGAGGTGACTAGAGTTGTCAGTTGACAGAGCATATAAAGGAGAGAGGTATATAGAGATAAAACTTCAAAAAAGGACTCCCCCAAATAATCAGTATGATCAGATCAGGCAAATGAAGAAATGACTCGACCTTGGCAAAAGAACCACTTGAAAGAATTATTGGTACGAGTGCCCAGTGCCAATTCAGGCCCAGTAATTGTGCCTGTTACCATCAGCCAGATAAGAATTAAGTAGAGCACACAGAAGAATCTTGCTTAGAGGAAACCAGAATTGAAAGAGACACGTGTACCCCAATGTTCATCGCAGCACTGTTTCTAATAGCCAGGACATGGAAGCAACCTAGATGTCCATCAGCAGATGAATGGATAAGAAAGCTGTGGTACATATACACGATGGAGTATTACTCAGCCATTAAAAAAGAATACATTTGAATCAGTTCTAATGAGGTGGATGAAACTGGAGCCTATTATACAGAGTGATGTAAGCCAGAAAGAAAAACACCAATACAGTATACTAACGCATATATATGGAATTTAGAAAGATGGTAACAATAACCCTGTGTATGAGACAGCAAAAGAGACACTGATGTATAGAACAGTCTTTTGGACTCTGTGGGAGAGGGAGAGGGTGGGTTGATTTGGGAGAATGGTATTGAAATATGTATAATATCATATATGAAACGAGTCACCAGTCCAGGTTCGATGCACGATACTGGATGCTTGGGGCTGGGGCACTAGGATGACCCAGAGGGATGGTATGGGGAGGGAGGAGGGAGGAGGGTTCAGGATGGGGAACACATGTATACCTGTGGCAGATTCATTTTGATATATGGCAAAACCAATACACTATTGTAAAGTTAAAATAAAATTTAAAAAAAAGAATTTATTCCCAAATCTAAACTTAATGCATTAAATATACTATGTACTCAACCTATAATTGATAGGTAACCTATAATTGATAGGTAACCTGTGATTGAGGTAAGACAGCTTCAAACGAGTCATGTTTTCTTGAGGGGACTATATGTATGTAGAAATTCTAGAGCTAATGGTTTAGTCTCCAGAATATACAAATAACTATTGCAACTCAACAACAAAAAAGACAAACGATGCAATTTAAAAATGGGCAGAGAAATTTAACAGATAGTTCTCCAAATAAATCATGCAAATAGCCAATAAACACATGAAAATATGCTCAACATCCTTAGTCACTGGGGAAATCAAAACCACAGTGATATATCACTTTATTCCTGCTAGGATGACTGTAATAATTACTTTCAAAACCCTGGAAAATAAAGAGTATTGGCAAGTATGTGGAGAAATTGGAAACTTCCTACATGGATGGTGGGAAAATAAAATGGTATACTTGCTGTGGAAAACAGCTTGGCCATATCTCTAAAAACAGAATTATCATATGACCCAGAAGTTCCAGTCTTAACTTTATACCAAAAAAAATTGTAAAAACATGCAAATCATAAACTAGCCCAAATTCAGAAACAACCCAAGTGCCTACCAACTGATAACTGAATAAATTAAAATGATATACCCATTTGATGGAATATTATATAACTATAAAAAGGAAGTACTGATACATGCTACAGTGTGGATGAACTTTGAAAACATTATGTAAATGAAAGAAGCTAGACCCAAAGGGCCACATATTGGATAATCCCATTATAATGAAATGTCCAGAATAGGAAAATTCGTGAATACTGAACACAGATTAGTAATTGCCAGAGACTGGGGGAAGGAGGAAATGAGATGTGACTGCTTAATGAGCATGTGATTTCCTTTTTGGCACAATGAAAATATTCTTAAATTATAAAGTGATGATGTTTGTATAGCATTTCAAGTGTACTAAATGCCAATAAATCACAAACTTTAAAAAAAAAAAAGATTCTTGCTTAGTAGTAAGAAATAATTAACCTAATATTAGTACTGCTGTGTTCTTCCCTAACACAATAAAAAAGTAAGACCCCCAATGGATCAAACAGTTCTGAAGTAATTTAATTGCATTCCAAAAAAAACCCTGAAGAATATTTATAGGAATAGAAAAATACCCAGCATCAAATAAAGTAAAATTCATAATATCTGGCATCTGAACCAAAATTGCCAGGTGTGTAAACAAGAAGGAAATACTACCCAATAAGGAGGTAAATTAATCAAACTGATTCAGAACTGATATATGTTATAATTAGCACACACAGAGATAAAAACATTACAACATACATTAAAATTATATTGTACATGTTTAAAACAGTGAAGTAGAGGCTGGGAAAACAGAGAAAAGACATAATTCAAATTTCTAGAGATAAAGTCTGAGATAAAAAAATACATTGGACAGGATAATGGGAAAATTAGACATTATAGAAGAAAATATCAGTAAACTTGAAGATATAGCAACTGAAATTACTCAAAATAAAACAGAACAGAAAAAAAAATTTGACGAAAAAGTGGTTGAAAACTTTTCCAAATTTGGTGAAAGCTATTCTTTTTTTTTTTCATTTAATATTTTGCTGCCAAAATTTGTCTTTGTTCCTATATATCATGTGAAAATGTGGTTCCAGAGGCTATAAAATAGTATTTTCTCCTGGAATATTAAAGAAGTATTAAAATACTATCAGTATTTTATGATTATTTAGTTCTTTAATTATGCTTGAGAATTTTTATTTCAATTTTTTTCTCACAAAGAATGCTGTAATTAACCTTTCCTCCACAAGTGCTTGGAGAAGGCAATGGCACCCCACTCCAGTACTCTTGCCTGGAAAATCCCATGGTCGGAGGAGCCTGGTGGGCAGCAGTCCACGGGGTCGAGAAGAGTTGGACACCAGTGAAGCGACTTAGCAGCAGCAGCAGCCACAAATACTGATTTGCATCTGATCCTTGAGATATATTTCCTGAAGTGGATTTACTAGGTAAATAATTTGCATATAGTTTAGGTTTTTAGTATATAATTTTGAGGTATTTTTCAGAAAGATTATGTAGTGTGTATATATAATATGGACATGGCTTCCCTCATGGCTCAGTGGATAAAGAATCTGCCTGCCAATGCCAGATATGCGGGTTTAATTCTTAGGCTGGGAAGAGCCCCTGGAGAAGGAAATGGCAACCTACTCCAGTATTCTTGCCTGGGAAATCCCAAGGAAGGAGGACCCTGACAAGCTACAGACCACTGGGTCATGAAAGAGTCCACACGACTTAGGGACTAAACAACAACAAAGCATAGATACAGAATATTTTACCACATTCTATCCAGTGGGTTAGTCACTAAGGTGTGTCTGACTCTTGGACCCCATGGACTGTAACCTGCCAGGTTCCTCTGTCCATGGAATTTTCCAGGCAAGAATCGAACAGAAATCGAATTCCAAAATAGGAATTGAACCTGGGTCTCCTACATTGCAGGCAGATTCTTTACCAACTGAGCTACAAGTAGACATCATTATAAAAGAAAAAAGGGATTATTGAAAAAAAGGGAGAGAAATTAGTTACTTTTATAGGTGAAAAAAAGCAGCCATTTAAAATCTGCATTTGTTGCTTAAATATTTTTCACATTCATTGTAAATGCTAGTTCATATCTTCAGGCCTCTTTTCTATTAGGTGTAAGTATTTTTCTTAGGTAAATTTATATCAAATTATATGTTGATATAATTTCAAGAGAGTATCCTCTTTGAAATACATTTACATTTATCACTGTCTACAAGTCTTAAACCTGCTTGCTGCTGCTGCTGCTGAGTCACTTCAGTCATGTCCCACTCTGCATGACCCCATAGACGGCAGTCCACCAGGATCCCCTGTCCCTGGGATTCTCCAGGCAAGAACACTGGAATGGGTTGCTATTTCCTTCTCCAATGCATGAAAGTAAAAAGTGAAAGTGAAGTCTCTCAGTTGTGTCCAACACAGCGACCCCATAGACAGCAGTCCACCAGGCTCCCCTGTCCCTGGGATTTTCCAGGCAAAAGCACTGGAGCGGGTCGCCATTGCCTTCTCCTAAACCTGCTTATTTCTCCCTTAAACTGGTTTTGGCTTTTCGGTTATATAATACAAACAGTTAAGAATAAAGGTACTTAGTCCTTTCATTTACAAGAGAATTCTATATCTATAATACCTTTCCCCTCAGCTTACTTTAATCTAACAAATCTCTCTTACACCTCATAAGTCTATGCAGGTCAGGAAGCAACAGTTAGAACTGGACATGGAACAACAGACTGGTTCCAAATAGGAAAAGGAGTATGTCAAGGCTGTATATTGTCACCCTGCTTATTTAACTTATATGCAGAGTACATCATGAGAAACCCTGGGCTGGAAGAAGCACAGGCTGGAATCATGATTGCCAGGAGAAATATCAATAACCTCAGATATGCAGATGACACCACCCTTATGGCAGAAAGTGAAGAGGAACACAAAAGCCTCTTGATGAAAGTGAAGAGGAGAGTGAAAAAGTTGGCTTAAAACTCAACATTCAGAAAACTAAGATTATGGCATCTGATCCCACCACTTCATGGCAAATAGATGGGGAAACAGTGTCAGACTTTTTTTTTTTGGGCTCCAAAATCACATCATATGGTGACTGTAGCCATGAAATTAAAAGACGCTTACTCCTTGGAAGGAAAGTTATGACCAACCTAGATAGCATATTCAAAAGCAGAGACATTACTTTACCAACAAAGGTCTGTCTAGTCAAGGCTATGGTTTTTCCTGTGGTCATGTATGGATGTGAGAGTTGGACTGTGAAGAAAGCTAAGCACTGAAGAATTGATGCTTTTGAACTGTGGTGTTGGAGAAGACTCTTAAGAGTCCTTGGACTGCAAGGAGATCCAACCAGTCCATTCTAAAGTAGACCAGTCCTGGGTGTTCATTGGAAGGACTGATATTGAAGCTGAAACTCTAATACTTTGGCCACTTCATGCGAAGAGTTGACTCATTGGAAAAGACTCTGATGCTGGGAGGGATTGGGGGCAGGAGGAGAAGGGGATGACGGAGGATGAGATGGCTGGATGGCATCACCGACTCGATGGACATGAGTTTGGGTGAACTCTGGGAGTTGGTGATGGACAGGGAGGCCTGGCGTGCTGCAATTCATGGGGTCGCAAAGAGTCAGACAGGACTGAGGGACTGAACTGAACTGAAGATTCAATCCAACGGCTAATGACAAGGGGAAAACCCACTGTATGACATAATGGAAGAAAATTTTCCTTCACCAGAAGTGGTGTCAGTTACACTTGAACCTATTTTAGGAAGAGTTAATGCTTTATTTAAAAATACATGAATTGGAGATCTAATTAAATACTGCCAAGTTTACTCAATATGCATATCCAGCACATAATGGTTATGGAGAGATTCCTGGCCTGAGTGCCTTCCTCTGCAGAACTCTATTTCTTTCCAAACTATAATAATGAGAATCAAACTCATCAGGATTCATTCTAGCTCTGAAATTCTATAATTTGGGGTTGTTTTCTAAATCAAAGTTAGCATTTTCTTCCAAAGAATCATTTTCTGAGGTTGTCTGTATCTGTTTTAGAAAGCGTGAGGGAGGGGTTAATTTTTAATGGCTGCAGACCTGCTACAGATGTTAAAGGTACACTGCCTGTACTGCTAGCTGGGCTTAAAATCTTGAGCAAATAAATGCACATGTAGAAGCTTCCAAAATTTATGTAGTGAATCTATTTGGTCTTTCATGCTTCAAGAAACTAATAGAATGTGATGTCTCCTTTGAAGTCAGTGGCAGCTCTGAACTCAGTTAAAGAATGTGCCAGCTTACTACTAATAGAAAAATTGAGTCAATTTTTATCCCCTCAGTGAAAAATTAATCAAACAAGCCTATTTTTAAACAGCAGGTAAACCATTTAATCGTTAGGGTTTAGATTATGTGTATAGTTTGGGAGAAATGTTAAAATGTATGACATCAGATTTCAAATACATTATTTTAATGCATTTGAATGGGGTTATTGAAACAATGTATTGATGGACCTAGTGGATATTGCTGGGGGAAAAGAAGTTTGTAATCACGTAACTTTATTCCAAATAATAAAATTGTCATTTTACTTGTATAAGTTTTATAATTATAATTAAATTATAAATATGTATATGCTTATCTTTGTGTGTGTTTGTGATAATAATGGCTTATGTTTTAAGATGTGAAATGGTTTTATAACACGTTCATGGTTTCCTGGTTTGACTCTGAAACCTCTGGATTCACTTAACTTCCTGAAGAAAGAGACAGCACTATAATATGAAAGTAGATATTACTGGAAAAAGTCAACTAGTAGCAGTAAATGTCAAAATTCACCTTAAAATGGCATCTCTAATTATAAATTGACACTAGCAAAGCATTGGCAGTTTCCATGATATTATATGAATTCACAAGCTCTTGCAGCTGCCAGCCAAATCTCCAGTTTCTCTCCTACATTTGCTTTCCTTTATGACATTTGATCAGTCAACAGTAGGAACGCTGGTGTTCTTCTAAGCCACCCTACAGTTTAAAATCCTGACTACTTCATGTTTTCCTGAAAGTGGGGCGGGGAGAGCAGCAATTCTTTCAGAATGAGATCTGTACTTATCAATCACAGCAGCAGCAGCTGGAAACTGGTCTTTGCAGAGGTGAAGCTGGTGCATTTGCTGGAAAGGGAAAAGCTGTTTCTGATTAAAATGGAGGCAAAATAATTCAGGCAGCTGGTGAGGCTTCTGAAAATGGGGAAGATTGGATTTCCAGGGTTTAAGCAATAAAGCAGAGAGAATTTAAGTTTATGAAAAGCAGAGAGGAGAACAGCTTCAGGTGAGTTTTAAAATGGAAACTGGGGAGCTCTTATACTGAGAAACATCATACAGGTTGAGTCATAGTTGCAGAGTGAAGGGGTGAAAGCCTGATTCTGAAAGCCACGTTGATAGAGAAAGGTGATAAAGATAAAACCTCAGCCTCCAGCACAGCCTCAGAAGCCTACCTGGATGAGTAATACCTCTGGTACCACTAGGTAGATCCCCCTTCTGTTGACTTCCTTGGGCTACTTGTACCTTCTCTGAATCTCTCATGTGAAATCCCTCAACTTAGAGTCCTCTACAGTTATGTCACTCAAAGTGCAGTTTGAGGACCAACAGCATATACAAACTCAGAACTACTGAAGCAGAATGCCATTTTCCCCAGGATCTGCAGGTGATTTACGTGCTTGGTAAAGTTTGAGAAGAACCACTCTACAACATACAGTGTGCTATCTGAAAGAGGTGCCTTGACTACTGCACATAAAGATGGCATGGAGATTATATTAATAAGTATCCACCATTGATTCATTCTCTCAGTAGACGGTCATTAAGCACGACGAGGATTCCCCAGGCCCTATTCTTAAGGAGTTAGCATTTCATCACCATTTATTGAACAATATTCTGTGCTCTGCATTGTGTGCAGTGCTAGGATTACAAAGATAAATAAGACATTGTCCCTGACCTCAATGAGGTTTTAGACATAATTGGAAATGGTTAATGCAAAATAAGTATTATTTAATGATAAAAATAGATACCTGGCACTGGAGTTATAGCAAGAACAGTGGGTGTGTGTGAGGAAGATGGCAATCAAGTTTTATGCAAATGAAAGGCTTTTGTAAAAAAGATGAGCTTGAGCTGAATCTTGGAAAAAAATAAGATCTTTTTTCTTTTTTCCATGTGGACCCCGGGGCATTGAAGGCATGAAGATGAAGGAAAGGGTATACAAGATAGAGGGAAAAAACATTAACCAAGGTTTAAGGGAAAGAAATGGGTGGGCTTCCCAGGTGGCGCCAGTGGTAAAGAATCCACCTGCCAACGTGGGAGATATAAGAAATGAGGGTTCAATCCCTGGGTTGGAAAGATCTCCTGGAGGAGGGCATGGCACCCACTCCAGTATTCTTGCCTGGAGAATCCCATGGACAGAGGAGCCTGGTGGGCTATGGTCCATATGGTTGCAATGAGTCAGATACGACTGAAGCTACTTAGCATGCATGCATACAAGTAGCTCCACATGGCTTCATTATAGGTTTCGAGGAGAGTGAGCTGGGGTCTGACGACCAGACTGGAGAACCTGACAGATAATTTAGAGAATTTAGAGAATCACATAGACCAATAACTTTAGGATTAATTTTACAAAGCAACAGTATAGAAAGTCACAGAAGTCTTTAAGTTAGGCAAAAGCAAGATCATATTTGTGTTTTATTTATTTATTTATTTTTTCATATTTGTGTTTTAGAAATATTCTGGAGGATGTTTGTGGAATGGTGATTAGCCAACTTGTAGCATAAAGTACATGGAGAAAAGTAATGGCAGATAAGACTGGAAATGTAACTTTGGCTCCAGATCATAGAAAATACTACCATGTTTGTTCTTAGTAGCCAATGGAGATCCACTGAAAATTTCTAAGCAGAAGAATGCTTTGGACAGGGAAGAGACTAAAGGCAGAAGACCATTAGAAAGTTATTGCAATATTTTAGGTAAGAGGTAGTAAGAACACTGATGACTCCAAGAATAGAAATCAAAGGATGGATTCGAGAAGCAGGTGTGTAATTAGAAGCAGAGTTTCATTATTCATTTTAGGATGGCACAATTTTATACACAAATCAGATCTTTATAAGTGTCTCCATTTTCACATCCGAATATAGCCTTTACTTATGCACCAATCACTGGGTGAAATGCTTTTTGAAGTTCTTTAGGTCACCAAGCAAAAAAGCTCTTACTGATTTAGCTCATCCATAGCTTTGTTCTAAATGAAACCCTCCCAAACTATAGGAATCTTGTTACAGAATTGTTTTTCATGTTCTTTTTGTTGTTTCCCCGACCTGGATATGTTTCTAGAGAGGCAAATTGGTTACCCCTTGCTCACATTCAAGAAAATGGCCTTCCCTTTTCACATTTCCAGCTGTTTTCCCACTCCCACGTGTTTTATTTAGACATCAGATTCACTGATTTCATTAGGTGGTGCATGCTATGCCTCCTGCATTGGCAGGGGGATTCTTTACCACTAGTACCACCTGGGATTTCATTAGATGGTAGGGGGGTCAAAGTCACATTTCCAGTTCTCAGTTTCTTCAAAACAAAGCACGTGAGTTATAGGATAGGTGCAGCTTATTCACACTTCATATACTTCAACCACTGCCAGAATCAATTTTCATATGATCTGAGGCTGTGGAGCTTTATGGCTTATGTTATATTATTCTGAATTTCATCTGAAAATATTTCCAAGTGCTTCAGTTTCACAACATAGAATATTTATAATCTAGGTCAAACATCATGCTTGGTCTGACTTGCCAAACAGAGAATTCCAAATGACCATTTTCTCCTCTAAAAATATATATGTATGTTTTTTAAAAGATAGGAAAAAGCATTTCTGTCTCAATTTTCCCCATGTAGTGATTTGCCTTCTGGCCTGGATGGCTCTATTCTTTCTAATTCAAGATGCAATAGGCTTAGAGAAGGATTAGAAACATTCATGCTGTAATATTAACACTTACAAAATCTCACTGTTCTTATCTGAGCTTTTCATTTTTGTTAAGATGCTTAACCAGAATGGAAGCTGCCCACACAATTCTTGTATGAAAATTATACTTGCTCAATAATATTCATATCTCCACCTACTTTTGAGTGAAACAGAACAAGCACTAAGTTATGCCTGTACACATTTGCATAAGAATATACCATACACAAATTCAGGTTTGCATGCCTAATTTCAGACATACCATCCTAGAAATGCACATTATAAAAAACATAAACTTTCCACGTGCAGACGTTTTCCTCTCCAGGTGTTGAATTTGTTTTCCCTAAAAGGGAAAGATAACGATAGCCTTAATTTATATAGTACCTTTTCCCATTCTCCTTTCCCTATAAGATATAGGAGTAGCTATTTCATGGGCACTTGAAAAGGCACAAATCTTTTCTTCCTTAACGTATAGATCCTAGTCAGGGTATCCCAGAAGACTGGCTCTTTAGGCAAATTCTAGAATAAAGTGAAATTTGTCAGTATAGTTTCTCTTTGATGATTGTCTTTCCCTCTCTTAAAGTTAACCCAGTTCTTTGCCAGCCCCATAGCTTAGAGATCTCTACACAGACATCTGTCAGGCTATTCCCTCTATTCCTTGTTCCGTAGTATAAAATGTTTCAACTCACAAAAACGGGCTTGCACTATCCTGTCTAGTCTTCATAGTGGTCTCACAGTTTAGTAAGCTAATAGGGCAGATATTGTTCGTGATCACTAGTTTTCATTTTCAACAGTTCTAATTCCTTTTTTTTTTCTTTTTACTATTTACCTCTCATAGTTTTATATCTTCCTATTTTGATTAACAATTTATTGATTTTTCTATATAAAATTTATCTCTTCAAGCTTTTAAACATACCTATTAGAATGGTTCAAGAAATTAATTGATCTGAAATGATAAACTGATCGTTGATTTTGTTGGCTGTACTTATTAGTTTTAAATCTCATGTATTTTCTTAATTTTGGATTTTAGGTATTCATCCTTCTGACCCTTGCTTTGCCCTTGACCCTGGCTTTTACCTTTGGATCCCACTTTCAGTTTTGCACAAAATACTTTTAGCCCCTCTGCCATACAGAAACTGAGCTACTGGATCAGAATCTAACAGCCCCCAGCCCTCAAACCTGTGTACTATCTGGGGTTCTGTTGCATTTCTGGTCCACTGAAATTTTATCTGGTTTTTGAACTGGACTTCTCTTTCAGATTTTTAGCCAAAAAAAAAAAAAAAAATCTCATTGCTATGTATTGTGAACTTATGGGACCATCTTGATCAGAAGTTTGTGGTATCCAATGTAACAGCTACAAATGAACTGAAAAAGACATTAGCTTGCCCCAAATAGAAGACCAAATCAATGATACAGTCTAGGATCTAATTCAAATCCTTCATTTGGCCCTGACAATTCAAATTTATTTCATTTTACAGAGAACTGCCCTTAATGAACTGTTGATCAACTGTGGTGAAGTAAGAAAGCATATAACCTAGAAGAACTGCATTCAAGTTCTGTCTCTGCCAACTACTAGTCTCTCTTGTTTTCAGTTTGCATGTTATATGATGGCAATATTACTAGATCCCTTACAGGGTTGTTGTCAAAGTAGTGCATGTGAGAACTTCTTCAAAAAATGAAAGTGAAAGCCACTCAGGCATGTGCAACTCTTTTGCAACCCCATGGACTGTAGCCTGCCGGGTTCCTCTGTCCATGGAATTCTTCAGGCAAGAATACTGGAGTGGGTAGCCATTCCCTTCTCCAGAGGATATTTCCAACTCAGGATAAACTTGTGTCTTCCCTCATTGCAGGCAGATTCTTTACCATCTGAGCCACCAGGAAGCCCCCCAAAATGAAAGGACAATACAAATATGGAGAGATTCATAGCTAAAAAGCTTGTCTTTCTAAAGATAAAAAAAATATGCATTTATTTATGAAGAAATATGAAGATAGATATGACAAAAAATAATGTAATATAATTAATTCTTCTAGCCAAATTTCTCTCTAAATATATGTATATATTTTTAGTAGCATATACATACATTTTTAATAGCAACTTAACTGAGCACTTGTCAAAACTTTAATAGTACCCATATGTACACGTACTCAATCAAGAATCTGACATCTCAAGGAACTTTGAGGAACAGCATTGATAGAAAATTAGAGAAAGTAATAGTAAGTTTTTGACAAATGTAGTATTGGTTTGCGGAGAAGGCAATGGCACCCCACTCCAGTATTCTCGCTGGAAAATCCCATGGACGGAGAAGCCTGGTAGGCTGCAGTCCATGGGGTTGCTGAGGGTCGGGCACGACTGATCAACTTCACTTTCACTTTTCACTTTCACGCGTTGGAGAAGGAAATGGCAACTCACTCCAGTGTTCTTACCTGGAGAATCCCAGGGACTGGGGGAGCCTGGTGGGCCACCGTCTATGGGGTCGCACAACTGAAGCGACTTAGCAGCAGCAGCAGTATTGGTTTGATTTGCTGCAGTCTTTGCATGCTAATCTCAAGGATAAAGCTTCCACTTAGATTTAACCCTTTCAACAAACTGTTAGTAAATCTTCCAGATTTCACTGTTGCAGACTATGGAATCCTCTTTAGCTGTCTGAAGCAGACAAGGGTTTATTCTAGGTACTATGTAGCTCACACAATCTTTGGGAGGGCTACAGATCCAAGCTTGGAGTTTCACAATTAGAAACAAGGCATCTAGAGTTAATGCCAATAGAAGTAATGGATACTACTTACACTATCTGGCCATTCTAGAAGAACTACTCACCCTTGAGGATCAGTGCCTAAGCCTAGATTTAAGACATTTGACTGGAACTGTCTAAAAGGAACCAGATATTTCTATCACTGTACTTATTACATGTAGCTGCTATTTTGCAACTCCCTTCTGCCTCTAAGTTTGCTCAGTGGAACCAAATCTCAACAGGAACCTTAGCTTGAAGGTTACGAATGAAGTTTGATTTTTTCAGGCTCTGTGGTAGAATGGTAAGATATAATGGGACTGAAGTGAGTAGTGAGTGAAGCAATGTGCACTTTCTGCCTTAGGTTGGTAATATAATTTCACTCATTTTACAGAGAAGGAAACAGAGACTTGGGTAGATCATGTTCTTTGCTCAATGATAAAAAGTTAGTATGGGAAGAAGCCAGGATTTCAGTCCAACATTTGCCTTCTTAGCCACTAATGTAATTACATGTTTACATGACTTCTGCCCCAATACAGTATGAGTTTCTTAGGAACAGGATTCTTTACAATTCAGTAAGTATTTTTCAGTATAAAATGCTGGGTAACATTATTCTTTATTTATTCAAAACCTTTTATTGAATATCTACTATGTTCCAGGCATTCATCTAGGACCTAGGAATATAGGAATGAGTAAAACAGGTATAGTTCCGGATCTCATGGAGATTAGCATTTAGTGGCACAGTCATTAGATAAACTACAAATTAATTAAATTTAACTTTTATTATATGTGATATGACAAAATGATAAATGAAAATAAAGAGAACATTTAAAAGGGGGATTTAAGCTAATTTTCAACATTCAGAAAATGAAGATCATGACATCTGGTCCCACCACTTCATGGCAAATAGATGGGGAAACAGTGGAAACAGTGTCAGACTTTATTTTTGGGGGCTCCAAAATCACTGCAGATGGTGACTGCAACCATGAAATTAAGACGCTTACTCCTTAGAAGGAAAGTTATGACCAACTTAGCATGTTAAAAAGCAGAGACATTACTTTGCCGACAAAGGTCCATCTAGTCAAGGCTATGGTTTTTCCAGTGGTCATGTATGGATGTGAGAGTTGGACTATGAAGAAGGCTGAGTGCCGAAGAATTGATGCTTTTGAACTGTGGTGTTGGAGAAGACTCTTGAGAGTCCCTTGGACTGCACGGAGATCCAACCAGTCCATTCTGAAAGAGATCAGCCCTGGGATTTCTTTGGAAGGACTGATGCTAAAGCTGAAACTCCAGTACTTTGGCCACCTCATGCGAAGAGTTGACTCATTGGAAAAGACTCTGATGCTGGGAGGGATTGGGGACAGGAGAAGAAGGGAGACAACAGAGGATGAGATGGCTGGATGGCATCACTGACTCGATGGACGTGAGTCTGAGTGAACTCTGGGAGTTGGTGATGGACAGGGAGGCCTGGCGTGCTGTGATTCATGGGGTCTCAAAGAGTTGGACACGCTGAGCGACTGAACTGAACTGAAGCTAATTTTGGAGGTCAGCCAAGAAAAGATTTCTTTAGAGCAGTGACCTGAATTATTGTTGTTGTTCAGTCACTAAGCTGTGTCTAACTCTTTGTGATCCCACGGCCTGTAGCACATCAGGCTTCCTTGTCCTTCACTATCTCCCAAAGTTTTCTCAAACACATCTCCATTGAGTTGGTGACGCTATTCAATCATCTCATCCTCTTTCCCCCTTCTCCTGCTCTCAATCTTTTCCAGCATCAGGGTCTTTTCCAGCGAGTTGGCTCTTTGCATCAGGTGGTCAAAATATTGTAGCTACAGCTTCAGCATCAGTCCTTCCAATGAATATTCAGGACTGATTTCCTTGAGGATTGATTGGTTTGACCTCCTTGCAGTCCAAGGGACTCTCAAGAGTCTTCTCCATCACCACAATTCAAAAGCATCAATTCTTTGGTGCTCAGCCTTCTTTATGGTCCAACTCTCACATCTGTTAATGACTACTGGAAAACCCATAACCAACTATATGGACCTTTGTTGGCAAAGTGATATTTCTGCTTTTTAATACACTGTTTAGGTTTGTCATAATTTTCCTTGAAAGAGCAAGTGCTTTTAATTTTGTGACTGTAGTCACCATCCACAGTGATTTTGGAGGCTAAGAAAAGAAACTATGTCACTGTTTCTACTTTTTCCTCTCCTATTTGCCATGAAGTGATGGGACTGGATGCCATGATCTTATTTCTTGAATACTGAGTTTTAAACCAGCTTTTTCCACTCTCCTTGTTCACCCTTATCAAGAGATTCTTTAGTTCCTCTTTGCTTTCTGCCATTAGAGTGGTGTCATCTGCATATCTGAGGTTGTTGATATTTCTCCCAGTAATCTTGAGTCCAGCTTGTGATTCATACATCCTGGCATTTCACATGATGTGCTCTACAAATAAGTTAAATAAGCAGGGTGACAATATACAGCATGTGAAATGAGTACAATTGTAGGATAGTTTGTATACCCTTTCTCATTGCCCTTCTTTAGGACTAGAATGAAAATTGACCTTTTCCAATCCCATGGCCACTGTTGTGTTTTCCAAACTCACTGACATATTGAGTGCAGCACTTCAACAACATCATCATTTAGGATTTTAACTTGCTCAGCTGGAATTCCATCGCATCCACTATCTTTGTCAGTAGTGATGTATTCTAAGGCCCGTTTGACTTCACACTCCAGGATGTCTCGTTCTAGGTGAATGACCACACCATTGTAATTATCTGGGTCATTAAGATCTTTTTTGTATAGTTCTTCTGTGGATTCTTGCCACTTCTTAATCTCTTCTGCTTTTGTTAAGTCCTTCCCATTTCTGTTCTTTATTGTGCTCATCTTTTCATGAAATGTTCCCTTAGTATCTCCTATTTTCTTGAAATTGTTTTCCTCTATTACTTTGCATTGTTCACTTAATGAGGCTTTCTTATCTCTCCTTGCTATTCTCTGGAACTCCTTATTCAGTTAAGTATATCTTTCCCTTTCTCCCTTGCCTTTCACTTTTCTTCTTTTCTCAGCTATTTGTAAAGCCTCTTCAGAAAACCACTTTGCCTTCTTACATTTCTTTTTCTTGGGGATGGTTTTGGTCACTGCCTCCTGTACAATGTTTCAAAACCTCCATCCATAGTTCTTCAGGCACTCTGTCTACCAGATCTAATTCCTTGAATCTATTTTTGACTTCCACTGTATAATCATAGGGGATTTGATTTATGTCATACTTGAATGGTCTAGTGGTTTTCCCTACTTTCTTCAGTTTAAGCCTGGATTTTTCAATTAAGAGCTCATGATCTGAGCCACAGTTAGCTCCAGGTCTTTTTTTTTTTTTTTTACTGACTGTGTACAGCTTCTCCATCTTCAGCTGCTGATTTTGGTATTGATCATCTGGTGATGTCCATGTGTAGAGTCATCTCTTGTGTTGTTGGAAAAGGGTGTTTGCTATGACCAGTGTGCTCTCTTGACAAAACTCTGTTAGCCTTTACCCTACTTCATTTTGTACTCCAAGGCCAAACTTTCCAGTTACTTCAAGTATTTCTTGACTTGCTACTTTTGCATTCCAATCCCTCATGATGATAAAGACATTTTTTTTTTTTTGGTGTTAGTTCTAGAAGGTCATGTAGGTCTTCATAGAACTGTTCAGCTTTGGCTTCTTTGGCATTATAGATTGGGACACAGATGTGGATCACTGTGATGTTGAATGATTTGTCTTGAAAACCAAGCAAGATCATTCTGTCATTTTTGAGTGTGCACTCAAGTACTGTGTTTTGGACTCTTAGGTTGACTATGAGAGCTACCCCATTTCTTCTAAGGGATACTTGCCCACAGTTGTAGATATAGTGGTCATCTGTTAAATTTGCCTATTACCATCCATTTTAGTTCACTGATTCCCAAGATGTTGATGTTCACTCTTGACATCTCCTGCTTCAGTTCAGTTCAGTTCAGTCCCTCGGTCATGTCCGACTCTTTGCGACCCCATGAATCACAGCATGCCAGGCCTTCCTATCCATCACCAACTCCCAGAGTTCACCCAAACTCATGTCCATCGAATTGGTGATGCCATCCAGCCATCTCATCCTCTGTTGTCCCCTTCTCCTTCTGCCCCCAATCCCGCCCAACATCAGAGTCTTTTCCAATGGGTCAGCTCTTCCCATGAGGTAGCCAAAGTACTGGAGTTTCAGCTTCAGCACCATTCCTTTCAAAGAAATCCAAGGGCTGATCTCCTTCAGAATGGACTGGTTGGATCTCTGTGCAGTCCAAGGGACTCTCAAGGGTCTTCTCCAACACCACGGTTCAAAAGCATCAATTCTTCGGCACTCAGCCTTCTTCACAGTCCAACTCTCACATCCATACATGACCACTGGAAAAACCATAGCCTTGACTAGATGGACCTTGTTGGCAAAGTAATGTCTCTGCTTTTGAATATGCTATCTAGGTTGGTCATAACTTTCCTTCCAAAGAGTAAGCGTCTTTTAATTTCATGGCTGCAATCACCATCTGCAGTGATTTTGGAGGCCCAAAATATAGTCTGACACTGTTTCCACTGTTTCCCCATCTATTTCCCATGAAGTGATGGGACCAGATGACATGATCTTAGTTTTCTGAATGTTGAACTTTAAGCCAACTTTTTCACTCTCCTTCTTTCACTTTCATCAAGAGGCTTTTTAGTTCCTCTTTCTTTCTGCCATAAGGGTGGTGTCATCTGCATGTCTGAGGTGATTGATATTTCTCCTGACAATCTTGATTCCAGCTTCTGCTTCTTCCAGCCCAGCGTTTCTCATGAAGTACTCTACATATAAGTTAAATAAGCAGGGTGACAATATACAGCCTTGACGTACTCCTTTTGCTATTTGGAACCAGTCTGTTGTTCCATGTCCAGTTCTAACTGTTGCTTCCTTTGCCTTGATTCAAGGACCTAACATTCCAGGTTCCTATGCAATATTGTTCTTTTATATCTTTTACTGATATAAAAGCATCAGACTTTAATATCACCACCAGACACATCCACAACTGAGCATCTTTCTCCTTTGGCCCAGCCTCTTCATTCTTTCTGGAGCTATTTCTTCTCTCTTCCCTAGTACCATATTAGATCCCTTCCCACCTTCAGGGCTCATCTCCTGGTGTAATATATTTTTGCCTTTTCATACTGTTTGTGGGGTTCTCAAGGCAAGAATACTGGAGTGGTTTGCCATTGCCTCCTCCAGTGAACCATGTTTTGTCAGTGGACCTGAATTATAGAGACTTCTAAGAAGAGCAGGTATCAGCCAGACCAAGGGACAGATCAAGGCAGAGAGTATTGTAGGCACACAGAATAAAATGTGAGATGTCCTTGAGATTGAAAGGAGCTTTGGAAATTGAAGAAGGCTAGTGTTGCTGGAATATAGACAGCAAGGAAGAGATGGGTATGTGATAAGGATATAGGGGTAGTGAAATGAAAGTCGCTCAGTTGTGTCTGACTCTTTGCAACCCTGTGGACCATACAGTCCATGGCATTCTCCAGGCCAGAATACTGGAGTGGGTAGCCTTTCCCTTCTCCAGGGGATCTTCCCAACCCAGGGATTGAACCCAGGTCTTCTACATTGTAGGCAGATTCTTTGCCAACTGAGCTATCAGGGAAGCCCTAGTATCTTATCAAACATTCACAGATGAATGAAAGTGTGCATGTGTTAGTGTGTGGTAGCTGTGAAGCTGTCTAACCTTCCTTTTTACACTGAGATTTTATGATTCCAAAAAGCCAGTAAATTTCTGCCTTTTAGAAAAGGAAAAGGGAAGCCAGAGTGGTAAACTCCTCTAAGCTCATTAGAATACATTGACAGTCTACTTAACACTTTAGAATTAACCACACTTGTGGTTGCTGTGGATTCTACAAAGAGAAAAGCAGAATGGACCCAATTATCTAATGTCTAAAAGTAAAATGGCAAATCTAATGGATAATTTATTATAATTAAAATCAAGCAAATGGTTCCTTTCATCTTTTTATATGGCCTTTGAGATAACATTTTGTCTTGATGTATAAACAAAAATGTTTTAGAACTTTGCCCTAATCTTCTTCAAAACAATGGAAAATGCACAAAATGCTAACATTAAGAATGTTATGATTTGTTCTTTAATATATTTTAAATCAAATACAAAAAATTAAATTGCCCTATTTCCATGAAAAGAAAAATGGAATTACATTCCATTTCTTTACATACAAAGAAACTAAAAAATTACTCTACCACTATCTAATACACATTGTCAAACTTTCAAAGATTTACATTATTAAAAATTCCAAAGTAATGGTTAAAATCATATATTAATTTAATATATGTGTATCTCTTAAGTCTATAAGTGAAATGTCTGGCTGTTCAAACACATTTAGTGAGCAGGAGCCATATTCAATGAAGAAAATTAAGTAGCCTTCCAAACCTTTCATGAATAGGTTGAATATCTCATATCTTATGATTCATAATTGTTTTAAAGTAGATGGTTTATTTCTTAATTACTTGAAGAGTTATCATAGACATATGCTTGGACCTCTAACACTGTCCTTGACATTCATGAAAGGGTCTTAAAATTGCTTTCCCTTTTCTGCTTCTCTCCAAGGTCAATGGACAGAACATAAGGCCTCCAGTGTAAGGCTAAATCCTTTTATCTGTCCTCTGAATATCATGGCCTTTTGCCTACTCTGGGGCTTCTCTTAACCAATGATTACTTTGTTCTCAGCACATGCAACCTTTTCCTCTAAACAAACTAATGGTTCTTTTACCTCAATGTATAATTATGCTCAATTCTCTCTCATGGTAAAAGTAGACCAAAAAAAAAAAAAAACCCTCAAATAAGCCTCCCTTGATCCATAATCTTTGTTTTCTTTTTTTCTTCATATCAAGATTTGTATGGAGTTGGTGTTTACTGGCTCCTATTTCCCACCTCTCTTTACCCTTCAACTACCTTGTCGCTTCTGCTAAAATGCTCCAATGAAACAGCCACTGAAATCATCACCAGTGACCTCTTAATTGCCATACTCAGTGGGTACTTTTCAGATCTTCTTAGATTGACCTCTTGGGAGCACTTGATACTATTAACCAGATACTTCTTTTGTTTAAATGGTCAAAAGTACAGCATTTTATTGTGCCTCAAACCACAGAAAACTCAAAGATTAAAAACTATGATTCATTACTGACTCTGTAAATGAAATCAATCTATGAGAACTCCCTCACAGCTACTTCAGTATGATTGGAGCTGGTGGTCATTTACAGCTCTTTTCCCTTGTCTAGTGTTGGATGTTAAGATATGAGATTGCCCTGATCACAATGCAGAGCACAGCCTTCCTGCAAGAAGGGCAGTGCACCAGATACTTCTTGAAGCTGATGGCACCATGAGGAAGAATAAGCCAGGTTCCTAGAATTATTACATGTAAGGGTGCCCACCAGACACTCAATTGAACTATTTTATGTGTGCAAGAGATAAACTTATATTTCTTAAGCCACTGGGATTTATGAATTATCCTAGCATCTAGTATTATTTACCCTGACAAACACATGAATCGTACTAGGTCATTCCTTATCTGGTCTGCTGCCAGCATTCTCTCTATGAACAAACTATATGCCCAGCTACACAAAATACTTTGCATGTATGTATGGTGTGTGTGTGTGTGTGTTCTTTTGCCCATGCTATTCTTAATCCCTTTCTCTCTATTATCTGGCTTAGTAAAGAGTTTGTCTGCAATGTGGGAGGCCTGGGTTCAATACCTGGGTCAGGAAGATCCCCTGGAGAAGGATCTTCACTCCAACGCCAGTATTCTTGCCTGGAAAATCACTTTAACAGAGGAGCCTTGTGGGCTTTTACTCTCATTGCATCTCATATAGTCCATGCTATCAATTGCATGTTTGTGTCTCCCCAGCATTTTTATATTCAGACCTATTCCCCTGGTATGATGGTATTTGGAGGTAGGATCTTTGGGAGGTGATTAGATCATGAGGATGGAATCCTCTCGAGTGGAATAGTACCCTTATAACAGAGACCACAGGGTGCTTCCTCACCTTTTCTGCTATGTGAGGACACAGTAAAGAGAGGGTAGTTTATGAGCTATAAACAGGCCCTTGCCAGACACCAAATCTGTGGCACCTAGTTCTTAGACTTACCTGTGAGAAATAAATTTGTCTATAAGCCCCCAAGTTTATGGTACATTTTAAAATAACAACCTGATATAAGACATCCTTTCATTGTAACAGTCATAATATTGTATCATAATTGTTTTCTGTTACCAACTAAACATTTTGAAGGCAGACACCATGTACTTGCAGTGGCATTTCTACTGCTAGCATTATCTCTGCTACTTAATAAGATGCTCCTAGAATTGTGGAATATATGAATTATAAGAATTGCAGGTACTGTGTTAAATGAGGTTCAAGTGATAAATAACCTTGAAATGAAATTTTATCAGAGTGTTAGAGTCTGGCAAAGATGAACAAATTCATGTTTTTATATTTTTCTTTCCTTTAGTTAAACTCTTGCTATTAAAGATTTATAACTATAAAAAATAAATTCTTACCTACCACTGGTTTTAAAGATTAGGTTGAACAACAACTACATGAACTAGATAAATATCCTTTGCATCTAATTTTCTTAGATGTGATTTTCTATGAACAATGAATTTATCTTTTGCAAATAATATTTGCATATGATCACATTTTTTGTATTCCAAATGTATTAATATTTTAATTAGCTGTAAGCAGTAGGAAAGAGATTTATCCAGTCTGCTGTGGAAGTGCTAATATGATTTTAAAAAACAACTAAGAACACTAATTTTGTTGTCAATTTCATATTCTTATAATTACCCTTTAAATAGGCACCACTTTTCTCATGGTAATCACTGCTGTTTTCAAATGGCCTAAAAAGAGGAAAAACATTTAGGCTAATTCTTAGAACAGATGAAACTATTTATTTTGACATTCATTGGCTGTGGACCATGTCCTTTCCAATTCTGAAAAAGACAATGTGGAAATGTCTGTGTTTACAACAAATAATTTTAATAACTTTATTAGGGTGATTAAAAGTGCAAACATTTTTAGGTGTCAAATAAGATGACTCTAATTCATCTTATCTTAAAGGTCCTGGCCAGTGACATTGGTGGGGGTACCGTCAAATTGTTACTGTGCAAATTGCTCAATAAAGCAGTCTGAGGAATCAGATGGGCAAGATCTACGGACTTGAGGAATAACTCTTGTCTTTCTCTCCAGTCCTAAGTTGGGCACTTGATAACAGGAGGAAATGTAGGGTGCTTCTTTTAGGCAAGGTCATAATAATTGGAAGGAAGACAAAGTTCATGAAGTGAGTTGTGATGTAGAAGGATAGTTTAGAGGAACAATGGAAAACAGTGTTAGTATAGTTTATGAGGTAGAGATTCATGGTGCTAAATATATATATAAAGAGAACAGAAGAATATAAAGATTCTAAACTGTGTCAGAAGAAATCATGGAACCTGAAGCATATAAAGGACTTTAGAGAAACATCATTTTAGTTCAACCCTTTCATTTTAAAGAGAAGGAAACTGACCTTTAAAAAGGTTAAATCACTTGACCCAGGTTGCACAGAGAGTTAGTGAAAATAGTGTCTCTGGGTTCCTATGGTGGGGATGGGGAAGAACATATAAGTGAAGAAAGGAAGTGGGTCTCTTTTCATTCTGATCCAGAAAGGCAAATCCTTTTAAAAGGGTATGCAGACCTTTTTAAAACACATCTGGCATTACCTGCTGAGCTGAACCAAATGCTGTGGTTGGTACCCAGGCTGGGTCAGAAACAAGTGCTTTGTAAAATTTCTTTTTGTGTGTGGATAACCTTCATAAAATTAGTTCATGCTTGTTTTTAAGTTAATTCATACATGGCTGGAGATGGTGTAAGAGTTGCATTGGGTTTGTAAATTGGGCTGCTGGCACTGTTTTGGGGATCATTCTGCAAATGTTTTGGTGAACATTTTTCTGCCAGTGACTAGATACCTCACGCTATATAATTTAATGTTAATGAATATTTATGTTCTTACAATGTTACTGAGAAGTAATGCTTAAAACAAAAACATAAATGAGAATGACATAAATATTAAACATTCTGGTCAATATCTGGAAAAGAATCTGTTCTGTGAGAGCAGCTTACTCAGGCAGAGAAACACTGAAAGACTTAAGGAAAATCACACAGAATTGAATCTTGCCACAGATACTTTCTTGAAGCCACCAAAAATTTCTGCTTTGTATTTAGTAACTGTGATGAAATTATACTATAACCTGCTTTCTTATTTCCATTATCTTTTGTAATATGTGTTGCATATAAGATAAAGAAATAGATTATAAAGATCAAAATACCTATTTTAAGGGGCCACTTTTGTCAAGCAAAAGACCACCTCAAGATAAAAATTGCACCGTTCATAAAAACCTTAGAGAGATCTGACCAATCCATTAATTATTCACTCAAAAGTTTAAACATCCAGGGGTTTTTGAGTTCTTTAACCCTCATTTGATGGGGGTTTTCTTGGTATTCAGTTCAGTTCAGTCACTCAGTCATGTCTGACTCTTTGTGATCCCATGAACTGCAGCACGCCAGGCCTCCCTGTCCATCACCAACTCCCTGAGTCCACCCAAACCCATGACCATTGAGTCGGTGATGCCATCCAGCCATCTCATCCTCTGTCGTCCCCTTCTCCTCCTGAGCTCAATCTTTCCCAGCATCAGGGTCCTTTCAAATGAGTCAGCTCTTTGCATCAGGTGGCTAAAGTACTGGAGTTTCAGCTTCAACATCAGTCCTACCAATGAACACACAGGACTGATCTCCTTTAGGATGGACTGGTTGGATCTCCTTGCAGTCCAAGGGACTCTCAAGAGTCTTCTCCAACACCACAGTTCAAAAGCATCAATTATTTTGTGCTCAGCTTTCCTCACAGTCCAACTCTCACATCCATACATGACCACTGGAGAAACCATAGCCTTGAGTAGATGGACCTTTGTTGGCAAAGTGATGTCTCTGCTTTTTAATATGCTGTCTAGGTTGGTCAAAACTTTCCTTCCAAGGAGTAAGCATCTTTTAATTTCATGGCTGCAATCACCATCTGCAGTGATTTTGGAGCCCAGAAAAATAAAGTTTGCCACTGTTTCCACTGTTTCCCCATCTATTTCCCATGAAGTGATAGGACCAGATGCCATGATCTTCGTTTTCTGAATGTTGAGTTTTAAGCCAACTTTTTCACTCTCCTCTTTCACTTTCATCAAGAGGCTCTTTAGTTCTTCACTTTCTGTGATAAGGGTGGTGTCTGCCTATCTGAGGTTGTTGATATTTCTCCCAGCAATCTTGATTCCAGCCTGTGCTTCATCCGGCCCAGTGTTTCTCATGATGTACTCTGCATATAAGTTAAATAAGCAGGGTGATAATATACAGCCTTGACATACTCCTTTTCCTATTTGAAACCAGTCTGTTGTTCCATGTCCAGTTCTAACTGACCTGAATACAGATTTCTCAAGGGGCAGGTCAGGTGGTCTGGTATTCCTGTCTCTTTCAGAATTTTCCACAGTTTATTGTGATCCACACAGTCAAAGGCTTTGGCATAGTCAATAAAGCAGAAATAGATGTTTTCCTGGAACTCTCTTGCTTTTCCGATGATCCAGCGGATGTTGGCAATTTGATCTCTGGTTCCTCTGCCTTTTGGTCCCCTAAATATCTCTTGATGCATATGAAAGCTTATTTCTCTTAAGAATCTAGTTTTTTTCTAAACAATTTATTTATAGAGTCTGTTATATCTATAGCTAAAGATTCTCAATAATTCTTAAAAACTTAATGATAAACTCATACGAGATTTGATCTTATAATTTGCTTCCAATTGTAATTCAAATTGTAAACTTAATATCAATCCCAAACAGAGATCTTATCCCTTCAAATACAGTGTATGTAAAATAGAACCACACAACCCAAGCCCAGGTTCCTTTTCTCCCAACTGGAATTTTTGCTTCCTTTGGGTATAAATCTTACAAGGATACCAGTCCAATCTCAAGTGAGGCAGAATAGAATGCTATAGTCTTTAGAGTCAGATGTAAATGGTTTAAGTGCTGGTTTCACCCCATTTTGTTGTGAACTGTTGGGTGAACCTCTTATTTCCCTTATGTCTCAGTTTCCTGATCTGCAACACTACGATAATACCAATCTCATAAATTTATATAGGAAAGTAAATCTATCTATTCCTGGCATACAGTAGGCACATAATAAGTGGTAGTGAATTTAATTATCATCACCTTCTAATACAGTGCTTTCTCATGTCATCTCATACTCAGAAATTTAAGTATGATCTGCTGCTGCTGCTAAGTCGCTTCAGTCATGTCTGACTCTGTGAGACCCCAGAGACAGCAGTCCACCAGGCTCCCCCGTCCCTGGGATTCTCCAGGCAGTAACACTGGAGTGGGTTGCCATTTCCTTCTCCAGTGCATGAAAGTGAAAAGTGAAAGTGAAGTCGCTCAGTCATGTCCAACTTTTAGCGATCCCATGGACTGCAGCCCACCAGGCTCCTCCGTCCATGGGATTTTCCAGGCCAGAGTACTGGAGTGGGTTGCTATTGCCTTCTCCATGAGTCCCTCTAGTCATATGAAATTAAATTCAATCTTTTCCTCCATTGTGCTTTTAATGCTTTCTTTTGTCATTGTTGTTCAGTTGTTAAGTCGTGTCCAACTCTTTGCAACCTCATGGACTGCAGAATGCTAGGCTTCACTGTCCTTCACTATCTCCTGGAGTTTGCTCAGATTCATGTCCATTGAGTCAGTGATACTATCTAATGCTTTCTATATTCTGGCCCAATTTAATCTCCTTTCCCAGGATTCCAGAACATAAACCATAACTCTGATCAGTCTAGTTTCTTTGTGGTCTCTTTCACTCAGCACATCAAGTCATGCGTGTTGTCATTGTTCTTCTCCTTCCCTTGCTTATTGTATCATCCCTACCCCAGGACCTACCCATTTTGTAAACTCTGTTGTTCTCTAGCTTGTATTGCCAGCTCTCAGAGCAGCTTGGAAAAGGATGAAATTTTTCTGTAATATACTCTCATTTTCCCTATTATAGCCTATTCTTCTTTGTATATAATCCTACTACTTTGGGCATCTATTTTACATTGTAACAAAATAATTTTCTCTTCCATTGAAGCTACTAGGATTATAATCCAAATAAAGGATGAATTTACGTTTAGGCAGATTATCTTGATTTTCAGCTAAGCTTCTTATTAGCACATGGGGTTCTCTTCTGTTTCATGCATGATAAAAGAAGTATCAAAAAACTCCTATGAACTAAATAGTAATTATGCTTTAAATAATACCACAATGTGATGTACTATATCCAGAGAGTATTAATAAATGGATCTATACAACCAGGGAGGAGATCTACAGCAATATATCAGAGAGGTCTGACAGGAGTCATAGACCTTTCCTGTTCATGAAGTACAGCATGGAATAGTGTAGCCATTCTCAAATAGAGATTCCACTCCAGACTTAAATCAGTCAGACATTCTTGGATAAAGCCTTGGAAGTATAGTTATTTTTCATGTGATTTCTAATGTACTAGGAACCACAAGCAAAGGTGAAAGCTTGTGCTTCAAAAATCAAAGCTATAGATTCAAAGTTTGTCTCTTTTTCTTCCTTTAAATGTGATGTTGAACTTCTCTGAGCCTCAGTGTTTCTTTATGGTCATCATTAAATGAAGTGATGTATGAATAGTTTCAGGCTTATAATAGAGATCAATTAAATAGCAACAATGCATCTCAATTTAAATGAATACCCAAAAGAAATGCTTATCAAATCCATGGTTATCACAGCATTGAGAAAGAGAGCTAATATAACAAATGCCAAAATGATATCAAGTCCTGGACCATTGGGCCAAATATCCACAATATTAACATGAGTAAATTAAATGGTTGATTTAGGTTGCAAAATCAATCACATAAGTAAAGGATAGGGGATCTGTGAGTCAACAACTGTTGACAAAAAAAAGAAAAAAACCTCATAAACTTTTGTTGACTTCAAGTAGAGTAAAAAATAAGTATATGATTCAAACAATTTTGGGGATAGGGTATTAAGAAGTTGGGAAGGTACTAGCATATCCAATAATCTTATTTCTTCTACCACTCCTGCTAAGTCACTTCAGTCGTGTCCGACTCTGTGTGACCCCATAGACGGCAGCCCACCAGGCTCCCCCGTCCCTGGGATTCTCCAGGCAAGAACACTGGAGTGGGTTGCCATTTCCTTCTCCAATGCATGAAAGTGAAAAGTGAAAGTGAAGTCGCTCAGTCGTGTGCAATTCTGTGCGACCCCATGGACTGCCGCCTACCAGGCTCCTCTGTCCATGGGATTTTCCAGGCAAGAGTACTGGAGTGGGGTGCCATTGCCTTCTCCGACCACTCCTAGTATAATAGTTTATTGAAAAAAACTAAAGGGCATTTTGAACAAACAATAATGTGTGATGCCAATAAAATATAAATATGATCTTTGGCTGTATTACTTATTAATAGCTAACAATGTGATATTTAATATTATTATATACTTGTTATATACAATATGTTAAATTTTTTACAAGTTTATTTCCTTTAATTGATAAACTTATCCCTGAATCTTTATGAATAATCATTTCTTTGAATCTCCATTTTAAGCCCAGTCCTTCCCAGGCCTAAGCCTATGGAATTTCTACATCATCACAATGACTCCCACAAAATAAGGTAAATGTGCCTCAGGTTTCATAATTAGTAACCACAGATTAGGATAGTGCTAGAATTATTTCCTTAGTTTTAATGCAATTTTATTTGTATTCCTTTTAATAATTACTTCAGCTTTGCAATTTTATTTACTTATTTTTTCTGTGGCAAAACTATACCTTAAAAGTTTGCATTCATTCTGCTGTTTTTAAGTTGTTTTTTGAATAAAAGGTGTGTAATACTAATTTAAGAGAATCATATTATTCAGAATTAGACAAGCATCACTCTTCTGCAAAAAAGGAGCTCACTTCTATTTGCTTGTCTTTCTGATTTGGTGCCCTCTATATGGGGATTTTTATTTTATTTCATTTCTTATTTGCATATATTATTTTGTCTTCTGATAGTTCCCCCACTATAATACCTTTTTTTACTAATAACTCTGCTTTCATGCTGTTTATCATTACAGAAGGAATATTTTTCTTTAATATTAATACCTTACATCTCCTCCTTCCCTGCTTGAGAGAGATTTACCCAGTTGATACCATGCACTTGCTTATTTGGAATTTCATATGCTTTGAGAAGATTCTCTTTATGTCACTTTTTCCATATTTGTTGACTTCTATAATAAATGTACTCCTTGCAGTATTTCACTTATATCTTTTACTGTTATTTAGTGGAGAGAAGAGGAGGGAAATTGAAATAAAATTATTGAAATTCACAAAATCCAGGTGTACCAGTCAGAAACTGGGAGCCAGAAACTACTATAAAATAATCTGAATGGAAAAATATTAATATGTGAAGAACTATTCTCTGTTACAGAGGATTGGTGTATTGAAGGATTGGCTAGTGAGGAGTAAAGGGAGCTCTAAAGAATATGGGAATAGCAAATATAAGGAGCAGCCACTACCTTAGGGCTAAGACAGAGTAGTTGAAGATGTCCTCTACCCCTAAGATTGATCCAGACCCATCAGAGAGGGCACAGCCATGTCTCCTTGAATAGCAAGGCAGTGATTAGGGTGCCATGACAGAGTAGGCGGCTAAAGACCAGCCTGCCAGCACTTGCTGGAAATCTGCTCTCTAGAATACCAAGGAAAACTGTTCATTGGGAAAGGCCTTGGTGGAGTCACTCTGCTCTGAACCTGTTCAAGGTGGGCAGCGGGGATAAACTGCAAGCTACTGGGTACTGCTGACCACCACACACTGTAGGGACCTGATGCTGGAGAAGTTGCTCACACTGTATGAGTCTGCTAAACAAGCACACCAGAGCCTGGCAGGAGAACACCCTTCCCCCTGTTAGGGGTCTCCAGTGCCCTCAACTGACAGAGCTTAACATTGTGCATTGTGCATGCTGGCAAAATGAAAATATTTAAAGGGCTCATCTCTATTTTTGAAGAGCAGGCAATGGGGTAAAAATCTGTAGCTGACAGACAATAAGTTGATATCTGGTATACCAAGTAGCCTGGTTCTAACAAGAAGCTCAAGGGATCATCTGGCTCTATTTCCTGTCTTCCAACAGATTAATGCCTAAGCCATCTAACACAGATGGTTGTTAATTCTATTTAAACACTGCTTCCCTTTAGAACCTACTTTGCTCTAAAAGCCTAAGTCAAGTTAAATTTATATATGTTCACTAGAGAGAATTTTGGAAATACCTAAAGAGCATAACAAAGAAAACTAAAATAACTCACAGTTCCAGAATTTAGAGAAAACTACTGCTAGCATTTTAAGGTGGATATTACTCTAGACTTATTTTTTCCTTCATTTATTCATTCAATTAAAACTTAGTATTAATTATGTCCGGGAGTAGTAATTGTTAGGTTTACAGGGATAAACCAATCGAGCATCCTGTCAGCAGCTCAGAATCTAGTGAGGGAAACAAATGCTAAATGAATATGTATATAAAAATGTGAATTATATAAAAAAAATTTGGAATACATAAATATGTATAGTACACATATATATAACACTTTGTAATAGTAAAATTGGATTCATTTTATCTATGTTGATTTAGCTAAAATTATAAATATTTACCAACGTCACTAAAAGCTCTTTTTAGAAGTCATTTTTATCATGGTTGAATAAAACTATTATTTAAATATAGCTTTATTTCTCCAACTCTTTTCCTATTTTTGAACAAATTTTTAGCACTGTAAACAATGTCCTCGGCATTATAGCCATCCTCACACAGTGGTTAATGGTGTGGATGTAACCACACTCCTGGGTTTAAATCCCATCTCCAGCATGGACTGAGTGACCTTGAGAAAAATCACTTGACCTCTCTGTCTTCAATAATACTTATAATAACACCTACCTAATCAGACTTTGGAAGGATACAATAGTTATATATGGAAAGCACTTAGAACAGCTCCTGGCAACTTAAGCTATTTAAATACTAGCTGTTACATTTATCATTTGTTTACATGTTTGTACATTCCCCTGAGATACATGTGCCTTATTTTGTTTACCATTATATCCCTAACATCTAATATGGTATCTTATTCATAGTTTGAATTTAATGAATTACATGATAAAAACCTTCCATTTATAAACAAAATCTTTGGTTATGATAGGATGAATTCCTAAAGGTGGAATTGCTAGTGCAAAGATTATGAACATTTTTAAGATTTTGATACTTGTTAAATTACATTCCAGAAAAGTTTCAATTCACTTTCTTTTTTTTTAAATTTTATTTTATTTCACTTTACAATATTGTATTGGTTTTGCCATATATCAAAGTGAATCTGCCACAGGTACACATGTGTTCCCCATCCTGAACCCTCCTCCCTCCTCCCTCCCCATACCATCCCTCTGGGTCGTCCCAGTGCACCAGCCCCAAGCATCCAACATCCTGCATCGAACCTGGACTGGCGACTCATTTCATATATCATATTATACATATTTCAATACCATTCTCCCAAATCATCCCACCCTCTCCCTCTCCCAGAGTCTAAAAGACTGTTCTATACACCAGTGTCTCTTTTGCTGTCTCGTATACTTTCTGACCACAGTCCAGGAGAATGCATTTCTTAGTCTACTCTTGTCACCATTAATTAGTAGAATTTGAAATTTTTTATTCTAATTTTTAATATACAATCATCCCTCAGTATGCATGGGTTTGGTTTCAGGACCCTCTCTGCAGGGACCAAAATCCATGGATGCTCTGGTGTCCTATATAAAATGGCCTAGTATTTTCACATAACATAGGCACATCCTCCCATTTACTTTAAAAATGCCTCAGCATGCCAGGCTTCCCTGTCTATCACCAACTCCCAGAGCTTGCTCAAACTCATGTCCATCAAGTCAGTGATGCCATCCAACCATCTCATCCTCTGTCATTGCCTTCTCCTCCCACCTTCAATCTTTCCAATGAGTTAGTTCTTCGCATCAGGTGGTCAAAGTATTGGGGCTTCAGTTCAGTTCAGTTCAGTTCAGTCGCTCAGTCGTGTCCGACTCTTTGCGACCCCATGAATCGCAGCACGCCAGGCCTCCCTGTCCATCACCAACTCCCGGAGTTCACTCAAACTCACGTCCATCGAGTCAGTGATGCCATCCAGCCATCTCATCCTCTGTCGTCCCCTTCTCCTCCTGCCCCCAATCCCTCCCAGCATCAGAGTCTTTTCCAATGAGTCAACTCTTCGCATGAGGTGGCCAAAGTACTGGAGTTTCAGCTTTAGCATCATTCCTTCCAAAGAACACCCAGGGCTGATCTCCTTCAGAATGGACTGGTTGGATTTCCTTGCAGTCTAAGGGACTCTCAAGAGTCTTCTCCAACACCACAGTTCAAAAGCATCAATTCTTCGGCGCTCAGCTTTCAGTACAATGTAAATAACATGTATAGAGTTGCTAGCATGTGGCAAATTCAATTTCTGCTTTTTTCAACTTTCTGGAATTTTTTTCATAGTTTCTACCTGTAATTGGTTCAATCTGTGGATGTAGGACCCGTAGATACAGAGGGATGACTGTATTATATTATACTGCTGCTTTTATTTGTGCTTCTTTAATTACTAGTGAGGTAGAATGTTTGTCCAATTGATTATATTCTTTTAAAAAATAATAAAGAATAAAATAAGGAATTCAGTTGAATAAAATTGAATATACCCAATTTTATACTGACATAGAGATTTTTTTTCCTTTAATATATTTATTTTATTGTATTTTTTAACTTTACCATATTGTATTGGTTTTGCCATACATCAACATGAATCTGCCACAGGTATACACTTGTTCCCCATCTTGAACCCTCCTCCCTCCTACCTCCCCGTACCATCCCTCTGGGTCGTCCCAGTGCACCAGCCCCAAGCATCCAGTATCGTGCATCAAACCTGTTTTTCTTACTGATTTTTAAGAATTTTTTTTATTATTAAGACAGCAAACATTTGTTTTTTTGGGTATGACATTTTCCTCTTAATTTTAGTATACTTATTAATTTTTATGTAGTCTAACACATTGATCATTTTATTTGTGATTAAGTACTAGAAATTTTTCATGTGAAAGTTAAAAACATCATCCATACTTTATTTGATGTTGTTTTCAACAGAAGTCTTAGATCAAATGGAATCTATTTTAACCCCCTAAAGAGTGAATATTCTCAATATTATTTGTACAGTAATTCATCCTTCCCAAGGCATGCTGATATTTTATAAAATAATATGTTTTTATATTTAGTAACATCTTTGAATTCTATCTATTAACTTCCATGGATTTCTACATTCTACAAGTTTTAAGTGGTAAGAGTAATTTATTATGTTTTTATACTTAGTAAGCCTTTGAATTCTATTAAGTTCCATAGATTTTGCTGCTGCTGCTGCTAAGTCGCTTCAGTCATGTCCGACTCTGTGCGACCCCATGGACTGCAGCCTACCAGGCTTCTCCGTCCATGGGATTCTCCAGGCAAGAACACTGGAGTGGGTTGCCATTTCCTTCTCCAATGCGTGAAAGTGGAAAGTGAAAGTGAAGTCGCTCAGTCGTGTCTGACTCTTATCGACCCCATGGACTGCAGCCTACCAGGCTCCTTCATCCATGGGATTTTCCGGGCAGCAGTACTGGAGTGGGGTGCCATTGCCTCCACCCCATAGATTTTAGACTCTGTTAATACCACACGTCTTTAATGTGGTAAGTTTGAGTCATTCTGATACCTTGAAGGGAAAGTTTCTGCCTCCAACCATGCACATGAACATGTGCACACATCACACTTCTTTCATTCAGGAAATATTGGGTTGGCCAAAAAGTTCTTTTGGGTTTTCTATATGACGTTTCTTTGAGTTACTGTGTATGTAGCCAGGAATTGTGTCAGATACCACAAACACAGCAGCTAATCGAATTGACATGGTCCCTCCTCTATGAACTAAAAGGGTATACTGGATGGGACAAGATAAGCAAGCAGAAATTATATTATAGATAGATTGTCATGGGGAAAATACAGGGTGCTATGAGCAGCTACTCGGAGAAGGCGATGGCACCCCACTCCAGTACTCTTGGCCTGGAAAATCCCATGGATGGTGGAGCCTGGAAGGCTGCAGTCCATGGGAACGTGAAGAGTCAGACATGACTGAGCGACTTCATTTTCACTTTTCCCTTTCGTGCACTGGAGAAGGAAATGGCAACCCACTCCAGTGTTCCTTCCTGGAGAATCCCAGGGATGGGGGAGCCTGTTGGGCTGCCGTCTATGGGGTCGCACAGAGTCGGACACGACTGAAGCGACTTAGCAGCAGCAGCATGAGCAGCTACTTGTACAAACTTGGGGAAGAAAGAAAAGTTTGCCAAAGAAAATGAAATGAAAATTAAAATCTAAAAGTTGTGAGGTGTGAAGAAGAATTCGGCAGGTGAGTTGATCTCTATTCTTTTTAAAAGTTTTCTTAAATATATTTCATTTTTTATTCATTCAAGATGTTTTGGTGATCCAGTTTCTTATTTTGTTTTGAGTCTGAGGGTAAAATGTCTCTCTGTTATCCAATTTTATGCATTTCCTCTACAATTCAGGGGCTTGAACTAATTTACTTTTATGTCTGATACTACTACTACTACTAAGTCGCTTCAGTCGTGTCCGACTCTGTGTGACCCCATGGGCTGCAGCCTACCAGGCTTCTCCGTCCATGGGATTCTCCAGGCAAGAACACTGGAGTGGGTTGCCATTTCCTTCTCCAATGCATGAAAGTGGAAAGTGAAAGTGAAGTAGCTCAGTCGTGTCCCACTCTTAGCGACCCCGTGGACTGCAGCCTACCAGGCTCTTTATGTCTGATATCTACCCTTAATATACATGCTCACTTCCCTTTTCACATCTTTCTTTTCTTAGTATATTTATGTAACTTAGAATGCAACAGATAGACAATCTAGCACTCCTCACTATCCCCCAGGATCTATGACTTGATTCATACGTGACTTTCATAAAATCACAATTACTTTTTAACAGATGGAAAAAATATTTGTGGTGAAGTGTGCCAGGAGTATAAAAACTAAGCTTATCAAAATGACACAATTACTATTTATATAGAAATCCTAAAGTTTATAAAAATGTTTTCTTACTATTAAAAGAGATACAAAAAACCAGTTTTTAAATAGATGCTTTCCTTATATGTAATCAATTTTATATTATCTTGGAAAACTGCTTTCACAAAGGCACTATTCACTTTATGGGATGGGAAATGCACAACATGATGTCCTTAACCACTTTGACGAAATATCCCCGCCACCATCAAATTAATTCTTCAAGAGTCAGTCAATATCTAATAAATTTTTTGCTTTTTTAATTTTGATTCTTTGATTTTTATGTCCAGGTACACCACAGAGATTGAGGGCTTGCTTCCAGACCACAGCAATAAAGTAAGTCATACAAATTTTTTGGTTTGCCAGTTCATATAAAACATAAAAGTTATGTTTACACTATACCACAGTCTAGCAAGTGTGCAATAGCATTATACCTAAAAAACATACATACTTTAATTAAAATATACCTTATTGCTAAAAAAAATGCTAACCATCATCTAAGTAGAAGCTTCAAAGATCACTGATCACAGTAATCACACCATAAGAAATATAATAATAACAAAAAAGTTAAAAATATTGTAAGAATTACCAAAATGTGACAGAGACGTGAAATGAGCAAATGCTGTTGGAAAAACGGTGCCAAAATATTTGCTCAATGCAAACTTTCAATTTGTAAAAAAAAAAAACAAAAAAACAGTATTTGCAAAGCTCAAGCAAAGTGCAATAAAACAAGGTATGTCTGTATTTATTTCAGGTAATAAATAGTCCCTTCATTATCCACAGTTCCTATTTCCATGGTTTCAGTTACCTGTGATCAACCTCAATCCTACAATATTAAATGGGAAATTCCAGAAACAAATAATTCATAAATTTTAAACTGTGTACAGGTCAGAGTAGCATGATGAAATCTTGTGCCATTCTGCTCCATCGTACTTGGGACGTGGATCATTGTCCAACATTCCTCCTATTAGTCACTCAGTAGGCAACTCAGTTATCAGATCCACTGTCTCAGTATTGCTCGTGTTCACGTTACCCTTACTTAATACTTAATAGTGGCCCCAAAATCCCGGAGTAGTGATGCTGGTAATTTGGAGGTGGTCAAAGGAAGCAGCAAAGTACCTCTTTTAGGGAAAAAGATGATTCCAGACTTAAAAATGAAAGAAAAAATATTATATGCTGACATTGCTAAGATCTATGGTAAGAACAAATCTTCCAATCAGGAAGTTGTGAAGAAAGGAAAAGAAATCCATGCTACTTTTGCTGTGGCATCTCAGAATGGAAAAATTATGGCCACAGTGTGTAATCAGTACTTAGTTAGATGGAAAAGTCTATATTTATACAAGATAGTTTTAGAGAGACAGACCACATTCATACAACCTTTGCTAGAGTATATTGTTATAATGGTTTTACTATTTATTTATTTATTTTTATTATTTTTTTTACAATAATATTTATTTTATTATAACACATACAGTCAGTGGACAGGGAGAGATGAATCTTTGCTGTTCATTATATAAGAGGACAAATCAAGTAAACAAATTCCTTTTGGAGTATTTTTTTTTTTTTTTTTCGTTTCATACATGACATTTCACATGTTTCAATGCCATTCTCCCAAATCTTCCCACCCTCTCCCTCTCCCACAGAGTCCATAAGCCTGTTCTATACATCAGTGTCTCTTTTGCTGTCTCGTATACAGGGTTATCATTACCATCTTTCTAAATTCCATATATATGCGTTAGTATACTGTATTGGTGTTTTTCCTTCTGGCTTACTTCACTCTGTATAATAGGCTCCAGTTTCATCCACCTCATTAGAACTGATTCAAATGTATTCTTTTTTAATGGCTGAGTAATACTCCATTGTGTATATGTACCACAGCTTTCTTATCCATTCATCTGCTGATGGACATCTAGGTTGCTTCCATGTCCTGGCTATTATAAACAGTGCTGCGATGAACATTGGGGTACACGTGTCTCTTTCCCTTCTGGTTTCCTCAGTGTGTATGCCCAGCAGTGGGATTGCTGGATCATAAGGCAGTTCTATTTCCAGTTTTTTAAGGAATCTCCACACTGTTCTCCATAGTGGCTGTACTACTTTGCATTCCCACCAACAGTGTAAGAGGGTTCCCTTTTCTCCACACCCTCTCCAGCATTTATTATTTGTAGACTTTTGGGTCGCAGCCATTCTGACTGGTGTGAAATGATATCTCATAGTGGTTTTGATTTGCATTTCTCTGATAATGAGTGATGTTGAGCATCTTTTCATGTGTTTGTTAGCCATCTGTATGTCTTATTTGGAGAAATGTCTATTTAGATCTTTGGCCCATTTTTTGATTGGGTCATTTATTTTTCTGGAGTTGAGCTGTAGGAGTTGCTTGTATATTTTTGAGATTAGTTGTTTGTCGGTTGCTTCATTTGCTATTATTTTCTCCCATTCTGAAGGCTGTCTTTTCACCTTGCTAATAGTTTCCTTTGATGTACAGAAGCTTTTAAGTTTAATTAGGTCCCATTTGTTTATTTTTGCTTTTATTTCCAATATTCTGGGAGGTGGGTCATAGAGGATCCTGCTGTGATGTATGTCAGAGAGTGTTTTGCCTATGTTCTCCTCTAGGAGTTTTATAGTTTCTGGTCTTACGTTGAGATCTTTAATCCATTTTGAGTTTATTTTTGTGTATGGTGTTAGAAAGTGTTCTAGTTTCATTCTTTTACAAGTGGTTGACCAGATTTCCCAGCACCACTTGTTAAAGAGATTGTCTTTAATCCATTGTATATTCTTGCCTCCTTTGTCAAAGATAAGGTGTCCATATGTGCGTGGATTTATCTCTGGGCTTTCTATTTTGTTCCATTGATCTATATTTCTGTCTTTGTGCCAGTACCATACTGTCTTGATAACTGTGGCTTTGTAGTAGAGCCTGAAGTCAGGTAGGTTGATTCCTCCAGTTCCATTTTTCTTTCTCAAGATCGCTTTGGCTATTTGAGGTTTTTTGTATTTCCATACAAATTGTGAAATTACTTGTTCTAGCTCTGTGAAGAATACTGTTGGTAGCTTGATAGGGATTGCATTGAATCTATAAAATGCTTTGGGTAGTATACTCATTTTCACTATATTGATTCTTCCAATCCATGAACATGGTATATTTCTCCATCTATTAGTGTCCTCTTTGATTTCTTTCACCAGTGTTTTATAGTTTTCTATATATAGGTCTTTAGTTTCTTTAGGTAGATATATTCCTAAGTATTTTATTCTTTTCGTTGCAATGGTGAATGGAATTGTTTCCTTAATTTCTCTTTCTGTTTTCTCATTATTAGTGTATAGGAATGCAAGGGATTTCTGTGTGTTGATTTTATATCCTGCAACTTTACTATAATCATTGATTAGTTCTAGTAATTTTCTGGTGGAGTCTTTGGGGTTTTCTATGTAGAGGATCATATCATCTGCAAATAGTGAGAGTTTTACTTCTTCTTTTCCAATTTGGATTCCTTTTATTTCTTTTTCTGCTCTGATTGCTGTGGCCAAAACTTCCAAAACTATGTTGAATAGTAATGGTGAAAGTGGGCACCCTTGTCTTGTTCCTGACCTTAGAGGAAATGCTTTCAATTTTTCACCATTGAGGATAATGTTTGCTGTGGGTTTGTCATATATAGCTTTTATTATTATGAACCATTAGCCAGACTCATCAAGAAACAAAGGGAGAAAAATCAAATCAATAAAATTAGAAATGAAAATGGAGAGATCACAACAGACAACACAGAAATACAAAGGATTATAAGAGACTATTATCAACAATTATATGCCAATAAAATGGACAACGAGGAAGAAATGGACAAATTCTTAGAAAAGTACAACTTTCCAAAACTCGACCAGGAAGAAATAGAAAACCTTAACAGACCCATCACAAGCACGGAAATTGAAACTGTAATCAAAAATCTTCCAGCAAACAAAAGCCCAGGTCCAGATGGCTTCACAGCTGAATTCTACCAAAAATTTAGAGAAGAGCTAACACCTATCCTGCTCAAACTCTTCCAGAAAATTGCAGAGGAAGGTAAACTTCCAAACTCATTCTATGAGGCCACCATCACCCTAATACCAAATCCTGACAAAGATCCCACAAAAAAAGAAAACTACAGGCCAATATCACTGATGAACATAGATGCAAAAATCCTAAACAAAATTCTAGCAATCAGAATCCAACAACACATTAAAAAGATCATACACCATGACCAAGTGGGCTTTATCCCAGGGATGCAAGGATTCTTCAATATCCGCAAATCAATCAATGTAATACACCACATTAACAAATTGAAAAACAAAAACCATATGATTATCTCAACAGATGCAGAGAAAGCCTTTGACAAAATTCAACACCCATTTATGATAAAAACTCTCCAGAAAGCAGGAATAGAAGGAACATACCTCAACATAATGGTTTTACTATTTATTATTGTTGTTAATCTCTTACTGTGCCTAATTTATAAATTAAACCTCATCATATTTGTATATTAATATGTATAGGAAAAAAATCACAGTGAGTATAGGGTTTAGTACTATCCAAGGCATCCACTGGGGGTCATGGAACAAATCCCCTGTGGAAAGGGGAACTACTGTATATTAGTTAATCTTAGGGTAAACCACATTTAATTATTTTATGTTTAATTTATTATCTTGATAGTCATATAAGTATTAATTGTACTTTATCCTGTCTTATCCTTCTATTCTCTCAGTAATTTTGGTTAAGTGTGAATGTTTCATATTTTTGACTTGTAGGCCTTTGTGTAAAATCCAGTTTACTATAAGTCAATTAATTCTAGCAGAACTAAAATTGAACTATTAAATTTTTCTAGGCTGAGGAGATAGTTATGGTAAACTCTTAATTTTTCAACACTGAATTAGAATTTCTACTCTTTTTCACTTCTCAGAAGAATACCTAGTCTAGGCTAAATAATTAAGCAGTTAGTGACACAATGCATTATTTGTGAAGAAAGATAATCTGGGTTTCATATCCATCTTTGCCACTAACATAATCTAATCAGAGGCAAGAGTCATCAAACATCTCTAAGTCACAGTATTTTATCTGTCAAATGAAGTAACAGGATTACAGATTCTTCAAGGTCCCTTCATCTCGAAAATGCTAAAATTCTATGACTATCTTACACATAAAAACATCTAATGATTTGAGTGTGAATTTAGGGGTGAATTTAATATAAGTAGTATAGAAGACCGGGCTTCCTGGTAGCTCGGATGGTAAAGAATCTGCCTGTAATGCAGGATACCAGAGTACAATCCCTGAGTTAGGAAGGTCCCCTGAAGAGGGAATGGTTACCCGAAGCAGTATTATTTCCTGAAGAATTCCATGGACAGAGGAGCCTGGTGAGCTACAGTCCATGTGGTCACAAAGAGTTGGACATAACTGAGTGACTAACAACTTTTTGGGGCTTCCCCCTTGGCCAGAATTCCAGAGAATACCAAGGTCACTCACCTAGAGCCAGACATCCTGAAGTGTGAAGTCAAGTGAGCCTTAGGAAGTATTACCATGAACTATGCTAGTGGAGGTGATGAAATTCCAGCTGAGCTATTTCAAACCATAAAAGATGATTCTGTTAAAGTGCTGCACTTAATATGTCAGCAACTTTGGAAAACTCAGCAATGGCCACAGGACTGGAAAAGGTCATTTCATTTCAATCCCAAAGAAAGAAAATGCCAAAGCATGTTCACACTACTGTACAATTGTGCTCATTTCACACTCTAGCAAAGTAATGCTTGAAATCCTTCAAGCTAGGCTTTAGCAGTATGTGAACCAAAGAGTTGGACTATAAAGAAAGCTGAGTGCTGAAGAATTTATTCTTTTGAACTGTGGTGTTGGCGAAGACTATAGAGAGTCCCTTGGACTGCAAGGAGATCCAACTAGTCCATCCTGGGGGAAATCAGTCCTGAATATTTATTGGAAGGGCTGATGCTGAAGCTGAAACTTCAATACTTTGGCCACCTGATGCTAAGAACTGACTCATTTGAAAAGACCCTGATGCTGGGAAAGATTGAAGGCAGAAGAAGAAGGGGATGACAGAGGATGAGATAGCTGGATGGCATCACTGACTCAATGGACATGAGTTCCAGTAAACTCTGGGAGTTGGTGATGGACAGAGAGGCCTGGCGTGCTGCAGTTCATGGGTTTGCAAAGAGTTGGACATGACTGAGCAACTGAATTGAACTGAAAACTTCCAGATGTATAAGATGGATTTAGAAAAGGAAAAGGAACCAGAGATCAAATTGCCAACATATGCTGGATCATAGAAAAAGCAAGGGAATTCCAGAAAAACATCTACTTCTGTTTCATTGACTACACTAAAGCCTTTGACTGTGTGGATCACAACAAACTGCGGAAAATTTGTCAAGGGTTGGAAATACCAGACTACCTTACCTGAGAAACCTATATACAGGTCAAGAAGCTACAGATAGAACTGGACATGGAACAACAGACTGGTTCAAGATTGGGAAAGGAGTATGTCAAGGCTGTATATTGTCATCCTGATTATCTAAATTATACGCAGAGTACCTCATGCAAAATACTGGGCTGGATGAATCACAAGCTGGAATCAAGACTGCTGGGAGAAATATCAACAACCTCAGATATGCAGATGATACCAAACTTATGGCAGAAATCAAAGAGGAACTAAAGAGCCTCTTGATGAGTGTGTAAGAGGAGAGTGAAAAAGCTGGCCTAAAACTCAATATTAAAAAAACTGGTTCCATCAATTCATGGCAAATAGAAGGGGAAACAATGGAAACAGTGAGAGACTTTATTTTCTTAGGCTCTAAAATCACTGCAGATGGTGACTGCAGCCATGAAATTAAAAGACGCTTGCTCCTTGGAAGAAAAGCTATGACCAACCTAGATAGCATATTAAAAAGCAGAGACCTTTACTGACAAAGGTCTGTCTAGTCAAAGCTATAGTTTTTCCAGTAGCATGTACAGATATGACAGTTGGACTATAAAGAAGGCTGAGTGCTAAAGAATTGATTCTTCTTCTAAATTGCGGTGCTGGAGAAGACTCTCGAGAGTCCCTTGCAGAGCAAGATGAAACCAGTCAGTCCTCAAGGAAATCAACCATGAATATTCATTGGAAGGACTGATGCTGAAGCTGAAGCTGAAACTCCCAAAACTCTAGCCACCTAATGGGAAGAATGAACTCATTGGAAAAGACCCTGATGCTGGGAAAGATTGAGGGTAGGAGGCGAAAGAGGCAACAGAGGATGAGATGGTTGGATGGCATCACTGACTCATTGGCATGAGTTTGAGCAAACTCCTGGAGATAGTGAAGGACAGGGAAGCCTGGTGTGCTGTAGTCCATGGGGTAGCAAAGAGTCGGACACAACTTAGTGATTGAATATGATAGGGTAAGAAGTCCACCTACAATGCAGGAGACATAGGAGATGTGAGTTCAATCCCTGGGTCAGGAAGAGACTCTGGAGGAGGAAATGGCAACCCACTCCATTATTCTCACCTGCAAAGTCCCATGAACAGAGATGTCTGGTGGGCTACTGTCCACAGGTTTGCAGAGTCAGGCAGGACTAAGCACATAGTGCATACATATATATAAAAAATATATATATATATATAATATATATTTACAAAAGATTGCATTATCCGTTCACAGTTATTCATGTCTTCCTTCAGCATAGCTTCCCCGTGGACTGTCTTTGCCCTATTGACTATGGGCTCGGCCATGTGACATGCTTCGACCTATAGAATGTGGTGGAAAGAGCACTGTGGTGACCCAAGCAAAGGCTTCAAGAGGCACTGTGTGCTTCTCTTCACTCTCTTAAGATTATGCTCTCAGCTATAAGTAAGCATGCCCCAAATAGTGGTACTTCTTAAATCTGGGTCCCTGAGTGCAAAGACACATAGAGTAGTGCAACGGAAACAAACCCAGCTGAATCCCACCTGCATCCTGTCCAGTCCAGCCAACTTGCAAACCTGTGAGCAAGAAATGTTTTCATTGGGGTAAGCCATTACAGTTTTGTGGTTTGTTGTCACAGCAAAAGCTGACTTATCAAGTACTTAGTGTACTTTTTTATTAAACTCATAAAAAGAAACTATTTTTGAAAGTCTAGTTCCAAATGCTTTATTAAGCAACTCCTTATTATCAGGGCTTTTGTTCCCTCCTTGATGCCTGGTATTGTACTGTATCAGCCAAAGTAAGACTTAGGAAAGAAAGTTATGTTTGTAGGAAAGTGAACAGATATATCTGAAGCTATTTCTCAGAATTACGTGTTTAAAAATGTAAGTGTTAATGGTACAAACAGATGGAAATTGTGGGGTCAGTCATCTGGCACTTGACTTAGCATGTCACTATATGGTCAACATGCTTTCGCTGATGAGTTAGCTTTAGTGTGACTCAGTGAATTCCATCTATCTGAATGGTCAAATTTGAATACCTATATAGTGTTTTCTAATTAACTGGCTGAAATTTATTATTAAAAATCTCTAAAATTACATAATCATTGGAATGATTGGTGATTTGTTTATACTTTATAACAGCATTGGGAGTAGGAGAGACGCTAGGCATCTGACTATATTTAATTTCAAAAGAAAAATTACTTTTAAGTTATGAGTTCTATATTTTACCTTTGTATTTCCTTTATATTTGCATATCTAGTCAAGAAGATGACTAAGTACCTATATCTATACAAGACATCGTCTATGTAATTCCTAATGCCAGGAAAGAAAGGAAGCAAAACATATATTATGTAGGGAAGTTAATACTCAGGTATTTTCTGAGAATATTATAAATATAGCATAATTATGAAGAAAATCTGAAGAATCAACATTATAGACATATTCTAAAGCATCACAAGGACACTAATTGAACTTTCAGTGAAATGAAATGGCATATTGCTAAAACTGATCGGCACATTCAAAAGTTGAGGGCATTTTATGGCAGCTATAGCCTTAGAGATTTTATCTATGCCTAGAAATGACTTGATACAATTGTTATAGATTGTGTCAAGCTATAATCCAATTATAGCTGCCAACATTAGTTGAACTCTAATTACCTGGAGTCTTTCTGTTAAACATGTTAGATATATTTCCTCATCTAATCTGTACACACAAGCCCTATGAGGTAGGAATTTCCTTTACAGTAAAGCAACTGAACAGAGAAGGCAATGGCACCCCACTCCAGTACTCTTGCCTGGAAAATTCCATGGATGGAGGAGCCTGGTAGGCTGCAGTCCGTGGGGTCGCTAAGAGTCAGATGTGACTGAGCGATTTCACTTTCACTTTTCACTTTCCTGCATTGGAGAAGGAAATGGCAACCCGCTCCAGTGTTCTTGCCTGGAGAATCCCAGGGATGGGGGAGCCTGGTGGGCTGCCGTCTCTGGGGTCGCACAGAGTTGGACATGACTGAAGTGACTTAGCAGCAGCAGCAGCAAAGCAACTGAGGCTGAAAGTCACAAAATATTTTGCCCAAGGTAGATGTCTAAAGTAAAAAAAATGTATCCATGACTCATAATTCACTCCATGTTAAAGCTAATGAACAGAAGAAATGAAAAAATCCTTTAGGCTCATAAGTTTAGTATCTATAGATACTGATACTAAGCATCATATTCAAAGTTTCATAGTTAGAAGCAGAAATTAAACAATAAACTGAGGTTTTTGTTTTTTTTTTTAACCATAGTCTTCTAATATATTATATCACATGTTTATGAAACTATCTCCTATGATGTTTTTGGAATTTTATTTCCAAATACATGTTTTGTCTACCAAGCTTCAGTATAATTTTTATAGTCACATACTTTAATATAATCAATCAATTTATCTACTAATTTCTACGTTTTGTTTCCTCTGAAGAGTTCAATAACCTCTAAAAAATACATTTTATCCCAGTAGGGGCCCCAGGATATGAAAATAATGAACTCCTATGGAATCTTTGTTATTTTATTCATATTTGATTACTAAATTAAGAGAATTGTAAGATACATACCTGATGTAGGTTAGTCTTAGACTAAAGAATCATCCATTTCACTAGCATCAAATTGTAAATCTCAGCGATGTCTGAGAATTTTTAGAACCTAGAAGATTGTTACAAATCTGCCTAAGAAAGTAAGTATTTTACAAAAATTAAGTGGATCTTTCCTCACCTCATTACAGCCATTGCAGATAAAGGACACATTCCTTGACCTAGCTTATAAATAAATCTTTAGCAGACTTTCCAATTATCACTTTTAGTAAGAAGATGACTATGACAGGGTATGAAGGGTGACTGCAAAGGAAAGATAGAAACTGGGTAGGAAAGGAAGGATGGGATTATCTCCCTTGGCAACAAATATTTCGATAAAATGTTTTTAGTGTAACCTTTAACTGACTTATTCATTATTTTACAGTGACAAATGAAATCATAGATGAAATACTAATTTACAAATGACATGAAGTCAAGAGGAATAAATAACAGACTGTATAACAGGTATAAGTTCTCAAGAAGAAGAAATTTAACATGGTAAAATGTAGAAGAAATAGACAACATTTTGCACTGAGAATTTCTTTAAAGAAAGGTTATTCCAGCAAAGGCAAATTTACCAAAAAGCTCATGGTGCTTAAGCTTTAGGACCCTTGATCTACATCAAAACTTTTCAAACAGCTATACCTAATTATTGATATAGCATTCTTCTTAAAGGGGGCCTCCAAATTTATATAAGCTCCAGGACCCACAAAATCTGAATTTACTTTGAATTTATCTCATGAGATAATATAAGCTGTCTAATGGAATCCCTCCAAAATTATTTAGCAAGCCTTTCAGATCAAACCAAGTACAGCAAATAAAATCACCATAACTCAGCCCAAAGCATAATTTGGACACCAGAATAGATTTACATATAAGTGGGAAAAATAATTATCTGAAACCGAAAACACTGACTCCTCAGCCCTCAGCCTAGTGAGGAGAGAAGGAAATTGCACACTGAAGAGAACAGTGAAGTAGGTTTCCCGAAGTGGTAACATACAAGGTACCAATAAGCATTCCTCCGAAAGAAGAAGGTCCAACCAGGACCATCCTGGGTATGAGATACTGGGCAAATAGTTTGTTTTGTGGGACTGTTGTCTATAAAGATTTTGATTTAAGTGTATCACACAATTCACATACCTAGTGAAATACAGTGATTTATCAATGAAGATTTAGAACAATGGGTAGAGAAAAGGCACTTATATATTTTTTATTGTACAACTTGCTCTCATTGCCTCTTCCTGTTCAGATCCAGGAACTATATCTTCATGTTCTTTATTGTCATACATGCCATTCTTAGCAAATTTTATACTACCACTGTAAAGCATCTCCCTGTAATGCAAGAGACTCCAGTTTTATTCCTGGGTCGGGAAGATCTCCTGGAGAAGGGATAGGCTACCCATTCCAACATTCTTGGGCTTCCCTGGTAGCTCAGACAGTAAAGAATTCACCTGCAATGCAGGAGACCTGGGTTTGATATCTGGATTGGGAAGATTTCCTGGAGGAGGGCATGACAACTCACTCCAGGATTCTTGCCTGGAGAATCCTCATGGACAGAGAGCCTGGAGGGCTACGTCCATGGGGTCACAAAGAGTCGGACATGACTAAGTGACTAAGCACAGCACAGACTTGACCCTGGGGAGCACAGTACCACTGCATCAGCTGAAGAAAATGAATCAGAAGGGCCCACTGACAATGGTAAGCAAGAGTCTTGAGTGGTCTCAGAAGACACAGCATAGTCAGCTGTGGAGGATTACCTGACACGTGGCATAGACCTTGCTGAGGAGTGGGGTGAGCATTCTGGGTGCCAGTGGCTGGGAGTGCACAGCATTAAGATGCCTCTTGCAGTCCCTGAAGGCCCTAAGTGCTAGAGACTGAAGTCATCACAAAAGTCAAGCATGAGTCAATGAGAAATGATTATGCACAGGTCCAGAGCTCAAGCTCAAGGGTCAATGACTGATGGTTGATAGCCCACATCCCTGAGATCCTCCTGTGTCTGACATGAGAGTTACCCAAATCAGCATGTCAGCACTACTGTTAGGAGCCAGTTTCATGCAGTCCCCAAAGAAATACTGTGGTAGCCAGCAGGAATGATCCACTCACCAGGCTACCCACTTAGAACTGGGACAGGCCAGAAGGCCCTGGGGTAACCCAGAAGTATAACTGCCAGAGCACCTGGGGGGCACTGGATGATTCTGTGTGCAGAGAGTTACTGGGGGCCTCAGAGGCAAGCAGTGGGGACAATGGGCCATGCAGATCCTGGTCTGGATTCAGAGAACCAGGCCCAGACAGGATTGTCAGGCACTGTCAGACAAGAGAAGGACCTTGGAAAAAATTTGAAGCAGGTACCTCAAATCTTGGGGCCCCTTAAGGCACAGAGTCTGAGGCGAGAGACACACTTGCCTAGGTCTAAGGGTTGAACTTGGTCCAATTCAAAGTGAGAAAACATTCAGAACAGCCTAAGATCTGGTGAAGCAGAATGCTAAATACTGGAGATCTGGAAGAAAGGACCTAGTGGGTAAGACTGGAGGTGGTGGTCTCTATCAGATACCTCTCCCATCAGAGAGGGTGGCACTCTAGGTAGTTTAGGTGTTCATTGGAGGTTTGGATACAAAGGGGAAAGAGAAATTATTTAAAATCAGAGTCATATCAAAGCAAAAAACGTATTAAAAAGGAACAAAAGGCCACAACAAAAATTGAAACAACAAAACCCAAACAATTTAAAAAGTTCTTTGCATATCCACAGAGTGGCCCCTGAAAAATACAGCCAGCATTGCTGCACCAGGACCCATCTGCCCTCAGATTCCACCCTTGTTCTTCTGCTCCTCTTTGTATCTCATGGCTGACTTCTGTAGGCTGTGTTTCCCCAGGATTCTAAATCAGCTGGTTTCAGTGTGGACTTGTACAGCCAATGAGAAGCTCTTGTGTGTGACTAGAAAGTGTTAAGCAGGGAGAAGACATGGGTATTTTTCTCTCTTTCTGCCTTGGAAAGCATCTCATTGGTGACTGCTTCTTTTCCATGTTCCATGATACTTATGGTTTTGCTGGCCTTTGAGCTCCAATAACCATCTCCTTTTGTTCCTTAGACAAGGGCTTCCTGTTTTTGCTGGTCTCTAAGTCACCTCACTGCCCTCATTTTGCCTCTCTAATAGCCCATCATCCGTATAACTAATCCTCCACTTCATATTCCCTCTGTTGTAAAGCCTCTATAAATAAAATAGTGTGATATTGGTTCATGAATAGATAGGACAATGAAACAAATAGAAAAACCATAAATAGACTCAGATATATATGGAAACTGAGAATATGATAAAGTTGGCATTTCAAACCACTTGGGAAAAAGATGACCTTTAGCATAGATAATATCGGTTCAGCTTGAGAGGCATTTAGGTAAAGCGAAAAAAATGAATCTTAGCTCACACTTACCTCAAGATTAATTCCAAGATCAATTTTATATAAATGTAAAATACAAAACTACATAAGTTCTAGAAAAAATTTAGTGAATTATACATTAATCTGAGAGCTGGAGAGCCTTTCTAACTATGATTTTAAATCAGAAGAATGGGAGTAAGTAGTGAGAAATGGAGGCCTTCCCTAGTGGCTCAGTGGTAAAGAATCCACCTGCCAATGCAGGAGACATGGGTTTGATCCCTGGTTCAGGAAGATCCCCTGGAGAAGAAAATGGCAACTCACTCCATTATTCTTGCCTGGGAAATCCAATGGACAGAGGAGGCTGCCAGGCTGCAGTCCACGGGGTCACAAAGAGTCGGACACAATTTAGCAACAACAAAAACAATGAGAAATGGAACTACTTAAAAAAGAAAAGAAAATGACATAAGCAAAATCCAAGGACAAATCAGGAGAAAATGGTTACAACCTAAACCACAGAGGTCTTATTCAATGTTTCTCTACTTCAGCATCTTTGACATTTGGGGCTAGATACTTCTTTATTGTGGCGCCTGCTCCGTGCATTGTAGAATATTTAGCAGCATCTTTGGCCTTTCCAGCTAGATGCCAGTAGAAACCCTTTCTGGGTATGACATTCAAAAATTCTTCTAGACATTGCTAATTGTCTTAGGGAAGGGAGCCAGGCAAGAGGCAAAATCATTCCCAACTGAGAACCACTACTCTGTTCTAATAAAAAGCATCCTAAAACAGTGAAAGAAAGATCTTAAAACAGTGAAGTTCAAATCCCCAATAGAACATGGGGCGAAAGACATGGACAGTTGATATAAAGACAGACAAATGCTACGAACACATGGAAAGATCCTTAACCTCACCAATAATAAGAAAAATGCATATTAAAACTATACTGAGATATTTCTGAATTATCAAATTGGCACATATCCACATTTGAAACAACTTGGTGAGGCAGACATTACTAATAGGAGCAAAATGGAAAAACCCTTCCGAATGGGAATTTGACAATAACTTTAAGAAATTAACCTCATATTTTCCTTTGACCTAAGAACCTCACTTCCAGAGACCTTCCAAAAGAGACATAACTTCACAAGTACAAAACAACATATGCACAAGGTTATTTAAGGTTTTTTTTGTTTGTTTGTTTTTTGGTATCAGCAGAAGGTTAAAAGTAATTCAGATGTCCACCAACAGGGATGGTGGAATAAACTATGACACCTACACCCAGTAAAGACTTCTGCAGACCTTGAAGGAAATGAAGACTACCTCTATGTGTTGGTTTGAAATAATGTTCAGGATGTATCGGGCTTCCCAGGCGGCGTTAGTGGTAAAGAAATTGCCTGCAGATGCAGGAGACTTAAAAGAGATGTGATTCGAACAGGATGTATTAAGTGGAAGAAGCAAGATGCAGAACAGTGTGTGTGTGCATTGCAAAAAGAAAACTCTTAAAAATGGTAAAATAGCAGATGAATGGGAAGAGTGAAGTAGGAGGGATGGAAGCAAAAATATTCTGAGTATATCTTTCTTCTTTATGTAATTTTGACTTTTGAACTATGCAAATATCTAACATATTAAAGGATTTTAAAAATAGGAACAGTTAACCTTAATATTGAAAAGAAACCAAAAGAAACCAAACTCTACTTTAAGTTAGTAATACAACTCAAAGAGAAAATAATTTCAAGTGACTTCTGATACAAGTATTCTTATTATATTTTAAACACTATCTTAGAATATATCCCAAGAATGAAAGCACTTCAAATAAACCTTAAATTTCTGTCAATAGTTTTATTGTTACATAAATAGTATTAAAATTTAGAACCTATTTTATATGATAGGATAAATCAGTAAATATCTTAGAAACCAAAATTTTCATTATAAAAGAGATACAAATATAAAAAAATTTTAATTAGAAACACCCATACCCACTATCATTGATTGAAAACACTAAATATATAAAAATTCAAAATTCCACAGTGGTTCTTTGAGAAAGAAAAAAATGAGAGGGGTACTTATTTGCCACTACTAGAGGTAATTAATATTACCATTAATTAATAATTAATATTAATTACCAATTTTTACTTTATTATAAACTTTTTACTTTAAAAGTTGATAGTTAAAAATAATTAAGAATTTCTTTGCCTTTGGGGGAGAAGCTGTTGCCCATTCCCACTTTATTATATAAAGCTCTTTATAGAAGATTAACAACCAATAAATGTACAAGAAATAATATTATAAAAGAATCACAATTTTGCAACCCCAATGAAATGATTACTCCCTTAAAGGATTATCAAAGAATGATAAACTCTTATGTGAAAGGCCATTGGGAAATTCATGATGTTATTCCCCATGTTCACTCACACCACAATTCACTCACTAACTGCAAAAGGAAAAAATAAGCTTTAACAGTGGCAAGATCTGGTGGTGACTCCCCAAAAGGTTGAATTTCTGTGACCAACAGAGGGGAAATCCAATATTGTATGCCTTCTGATGTGATGTGTTATAAGGTGCTCAGAATCACCTATAAAATATTCCTGTAAAAAATACATAACCTGAATATAACCAAGAGTTTAGATCTAACTTCCAGGTTATAAGGAATACTGAGTGTAAAGCAACAAGTTAAAAACCCAATAAGAAAGAAATCAGACACAATACAGGATGTGGGCTATTTTATTTAATCTCATAAGGCAGTCAATATCATGGGGAAGAAAATGATGTTGGAAGACTTCTCTAGGCCAAAAGAAATTAAAGTCATATAACAATCAAATGAAATACATAAATTTTGATTAAACCCTGGCTCAAAAAAAGCAGCTGCATGGGCATTTTGGGGGGAAATGGGTAAATTAGATAGATTGATAGGTTAGATAAATGGATTAAATATCAATAAGAAATTATCATTAATTCTCCTAGGTGTGAAATAATGTTGTGGTTCTGTAGCAGAATGTCCTTTTTCTATATGTATAGTGAAATATTTAGGAGTAACATACCTAAAATTCATTTGCAAATGACTCAGCAAAATAGGTAGGAAGATGAATGGATGATAGATAGCTGACAAATAAAGCAAATATGGCAAATGGCAAACTGTTGATTATAGGTTGTTGGGTAGTGGGCACCTGTTCAATTGCATATTTTTTCTACTTTTCTGTTTGAAACTTTTTGTAATAAAAATGTAGTTAACATACAGTGCGAATATAGGATAGGATATGGCTGAACACAAAGAACATGCGTGTGTAGGGATTAATCTGTCCTTAGACTACAGAAGCACAAAAAACTACTTAGTCTGAGGCAGCTGAGACAGAGATGTGAGGGTGGCACTGGATTTACCATCTAGAGCCAGAAAGGCTCTGGGGAGCTGTTTCCGATTTTGGTGCTGACAGTGGAGCCAAGTAGACTGAGATCTATGGATCTAGAGCATTTGGTCATGACTTAACAGAAATAGGTAGTGTGAGTGGTAATGTTGGCAGGGGAGAGTCTACCTCAGCTATTTCTGTTATGGTTTATGGTACATGTGATGGGGACAACCAGGAAATCAGAGGGGGAGCAATTGTCACTGAGGAGTACATTCACAAGAAGGATTTAGGCTGAGAGTCAAGTAAAGGATATATAAAAAAAAAACTAGACAGAAACCTAGGAAGGCCAATAGACCCAAATGAGTTCTGAGAATCTCTTTAAAAGACAAGCAGCAGATAGTCAACAAATTCTTTTAAAATTACCTAGTTACAGATCACTTTCTCAGTTCCAGAAAGTTTTTGCCGTCTGAGAGGAACTTCATGGTTTGTTAATAAGTATCTGGCCCCATCACACACTAGTTTCAGGGTGAAAAGGAAATATTACTTTAATTGACTAGTTGAAAATTTCACAGATCTGGAATTTAATTACCTGTTAAAACTATCAGTAAGATATCACAGACTCATAAAATTTTAGTGCCTTTTAAAAATGACTATAATCTATCAGTATCTTGGAGGGGATATACATTGAAATAACTTAAGTATTGGAATATAACTAAGTCTAAGGTTGAAGAAGAGACTTAAAAGTACTTAGATGCACGCTACTGAAGTTAAAGTGAAAAAGAAGATTCTAAGTGATAAGGATAAACTGTGCATCAAAATCCTCTATCATCTCCACACTTTGGAATTCTTGTTTTGGATTCCAGGGAAAACCAGAAGGTGGATGAAGTTATTCTTTGTGAAAGTACAGCTCGTTTTCAGAGTCAGTTCACTCTGTTTGGCATTTAGAGCCTTTATATTCAAATCTACTTCTTAGTAATATGAGACTTTGGCTTGTTTTCCAGCTTTTAATTCTATTTGTCCTTCTCTAGGCAACATATGTGCTCAAGGTAACATTTTGTACTGTGTATTGTCTCTCTATATAGTACAAGAATTGGACTTATAGGAAGTCCTGGACACTTGACTTACTAGCCCATTTATTAGGTAAGTAAATTTACACTTCTGGTATACTCCCTCATCTGCAAGGACCCTCCAAAATCTTCAGTTTTATAATTTCTTACACAGAGAACAGATCTTTGTTACTAAATTGGTGCCTGAAAATAGCCCTAGCAGGGGATGAGATGGTTAGACAGCATCACTGACTCAATGGACATGAATTTGAGCAAACTCTGGGAGATAGTGAAGGACGGGGAAGTCTGGTGTGCTGCAGTCCCTGGGGTCACAGAGTCAGACATGACTTTGGGACTGAACAACAACAACAACTTTAAGAAAACAAAATTTTCTCTGAAAAATATTTTCCATTTCCACTGATAATGCAGAAGTAAATTCCACCAGTATATAATAATCATAAATTCTTAATAAGTGGCATCTCAATTAATAATGCTTTACTAATGCTTAAAATGCAGTGCTAAAAACATTTAGCTACATTAACAAATGACCCAAATTAACGCCAGTATTATTTCTTTACAATTGATGACCCAAGTGTGAATAAAACCTGAATTACATAGGACTTGATGATTTAAAATCAACTTGCACCATACTGATCCCACTTAGGGTTGTTATCATGCTGTGTTTCTTATGATTCAGTTGTAATTAGTCGGAATATTCCACAGCTGTTTGTGATTTCAGTAACGAATAAGATGTTTATATACAGAAAATGTTTCATTACTATCTCTGCTTTTTAAAATTCCTTTCTTTGTAAGTGGTATTTTGTGATATGTTTTCCCATCATTTCAAATCCTAAACAAGGTTGTTAAACAGAGTTTTACCATCCATGGAAAAATTGCTACATGTTAGTTTCCTTCTCTACTTCATCCCTACATGAATACATACATTCACATTATTTTTATATGTGACCATTTTTGCTCTGGATAAGACATTACTGCAAAAGCACACTGTGTCAGGCTTTCTTGGGTTTTTACCTCTCTCTGCTGGTACCATGGCTGGAGTTTCAGATGTACCATCATTTCCTTTAGTTGTTGTTGTTTTCCATTTTAGTGGTTATTTTGAATTAAGAATCATGTTTCATCAGAATATTTGAATGTCTGCATTCCTTCATGATATGAGCCTTCTATGGTTATGCAGGGCTGCACTCTTTCCTGCTTTAATTCCCTAATTTCCAAGTAATATTGAAATCAGTCAAGGATATAACTGTAAGGGCCTGTATTGAAAGCAAATACAATCCTTATAGATATAGCATGAATTCTGAAGTACCGTGAAACATGGTGTGAAAACCACCTTCTCAAATATCTTGGAGGACAATGAGCAAACTTCAGGTATAGCTTCATCCTCATTTTGCAGGTTTTACATATGTCCAATTAATATCCTTGGATTTCCAAGAGGAGGTGGTAGTGTGCTTTCCTACTAGTGTGGAAAGGAAGTATGGGGTTACTTAAGGGGAGGGCAGGATAGGCCATTATGTACATGAGATAGTAAGGAATTAGTACAGGCATCAAGAGGTACAGTATGGAAATTGGAAGATACATAAATATATTTCTCAGCATTTCAAGATAATTGGGAGAGGAAAATAAGAAGTAGGAGTATAAGGGATACCTACTATTATATTTTTGCTATATTATATATAGCAAATTATACTATATTATATATAGAATCCACCTTCATCTGGTAACAACATCATGACTTTTCTCTGAGAAACTATCCCTTCCCTACTGTATGAGTGAGACTCAACCACAGTGCTATGTCCTCCCCTGGCCAACCCAGACAAATCAGATACTCCATGGAAAGATTCACAAATCTTTAATTAAACAAATCTTTAATCCACAAATCTTTAATTGATCTCTACAATAGTGTTTTGAAGAGACCTTGTCATCAGCCACCGTAGATATCAGCACCCTGTCTCTGCTCCCTAGATAGCCCTAGTTGCTCTTTTTGAAACTTTGCTTTTTGATCTTCCTGATGTCTTTTGCTTACAGTGTTACAACTCTGATACATCTAGACCAAGGACCTAAGTCTCTTTAGTGACCCAGAGAACTTAGAAGGAAAACTGTAGCTTTGATAAAAGGTGGATGGACTGGATTAAAGAATGGAGACTTTCTACAACCTAGTAGAGAAAGAAGGAGTTTGTCCAGAAATTGTCTAGGCCTCTGGTCCTCTTTGAGGTAAGAAGACTAAGCCAGAATGTGAATGAATCCACTGTTTCCTTCACTGCGAAAGTCCTATGATAAAAAATGCAGTGACACGAACCAGTGTGCTTGGTGAGGGGTTCGGGTATACATAATGCTGCCAGTTCTTTACATCCTTTCTGTGCTAGTAATTCTGACTTGGACTGGGTTGTTTTAGTTCAAAGGAAATGTTGATTGAGACTTTTGTTGGAATATCTAGAACTTATCATATGATTTACATAAGTATAAGGGTTCTTGGAAATACATAAATCAATGGGAAAAAAGTGCTTTTCTAGCAGAACAAATTATAGCAATGGAAGCTTTTCTTAACTCCATCTTAAAAGATATAAATCCACATACCTTCTTTGTCTTTCTGATATGTTACATTTTGTTATTTATGGGCTTTAAATGTAAATTAAACACAACTTGGCTTCTTGTCTTTGATTAAATTGCAGCTCAAATATTTGTAAATTTTTGTAAGTATATTTTCTGTTGTCAGATAATAAGGATGGCCACTTCACAACATTTTCCAGAGTCAATGAATTCAAGTTCACCCGGAGTCTATAAATTTGGATAGGCTCTATCTTGAAGACTGCATGGTAAACAGTTAGATTCAGGATAATCCATTAGCTGATATAGTAAATGTTTGGGTCAATCAGGGTTTCTCAATCTTTACACTATCAACATTTCGAGCTGGATATTTCTTTGCTATGGATGGTTGTCCTGTGCATTGTAGAATGTTTTTCAGCATCCCTGATCTGTATCTACTAGATACCATTAGCAATATGTTTTATTGCCAAATGTCCCTGGTGGGAGGGCAAAATCACCCCCAGGTGAGAACCACTGGTGTATTTCATTGTGTTTAAGGGCACTGGTTTGGAACCTGACAAATCTAAGCTCAACAATCAGATCTGCCACTTCTTACCATTGACCTGGGAAAGTTTCCTGATCTGTGAAATGTTGATTAAAAAAAAAAAAAAAACAACTTGTGTTGGGGTATAATTGATTTACAATGTTGTGCTAAACTCAGGCCTACAGCATGAAATGTTGATTTTTGTATGGTCTACCTCCTAGGATTCTTGGAAAGGTGAGATAACACAATGCACTTAACTTGGTGATTCATCCACAATAAAAACTTAGTAAAAGAGATTATTGTTATTAATAGTGAGTATGTTATAATTCCTAAATCCTAAATGACAATTTCCCAAAATAGTGAATAATGACATTTACAATTACTTTGTTTTACAAAGGTCAAATGAACTAAAACTCAAAGGTAAATAAACTAAGCTTTAAACATGATAGCTCCTAAACCAAGATGAACTTTGTGGTTAACTCTTTGAACTTTGGAATTATTTTCAGTAAAATGACTAGAAAATGCTGTTTTTCATATGTTACTGCTGAGGAGAGGTATAGTTAGGAGACATAAAACTGAATAAATGCTATGGCATAAGAAGAGAAACTTGATTTCATTCTCTTCCTCTAAATCCTTAGGTGTTATCAGTAAAAGATACCAAGAAAATGAAGAACTAGAATATGGAATACTGTCACATGGAAGTAATATAAGAAATACAACTAAAGACAAACTTAAATGAAGAAATTTCATATGCTGTCAACCACAGAATTAGAGAAATGACAGATGAATACCCTGATTGTCAAACCACTTTCCGTACAAAAATAAACTTCTGAACTTTGGTATTTTACTTAATAGAAAATTTTTCTTTTTTGAAAAAGTTTTTAGTATGTTTTAAGATCTGATGAATGACCTCAGCCATTCATCAGATCTTAATGCATATGAAAAAAAAAACAACAAGCTCATCCCAAACTTTGAGACTCTGAAAAAACAATTGCATAAGTAGAATGACATTTAAAATGCTGATTTAAGTCTCTTAGCATAAAATTCAACAATCTGGGAATTTTATGTGCTTTCCTCCTGGATTCTGGTGCACTCTCAAGGGAGTATAGCTTTTAACCACAAATAAATGGTTGTTCTGAAGGGGAGTTGTATAGTCTTTTTAATTCCAAGTTCACTTTGAGGATTTTCAGGCAGTGATTTTATTTGGGGGCTGTGGAAAGAGTAAGAGATGAAAAACTCAAAATATTTTGTTAGGGAAATCTACTGAGAAGAGGAATTCTGATTATTGCTTTGTACTTGCAAGTGTATTAGTAACAGGACCTCTCAGAAGTAAGTCACCTGAGAGTTCAGCTCCAGTGTATAGACTTAGAAATACTCTCCACAAAAGTAAATTGCATGGTCCAAGTGCTACTCTTCTACAATGAGTCATGCCATGATTAAAAATTGCTTCAATACTTAACTGAACAAGGGTGCCTTGTAAATAGAAGATATACAACAAATATTTCTTGATGACAAAAATTAACTTTTCATAAAATTAAAATGAAGTTGTAAAGGCTTTAAGGAAGTCACACACTAGCTCATTGCAGTTTGTCCAGGAAACATACTCCTGAAATCCAGTCCAGCTTTGTGTTAGGTGATCAAATCATGGAGACTGTTTTGATGAAAGAAATTTACATGTTCATTTAGTCTAAGACATCCTTCACCTCATACACATCACCCACACATATATCTGTATTTAACTTTGGCTTAATTGAAATAGTGAATGATTGAGACACTTTGTCATTGTTCTTTAGGATATCACTCTAAAAGTATACTTTCTATTATACTCTGGCTTTGGCATGGCTGGTAGTTTTCAAAGAAATGCTTGAGGAAAATAGACTGTCCTGTTCCCTGGGATCCAAAGAGAGCATCAGTAAAATTTCCAGAGTCTGGAGACTTAAATAGTTCAAAGATAATTAAGACATCATAAACATGTTCTTTGTCAACAAATAGTTATAGTAGTATACAGTATACAGCCATAATAAATCTTTTCAAGATTTTCTAAAGCAACTCCAATGGTTAAGTTAAAAATTATTTGCACAAAGGCAAACTTTTAGGAAAAAGCAAGTATCTTCCCAAGGTAATTACTTTTATTTGCATGTTTAAGTACTATTAACTTTGTTTTAAAATGTTTCGTCATATTACAGTGATGTTTTGAGATAGACTGTATTTTCCAAAAATGGTTAAAATGATATTCCCCAATTCATATGTTCTTCTAGGATCTTGCAATGCTCCCATTAAGAAGTACAATCTATTTTTAGTCCCCTTAAATTGGGACAAGTTTGTGACTGGCTTACAGTGATAGAATAAGACTTCCCTAGCTAGGTTAGAAAAAGCAGTGTAACTTCCATTTATACAATGGAACATGGAGAGGCCATTCCCAGTCTCTCGGATAGCAAACAATTCTCTCATTACACTAGTCCAGGTTCGATGCAGGATACAGGAAGCTTGGGGCTGTTGCACTGGGATGACCCAGAGGGATAGAATGGGGAGGGAGATGGGAGGGGGGTTCAGGATGAGGAACACGTGTACACCCGTGGCGGATGCATGTTGATGTATGGCAAAACCAATACAATATTGTAAAGTAAAAATAATAATAATAAAAGAAAAAAACAGCCTCAAGCCAAAGATCAAATCCAGTATGGGACTGTAAGATCATTTGAGAAGACTTCAGAAAGATCCAAGGCTATACCTCATCAGATCAGATCAGATCAGATCAGATCAGTCGCTCAGTCGTGTCCAACTCTTTGCGACCCCATGAATCACAGCACGCCAGGCCTCCCTGTCCCTCACCAACTCCCGGAGTTCACTCAGACTAACGTCCATCGAGTCAGTGATGCCAAACATACAAAGGCTCTCTAAGGATCTTAAAGGCTTGCCTTGCAGGTCCTCTTTGTTGGACAATATAGGGCTTCTAAGTATCTTAAGAGTGGTTGCCCTCAGCAGACTTACAGGTAATCCAAAGTAGAAAATGGATAATCTTGAACAGATCTGTAACTGTAGGTTTGTCTGGCAGAATGAAACTCAATGAGATTCATAGAAAATCCACAAAGTTTTAAAGAATTGTATTGATGGAAACACTGGGACAAAAATAGAACAGAATGAAACGAAATCTTTCATTGTCCTACTGTCATACTGTTGACAGAAATCAGACTGATATTATCTAGCTTTATATCTGAGTCACTTATTGTAAAAAGGAAGGATGACTCAGAGTGGGTAAAACCCCAGAGGGAAGAGCCAAGCCATGGAGAACAACTTTCAGAGTTAGAACTGGGCCCTACTCACAGATCCAGCAACATGGACCTGGCTGGAATTCAGAATATCTGTGGACTGATAGCTGCTCTGTGCCTATACTTTGCCATCTTTATCTTAAATCGAAGTGTCTGTTATGGTTCGCTGATACTTGTGCAATCATTTTAGTATGAATTTGTGGGTGGTGGATAATCTGTCTCATTAATTCACAGGATTCCAAACCAAGAGGAGTAGAGGAGTAGTACTCAAATGCTTTGCTTAAGGCGCCTTACCAAGGAGAATAAACTACCTGGACTTAACTAATTAATTCTTTTTCCCACATTTATGAAAAATTTAATATGGTATTCACAATTTGTGCAGAAACGTTAGCAACGAATTTAATTACATAAAAGCCTAAGAATAAATCATAATTTATTCCTGCAAACTTAGTAGTGAAATTTTGCTGAGTAGCTCAGTCTTTTTTATTGGAGTAGAGCTGACTTACAATGTTGTGTTGGTTTCAGGTAATAGCAAAGTGATTCAGTTATAGTCATATATATATATGTATGTGTATACACATATGTGTATACACATATATACACATACATATATATACACACATACATATATATATGTGTGTATATATATATATATATATATATACACACACATACATCTATATATTCTTTTTCAGATTTTTTTCCTAAATAGGTTATTACAAAATACTGAGTACAGTCCCCTGTGCTATGCAGTAGGTCCTTGTTGGTTATCTGTTTTATACATAGTAGTATATACATATTAATCCCAAACACCCAATTTATCCCTCTCCTGGCTTTCCCCTTTGGTAACCATAAGTTTGTTTTCTATGTCTGTGGGTCTATTTGTCTATTTGTGTTTTGAATATAAGTTCATTTGTATCATTTTTATTTTTAGATTCCACATATAAGTGTATTATATGATATTTGCACCTGAACTAAATTTAGATGGTAAACTTCAAGCCTGAAACCAATGCTGAATGAAATGAAACTTCTGAGGGATCTTAAGAAGAGGTCAGCATATTTTGCCTATGGCAGGGATGTGAATTACTAGGCTGGAGGAGGAACTGTAGAAGGCTGTTTTATAGAGATAGCCATAACCACATCTCAATCCATATGTTCATCCAGAATCTCCTCACTCCCCCATTATGAAGTAGAGTCCAATTTCCTTTCCATTGATCTGGGTTTGTGTCACTCTCTTGTAACAAATACAGTGTGCTGGAAGTGATACTCTTTGACTTCTGAGGCTAAGTCAGAAAAGCAATGCTACATACACCTTGCAACTGGAACACAAGAAATGGAGCCCTGCATCACCAAAACAAGTAGTTCAACTGCTCTAAGACTAACAAGCTTTGAGGAATCTTCAAGATAGCTCATACAGGGAGACCTAATGAAGAAGCCCAGGGGCTACCTAAAATAAAGAAATGTTCTACATATCTACACTGTTTGAACTCTAGCCACCATCTGACTACAACTGCATAAAGGATCTTGACACAATACCAACCTGCAAAGACTGTCCTGAATCCCTGAGCCATGGAAACTGTAAGATAATGTAATAATTCCTGTGGTCTTAATCTAAGTTTTAGAGTGACTTGTTGCACAGTAATAGTAACTGAAACACATCTTCTAAGTGCAAAAGACATTTTAGGTGTAATTTCATTTTTAAAAAATAGGAGAACACAGTTGTAGATTATGAACCTTCATTACTCAACTGTATTTGGGCCTGTGCATAAAGTACACCCCCCCACACACAAATTAGCTAGTTGCCACTGGGAGCTCTAAATTTGAGGTCAAAATAGGTTTGAATTCTTTTCTAGAATTATTATTTTATTCTACAAGCCATGGAAAGTTACTTAATTCTTTTGTTCTCCTTTATGTTAATTAGTGACAATACTATAAGACAGAATTAGTATATGGATTAAACTGAATGAGCTAGTACATGGGAAAGACCCTTGCATGATGTCTGACACATAACTGCCTGTCTTAGTTCTAGGATCTACCTGGTGACAATCCACAGGGATATCTTTAAGAAAAAAATCATGTGTCAGCAGGATGGTATATGCAATAGAGGGACATGGATAGAAGTGATGGCATTTCATCAGAGAGCTAGAATAGTATCTTATCTCTTTAAACTACCAGACATGTCTTCCCTTCAGTCTGTCAGCAACAAGCTAAAGACACTGTTTTATCTCTCCTTTAAGGAAAACTTCTTGGACTTCTAATTCCTTTTAGGTAAGGGCTGAGACTTTAATGTCTGTACACCAGTCCCTAACAGTGATTGAAGCATAAGAAGTGTCCCTTAAATGTGGGTTGAATAAAGGAAAAAGTAGTTCTGTAAAGGAGCTACTTCCTACTCCGATACTGCCAGCATTTGGCAGACTCAGAGAAAGAAAAGGTTTGTTTCCCTAGATCCATTTATACTACTTAGAATTTTGATATAAGGGATGCAAATTAATAAGTATGTGAATTAATAATAATTGTAATAAACAAAAATCGCATGTACTTTCTAAGGTATATTACAAATAAGATATAATAAGATTTCTGAGAGGCAGGATAGTAAGCTAAAAGCATAGGCCCTGAGTCAGAATATATGTAAGCAAATTCCAGCTCAACTCTCTCCTAGCCATATGAATGTGGGTAAGTCAGTTAAAGGTTCTGTGCTTTAGTTCTCCATCTGTAAATCACAGGTGTCAATAGTGCCTACTATTGTCATGAGGATTAAATGAGTTAATAAATGCAAAAGATGTAAAGCATTTCTTAATAATAGAGATGATATATCTAAAAAATCTAATTGAAAATGACAAATTTTATCACTAAAATGAAGGAAACTGTTTTATCTACTCTAAAATTACTCAGGATTCAAAAATGAATCTTGCTGAGTGAAGATAAGGGCTACATAAGCCTTTAGAAGTCATTACATAAGTACCTAGAGGCCCCCACACAATACAGAAAGGCTAGAACTTTCTGCCTTGAGTTTGTAAAAATGAACTAAAAATAAATGAAGAATAATAAATACTAAGCTGTGAATACTAGTTTCTACTTAGGGTAATTTAATGACAATAAATCTTAAGACTCACTGTGTTGTATCAAGACACTTTCCTTACTGTATCTAATTTGGTAGACTTTTCTGTTTAATTAGTGAATATTATAATTATGTGTTATGAAAGTTATATGAATTTAATACCATCAAGCAGCACTAATACAAGGTAGATCAAAATACCAAGACAGAATTTCTTTTGAGGATTTGCCTTCTTGTAAAGAACAGTACTCCCTAAAGTAATCTTTATTTTCCTACATAATGAATGCTGTGGGAAAGTGAGGCGCTTTTACATCTCTTCTCATCAACATCTATATGACCTAGTCTGATTTAGTTCGACCTAGGGCATTTTCAATAATTACAAGCACAAAGGTCTACCACAGATCCTCCCATGGGAGAAAATTTATTAATGCCAGCAAAATAGATACAAACTTGCATGTCTGATCCTTTTTAATTTCTTGGTTTCCTAAATAGTCAATCAGAACTTTCACCAGCTATATATGTACAGACACCTAAATGTTTTGCAAAAGTAAGCAGATAAATTACAAATGGTACTTTCATTATTTCAGGCTGACATCTAGAGATATTTTATTAGCATATACATTTTTCCTTTCTTTCTTTTTTTGTAATTAGAATGCTTAGTAATTGCTTAACCTTGTCCTATTTGGAGATATGTTCAAGAAATATTTAGGAAGCAAGGGACAATGGACTGGTTCAATGTTGGGAAAGGAGTATGGCAAGGCTGTATAATGCCACCCTGCTTGTTTAACTTCCATTCAGAGTACAGCATGTGAAATGCCAGGATGGATGAAGCACAAGCTGGAATCAAGATTGCTGGAAGAAATATCAATAACCTCACCAATGCAGATGATACCATCCTTAGGGCTAAAAGTGAAGAGGAACTAAAGAATCTCTTGATGAAGGTGAAAGAGGAGAGTGGAAAAGCTGGCTTAAAACTCAATATTCAAAAAACTAAGATCATGGCATCCAGTCCCATCACTTCATGGCAAATAGCTGGGGAAATAATGGAAACAGTGACAGACTTTATTTTCTTGGACTCCAAAATCATTGTGGATGGTAACTACAGCCATGAAATTAAAAGATGCTTGCTCCTTGGAAGGAAAGCTATGACAAAACTAGTTCAGTTCAGTTCAGTCGCTCAGTCGTGTCCGACTCTCTGCGACCCCATGAATTGCAGCACGCCAGGCCTCCCTGTCTATCACCAACTCCCGCAGTTCACTCAGACTCACGCCCATCGAGTCAGTGATGCCATCCAGCCATCTCATCCTCTGTCGTCCCCTTCTCCTCCTGCCCCCAATCCCTCCCAGCATCAGGGTCTTTTCCAGTGAATCAACTCTTCACATGAGGTGGCCAAAGTATTGGAGTTTCAGCTTTAGCATCAGTCCTTCCAAAGAAATCCCAGGGCTGATCTCCTTCAGAATGGACTGGTTGGATCTCCTTGCAGTCCAAGGGACTCTCAAGAGTTTTCTCCAACACCACAGTTCAAAAGCATCAATTCTTCAGTGCTCAGCTTTCTCCACAGTCCAACTCTCCCATCCATACATGACCACTGGAAAAAACCATAGCCTTGACTAGATGGACCTTTGTTGGCAAAGTAATGTCTCTGCTTTTCAATATGCTGTCTAGGTTGGTCATAACTTTTCTCCCAAGGAGTAAGCGTCTTTTAATTTCATGGCTGCAGTCACCATCTGCAGTGATTTTGGAGCTCCCCCAAAAAAGTCTGACACTGTTTCCACTGTTTTGCCGTCTATTTCCCATGAAGTGATGGGACCAGATGCCATGATCTTCGTTTTCTGAATTCAGCGATCAATGCAAAAAAAATAGAGGAAAACAACAGAATGGGAAAGACTAGAGATCTCTTCAAGAAAATTAGAGATACCAAAGGAACATTTCATGCAAAGATGGGCTCTGTAAAGGACAGAAATGGTATGGACCTAACAGAAGCAGAAGATAATAAGAAGAGGTGGCAGGAATACACAGAAGAACTGTACAAAAAAGATCTTCACGATCAAGATAATCATGATGGTGTATTTACTGACCTAGAGCCAGAAATCATGGAATGTGAAGTCAAGTGGGCCTTAGAAAGCATCACTGCGAACAAAGCTAGTGGAGGTGATGGAAATCCAGTTGAGCTATTTCAAATCCTGAAAGATGATGCTGTGAAAGTGTTGCATTCAATATGCCAGCAAATTTGGAAAACTCAACAGTGGCCACAGTACTGGAAAAGGTCAGTTTTCATTCCAATCCCAAAGAAAGGCAATGCCAAATAATGCTCAAACTACCACACAATTGCACTCATCTCACACGCTAGTAAAGTAATACTCAAAATTCTCCAAGCCAGGCTTCAGCAATACATGAACCGTGAACTCCCAGATGTTCAAGCTGGTTTTAGAAAAGGCAAAGGAACCAGAGATCAAATTGCCAACATCCGCTGGATCATGGAAAAAGCAAGAGAGTTCCAGAAAAACATCTATTTCTACTTTATTGACTATGCCAAAGCCTTTGACTGTGTGGGTCACAATAAACTGTGGAAAATTCTGAAAGAGATGGGAATACCAGACCACCTGACCTGCCTCTTGAGAAACCTATTGGCAGGTCAGGAAGCAACAGTTAGAACTGGACATGGAACAACAGACTGGTTCCAAATAGGACAAGGTGTACGTCAAGGCTGTATATTGTCACCCTGATTATTTAGCTTATATGCAGAGTACATCATGAGAAACACTGGGCTGGAAGAACACAAGCTGGAATCAAGATTGCCAGGAGAAACATCAATAACCTCAGATATGCAGGTGACACCACCCTTATGGCAGAAAGTGAACAGGAACTAAAAAGCGTCTTGATGAAAGTGAAAGATGAGAGTGACAAAGTTGGCTTAAAGCTCAACATTCAGAAAACGAAGATGACAAACCTAGACAATGTATTAAAAAGCAGAGACATTACTTTACTGACAAAAATCTGTCTAGTCAAAGCTATGGTGTTTCCAGTAATCATGTGCAGATGTGAGAGTTAGACGATAAAGAAGGCTGAGCACCAAAGAATTGGTGATTTTGAACTGTGGTGTTGAAGACTCTTGGACTGCAAGGAGATCAAACCAGTCATTCCTAAAGGAAATCAAACCTGAGTACTCATTGGAAGGACTGATACTGAAGCTGAAGCTCCAATACTTTGGCCACCTAATGTGAAGAGCCGACTCACTGGAAAAGACCCTGATGGTGGGGAAGATTAAAAGGCAGGAGGAGAAGGGGACAACAGAGGATGAGATGGTTTGATGGCATCACCAACTCAATGGACATGAGTTTGAGCAAACTCTGGGAGATGATGAAGGACAGGGAAGTCTGGCGTACTGCCGTTGATGGGGCTGGCAAAGAGTCAGATATGACTGAGTGACTGAACAACAATGACATCCTATAGTATCAACAAAAGCAGGAACATTTTCATTAATAAAGAAGGGCTGGAATGAACCCCAGTATAAAATAAACAATGAGAAATACAAGTGTATTTTCCAGCACCTATGAGAACCATGGAGTTTTGCAGGACTATAGAAGAAGGTTTTACATGAGCTTAAAATGTAAGGTTTGATTGATTCTCATTTTGTTAATATATTGATTAGAAAAAAATGCATTTGCCCACATTTTTAAAATTCACAACTAAATTTACTTTAGCTTGCTTATCATTTTTCAAATTAGTTCTTGCTGATTAATTCATTTGCTTCTTTTCTTCATCTTTCTCCTAAACAAATATTTATTAGGCAACAATTCATTTACAGACATTGTACTAAGTGCCAAGGATTACGGTAGAAAGCCGTAATCTCTATCATCATGGACCCAGGTTCAATTCTTGGGTTGGGAATCCCCCTGGAGAAGGAATAGGCAACCCACTCCAGTATTCTTGCCTGAAGAATCCTATGGACAGAGAAGCCTGGCAGGCTACAGTCCATGGGGTCACAAGAGTCGGACACGACTTACTGACTAAACCACCACCACCACCACCACCATGAACCTATGATACAGTAAAAACAAAACTCCAGGCCAGAATACTGGAGTGGGTAGCATTTCTCTTCTCCAGGGGATCTTCCCAACCCAGGGATCAAACCCAGGTCTTCTGCATTGCAGGTGGATTCTTTACCAACTGAGCTATCAGGGAAGCCCATAAAAACAAAACAAATAAAGGCAATGAGTATGGACCTCCAATCCAATGACTGGTGTGTTTATAGGAAGAAGAAAGGACATAGAAATGGAGAAGAAAGCCATGAGAAGTTGAGGACAGAGGTTGTGGTCATGCTGCCTTAAGCCAGGGAACTCCTGGAAGCTGATGTGGCTAAGGAATCTTCCCAAGAGCCTTCAAGAGTAGAGTGGACCACTGACACCTTGATTTCAAATTTCTAGCAGATGGAACTATAAGAGAATAAAATTCTACTGTTTTATGCCACCCAGTTTGTGGTACCTTTTGTGGAAGCCCTGGGAAATTACAGGTCAACAGATAGGTTGATCTTTATAGTACCCAGGGGACATCTAAGTGGAGAGGTTAAGGAGAAAGATGAATTTAGAGGTTTGGAACTCCACTGTGGCCTAGAGATAAAACTTTGAGGAACATCAGCTCACGTTTAAGCAATAGAGCCATATAAAGTGGCTGAGATGATCCAGAGGCAATCCTTAGAGTAAGAGGATAAAAGAACCTAGTTTAGAACCTTGAAGAATAGTGGCCTTCTAGGAGTAGGTCTCCCAAAGGGAGACCAAGATGGACATGAGAGAGGTAGAAGGAAGACCGGGAGAGTGTGGTATCACAGAGCCCCATGCAAAGAGTGCTTCATAGATTAAGTGTAGCAGATTGATCAAATGAAATCTTAATCTTGATCAACACTTTATCCACCATCTTTAGGAAGAAATAGTCTTGGAGACTAACTGAGGAGATTTCAGCTTAATATTAGAGTAGTTTGGGGGAAGTGATAAAGAGATGAGAAAATGAATCCAGGAGGTATAGACAACTCTTTCTAGGAGGTTGAATGTTAAAGGGAGGAAACCTACTATAACTACAGACAGACAAAGAATCAAGAGAGAGCTTTTCATGTGACTTAATCACCAGTGCTTGAATTTACTTACAGATGATTGTGTTTTTTATCTAATGTGGCACCTTGATGTTTAGACAATGGTGATAAAACAAATAAAACAGTACCTTATTGTTGGCCATAAAACTGTTCACTAAATTATAGCACAACCAGAACATGTTTTACAGATACAAATCTTAAAAGTCAGTAAATGAGAATCTGTTGTTGGTAGAAGTTTCCTGCATAATTTATAAAGAGGGAAATTGTAGGCAGGATAATGTTTTGAAATGCAAAACATCTGACTCATGGTAGAGATGAAGAGCTGTGTATGACCCATGAGAGAAACTTATCTTATTGTTCACACACAGGGCAGAGAAAATTCAAAACCGATAAGGCATCAGGCATCTCGAAGCAAAACTACTTTAATGAGGGTGAGTCATGGTGCCACCCAGGGAAATGAATCAGGTGCCCACAAGCCAAATCTTCTTCATAATTACAGTGTTTTTTTCCCTTTTAAATTAAAACTAAAGTCAGGTAACAACTAATGTCCCTGTAGAACAAATTTAGCCAAATGGAAATGTACAACAGCCTATGAAGTAAAATGAAAATATGAAAGGGATACAGCTTCTCCAGCAAGGAAAGAAGAAAGAATTATCATTACCTTAAGTGTAATGTCATGCCTGCAGGCCCCGAAGGACTTTTAAAGGCTTTTATTGTGTCCTCTATTCCAGTTGATTTTGACATCTTCCCACCATGTAATGATTCCAGTAGCTTTCTCTCAACATTCAAGTCTTAGATATTGTACCCAAGACTCCTACTGTTTCCTGCTCAAGCCAGGAGAGTGAAGAGTATCCTTGTCACCTCCCATACCCTTCTCTTCTAACTTCTATAACCAATCACAAACACTTTTAATGTCTAGATCTTAAGCATCTCACTTTTTTTCACCTCCACAGATACAAGCCCTAATCTAAGCTGCCACTGACTCACTCATGCCCATTTTGAATTATTGTGTCACCCAGTTTCTAAGAGTAGCTATAGCACAGCTAGAATGAACATGGAGAGATGCAAATCAGCTATCACTCTACTGTTTAAAACTTCAGGATTGTTTTCCCACTAGGACCTCAGCAAGCATATACAAGCATTTGTAAGAAATTTGGGAAAAAATGTAGTAACCCTCCTCTTTCTGGGATGAACACAGAACAAGTCAGTTTTCAGACCCTATTTCCCTACTGGCCAGACTTTTTATGTAGTGTAGAAACTGCAATACCTTTTGTCCCTTGAATAAAATCCAGATTCTTTAAGATGGCTTGTATGGCCCCTTACTACCTAATCTCTGCCAAACTCTACAGAGTCACCCCTGGCCATTCTTTCACTCAGGCTCTGTGATCCTGCATTCTGGGTCAGTTTCAGTCCCTTGAACATAACCATGTTGTCATTTACATCTTTGCCAAACCTCCCACTGTTTGGAAAAATGTTCTCTCTTCTCTGTCCAGATAACTCCTGCTTACTCCCTAGGTCTTAACAAAAATATTACTTCCCCACACAGCACTTCCCAGACCTCCTAGATTAGAATAAGTTTTCTTGCCACACATTCCAGAGAACCTAATGTCCCAGTGCATGACACTCATTTATTTATTGAAGTTGTTGGTATGAAGTCAGCTTCTCTGATGGACTCAGCTGAATAAAGGAAGTATTATTTGTTCTTCACTGTATTATCTGTGCACAGTAACATGTCTGATACTGAGTAGAAGTTCAAGAAATGTTTATCAAAATTAAATGCATAGGTAGTACACTGCACACATGAAAGGAAGCATTAACTAAACAAATCTTTCAGTTTCTAATGATTAGCATTTTTATAAGCTAGAATCCTTGTTCCAGCATAATGGAAAAAGTTTTGTCAGGAGACCTAGGTTCTAGGCCTTACTCTGCCACTAACTTTCTAGTTGTGGGACCTTAAGCAAGTTTCCTTATGAACCATGAACCTACTTTCCTCAGCTTTTAAATGTTGATAATACCATCAGTTCTATCTATACAGTTGTTATGAGGCTCAAAGTTGGTGAGAGGGGATAATATTTATGGAGTGCCTACCATGTGCAAAGTCTTATGTTAGGTATGGCCATCTGCATTATCTCAAAAGAAATGAAAGAGTCTCTGAAAGGTTATTGTTTACCTAAAGATCACAATAAGTGGCAAAACAAGGACTTACATCCAGATTTATCTAGTTCCAAAGGCTCTGCTTTCTGTGTTCCTTTCCTTCCTCACTATATTTCTTCAATATCCATTTGATAAATTCTTCAAGTCATAGGACAAGCATTACCTCACTGTCCCAAGCAGATTTATATGCTCTCAACTCTAGATTCATATTGTAATGATGTAATAGTGTTAGACTGCAGTTTTTTGCTTAGCACAATGTTTTGAGATGGGGTCATGTCTTTCCATTATTGTTCACTCAGTATTTTGCCTGGGTATTAGTGCTTCATAAGTGCTAAATGTTTTTGTTGTTCAGTTGGCCATTCGTGTGTGACTCTTTGCAACCCCATGGACTGCAATACACCAGGCCTCCCTGTCCCTCACCATCTCCTGGAGTTTGTCCAAGTACTAAATGAGTATTTGCTAAATGAATGAAGAAATATTCTTTATCTAGTATTATTAATAAATGTAATAATATAGATAATTTTTGTTTGGTGTTTATATATAGATTTACATGTATAACCAACCAATAACAAAGGCCTGAATCACAATAGCTCATATGTGTGAGGTTTCTTAGATAGTATACATATGACACCAGATATTATAAAATACTAAGTATCTAGTTTTAGATAAATATATTAAAGAATATTAGGAATAGCTAATAATTGCCTGAAAGGGAATATATAAAATATAAGGTATGTGAAAATGGTTCAGGCTAACTTTGAATGTGATTTTCTAGTTTTAATTTTCTACATGGCAGGCAACCTCAGGGAGTAACTGTACTGTTTGTAAATAACAAACTACTTAGTTTAGAGGACTTGGCATATTATTTGTTGTAATGTTACCCTGTTCCAGAGGATTATAATTAATAGTAGAAACAAAATCCAGTTGCAGAAGTATAGCCTACAGCATATCTATGGCCTAGGAAATGTGCTAAGGGAACTAAAATGGAGCTGAAGGTTTCCTTACATTTACTTAGTAGTCAAATCAAGAAGAAATGTAAAAACTACTTTGAAGTTATGCAATATATGATCTAAGTCCTTCATCTATGACAACAGCTTGTCAAAATGCTAATTGTTAGGAACTGAGAGATTTGTTTAGTTAATAATGCTTCCTTCCATGTGTGCTATGTGTTTTCCAGAAGGAAATCTATAATCTACTATTAGCTTCACATAGTCACTCTTGATTATCTGAGTTAATAAATAGAACACAGACATACAATAGACATGTTTCAGTTCTAAAATGGAGGCCAGTGCAAACATTACATCTTTGACTGTGGAATAAATTTTGCTTCTCTGCAGCAAAGTTGTCTTCCTCCTTACTCTACTAGTTTTTCTAAGTAAACAGAACTATGCCAGGGAAAATTCACACACACATATAAATGCGAGTTTACTCTAGCTTCTGTGAACTGTTTGCTAGAGCTTAGAATTCTGTCAGTGATGGTCATTTTGCATATTGGATTCTGGACATGTTGACAGTTCTCATCTTCTTCAAGGCTCCAGGTCCTAACACAATATTCTCAACCTCACATATGGTTAATGCAGAGACTAGGAAAAGCAGGGTAAAGAAAAAGTCAGTTTGAGGAAAGAAAAAATAACCCATACTATATATTACTTTGACTTTGTGTAAAAAGAGGGCTCACTAAAGTTTTTGCTGTTGTTTTAAAAATGAATTAGAAATTGGTCTATTAAAATAAAAAAAAGGAAGGAAATTAGAAATTAGCACACATTGTCAGACTGCTTTCTAGAGTGATAATAATTATTCTGGCAATGACAGGTCAGCTGCTTTCTAAGGAAAATTAATAGTCTTCAAATAACTGCCATCTTTTCACCTATGAAATCAGATATATTACGGAATAAAAATTTACAATAAAAATGGCATTTCTCTCTGAGGCATTTTAATGAAATAACCAATTAAATGAAAGGTGGGCTCCATGGCTCAGACGAAAGAAATGTAGTTAAGAGAAAAGCTGGTCTGACCCTATTGTATAGGTAGAAATAGACACATATTAGGTGGTAGAATTCCAAAAAAGAAAATATTTATCTAGTTATTCAATTATTTATCATTTAGTGAGTATCTATTGTAAGTCACTATGAGAAGCACTGGGGATACACCTTATCTGACACATGGTCCTTGCATTTAAGGAGCTCACAGGCATGAACACAAGTACTTTTATATAAAATATCCAGTAGTAGAGGTGTGTGAAGCATGCTAAGGGGGCACACAGATGAAAGAACTGTTGAAATTAGAGAAGGCTTCACAAAGGTGGCTACCCTTAGCCAAATACCACACAAGTTTACCAGGTGGATTAGATGAGAAGGCATTCCAAGCTGACTGAAGAGTACACTATGAATCAAGAATCAGGAACTCTAAGAACAGTATTCTTACAAGTACCCAGTATATTGTGTGCATGTGTATGTGTGCTAAATAGTTTCAGTCATGTCTGACTCTGCATGACCCGATGGACTCTAGCCCACCAGGCTCCTCTGTCCATGGGATTCTCCAGGCAAGAATACTGGAGTAGGTTCCCATGCCTTCCTCTAGGGGATCTTCTTGACCCAGGGATCAAATCCACATCTCCTGCAGTCCAGATGAATTCTTTACCACTAAGCTACCTGGGAAGCCCATCCAGTATATTAGGTTAGAAGTAAGTAGAAAGTTACAGTCAAATTATCAAGGACCTCATTGGGCAAAGTAAATCTTTTGGACATTGTGATATGGATGGTGACAAGAGATAAGAGGTTCTTAAACAGTGGAGTGGCATAATCAGATAAATGTTGAGAAAATTAACTCTGCCAGCTTTGAGAATAAGCCAAATCCTGGAGAAGGTGGCTGGTTGAGAAGCATCAATAATAGGGGGATTTCATGATCCCTAAGAGTCTCCTACTCTCTGGCTTTTGTCTTAACATTTCACTATTAGAATTTTAAGTTTACAACTTAGTGCCTGTTAAAATAAAAAGTATAATTTTGGGGAAAAATGATATGGTGGATAATGTCTACATGCATTAATTGAGCTGGGCTTCAGGATAGACTTTAATAAAGGATTCAGTTTTCAAATTCTTCACTTTTAGTCATGTCTCTAATCATACAAGAGAGCAAGGGTCTAGTGACGACCCCGGGCAGGGGGAGGCGGGGGAAGGCGGGGGGGCGGGTTTCTTGAGACCAAGCAGATGGAGAGAGTCTCTCTTGTTCCCAAATCAAGGGAACACTGGAAATTGCATTCATTTTCTCCCTCTGCATAATGAATCACAGCAAACAATGGCTTACAACAATATACATCTGTTATCTCACAGTTTACAGGAATTAGGAGTCTGGGCAGAGCTTAGCTGGATCCTCTGCACAGGGCCTCACCAGGCTACAATCCAGGTGTTGGCCAGAGCTGTGATCTTATCTGAGGCTCAAGGTGCAGTTGCAGTGCTCATGGTGACTGACTTCTCTAAAGCCAGTAGTGGACAGAAAAGATGCTCCTTCAAGTTGCTAACCTCTAGACTCCTTCAGGTGGAAGGAGTCTGCCACTGCAGGAGATGCAGGAGACATGGGTTTGATCCCTGGGTCGGGAAGATCTCCTGGCAAAGGAAATAGCAACCCACTCTAGTATTCCTGCCTAGAAATTCCCTTGGACAGAGCAGCCTGGAGGGCTACAGTCCTTGGGACTGGACACAACTGAAGCGACTTAGCACATAGCATGGACTCCTTCTTAAAGGAATCACCTGATTAGTTCAAGCCCACCAAAGATACATCCCTTTTGAGTAACTTAAAATGATCAGGACCTGAATGTCATCTTTCAAATCCCTTCACCTTTGCCATAAAACATATTATGCCTCTGAAAGTGATACTTCATCATCTTTGCCACTGGCGAGTACAATAGCAAGTTACAGGACCCACACACACTCAAAGGAGGGGCATCACAAAAGTATACAGATACAGAAGCACAGAGGTGAGAACCATGGGGCCATCATAGAATTCTGCTTATCACAGATGCCAAGAGTCAATTAGAAGAGTTCAAATCACGAGAGCCTAGAGCTAGGTAGTCAAGAAACAACTGGTCAGTTAAGTAGGCAGTAAGCTACGCAGGAGGATATCTGGAACAAGTTTTGCTATGGGCTGGCTCACTACGCCATATGCATGAGAGAAGTCTGTGTTAAAAAGGCTGTGGTCCACATGGATACACAAAGCACCAGCCAACATAGACAGGTGCAGAGCAAAAAGTTGGAAATGCTCTCCCAAAAGTAGACTGTAGAGATCAAGATAGGATTAGAGAAAAAGGTTCAGCAGTTTGGAAACTGTTTTTAACAGGGGTAGAGAGGAGATTTCTCCATAGCACAGACCTGGAAATTCCCCTTTATTAAAAAAGCTACTGCCTGCTTTTCTCCTACTGTTTTACTTTTAAATACAATAATCACACATATATCACACAAATATAACTGATAGCAGGAAATTTTTCAAAAAATATAAACAGTCTGGTAAAGAAAATCAGGAGAAAAAAACTATCAAGCCAACTAAAGTAGACAAGATAATTAGAGAGAAGATATATGCAGCACCGAATTTGAATCACAAAGAAAACTCTAGCTAACAAAGCAGTTAGGTTTTCACAAGAATTAGCAGAAGGTAATGCAAAAGAAGATTAAGTTAATAAAAATTAAATTGTTAAAAAAAAGATTTTCAACACAAAACTCTCTGAAACACTTGCTTTCTTACCTCTGCTGTAATGCTGGATGAATTAGCACTTGTAGAAGTTTAGGTATCCCCAGTAGTGGCACAACTTGCAGCTTTCCCTGCCCTTCCACCCCAGGACACATAAAACTGAGGCACAGAATCAACAAAAATTCTAACTCTGCTCATCAGCATGTTGACCTGCTTGCTCCAAGCAACTCTGGATTTACGATTCTGGTTGCCTGGCTGGACTCCTAGCACTTGGTTGTTCTGTGTCTGTACTGAATTCTTAGTCTAGGTTCTACTTACTGCCTAGACTGTAATAACAGCAATATAATGTCCACATTTATTAAGTATTTCTGAAGCTACATTAATTAAGCATGATCCTCGTGGCCCAGTGGCAAAGAATCTACCTGCCAATCCAGGAGACCCAGGTTCGATCTCTGGGTCAGGAAGATCACCTGGAGAAGGAAATGGCAATCCACTCCAGAATTCTTGCCTGGAGAATCCTATGGACAGGGGAGCCTAGGGGACTACAGTCCACGGGGTCACAAAAGAATCAGACACGACTTAGCGACTAAACAACAGCAACAACAATGTTCATGTACCTTTCATTTAGTTGTGCTGGGTAAGGTATTAGGGATAGTATTTCTCAAAGAAGGTATTAATATATTTCCATTCTTATACTGTATTCCATTGGAAACCTCTCTGCTCCCACACCTAATACTGGAGACTTATGCCTTCAGGTAGGGGGAGGTGCTTTAGGAAGGCAAGAGACTTAAAAGTCAGACTCCCACTTTAGAATAATCAGAGGTAGGTCAATCAGAGTTAGGTCTAAAGAACTATTATAATAATATAAGCAAATGGGAAGCCTTCTTCAGAAGAGGAAGGGCTGTTGAGACAGGGAGATAAGAAAATATCTCTACCTGTGTATCCTACAGTTCCCTTTCTGGGCTTGGCCTGTAGAGGCTGCAGTGTAATAAATAGGTATTACAAGGAAAGAGGGACCTGTACTCCAAATCTCATCTGGATTCTGGGTGTGGCCACATCTGACAGAACTTAGTAGCTCCACATACACAGGATGGACTAGCGAGTTCCTGAGGATAAATTTTTCTGAGTCCTCATTATTTTCCTAAGTTACAAATGAGACCCAAATTTCCTGTGGTCTCAGAAGCAGCTGGGCTGAGAGCCAAGCGGGTTGCCATAGGGCCAGCTTGGCAAATGGAGAATTGCCCCAGAACCTTGGGTGGACAGATGGCAGACACACAGACTTAGAGGGTCCACCTTACCAGCGAGAGATGAACTCAGCTGAGCCAGCCAATAAGAGCTAGCCCTGGCCAGAATGATCTTGGCTTAAATTCATCACTTGAAGGCCACAGGTATACCAGAAAGGATGCTCAAGCCTACTAGCCTACTATCTCTCCTCCAGTGCTGCCCACAGGCCACTTATGCTACCCTTTTGTAAAGAATTTGAGCAAAAGCTAACTCAAACATTTCCTTGTTTAATTTTTGCCTTCACTGGTTATTCTCCAAGGATGACCTTGTTTCAGGTTCACAAAAAAAACAGTAGCAACATAGATAGTAAGATGCAAATTGGATCACTTCTCTCCACCAACACCTTCTCATTGCTCTTAGGTATCTTATGCTCTTAGGTTAAAAATAAAAATCCAGAAAATAGCCTACAAGGAAGGCCCTGAACCATGGGCCTTCTACTCCCTCTGAAGGCTCAGCTCCTGCCACATCTCCCCTTTCTCTGGGACCTGTAGTTTCATGTTAATTTTTTTTTTAATTTTAAATATATTTATTTATTTAATTGAAGGAACATGGCTTTATAGAATTATGTTGGTTTCTGTTTTTTACCACAGGGTTATTTTTTCAAATATTCTATTCCTTCTTTGAAGAGCAATCTTCCCTCATGATCTTGGCCTAGTTAGGCCCTGTTTGCCTCTCAGAGCCCAACTCTCCCATGGCAAAGCTTTGCAGACCCCCAGATGAGATCATTCGCCTTCTTAGGTACTCTCCCAGTACCCTGAACTTTCTCATGATGCAATGTACCTAGTGCATGTATTTATTTTATGCTGCCCAAATAAACTGATAGTCTCATTTCAACTATTTTCACCTAGAATAACAATAATTTGTTATTGCACTAAACCACTTTACTCCAACAGCTGATTGTATGCACTAAACCACTTTACTCCAACAGCTAATTATATATTTTTATATTTTTTAATACTGTAAAAGTCAATATTTTATTTCTTTGTCAAGCATCTGCTAATTTGTTATTGCACTAAACCACTTTACTCCAACAGCTGATTGTATGCACTAAACCACTTTACTCCAACCACTGATTGTATGCACTAAACCACTTTACTCCAACAGCTAATTATATATTTTCATATTTTTTAATACTGTAAAAGTCAATATTTTATTTCTTTGTCAAGCATCTGCTAACCTACCTCTGCCTTCTGTGTGATGTGCAATGTGCACAGAAAGGCACTGGAGAAAAGTCATGTGATATTAGATGGGAAACAGGAAAATGAAAGCATAGGAGGGGCACTTCATGAATTATCAAGAACTAAGGATACAAATATTTAATAATATTATTTATTATTATATTTATTAAATTAATAAGCAATAAATTTATTATTAAATTATAATAATATAAATTAATACAGTAATATAAGTATGATAAATCAATATATTGAACTAATAAACAATAATGTTTGTTATATTTATTATGATATTAAATATTTAATAATAATATTTATTATTAAACATATATGACATTTGATATAAAAATGTTTTTTCTTTTGGCTACCTAAAATCCTGGTCTACTTAAAGCACTGAATTTAACAAGCAAAATTCAGATACTTTGTATAATGCACATTCTAAGGCAATAAGCCTCAAAGATGTAATTTCCCATTATTCTCACTAACCCTTAATCCTTCCTCCATATCAGCCCATCCTGAACCTCAGCTTGGAGCTCAAAGACCATCTCAGCAGCCCACGTTTGGCCTTCATGCTGGCTGGAGTCCAGAGATTTCCTCAGCTGCTTGTGTCCAGTGGCTGCTGGAGTAAGATTAACTCAGTTTCAGGAGTTCTATTTCCAGTCAGTGTGAGCTAATTAAAAGGCAGGGTTTCGTTTGCCTCTCTGGCAATCCCTGAGCAGCACAAAAGGTCCACACCACCTTCTTCATTCTAATTTTAGTTCTCCTCAAACGTTTCTTCTCCCTTGCAGAAAAGCATCCTATGCTGCGGTGTACTTAAAAGCTTTTGTTATTTCTCCCATTTGGAAAGGAACACTTTTCCACTTACTCTTTTTAGATTTTTTCCATCAATTTTATCCAGTAAGAGGTGATAGTTTGAAACTACTAACAGAACTAGAGATAATTAGTTACCCAGGGTAGGTAATGTCTTTAGCAGGGACTCAAAGGTGCCAGCTCACAGAAAATTTTCATATATGCAGCGCTTTCTGGAAATAACTTTTCATAAAGAGGAAGTATGTTTTATTTACTGGTGAGTGTCAGTTTCTTTTCCCCCAATAATATACAACACACCTGTCCCTGACAATTTCACTGAGGAACTCGGCACTCATAGGTCATTCACTATGGGCTAAGACACTGTCAACATTTTTTGGCCAATACTCTTTACTTTCAATAAACATAAAATTATCTCATAGCTTCCTCCCTCTGTGTCCTACCCTACTGAAAAAGCAGTCTTAACTATGTACTCAACTTACCTACTTGGATATCCAATAGCGTTTCTTATCCATAACTAAGCTTTCGTCGTAAGAATACCAACTCCATCCTTCCAAAGGTCAAAGAGTCACAACTTTGGTTTCATTTTCTCCAACACTCACTGGATTTCCTCCACCTTGTCCCTCCTCAGACTCCTTAGCTGTTGTTGCCTTTTATCATCTCTTTCATCAACCTCAGGTTTTGATCTTCTATGTACATTCACTCCATATCATGTATACAATGATGATGTTCACAGTCTTTATCTTCAAAGACAATGTGAACATTCAGCTGCCTACATGACACATCTATTCAGATATCTAACAGGTAGATATTACTTAAAATGAACTCCTGGTAGAAAAGGGAACCTCCTACACTGTTGGTGGGAATGCAGCTTGTATGGACACTATGGAGAACAGTATGGAGGTTTCTCAGAAAGCTAAAAATAGAACTACCATATGATCTAGCAATCCCACTCCTGGGCATATATCCAGAGAAAACTCTAATTTTAAAAGATACATGCAAACCTATGTCCATAGAACACTATTCACAATAGTCAAAACATGGAAACCACCTAAATGTCCACCAACAGATGAACAGATAAAGAAGATGTGGTACATATATACAACAGAATACTGCTGCTAAGTCACTTCAGTCGTCTCTGACTCTGTGCGACCCCATAGACAGCAGCCCACCAGGCTCCCCTGTCCCTGGGATTCTCCAGGCAAGAACACTGGAGTGGGTTGCCATTTCTTTCTCCAATGCATGAAGGTGAAAAGTGAAAGTGAAGTCGCTCAGTCTTGTCCGACTCTGAGTGACCCCATGGACTGCGGCCTACCGGGCTCCTCCGTCCATGGGATTTTCCAGGCAAGAGTACTGGAGTGGGGTGCCATCGCCTTCTCTGAACAGAATACTATTTAGCCATAAAAATAATGAAATAATGACATTTGCAGCAACATGGATGCAACTAGAGATTATATACGAAGTGAAGTAAATAAGAAAGAAAATTATCAGATGATAAAATTTATATGTGGAATCTAAAATATGACACAAATGAAGCTATCTACTGAAACAGAGACGGAGTCATGGATTTAGAGAACAGTCGTGCGTTTGCCAAGGGGGAAGGATTTGGGGAAGGGATGGAGTAAGAGGTTAAGGTTAGTAGACATACGCTCTCATATATAGAATAGATAAACAACAAGGTCCTACAGTATACATAGAGAACTATATTCAATAGACCATGACAAATCATAATAGAACAAATATATTTTTTAAATGTGCATACATGTATAACTGAATCACTTTGCTATATAGCAGAAATTAACACAACACTGTAAATCAACTATACTTCAAATTAAAAAAAGTGAACTCTTGATATTTTTACCTGTTCACCACATCTCTTCTTCCCAGGACCTCTCTCATGTCAGATGACATTAAAAATCATGCTTACAATTGTTTAGGACAAAAACATTGCAGTTTTCCTTAATTCTTCTCTTTTTTTCATATACTACATCTACTCTATCATAAAATCCCATAGGCTTTACCTTAAAAAAATATGTCCAACATCCATCAATTTCTCTCCAGCTCCACTGCTTCACCTTTGACCTGGGCTGACTTCCTCTCTCATCTTACTGGAATGCTACAATAGCCCCCTACTGGCCTTGCTTCCACACTTATCCTCCTTCTTCAGTCCATTCTCAACACAAGAGTTGATGCAATTCTTATAAAATAGAAGTTACATCATGTCACTCTCCTGAAAGAGCCTGAACTGACTCCCAGTTTCACTCTGAGTGAAATCCAAAGTCCTTAAAATGACATATATTAGGTCCTACATGACCCATCCCTCTCTTCCGTCTTACCTAAAAAATTCCATGTTTCAAAGAATGGCAGTAAGATTTGACTAATCTGCTTAAGCAAGAAATTTTAGGGCTTTTCCTGAACTCTTCCTCACCATCACACCTCTGATCGGTTGCCATGACCTGTTGATTACTCTTTCCTCGTGTTTCTCAAATCCATTTATATTTTCCATTGCTGATGGCACTGTTGCTTCCTACCTCCAATCTCACCTCATCTTGAATCTATTTGCTACATATTAATACTTTGGTGATCTTTCTACATATTAGTACTATGGTGAGATGGTTGGATGGTATCACTGACTCAATGGACATGGGTTTGAGCAAGCTCCCGGTGTTGGTGATGGACATGGAAGCCTGGCGTGCTGCAGTCCATGGGGTCACAAAGAGTAAGACATGACTGAGCGACAGAACTGAACTGATCTTTCTAGTTAAATGCTAACCCATTCATATCATCTAAGTCTGTCTACCTCCAAAGGTAGACCCTCTTTACCACCTTTTCCTGATGATTCTCAAGTTGATACTTAGATTACATAATATACTGCCTAACAAGTAGGAAGTTTTAACTATAGTTCAGGCTACTTTTGAAATGGTTCTCTTTTATATAATAATAAATTCATTGGTCCACTTATTAAAAGTGCTTTGCAGCAGGCAATTTGTTTGTGAGGTTGTTATGTATTAGTCTTTGTTCTATTAACACTTGACATTTTTATAATGATTAATTTTTTTGTGCATGCAATCATTTATAAAATAAACAGTAGATTTATCCATTAATTTAGATCATGCTTTTAATTCAAGAAAAGGTCAGCCATTTAAGCATGAGTACAGATGTATAAATGGCTCTTCTTTTCTTAAAATGACTATAGATTTCATACAATAATAGTATTTAAGAATAAAAAAAATAATATTAAACAATAATGACAGTACTAAAAAAAATATTGTTCCATAGTTTCCAAAACGCTTCACATAAGTCAGCTCATTTATTACTAAAACTACCCAAAGAGTAGATATTATCTCCCCTTTCCAGAGGAGCAAATCAAAGATCAGAGAAGTTAAATAATTTGACGGAAAGTATCTAGCAAATCAGTGACAGAACTGACTCAGAAAGTTGTTCTACTTCAGTATGCACCATGCGATAATGCCTTTATATGCAGATTCTTAAATATAACATATAACAAAACCACCTATGAGTAGGATAACGAAATGCTATTTTTCAAAGTAGATAAACCTTAAACATTTTACTTTGTGAAATTCAAAGTTTTACCTTTCAATATAAAACAAACATCTTTTTGTGAACATTTTACTCTGTGAAATTCAAAGTTTTACCTTTCAATATAAAACAAATCAGCATTGTCCTTCCACATTATTACTAAATATCAGTCTATTCTAAAATTTTTGATGTGACATGTAGGTGACATAATACATTTGGAAACCATAACAACATGCTTTTCAAAACCATCCCTAGTTTTAAAAGGTCAGATTTTGGTTCTGTTTAAAGGTCAGACCTGAAAATATGCTGATGATTACATTATTCCACACATTTTGGATGGTGCCTTTAAAGTCTTGGCATGAAGTCATGAACAAAAAACACAATGAGATTTGTATGAAGATTCCTCTTAATTCCTCTAACTCATAAAGGCTTTGGTTTTAAAAACTCAAAAATATAGCTGCATAAAATGAACGGCTTTACCTGTATCGCCAGTTTCCTTGTTCTTGACTTCTGTGGTTGCTGCAGAAGAGGTGAGTGGACTAACTGGAGGGTTGGAAGTAAAGCTTGTACACCCTGTAGATGTGTTGATTTCAAAATATTCTTGGTTGTGATTCATTCGATGAAAATCCAGAGAAGACACAATAGATGTTCGTTGTTTAGGCTAAAATAAATGAGCATGATAAAAGCATTAATATGATCATGCTCATCTTCAGCCCAATTCCCCATCAGTTTAATCTAAGTGCATTTTTCCCATTACACTGTCTGTTTTTTACACATAAAATATAGTTGTGTTTTACAGAGAAACATTAAAAAGTCCCTTAATTCAATAATAAAAAAATGTTTAATGAAAAAATGTCATGGCATAGTTGATAAAATAATTTAGACTTTTTTGTTAGATTTCTCCAGAAGACTGCAAAAATACAGTGCTCAGAATTTCTCTTAATGATCAATTCAGAAAGTTGCAATTCTGAGTCACCTTTCATTCAGCTAACATTTATAAAGGATCCTGCATTTGGCAGACCCTGAGAATATAGAGTCTACTAAAGAAATAAAAGGATCCTTACAATATGGAAGCATAATTAAGGCAGTTCCATTTTTAATTTTCTATATAGTCCAAGGAACTGGGAACATTTGATATTGTCCCCAAGTATCATATGCTCCAATTTCATCATTAAAACGAAGTAAATTTGTATAGAACATTTTCTAGGATCTAAGAATCTATTTGTATTTATAGTGAACTTTGATTTCTTTTTTAAGGATTTAAATTAATCCCCAAATAGCAAAAAGAAAAAGTCAATTTAAACATAAATGGTAAAATCATGGAGTAACAGCAGATATAATCTTTTGTCAGTAATGGATTGTTCCCTATAGCAGTTTTCTGGGTTTTTTTTTTCCCACAATTTTAATTATATTCACATTTTTTTTCTCGCCTAGCAGAGGTTCTAACATCACCCTTCAGAAAAACCGCAGTCTTTTTGGTTCTCAGGATTGTGCACATTTCCTAATTTAAGTCTTATTATGTTTTATTCTTATTATCAATGTTAATGAAATATTAACAATCTTACAATAATAAGAGATTAAATACAATCTCTTTAAAATAAAGTTTATTGTACTTAACTTTCTGCAAAGTACAAAAAGTGCAATACACTTTTGGCTTAGTAACACTTACACTGCCCTCAAATACTTGCTAATTTTATCACTGAACTCCACAATTACTTTCCTGCAAAATATTCATGTTACCATTCCTCTTCCAGCTCATCATGTTTTTTGAAAAGCAGACATTACTTAGTCTATAATCTAAAATATCTGATGATATCGAAAATGTGTTTTACAGAGCTTTTTTTTACTTAAGGTGTTCAAATTATAACATGCTTTATACTTTCACCCTTGCAATATTTTTATAGGAATTGTTAAGAGGCATAAATATTGTTATATGAGTGTAAGTTATTTATTATTATGACACATGAACTCAGTAATGCAATTCAAATTAATACCCACATAGGACTCAGTTGCTTTTGAAGTATGAAAGACTGGTGTTCAATGTCAGGCTTGATTTCTCATGAAATGTCTGTCCTTGGGGCTACTAAATCTCAATTCACTTTCAATGTTCTTCCTACTAGACTATATAACTGCAATTAAAAACATGGATATGACCCTGGCTCCAATAGAAACACAGGTATGTCATTATCATGGTTTTGTCTCATTGTGTTGTATTTTATTTTTGTTTCACTTTGTATAAAGGCAGCAAACCAAATTTATATGATGTACCCTCTCATAAACATTATAAGGATAAAGCCAACTGATGTGTATGACTCCTTTACTTATAAATGTTTCTGAAATACATGTTTCTGAACCTTGACCACCCAAAGTTTTAAATCCACTAGAAGTACAATTTGTTATACAATCAAGCAAGAAAATAAACTATTTTTCTGCATTAATTTATTCTACTGCTGCTGCTGCTGCTAAGTCGCTTCAGTTGTGTCCGACTCTGTGTGACCCCATAGACCGCAGCCTACCAGGCTCCCCCATCCCTGGGATTCTCCAGGCAACAACACTGGAGTGGGTTGCCATTTCCTTCTCCAGTGCATGAAAGTGAAAAGTGAAAGTGAAGTCGCACAGTTGTGTCCGACCCTCAGCGACCCCATGGACTGCAGCCCACCAGGCTCCTCCGTCCGTGGGATTTTCCAGGCAAGAATACTGGAGTGGGGTGCCATTGCCTTCTCTACTAATTTATTCTACAAGTATCTGCTAAGTGTATACTAAATTGTGGATACCTTGGTAAGCAGTATGATACGAATAAGATGAGGAAGCCATTGTCCCTCTTCTCTGGGTGATTACAGACTTGAAGTGGGAAGAGGGATGGTGAATGAGGGAATAAATCAGCAATCCAAGGATTGTGTGTCAGTACAGCATAGTACAGCGATAAGCATCATGAGAAGTGGACACAAGATGTAAAAGGTGAACCTCTACTTTAGAGACACAATTAGGATACAATTAGGAAAAGCTTCTGCAAGCAGGTAATTGATGGCTGAGTTGAATCTTGTTGAAAGTGAGTGAAAGTGAAAGTTGCTCAGTCCTGTCCGACTCTTTGCAACCCCATGGACTATACAGTCTATGGAATTTTCAGGCCAGAATAGTGGAGTGGGTAGCCTTTCCCTTCTCCAGGGGATCTTCCTAACCCAGGGATCAAATCCAGGTCTCCCAAAGTGAGGGCAGATTCTTTACTAGCTGAGCCACCAGGGAAAGTAGAGGTGGTAGGAAAACAAATGAGGATGGGAAGAGGAAAAGTGCAAACTGCAAAAGGTTCATTATGGCTGTAGAGCAGAGTATGTGACGACAGCAAGTGGGTTCAAGCTGTGAGATACTGGATGTTTCAGGGGACAAATCATGAAGGGCTCTAATGCCATATTAAGGAGTTTGGTCTTTCATCTGACTATTCTAAGAAACCAATGGATGATTTCTAAGCAAGAGAGTTTCATAGCTGGGTTTGAATTTCAATAAAATCATTTTATCAGTTTAAAGAATGAACAGGTAAGGGGAGAATCTGAGGAAGAGAGACTACAAGGATATTGAATTGAGCCAAGACATGATGGGGTCCTGAGGTAAAGCAGTTGCGGTAGTGTTGGAGATCACAGATGTTTTTAGGAGATACTAAGGAGGTTAGTTCTTTAGACCTTGGCATCTGATTGGATGTGAAAGCTGATTTTCAGGGAGGAGTCTAGGGTGACTCATATATTTTTTGACTGGGTAGATGCCAAAAGATAAGGTTTTTGTGGGAAATATAAATGCATACACTCCTGTAGCAGAATTACACAAGATGTACTCAGCAGTGGCCACGGGACTGGAAAAGGTCAGTTTTCATTCCAATTCCAAAGAAAGGCAATGCCAAGCAATGTTCAGACTACTGCACAATTGTACTCATCTCACACATTAACAAGTAATGCTCAAAATTCTCCAAGCCAGGCTTCAACAGTACTTGAACCATGAACTTCCAGATGTTCAAGCTGGATTTAGAAAAAGCAGAGGAACTAGAGATCAAATTGCCAACATCTGCTGGATCATCAAAAAAGTAAGAGAGTTCCAGAAAAACATCTAATTTTCTTTATTGACTATGCCAAAGCCTTTGACTGTGTGGATCACAATAAACTGGAAAATTCTGAAAGAGATGGGAATACCAGACCACCTTACCTGTCTCCTGAGAAATCTGTATGCAGGTCAAGAAGCAACAGTTAGAATTGGACATGGAACAACAGACTGGTTCCAAATAGGAAAAGGAGTACGTCAAGGCTGTATATTGTCACCCTGCTTATTTAACTTTTATGAAGAGTACATCATGAGAAACACCAAGCTGGATGAAGCACATTTGGAATCAAGATTGCCAGGAGAAATATCAATAACCTCAGATATGCAGATGGCACCACTCTATGGCAGAAAGTGAAAAAGAACTAAAGAGCCTCTTGATGAAAGTGAAAGAGGAGAGTGAAAAAGTTGGCTTAAAGCTCAACATTCAGAAAACTAAGATCATGGCATCTGGCCCCAGCACTTCATGGCAAATAGATGGGGAAAGAATGGAAATAGTGAGAGACTTTTTTCTTAAGCTCCAAAATCACAGCAGATGGTGACTGCAGCCATGAAATTAAAAGACACTTGCTCCTTGGAAGAAAAGCTATGATTAACCTAGACAACAAATAAAAAAGCAGAGACATTAGTTTACCAACAAAGATCCATCTAGTCAAAACTATGGTTTTTCCAGTAGTCATGTATGGATGTGAGAGTTGAACTATAAAGAAAGATGAGTGCCGAAGAACTGATGCTTTTGAATTGTGGTGTTGGAGAAGACACTTGAGGCTCCCTTGGACTGCAAGGAGATCCAACCAGTCCATCCTAAAGGAAATCAGTCCTGAATATTCATTGGAAGGACTGATGCTGAAGATAAAACTCCAATACTTTGGCCACCTGATTCAAAGAACCGACTCACTGGAAAAGACCCTAATGCTGGGAAAGATTGAAGACAGGAGGAGAAGGGGACGACAGAGGATGAGAAGGTTGGTTGGCATCACCAACGCAACGGACATAAGTTTGAGTAGGCTTCTGGAGTTGGTGATAGACAGGGAAGCCTGGCATGCTACAGTCTATGGGGTTGCAGAGAGTCAGACACAATTGAGCAACTGAACTGAACTGCATTGATGCCTGTATGCTCTTGGGACTCAGTATAGACTTCTTAATCTATATGATTATGCAAATCTACATGATATTTCCCTTTCTTTCTTTCTTTGAGCAGAGTACTGTGATTTCACTGTAGCGTAGCTTCAATCTTCAAATAACATATCAAGAGGAAAGGAGAGAGGCTAATGGAAATTCCAAAGGGAAGAAATCAGTGATCATCTGATCTCATTCTTATTTGGTTATTCAGAACTATCTATAGTTACCATGAGTCAGCTTAAAGAACATTGAGGTAGTGAAGAACCATTGCCCAAAGTTCCCTGAGTATCTGAGGTGATGGAAAATGAGAATCGTTATGTTAGTCATGCTCTAAGAAGGGGATCAGCAAACTATGGCCTGTGGCCCAAATCTGGCCTGTCTCCTGATAATGAAAATATAGTTTTATTGGAATACAACTATGTTCATCCATTCACTATTGTCTACAACTTCTCTCTGGAGAAGGCAATGGCAACCCACTCCAGGAGCCTGGTGGGCTGCAGTCCATGGGGTTGCTGGGAGTCGGACACGACTGAGCAACTTCACTTTCACTTTTCACTTTCATGCATTGGAGAACGAAATGGCAACCCACTCCAGTGTTCTTGCCTGGAAAATTCCAGGGACGGCGGAGCCTGTTGGGCTGCCGTCTATGGGGTCGCACAGAGTCGGACACAACTGAAGCGACTTAGCAGCAGTAGCAGTAGCAGCAACAAATTCTCTCAACACGGCAATGATAGATTTGAGTGGTTTTAACAGAGGCCATATTATCCACAACACCTAAAATATTTACTATCTGTTTCTTTAGAGAAATTGTTAGCCAATCCCTGTTTTAAGGGATCATTTTACGTATCATTTTAGTGTTCAACAAAACCATAAGCGTAGATTCTCTTTTACTCCTCAGCCTTATATGCATTTAGGTTGAGGCCATGTAACTGAGTAATTGACTTGTTAGTAGAAGTAAGCCTTCTCCATCCCTCTCTTACTCACCAGATGATGTAGTTTCAAGATGAAGGGAGGTCAGGCAACCCAAATTGGGCTTTATGAGAAGCTGAAGTAAACATCCTCTATGTGAAACTACTGAGATCCTGTGTTTGTCTGTGGTGGTCCTAGAACTACTTACTCTAACTAGCACAGAATGCAGTGGCTCAGGGAGGTTAAATGATCTACTCAAGATTACATAAGCAGTGGGATTTTCCTGGTGGTCCAGTGGTTAAGAATTCTCCTTCCAAGCATGGGAGTCAGGCTGGATACCTGGTCAGGGAACTGGGATGCCACATGCCACAGGGCAACTGAGCCCACAAGGCTACAGAGCCTGAGCATGCCACAGCAAAAGATCCTGCATGGCACAACTGAGACCCAACACAGCCAAACACATAAATAAAATAAGTAAATAAACATTAAAAATGAAAGAACAGAAATATTTTAAAATTTTACTTATTTATTTTAAATGGAGGACAATTGCTTTACAGTATTGTGATGGTCTTTGCTATACATCAGCATGAATCAGCCCATTCATACGTGTCCCCTCTCTCCTGAACTTGCCTTCCATCTCCCTCTGCACCTCATCCCTCCAGATTACATAAGTAGTTAGCAGGAAGGACTTAGGTTAGAAAGAATGTTCATGTACTCAGACCTAGAGACAAACAGATGGTGCCTCATAAACACAGAGGACAGAGGCAGAATTAAAAAGAGATATCTATGGCGGGAAATAACAGCAATGGGGGAAAAAAGTAAAGAGATGGTAGAGATACTAAAAATGGAGATAAAAGAAGATGAGTCTGGAATATTTGCTTAAACTTTTAATAGATTATCTTTAAAAAAAAAAAAAAACTAGTCTGATGGAATCCTGCTAAGCCATTCAATATAAGAAAAAAATCTCTTTACAAATTCACTGAAATTACAAATGGAATTTATCAAATTTCAATGTCTAAAATAAGTGGGGTCTCTAAAATATCTCGCCTGCCTTGTGGCCAGCATTCATATAGCCCTGGCTTCCGAAGGACTTGCTTCCACACATATTCACTTAACTAGAGACAGCAAACTATAGATTATGTGCCAAACCCAGGCTTCTGACTATTTGTGTAAAGCCTGTGAGCTAAGAATACTTTTACATCTTTTAATGGCTGAAAAAAAATAGGAAAATAATATTAGTGACAGGTGAAAATTATATAAACCCAAATTGCAATGTTTTTAAATAAAGTTTTATCAGAACATAGTCCATGCTCATTCACTTATAAGTATTTAATTATACATAGGGACTTCCCTGGTGGTCTGGTGGTTGAGAGTCTGCCTGCCAATGGAGGGGACACAGGTTTGATCCCTGGTCCAGGAACTAGGATTTCACCTGATGCGAGGCAACTGCACACTTGCACTACAACTACTGAGGCTCAATGCCTAGAAACTGTGCTCTGCAACAGGAGAATCTACTGCAAGGAGAAGTCTGCACATGTCAACTAGAGAGTAGCCCCCACTCACCGAAACTATAAAAAGCTGATGGGCAGCAATAAAGAAGCAGCAAAGCCAAAAATAAATAAGTGAAAGTGAAAGTGAAGTCGCTCACTCATGTCTGACTCTTTGTGACCCCATGGACTGTAGCCTACCATGTTCCTCCATCCCTGGGATTCTCCAGGCAAGAATACTAGAGTGGGTTGCCATTTCCTTCTCCAGGAGATCTTCCCAACACAGGAATCAAACCCAGGTCTCCCGCATTGCAAGAGAATAAATATATATAAATAAATATATATTTAATATATATAATATACAAATATATATTATAATATATAATTATAATAAATAATTATAATATATATATTATATAATAGAAATTATATATAAATATATATAATATATAATAAATAATATATATATATATATAATATACAAAAAAGTATATATTGTCAATGTCTGTCTTCATGATATGGTTCAGTTCAGTTCAGTTCAGTTGCTCAGTCATGTCCGAGTCTTTGAGACCCCATGAATCGCAGCACGGCAGGCCTCCCTGTCCATCACCAACTCCCGGAGTTTACCCAAACTTAAGTCCATCAAGTCGGTGATGCCATCCAGCCATCTCATCCTCTGTTGTCCCTTTCTCCTCCTGCCCCTGATCCCTCCCAGCATCAGAGTCTTTTCCAATGAGTCAACTCTTTGCATGAGGTGGCCAAAGTATTGGAGTTTCAACTTTAGCATCAGTCCTTCCAATGAACACCCAGGACTGATCTCCTTTAGAATGGACTGGTTGGGTCTCCTTGCAATCCAAGTGACTCTCAAGAGTCTTCTCCAACACCACAATTCAAAAGCACCAATTCTTCGGCACTCAGCTTTCTTCACAGTCCAACTCTCACATCCATACATGACTATGGGAAAAACCATAGTTTTGACTAGACAGACCTTTGTTGGCAAAGTAATGTCTCTGCTTTTGAATATGTTATCTAGGTTGGTCATAACTTTCCTTCCAAGGAGTAAGCGTCTTTTAATTTCATGGCTGCAGTCACCATCTGCAGTGATTTTGGAGCCCCCAAAAATCAAGTTAGACATGGTTTCCACTGTTTCCCCATCTATTTCCCATGAAGTTATGGGACCAGATGTCATGATCTTAGTTTTCTGAATGTTGAGCTTTAAGCCAACTTTTTCACTCTCCTCTTTCACCTTCATCAAGAGACTTTTTAGTTCCTCTTCACTTTCTGCCATAAGGGTGGTGTCATTTGCATATCTGAGGTTATTGATATTTCTCCTGGCAATCTTGATTCCAGCTTGTGCTTCTTCCAGCCCAGCGTTTCTCATGATGTACTCTGCATATAAGCTATATAAGCAGGGTGACAATATACAGCCTTGACGTACTCCTTTTCCTATTTGGAACCAGTCTGTTGTTCCATGTCCAGTTCTAACTGTTGCTTCCTGACCTGCATACAGGTTTCTCAAGAGGCAGGTCAGGTGGTCTGGTATTCCCATCTCTTTCAGAATTTTCCACAGTTTATCGTGATCCACACAGTCAAAGGCTTTGGCATAGTCACTAAAGTAGAAATAGATGTTTTTCTGGAACTCTTCCTTTTTCCATGATCCAGCAGATGTTGGCAATTTGATCTCTGGTTCCTCTGCCTTTTCCAAAACCAGCTTGAACATCTGGAAGTTCACGATTCACGTATTGCTGAAGCCTGGCTTGGAGAATTTTGAGCATTACTTTACCAACGTGTGAGATGAGTGCAATTGTGTGGTAGTTTGAGCATTCTTTGGCATTGCCTTTCTTCGGGATTGGAATGAAAACTGACCTTTTCCAGTCCTGTGGCCACTGCTGAGTTTTCCACATTTGCTGGCATATTGAGTGCAGCACTTTCATAGCATCGTCATTCAGGATTTGAAATAGCTCCACTGGAATTCCATCACGTCTACTAGCTTTGTTCGTAGTGATGCTTTCTATGGCCCACTTGACTTCACATTCCAGGATGTCTGGCCCTGGGTGAGTGATCACACTATCATGATTATCTTGGTCGTGAAGATCTTTTTTGTACAGTTCTGTGTATTCTTGCCACCTATTCTTTTTTTAGGCCCATACCATTTCTGTCCTTTATCGAGCCCATCTTTGCATGAAATGTTCCCTTGGTATCTCTAATTTTCTTGGAGAGATCTCTAGTCTTTCCCATTCTGTTGTTTTCCTCTATTTCTTTGCATTGATCGCTGAGGAAGGCTTTCTTATCTCACCTTGCTATTCTTTGGAACTCTGCATTCAGGTGCTTATATCTTTCCTTTTCTCCTTTGCTTTTTGCTTCTCTTCTTTTCACAGCTATTTGTTAGGCTTCCCCAGACAGCCATTTTGCTTTTTTGCATTTCTTTTCCATGGGGATGATCTTGATCCCTGTCTGCTGTACAATGTCATGAACCTCCGTCTACAGTTCATCAGGCACTGTATCCATCAGATCTAGTCCCTTAAATCTTTCTCACTTCCACTGTATAATCATAAGGGATTTGATTTAGGTCATACCTGACTGGCCAAGTGGTTTCCCTACTTTCTTCAATTTAAGTCTGAATTTGACAATAAGGAGTTCATGATCTGAGCCACAGTCAGCTCCTGGTCTTGTTTTTGCTGACTGTATACAGCTTCTCCATCTTTGGCTGCAAAGAAAATAATCAATCTGATTTCACTGTTGACCATCTGGTGAAGTCCATGTGTAGAGTCTTCTCTTGTGTTGTTGGAAGAGGGTGTTTGCTATGACCAGTGCGTTCTCTTGGCAAAACTCTATTAGCCTTTGCCCTGCTTCTTTCTGTAGTCCAAGGCCAAATTTGCCTGTTACTCCAGGTGTTTCTTGACTTCCTACTTTTGCATTCCAGTCCCCTATAATGAAAAGGACATCTTTTTTGGGTGTTAGTTCTAAAAGGTCTTGTAGGTCTTCATAGAACCATTCAACTTCAGCTTCTTCAGTGTTACTGGTTGGGGCATAGATTTGGATTACTGTGATATTGAATGGTTTGCCTTGGAAACGAACAGAGATCATTCTGTCGTTTTGAGATTGTATCCAAATACTGCATTTTGGACTCTTTTGTTGACAATGCAGGCTACTCCATTTCTTCTAAGGGATTCCTACCCACAGTAGTAGATATAATGGTCATCTGAGTTAAATTCACCCACTCCATCCATTTTAGTTTGCTGCTTCCTAGAATGTCGACGTTCACTCTTGCCATCTCCTGATATGGTTGCAGAGTTAAATAGTTGCAACAGAGACCATATGACTCACAAAGTCTAAACTATTTTACTCTCTGATCCTACACCAGAGAATAAGTTGGTGATCCCTGCTATGCACTGATTAGGGAATATTTCTGAGGACCTGAAACTAAGTAGACACATGAATGATTGTGAGTCAAGGCCAGTTACATGGAGTTGCTGGACCCAGTCCAAAATGGAAATGTGGGGCTCTTTGTTGCAAAAGCAGGGAAATAGTTTTCCCTTTATTCCATAGTCATTCTCTAGATCTGTCATGGTAGCTTTATTTGCCATATACTGTCACGTTCCCTTGGACACAGGGACACTTACAGGATTAGAGCAGACCTTCACAGGCATCCAGGGGTTTTCCCCTCCAACTCAGTACATATACTCAATCTTGACCATCCCCACACTCAGGGTCTCAGTGCTTGTCAGCAATTGGTGGGCTGGCTGTGAGCACTGGGGTTGGGGGATCAGGTGTTACTTAGTAATATGGGGAGATGGAGGGTTGTGGGACCACAGATGAGCCAAGGCTCCAAGCCCCAGCACATACTCCATTATCCCACTGACTTCGCTTACAAAATATAAATACAGAGATAAGAATTAAGAATTTTAGACAGCTATGCAAGAGTATTAAAATCCAAACATGGGGTTTTCTTAGCATGAAGCCTATTGACGCTGCACTGGTCCCACATCAATTAAGCCAGTGGCATCTTAATCATTACTACAAATGGACTAATGTGTGAATTTACTGGTGTCACATACAGGATAGCATGCGTCCCCTACCCTTATTTTGTATTATCTTCATCAATCAGAATCAAGTTTGTAAGAATATGTCTATGCTGTACAGAGATATAAATGAAATGCAACATTCTGATGCAATGCATGCTAAGTTGCTTCAGTCATGTCCAACTCTTTGCAACCCCATGGGCTGTAGCCCACCAGGCTCCTCTGTCAATGAGATTCTCCAGGAAAAGATAGTGGAGTGGGTTGCCATTTCCTCCTCCAGGGAATCTTTCCAATCCAGGGAATTTAATGGCATTACTGTAAACCAGATAGATATAATTCACATATGAATAAAATGAGAGCCCCAGATTCTTAACTAGGATGAGATTTAGGTAATGTTTACATTTTAAATTTTCTCTAGATTGGAATCTAAGTTTCAAATATCCACTTCTGTTTCCTCCTCTGTTATTTTCAAATTATTTAACCTAATGGACAGTTATAAAAAAATCCACTTACACTTGAATTTAAGTGGACTTTAAATCATTTTAATTCACTTAATTTAATTATAATAGGACCTCATCAACTCCTAATAAAATGTCAAATAGGACTAAATGGATATATTGGTGTCAGCAAAAAGAAAAAGTGGTGCTAACAAAAGTCAATAATGACATTAAAGTATCCAAGCAAAACTGAGGTTCAAAATGAGTTCCCAGAGAAGATAGATGAATGTCAGAAAAAAAAATAAGTGGCATTAGCAGAAATGGGCTTCCCTGGTGGCTCACATGGCAAAAAAATCCACCCGCAATGCAGGAGACGTGGGTTTCATCCTTTGGTTGGTAAGATCTCCTGGAGAAAGGAGTGGCTACCCACTCCAATATTCTTACCTGGATAATTCCATGGATAGAGGAGCCTGTGGACTATAGTCCATAGGGTGGCAAAGAGTTGGACACGAGTGAGTGACTAACACTTTCATTTTCATCAGCAGAAATACCTGGAGATGATAGACTTCCTAGATACTGGCCCATTGATAACTTATATCAACACAAAGCAATATACTGTCAATCAGTGGCAAAAAAAATTTAGATGCTTTCTTATATTTTTTAAAATGGGTATGAAGTGGGGTGGTAAAAATGGGAAGCTAGACCAGTGGTATTTTCTTTTAGGATTTTAATCAACGTGAAATATTTTGTGTATATGGTATATGGTGGGAATTTTAATTCTAAGTTATTTTTTCACCAATGATAGCCTACTGTCCCAATACCATCATTTTTTTCTTTACTGATTTAAAATGCCACCATTATCATGTATTACATTTCTAAATATAGACTAGGTTTACATTTTTGTTCTCTACTGTATTCCTATTGATCTAATCCTGTGCTAATACTACCCTTTCTTAATTACTGTTGTGGCTTCTCCTCCTACTTCTAGAGTTCATAATAAATGGATACTGAATCTCTACAATCTTTCTTGTTTTATATTCTGAAATATTCTACTATTTTATGTTCTATAATTTATTCAAAAACTTCTACCATCAGCCATGTGTCAGGCACTGTTCTAGGCTTTCAAGAATACATCAGTGAACATGGTATATTTCTCCATCTATTAGTGCCCTCTTTGATTTCTTTCACCAGTGTTTTATAGTTTTCTATATATAGGTCTTTAGTTTCTTTAGGTACATATATTCCTAAGTATTTTATTCTTTCCATTGCAATGGTGAATGGAATTGTTTCCTTAATTTCTCTTTCTGTTTTCTCATTATTAGTGTATAGGAATGCAAGGGATTTCTGTGTGTTGATTTTATATCCTGCAACTTTGCTATAATCATTGATTAGTTCTAGTAATTTTCTGGTGGAGTCTTTAGGGTTTTCTATGTAGAGGATCATGTCATCTGCAAATAGTGAGAGTTTTACTTCTTCTTTTCCAATTTGGATTCCTTCTATTTCTTTTTCTGCTCTGATTGCTGTGGCCAAAACTTCCAAAACTATGTTGAATAGTAATGGTGAAAGTGGGCACCCTTGTCTTGTTCCTGACTTTAGAGGAAATGCTTTCAATTTTTCACCATTGAGGATAATGTTTGCTGTGCGTTTGTCATATATAGCTTTTATTATGTTGAGGTATGTTCCTTCTATTCCTGCTTTCTGGAGAGTTTTTATCATAAATGGATGTTGAATTTTGTCAAAGGCTTTCTCTGCATCTATTGAGATAATCATATGGTTTTTATTTTTCAATTTGTTAATGTGGAGTATTACATTGATCGATTTGCGGATATTGAAGAATCCTTGCATCCCTGGGATAAAGCCCACTTGGTCATGGTGTATGATCTTTTTAATGTGTTGTTGGATTCTGATTGCTAGAATTTTGATAAGGATTTTTGCATCTATGTTCATCAGTGATATTGGCCTGTAGTTTTCTTTTTTTGTGGGATCTTTTTGTGGTATTCTTCACAGAGCTAGAACAAATAATTTCACAATTTGTATGGAAATACAAAAAACCTCGAATAGCCAAAGCGATCTTGAGAAAGAAGAATGGAACTGGAGGAATCAACCTACCTGACTTCAGGCTCTACTACAAAGCCACAGTTATCAAGACAGTATGGTACTGGCACAAAGACAGAAATATAGATCAATGGAACAAAATAGAAAGCCCAGAGATAAATCCACGCACATATGGACACCTTATCTTTGACAAAGGAGGCAAGAATATACAATGGATTAAAGACAATCTCTTTAACAAGTGGTGCTGGGAAATCGGGTCAACCACTTGTAAAAGAATGAAACTAGAACACTTTCTAACACCATACACAAAAATAAATTCAAAATGGATCAAAGATCTAAATGTAAGACCAGAAACTATAAAACTCCTAGAGGAGAACATAGGCAAAACACTCTCTGACATACATCACAGCAGGATCCTCTATGATCCACCTCCCAGAATATTGGAGATAAAAGCAAAAATAAACAAATGGGACCTAATTAAACTTAAAAGCTTCTGCACATCAAAAGAAACTATTAGCCAGGTGAAAAGGCAGCCTTCAGAATGGGAGAAAATAATAGCAAATGAAGCAACCGACAAACAACTAATCTCAAAAATATACAAGCAACTCCTACAGCTCAACTCCAGAAAAATAAATGACCCAATCAAAAAATGGGCCAAAGAACTAAACAGACATTTCTCCAAAGAAGACATACAGATGGCTAACAAACACATGAAAAGATGCTCAACATCACTCATTATCAGAGAAATGCAAATCAAAACCACGATGAGGTACCATTTTACACCAGTCAGAATGGCTGCGATCCAAAAGTCTACAAGCAATAAATGCTGGAGAGGGTGTGGAGAAAAGAGAACCCTCTTCCACTGTTGGTGGGAATGCAAACTAGTACAGCCACTATGGAGAACAGTGTGGAGATTCCTTAAAAAACTGGAAATAGAACTGCCTTATGATCCAGCAATCCCACTGCTGGGCATACACACTGAGGAAACCAGAAGGGAAAGAGACACGTGTACCCCAATGTTCATCGCAGCACTGTTTATAATAGCCAGGACATGGAAGCAACCTAGATGTCCATCAGCAGATGAATGGATAAGAAAGCTGTGGTACATATACACAATGGAGTATTACTCAGCCATTAAAAATAATACATTTGAAACAGTTCTAATGAGGTGGATGAAACTGGAGCCTATTAGACAGAGTGAAGTAAGCCAGAAAGAAAAACACCAATACAGTATACTAATGCATATATATGGAATTTAGAAAGAATTTAGAAAGATAACCCTGTGTACGAGACAGCAAAAGAGACACAGATGTATAGAACAGTCTTTTGGACTCTGTGGGAGAAGGTGAGGGTGGGAAGATTTGGGAGAATGGCATTGAAACATGGATAATATCATGTATGAAACAAGTTGCCAGTCCAGGTTCGATGCACGATACTGGATGCTTGGGGCTGGTGCACTGGGATGTCCCAGAGGGATGGTATGGGGAGGGAGGAGGGAGGAGGGTTCAGGATGGGGAACACATGTATACCTGTGGCGGATTCATTTCGATAATTGGCAAAACTAATACAATTATGTAAAGTTTAAAAATAAAGTAAAATTTAAAAAAAAAGAATACATCAGTGAACAAGTAATGCATGAAACATTTACACATGTTAAAATTTCAGAGGTGATGATCCTATATTTAATTTTCAATAATTTTTTTGTTTTCTAAGTTAAAAAAAATGATTTCCCTTAAAAAAATAGCCTGTTCTTTTCTGAATTCAATAACCTCCCAAATCATTCTGAGGAAACCAATTCCAATCTTTCTCTGCCATTAATTTTTGTTTTCTGAAAGGTCATTCACTCTATTCATTGATCTTGGTTCCTTTCTTTTTGGTTGCTAATTTTCCTCAAATGTTTGGCATTCTTGGTAAACCATTTTTGATTATGTAGGATACTGCTTCATTTCTCTTTCCTGTTCCATTTCTCACAGTAGGGGCTTTAGCTGACTTCACCTTACTGAGACATTATTACCATGTGGCAGGAAAATAAAGTCAACTGCTTCATGTTGAGGTCATGCTGCTGAGGTGTTTTATTTCTCCAGACTAATCCCTAGCTAAATCCAACACCATTTGTTTTTATCTTCCAAAAATTCCCAAATGCCTCTAATAGCATCACTCCCTACTTTTCATCACTGTTGTGCTGTGCTCAGTCGTGTCCAACTCTTTGAGACTCTATGGGCTGTAGCCGCCAGGCTCCTCTGTCCATGGGATTCTCCAGGCAAGAATGCTGCCTGGAAGATGGAGATGAGACTAAGACTAAGAACCTTAGTCTCTTGGGTCTCCTGTATTGACAGATGGATTCTTTACCACTGTGCTATGGATTTATTTTTATTTTTGTATTTATTTTACCATTTTAATTGCTGTAAGGAAGAAGATGCAAATACTTGGGCAAATACTTGCTGCTGCTGCTGCTAAGTCGCTTCAGTTGTGTCTGACTCTGTGTGACCCCATAGACGGCAGCCCACCAGGCTCCCCCATCCCTGGGATTCTCCAGGCAAGAACAGTGGAGTGGGTTGCCATTTCCTTCTCCAATGCATGAAAGTGAAGAGTGAAAGTGAAGTCGCTCAGTCGTGTCCGACTTGTAGCAACCCCATGGACTCTAGTCCACCAGGCTCCTCTGTCCATGGGATTTTCCAGGCAAGAGTACTGGAGTGGGGTGGCATTGCCTTTTCTGTCAGTTATGTATATTGAGTTAGAATTCTCATATTTCTGTCCATCACTTTTAAAACAGTATAAAGAAGGGATATGAGAGAGTGTAGACAGCACTACAGTATAGAGTAGATATTATTAAACTTATTATTACATGTCATGCAAATTGGAAGCAGTTTATATTTTCTTTCTTTGGGAAAAAACTTTAAAATGCCCAATTTTCATCATGAATACAATAGTTAATAATGATTAAGACCTTTTTCTAAAGATACAGATCTTATCTTCAGGCAAGCAAAATACTATTCCTCTCCTCTACAGATAGATTATGGCTGAAGAGAGAAAAAAAGGTGCCACCATGAGGAGGAAGGTGAAGTCGATGTGAGTAAATATTGAGTGCCTAAGAAGCTTCGACATTCTTCCAGGAGCTTGAGATTTTTATCTTATTTAAACATAAAAGGTTAGTATTAAAAGTAACTATTACTCTTTCCATTTTACAATGAACTTGAGATTTAAAGATAGCCTCACAGTTTAAAAGTAGGAGAGCTAAAACTAAAACATAGATCTATGGAATTTCAAATTGATTGCATTTATCCCCCAGGACATCACACTAAAGGTTAAAAAAAAAAAGTAAACATAAAGTTACAAGCAGAGACAAGAGCCTCATAGTTCTTGAGTTCCTCACTTCACATCAATGAGCGATTTTCCTCCTCTTCAGTCTAATGACAGCATTGATTTTTTAAAAAAACCATTGTTTTAGAAGGTGTTGACAAAAGCACAAGTGTGCAGGAAAAGGAACAAACAGAATCTAAATCAGTTACGTATTAAACTTTTAGAGGCACAACGTGTTTTATTGAAGGGCAGACTTTTTAAAAATATTCCAATTTCCTGCTTTTATGTCTGCAATTAATTTAATTTTTGTGTGGAGATATTTGGCTATGGATAACATATATATTCATCTTCCAATAAAAGAGAAAATGGTAAAACTGTTAGTGTATTCCTAGTATTTATCATATATAATCATGAGTGTAAAGCTTTATAAGTAGTCTATAATACATATTTCTTCATATGAGTTAATTTCCTCATACAAGGTATTCAAACTTTAATTGGAAAGACTCCACAGCCATGAAAAGGTAATAAAACTGTGATTTTAATTCTAATTTTCTTTTATAAAAGTGTTAAGTGGCTCTGGGCTCAGTGCAGACAGTGAAGAACTTTAGAGCCTTTAACCTCTAAACCAAGAGGTTTATTTTTACAGAAGATTCTCCCAGCATTAAAATAGTTATGACAATCTTGCAAAAAATATTTTTTGAATTAGGCATACCAAATATCTATGCATTAATATTTCAAAGATGCTGAAATCAAATTCAAATGAGTCCAAGATTAAAAATAAAGCCAGCTTTATTTCCCAATTTAGTTTCTTAAAAAAAAAAATCATTTTAAATGACTTGTTTCAGTCCAAGAACAGCAGGAAGTTTAATTACGTAATGGATTATAAATGATGTGTCCTGAGCAGCCAAAATGGGAAGCTCATAACACTGTATGAGCAAAAGAAAAATTTTTTACAAATAAAGATGCATGTTGTTTTTACTTTTACAGCTCAATTTTTTCAACTAATTGGAGAAAATTGTAGTCACATGCAGTTGTAAGAAATAATACAGAGAAACTGCTTGTGACCTTTTCCTGGTTTCCCCCAAATATATTTAACATCTTGCAAAACTATACTGTGTGTGTTGCTCAGTCGTGTCTGACTCTTGTGACCCCATGGGCCACAGCCGGTCAGGCTCCTCTACCCATGGTATTTCTCAGACAAGAAAATTGGAGTGGGTTGCCATTTCCTTCTCCAGTTGTGATTGATATACAGCACTTTAAAAGTTTAATGTATACAGCATAATGATTTAACTTATATACATCATAAAATGATCACCACAGTAAGTTTAGTGAACATCCATCATCCCCTAGAGATACAAAATAAAAGAAAGCAATATTTTCCTTGTGATGAAAACTAAGGATTTACTCTCTTAACAACCTTCATGTATAACATACACCATGTGAATTATATTTATCATGTTGCACTTTCACTCTTCATACTTAAATGTCATAAGTGGATGTTTGTACCTTTTGACTATTTTCATCCAACTCCCTCTTCCCTGACCCCTTGCTTCTAGTAACACAAATCTGATCTCTTTTTCTATGAATTTGCTTGTTCTTCAAGTATAATTGACCTAAAACACTCTGTAACTCCTGGTGCACAGCATAGTGATTTGATATTTATCTACATTTCAAAATGATCACCATGCTAAGTCCAGTTACTGTTCATTAAGAAGAGGTGGAAAGAATGCACAGAACAACAGTAAAAAAAAGGTCTTCATGACTCAGATAATTACGATGGTGTGATCATTCACCTAGAGCCAGACATCCTGGAATGTGAAGTCAAGTGGGCCTTAGAAAGCATCACTATGAACAAAGCTCGTGGAGGTGATGGAATTCCAGTGGAGCTATTTCAAATCCTAAAAGATGATGCTGTGAAAGTGCTGCACTCAATATGCCAACACATTTGGAAAACTCAGCAGTGGCCACAGGACTGGGAAAGGTCAGTTTTCATTCCAATCCCAAAGAAAGGCAATGCCAAAGAATGCTAAAACTACCACACAATTGCACTCATCTCACACACTAGTACGGAGAAGGCAATGGCAACCCGCTCCAGTACTCTTGCTTGGAAAATTGCATGGACGGAGGAGCCTGGTAGGCTGCAGTCCATGGGGTTGCTAAGAGTTGGACATGACTGAGCAACTTCACTTTCAGTTTTCATTTTCATGCATTGAAAAAGGAAATGGCAACCCACTCCAGTGTTCTTGCCTGGAGAATCCCAGGGACGTGGGAGCCTGATGGGCTGCCGTCTATGGGGTCGCACAGAGTCAAACATGACTGAAGTGACGTAGCAGCTTAGCAGCACACGCTAGTAAAGTAATGCTCAAAATTCTCCAAGCCAGGCTTCAGCAATATGTGAACCATGAACTTCCAGATGTTCAAGCCGGGTTTAGAAAAGGCAAAGGAACCAGAGATCAAATTGCCAACATCCGCTGGATCATAGAAAAAGCAAGAGAGTTCCAGAAAAACATCTATTTCTGTTTATTACTATGCCAAAGCCTTTGACTGTGTGGATTACAATAAACTGTGGAAAATTCTGAAAGAGATGGGAATACCAGACCACCTGACCTGCCTCTTGAGAAACCTATATGCAGGTCAGGAAGCAACAGTTAGAACTGGACATGGAACAACAGACTGGTTCCAAATAGGAAAAGGAGTACGTCAAGGCTGTATATTGTCACCCTGCTTATTTAACTTATATGCAGAGTACATCATGAGAAACGCTGGGCTGGAAGAAGCACAAGCTGGAATCAAGATTGCCGGGAGAAATATAAATAACTTCAGATATGCAGATGACACCACCCTGATGGCAGAAAGTGAAGAGGAACTAAAAAGCCTCTTGGTGAAAGTGAAAGAGGAGAGTGAAAAAGTTGGCTTAAAGTTCAACATTCAGAAAACTAAGATCATGGCATCTGGTCCTATCACTTCATGGGAAATGGATGGGGAAACAGTGGAAACAGTGTCAGACTTTATTTTTTTGGGCTCCAAAATCACTGCAGATGGTGACTGCAGCCATGAAATTAAAAGACGCTTACTCCTTGGAAGGATGGTTATGACCAACCTAGACAGCACATTCAATAGCAGAGACATTACTTTACCGACAAAGGTGTGTCTAGTCAAGGCTATGGTTTTTCCAGTGGTCATGTATGGATGTGAGAGTTGGACTGTAAAGAAAGCTGAGTGGCGAAGAATTGGTGCTTTTGAACTGTGGTGTTGGAGGAGACTCTTGAGAGTTCCTTGGACTGCAAGGAGACCCAACCAGTCCATCCTAAAGGAGATCAGTCCTGAGTGTTCATTGGAAGGACTGATGCTGAAGCTGAAACTCCAATACTTTGGCCACCTCATGCGAAAAGTTGATTCACTGGAAAAGACCCTGATGCTGGGAGGGATTGGGGACAGGAGGTAAGGGGATGACAGAGGATGAGATGGCTAGATGGCATCACCGACTCGATGGACTTGAGTTTGTGTAAACTCCGGGAGTTGGTGATGGACAGGGAGGCCTGGCGTGCTGCAATTCATGGGGTCGCAAAGAGTCGGACATGACTGAGGGACTGAACTGAACTAAACTAAACTGAACCATACAAAGATGTTATGTTACTAACGTGTATATTCCCCACACCATACATTTCATATCCAGCAGTGCCTTTATTTTGCAACTGGAAGCGTGAACCTTTTAATCCACCTCACCTACTCCTCTTAACCTCCCCATCCCCTACCCTCTGGCAACCACCAGTTTGTTTCCTGTATCTATGACTCTGATTCTGTTTTGTTACGTTTGTTCATTTGTTTTGTTTTTCAGATTCCACATATAAATGAAATTATACAGTATTTGTCTGTCTCTGTCTGACTTACTTCATTAGTGTAAACACCCTCTGAGTCCACCCATGTTGCCACAAATGCAAGATTTCATATTTTTTATGATTAATATTCCATTGTATGAGTGTAGTGTCTTATCTTCTATCTATTGATGAGTACTTAAGTTGTTTCTATAGCTTGGCTACTGCAAATAATGCTGCAATAACATAGGAGTGCATATATCATTTTTTAATTAGTATTTCCATTTTCTTTGGATACACAGGTGTGATATTGCTATGTTATATGGTACTCCTATTTTCAATTTTTGGAGGAAACTTCACACTGTTTTCCATAGTGGTTGCATGAATTTACACTGCCAACAACAATGTACAAGGTTTCCCTTTTCTACACATCCTTGCTAAAACTTATTGTTTTCTTGATAATAGCCACTTTGACAGAAGTCAGGTGATACATTATCCTGGTTTTAATTTTCAATGTTTATTTTGTATCCTCTGACTTTATTGTAGATTTTTTTGTAGATTCTTTGGGATTTCCTGCATAGAAAATTTTATCCTCTGCAAATAAGAAAAGTTGTATTTCTTGCTTTCCCATCTGTATGTCTTTTATGTCTTCCCCTTTCTTTCCCCCTCTTTAGTGTACAGGCTAGAAGTTCTAGAACTATGTTGAATAACAGTGGTGAAAAAAGAAGACACACTTACCTTGTTTTTGATCTTAGAAGGAAAACATTTAAATTTTCACTATTAAATATTATGTCAGCTGATGGGTTTTAGTAGATGTTCTTTATCAAGTTGAGGAAGTTCTCTATTTCTCTCTTATGATAGTTTTTTTTTTCTTAATCATGAAAAGGAACTATTGAAAGCTTTTTCTGCTTCAATTGACATGATCATGTTTTTTCTTCTTTATAGATTTTCAAACACTGATCCAATCTTGTATACCTGGAATAAACTCCATCAGTCATAGTGTATAATTCTTTGCATATATTGTTGAGCTCCTATTTAAGAAATTTTGTGTCTATATTCATGAAGGATAATGCTCTATAAGTTTTACTCTTTTGTTGGGGTTTTAATTTGTCTGTTTTTCCTTTAAATGTACTGCTTGGTTTGGTATCAAAGGATAGTTTACACTTAGAATTAATCCTTTAAATGTTTGTTATAATTCTCCAGCAAAATCATGTGAGCTTGGAGATTTATTTTTTGAAATATTAAAAAAATCATGAATTCAATTTCTTCAGTAGCTATAGAACCAGTCACATTATCTTTTTAATATTGGGTGAATTGCAATCGTTTGTGTTTTAAGAAAAATTGGTTCATTTAACCTTAGTTGTCAAATTTATTTGGGTATAGTGGCTTGTAATATTCCTTTATTAGACTTGATGTCTATAGAATTTGCAGTGATATTCCCTGTTTATTTCCTGATACAGGTAATTTGTGCCTTTCTTTTTTCAGCTTCAGTTTAAAAACAGCAGGAAGTAATTACATAAGAATTCACAGAAGTATTTAAAATAGCTGCCCTGGAAACTATAAGGAGCACCTAAAGAAGCAAGCTGTCAGGAGAGTCTGATGGGAAGTAAGGGGCAGAGACCCTGGTAGAACATCCCTAAAAAGCCACCCATCCCTGATTTGGAGGAATGAAGACTCAAGGCCATGATGGATCATGGAGCTGGGGAGAAAGCACACTCCAAATAATTTCTACTACTCAATTATGGATAAACAGTTTTAGAAAGCATGATATTTATTAGGAGGTCCAAGAAACACAGAGGTGACTCTATCAAGCAGAAAGTTGCTTGATAGGTTGTTAGTTATTAGTAGTTTGTTGTTAGTAGTTTGAATAGCATGCAACAGATAGCAACTTTGGAGAAGGAAACTATTCATTAAATACATTTTAAACCCAAATGAAACATAAAGTTGGGGATCAGTGTTCTTTCATGCAGTGGCTCACTAAACAAAAGAGAAAAAGCAGCAGAAAATAATTTTTCTTCTGGGACTGCTCAAGGTTGACATTGCCATCTTCTCCATTTACCAAGTTAAAGAATATTATTAACAATATTAACTAAAAGACAGACATAGTGCTTTCCCTTATGTAACTCATATTCTAGTGAACAAGATAGACCAGGAGTGGAAAAGTGAAAAGTGCTGGGAAGAAGTTAGAGAATGCTAGGAAGACACAGGTGAGGGATCTAATCTAACTTGGGGTGTAAGGAGCAACTTCTTTAAGGAAATATCAGTTCAGTTGCCATCGGAAGGAGGTGAATTTATTTCAGTGAAATATTATAAGCAGGAAAACAGGGTTTGTGATTTCTATGTGTTTATTATGGACTATGTACTTCATCAATATAAAAATTCTGCTTGCTCCTAGTGCATTTTATCTAGAATTCTACTTTGTCTGTTTTAAATATTCTTGACAGCTACATTTTATTTTGCACATAATAAGTGCTCTTTCTACTTTAAGTTTTTGGCATTTTTTTCTTTATTTTCAAAATTATGTCTCACTTTCAAACATCGTAATTTAGAGTTTGCATTTTGATGCAACAATCTCTTCTCAAAATGGAATTCTTTAACTCATTTACATTCACTAAATGTAAGGGCCCTGTTTAATCTCACTCTGTCATCTAATTTTATAGCATTTATTTTCATTTTGCCTTTTTCTACTTATTTTTTTATTCCTTGTCCTTCTCCTTCCCCTCTCCTTCCCTCCTTCCTTCCTCTCCTCGTTTCCTCCTTTCTTCCTTAAGTGACTTGGATATTCTAATTGTTGTATAAGCAGTAGTAGCTTTAAAATCCCCCATGTCATCAAACACTGTCCTATCTTAAGGATTATCTGGAAAATACATTAGAAATTACATAACTATAATGTGCCATGGATATTGTCCCCTCTTGTGACCTTTTACAGACTACATTTTCTTCACTTTCCAATATAACTCTCCTATGCAAGTAGAAGGGCAAGATCAAGGCTGAGAATCAAAACTGTGATAAAAAGGAAGACCATCTCCATCTTCCAGAAGCAAACCCCAGCAACAGCAAAAAGGATAATGCTTGTGCTAAGTACGTGGTGGTTTTCACTGGTATCTTCACACCCTAGAGAAGACTGAGGCACACTTAAAGAACAGAGCCAAGAGGGTCATCATCTCTGCCACCCTATCACTGTCCCTGTATTTGTGGTTATAATGAACCATGAGAACTGTGATAACTCCCTCCAGGTTGATAACAGTGCTTTCTGTATCACTATCTGCTTTGCTTGCTTCCCCTGCCAAGGTCACTTATGACAACTTTGGCATTGCAGAGGGACCCGTGACCACAGTCCACACCATCACCGCCCATATAAGAGCACGGGTGGCAAACTTGTTGATGGCCATACTGTTGCCCAATATACTGTCAGTGCCTCCACTGGCCACTGACACCGCCAAGACTGGATAAGCGGATCCACGTTCGATGGCATGACCTTGCAAGTCCCCACCAGTATGTTTATCAAGGATCTGATCTGGATAATCTATTGGTTATCAGGTGTCAGAGGGACCCCTGAAAGGAAGGGCATTCTGGACTATACTAAAGACTGAGTTGTCTGTCTCCCATGACTTTAATCCTCTCTTTTGCCTCAGATGCTAAGGGCTGGTGTTGTCCTTAAACACCACTTTTAAAGCCATTTCCTGGCGTGATAGTGAAGTTGGCCTCAGAAATGGTGTGACTCCTGGACCACCAACCTCAGTAAAATACCAAAGGAAAAGAGACCCTTATCTGCAGTGGAGACTCTCTCCATTTTAATTTCCCAACCCTCTGAAAATTTCCCATCCTTAACATAGTTTCCATCCAAGTCTCCCTGAAGAAAGGGATTTAGAATATATCTATCACCAGTTCTCAGAGAAGGCAATGGCACCCCACTCCAGTACTCTTGCCTGGAAAATCCCATGGACGGAGGAGCCTGGTAGGCTGCAGTCCATGGGTCGCTAAGAGTCGGACATGACTGAGCGACTTCACTTTCACTTTTCACTTTCATGCATTGGAGAGGGAAATGGCAACCCACTCCAGTGTTCTTGCCTGGAGAATCCCAGGGATGGGGAAGCCTGGTGGGCTGCCGTCTATGGGGTCGCACAGAGTTGGGCACGACTGAAGTGACTTAGCATTAGCATCACCAGTTCTATGCTATTTCCTTGGTACTTATCTACCAAGGAAACAAATGAAAGAATATTTTTTTTTCCCTGACATGAGATGAAAACATTTTGGTGAGTTAATCAATCATGGGAACATAAGCAAGCATTAAAAATTATGATCTATCAAATCATGAAAGAATGGGACAATATATCCTTTAGATCGAAAAACAAGTTGCAGAGCAATATACACACTATCACATAATTTTTAAAATATATGTGTATAGAAAAAGTCTAATATTAATGGTTATTAAAACTGAGGGATGAGTTTTTTCTTTATGCATTTCTTAGTATAAGTATTCTTTCTGTCACATCACACTGCATATTTTTAGTTACAAGCTCTTTATCAGACAATGCTAATTTTCATGGGCTATTTCTCTAGTTAAGATTAGATTTGCACAAAAATTTTCTTCTGTAAGTTGATGACTATTGCTTGATTTTGGTGGCACTGTCTGATCAAAAGAGTTTTTAAAATGTGGAGTGAATATGGAAATTAGAGTCACTAGATGACCTGGCATTCAATACATATATATTCCAAATAAATTAAAGTTGAAAGCAAGCAAAATAGATTAGATGAATTAAAAAATTACAATTTTTGAAGACACCAAACCCTCAAATTCAGTGACAGGTATAACTGCTTATGGTTTTTAGGGTGGGAGTGGGAGAATTACCTATTCTTAAAAATTCATAAAGTATCATGAGAAATTTTCCAGTACACAGGAGAGGTTGATCTTGACCCAGGAAAAAAAATTGTAGTGACAGGAGAGAGTACAGGCACATGAGTTAAATAAAAATTTAAACCCTTTAGAGAAAACTTTATCATTACAATTAGAATTTTTGCATTTATCCACTTCCTTAAACTTTTTCTTAAAGACTAAATGTCTTAGGCTTACAAAAATTATTTCTGACAAATTCTTTAGTCATTCTTTCAACAAAAAAGTGTGGAGTACTTTTCAAATGTAGGAGTAAGGAGATGACAGCAAGCAATGTATTCATTGTTTGGGCAAGGCGAGGGGATGTCAGAAAGGGCATCCTTGAGAAAGTGATGTCTATGTGGAGTCGTGAAGAATGAGTAAAAGGTAAAAATCCAGACTAAGAAGTAAGAAATAAAGTGTAGATGAGTTTGGAGGAGAAATATTGGCGTATGTTTGGAAAGACCATGGTGCTTTGGAGGAAGTCAGATGAGCCTAGAGCTGGAATGGGTGTGTGGGTGTATAAAGAAGACGAGAGAGGCTCAAGATGTCGTGCTAGAAATAGACAGGAGCCTCGTCATAAACGCCTAGTGAGTTTGGTGGCTTTCCATATGATCAATAGTGATTAAACTAGCTTTATGGGTTTTTAAGCTAGGGAGTGAATGAACAGGCTTAGGAAAAATGATACAACAGTTGGAGAAGCAACATGAGTTTAACATTTCTTATTTGAGTTTAATGACTTTTTTTCTCCTGTATAGATAGCAGAAGCAGATTTGAACAACTCTTGTGGACACACACATGTACACACATACATACACGCACAGAATAAAGAAAAATTAAATCATCCATTTTATATACATACTTATACGCACATATACTTATTAAAAATTTGCAAGTAATCAACACATGCAGGTGCTAATTTATTAGTTAACAAATTCACATTTTAAAAGTTACCATGGGGTTACTTTTTCACAAGATTAATTAGTTTTCAAAAATAATTCAATCTTTTAATATTCTGTCTTACATTTAAACAGAAAAAGCTTCATTACAATTTTTTGCTCTAAAATAGTGCTGCAATATATATGTTTTATAGATTTTTCCCCTCTTTCTGGGCATTTAATTGGCATTGATGAGAAATGACTAGATTAAAAACAGTACAAATATTTTCATGGCTCGATTCACATTACCAAGAAGATTCACAGAAATATCACCACCATTAGTCTATGAGATACCTATACCATGTGCCTTTGCCTCACACTCACTGTGTGTGTGTGTGTATGTGTGTGTGTGTGTTGCTCAGCTGTGTCTGACCCTTTGTGACCCCATGGACTATAGCCCGCCAGGCTCCTCTGTGCATAGAATTCTCCAGGCAAGAATACTGGAGTGCTATTCTTCACAGAGCTAGAACAAATAATTTCACAATTTGTATGGAAATACAAAAAACCTTGAATAGCCAAAGCTATCTTGAGAAAGAAGAATGGAACTGGAGGAATCAACCTACCTGACTTCAGGCTCTACTACAAAGCCACAGTTATCAAGACAGTATGGTACTGGCACAAAGACAGAAGTATTGATCAATGGAACAAAACATAAAGCCCAGAGATAAATCCAAGCACATATGGACACCTTATCTTTGACAAAGGAGGCAAGAATATACAATGGATTAAAGACAATCTCTTTAACAAGTGGTGCTGGGAAAACTGGTCAACCACTTGTAAAAGAATGAAACTAGAACACTTTCTAACACCATACACAAAAATAAACTCAAAATGGATTAAAGATCTCAACGTAAGACCAGAAACTATAAAACTCCTAGAGGAGAACATAGGCAAAACACTCTCCGACATACATCACAGCAGGATCCTCTATGATCCACCTCCCAGAATATTGGAAATAAAAGCAAAAATAAACAAATGGGACCTAATTAAACTTAAAAGCTTCCGCACAACAAAGGAAACTATTAGCAAGGTGAAAAGGCAGCCTTTAGAATGGGAGAAAATAATAGCAAATGAAGCAACTGACAAACAACTAGTCTCAAAAATATACAAGAAACTCCTACAGCTCAACTCCAGAAAAATAAATGACCCAATCAAAAAATGGGCCAAAGAACTAAATAGGCATTTCTCCAAAGAAGACATACATATGGCTAACAAACACATGAAAAAATGCTCAACATCATTCATTATCAGAGAAATGCAAATCAAAACCACTATGAGGTACCATTTCACGCCAGTCAGAATGGCTGCGATCCATAAGTCTACAAGCAATAAATGCTGGAGAGGGTGTGGAGAAAAGGGAACTCTCTTACACTGTTGGTGGGAATGCAAACTAGTACAGCCACTATGGAGAACAGTGTGGAGATTCCTTAAAAAACTGGAAATAGAACTGCCTTATGAACCAGCAATCCCACTGCTGGGCATACACACTGAGGAAACCAGAAGGGAAAGAGACACGTGTACCCCAATGTTCATTGTAGCACTGTTTATATTAGCCAGGACATGGAAGCAACCTAGATGTCCATCAGCAGATGAATGGATAAGAAAGCTGTGGTACATATACACAATGGAGTATTACTCAGCCATTAAAAGGAATACATTTGAATCAGTTCTAATGAGGTGGATGAAACTGGAACCTATTATACAGAGTGAAGTAAGCCAGAAAAAAAAACACCAATACAGTATACTAACGCATATATATGGAATTTAGAAAGATGGTAACAATAACCCTGTATATGAGACAGCAAAAGAGACACTGATGTATTGATCAGTCTTATGGACTCTGTGGGAGAGGGAGAGGGTGGGGAGATTTGGGAGAATGGCATTGAAACATGGATAATATCATGTATGAAATGAGTCGCCAGTCCAGGTTTGATGCACGATACTGGATGCTTGGGGCTGGTGCACTGGGTCGACCCAGAGGGAGGGTATGGGGAGGGAGGAGGGAGGAGAGTTCAGGATGGGGAACGCGGGTATACCTGTGGCGGATTCATTTCGATGTTTGGCAAAACTAATACAATATTGTAAAATTTTAAAATAAAATAAAATAAAAAGGATACTGGAGTGGGTTGCCATTCCCTTCTCCATACACTCACTATAGGATTTTCATTTTAAAAAAGTTTAACAATTTCATAATCTAAAATGCTATAACTTAATTTTGAATTTCTTTGATATGCAGGGCTGTTAAACATTTGAGTATTTATTAGATAATCTTCCATTTCTTTATTGATGATCTATTCATATTCCCGGAATTTGAGCAAGCTCTGGGAGTTAGGGATGGATGCGGAGGCCTGGCATGCTGCAGTCCACGGGGTTGCAAAGAGCCGGACATGACTGAGTAACTGAACTGAACTGAACTGACTCATATTCCTTGTTTTTCACCAGAGACATATTAGTCTTCTTTATGGTCTTAATAAAAGCACTTTGCCTATTAGAGTATTAAAAGTTTGTTTATATTTATTATAAATATCTCTAGTTCATTTGCTGCTTGCTTTCTATTTTGATTGGGATTTTTGATTCAGTGTAACTTAATTTTTATGCAGTCAAGGTTATTTACCTTTTCTGTCAGGAATACTTTCTTAAGCTTTTATGTTAAGTAAATGCTAGTGTCTCTAAGATTAAGTTTGAAATATTGACAGCCAGTGTCTCTATGGTTTCAAACATTTTGTTAGTTAATAGAGAAATGACTGCTAAGCTAATCATTTGTAACTGTTCTGACATAAAGGAAAATGAGGAAGTGTAAGGATGAAAAGATAAGAAAACATCTTTTTTAAAGTTGCTATCAATCACTGTCACTATTTTGTTAGAGTACATTGCCTAATGTTTATGCAATTTAACTTTTTCAAAGCAGTCTTTTCTCTCATATTTTCACTAACCTAATGATCCTCTTAATTTATCATTTCACATATAACTGCAATTATTATGTAGATATCTCTTTGTGTGGATATCTTTGTTGCATTTTTTATGGAATCCAGTGGAAGATGTAAGACAGTTTTAACGTGTCTTTCTGATTTCAAGAAACATTTGAGAGAAATAATCATGAGTGAAATTGCGATATGGTTTGGTACCTGTTTCATACAACTTTTCTAAGAAGTCATGTTAAATTATACCTGTTATCCCTGAGTCCACTCAATAAATATCAAGCTCTTTCCTAAACACCAAAAATCAAAGCAGAAAAATCTCACAGGCTGGTGGGGGATCATTTCCGCTTTTATAAATAGTAATGTAACTAATAGGTTTTCTATAAAATCTTCTTGTATAAAATCTCTTTTGCTGCATAAATATACTCTTATAATACTCATATAAAAATAATATATGGGTACATGCAATAATATATGGGTACATACATAATGCTTGAGGAACACAGTGGAAGGGCTAGAAAACCTTACATTTATCTCCTTGACTTCTAGAAAGTATCTCAAATTTTATGTAGGAAAATTTGTCTTTGACCCTTGCTCCCTACCCGCAGCAATACCAAAACAAAAAACACACAAAAATCCCTAGATTTCACCTGCTGCTGCTGCTGCTAAGTCACTTCAGTCCTGTCCGACTCTGTGTGACCCCATAGACGGCAGCCCACCAGGCTCCCCCGTCCCTGGGATTCTCCAGGCAAGAACACTGGAGTGGGTTGCCATTTCCTTCTCCAATGCATGAAGGTGAAAAGTGAAAGTGAAGTCGCTCAGTCATGTCCGACTCTTAGCAACCCCATGAACTGCAGCCCCCCAGGCTCTTCCGTCCATGGGATTTTCCAGGCAAGAGTACTGGAGTGGGGTGCCACCTAGACCTCACCATTTCAGTAAATAGCACTATGATTCTCACAGCGGTTCAAGCCATAAACCTAGGAATGCTTGATTCACACCCTATATCCCCTGAATTTAACAGAACCACAAATATTTGGGTTCTACTTTGAAAATGTGTCTCAAAAGCATTCACTATTTTATATACCTTCACCACACCACCCTGATCCAAGAACAGAACTCTCTCAATTCAATGACCACAATACCTCTGAATTACTTCTCTTGCTTCTGCTTTTCCTGTATTTCATTTAAAAATGTAAAGGAAATCATGTCACATCCTTGCTTAAGCCCTTCAATGGCCTCTAATTGCACTTGGATCAAAATCTACAATTTTTACAAAGACCTACATGGTTCCCCATCTTCTGCCACTTAATCTCCAAGCACTTTCCCCTAATACACCTACATGCCATTTGTCTGTTCCTCTACCACAAGTTCATCTCATCATCAGGGTCTTTGTGTCTCTATGTCCTTTCCCTGGAACATTCTCCCTCTGACTGCACGGCTGGCTGTTTCTCTTCATTCATGTTCTAACTCAAGTATCACCTTCAGAGAGGTTTTCTCTGCTGTAAAGTATTGACTACTCCTCCAACTTTTGTTTTACTCTGTTTAGTTAGTTCATGGCATTTATCACGATTTGAAATTATAATCTTTATTTATTGTTTACTTGATTATTGTAAATCAACTTCCTCATTGTAAAGCTCCTTGAGGACTTCCTTTTGTCTTACTAATATATTTCCTTTACCTAGCATGAAGCCTGGAATACAGAACACTCTCAGCAAATATGAGTGAAATGGATGAATGCAGAAGGGCATCTTATTGGAGATGGCGTGAGAAAGGGTTTTATGTTATGTGATCCTATCCTGTATCAAAAAGGGTAAGAGCATAGGTTTCCTTTGAGGAGTTGCAAGAGTTTAGTATGATTGTATGTTGGGGATGGTGGTCATAAAGAGGAGTTCAGTGTCAGGAGATAAACAGGTTAACACCTTACTGAGGAGTTTGGGTGTTACTATGAGGCAATAAGGAGCTCAGGAATATTTTACAAAGGTGAATAACATGATCCAGTTGATAGTATAAAAAGACCACTTGCCACCCAGAGGGAGACTCTGGCACTGGGGGACAAAGCCCACACAAGGTGAGGAGAGTATCCCCACAGAGGATGGTTGTCACACATCTCACAGTGCTTGGAGGGCATCTATCTGTGGACAGCAGCTGGGGTGGAGACTCAAACCAGTGCCCAGATGAGGAGGGCAGTCACCAACGCTCAGTCCAGTGGCGAGTCAGAGCACCCCGAAGACAAGGAGGAGGGTGAACTGTACGGTGTGTGACACACCTGAGCAGAGTGAAGATGGTATCCATGTGGGGGTGGACTGACACGGGAAGGCAGAGCCCAAATGGGGGAGACTGGCATCCACATATGAGGATGGCCCTAAATGGGTGTCAGGACCAGATCAAATAACTGAATACATTAAGGATAATAGAAGTCATGTTTCTGATTATCAGAAAATGAATTACAAATATTAAAATGAATTGTGTAAATACTGAAATTACACTACCACTATGAACTTGTGATTTTCGATAAAGATGGTTGTGGAAATATAGATGTGTGTACATAAATATACCTGTATATACACGTTCATACCCACATACAAATACATATTGTGCATACATGTAAATATTCCGTAGCTCTGCCCACTTGGAAGGACCTTGGAGTGGTGATGTCCTAATAGAAATAAATATACCTAGTACATAAAACTTGGCATCTAAAGATCATTTTCCACTAAAAAGAAATAGTAGAGCTTCTTGGAGAAATGGCTGATTCCATATATGGGACTGGAAAAGTATATATGAAATAAGTTTAGAATATCTTTTTGTTCCCAAAAGCAAGGAAGCACTCCGAGAATGATGGGGACACGTGGAAAGGATGCAGGAGGGCTCCCTTTTGCAGAAACAGGAATCATTAAAGGTTCAAAACCAATAATGATAGTAAAGTTGTAAAACTCATTGACTAAAATAGGAAAATATGAGTCTAAACAAATGCATATAAATAAATTTTAAAATTGAATCTTTGATAGGAAGTGGGATATTAATATAGTTTCAAAGTACTCCCCCACAAATGCTTTTAAGTTACAGAAAATAAAGAATAAGTTTATTTAAAAAAAAAAAAGAATAATTTTACAGTGAAGAAGCCTGGGAGAAAATGTTAATTAAATGATCAAGGTGAACAACATCAGAAATAAGGCAATCATGTACCACTTGACAGGATGCAATAAACAACAACAAAACAACGCAGAGTCATTTCTGGATCTTTCTAACAGAGGTGAATATCCTGAATCTAATTATGAGGAAGTATCAGATAGACTCAAATTGAAGGACATGCTATAGAATAACTGATCTGTTATCTTCAAATGTGCCATGTTTTTAAAAGTCCAGAGAATATGGGGGAATCATTCCAGGTTGAAAGAGGTTAAAGAGAAATGACAATAGACACAATACATGATTCTAGACTGTATATTTTACCACAAGATATTATTAGGACAACTGATGAAATCTGAATTGGGTTTTAGGATAAATTGGTAGTAATGTATTAAAGTTAATGATCTTTGATTTTTTCCATTATGGATAAATATTCTTTTTTGCAAGAAATGGCACACTAAGGCATTTGGGGTTGACAGGGCATTTGGTCAGTATCTTACAAAGAGGTCTATGAAAAGGATCTTTGTATTGTGTTTCTAACTTTTCTTTAATGTAACTCTTTCATTGTTTCAAAATATAAAATAATAAAAACATGAAGATCACTCTGTGAGAAATGTAGAAGATAAATTAGAAGCAGATGAGACAAACAAGGAAAACATTGTGGGAGTTATTCCAAAAATCAAGTCAAGAGAAGATGAATCAAGACAATTGCAGTGGGAGCAAAGTAAAGAAAAAGGCTTTGGGAGATATTTGGGAAACAGAGTTGACCTGGTTTGGTGGCTAATTAGACTGAGGGAGAGAAGGAAAGGGAGACATCCAGTGCAACCTGAATTTCTGGTTCAGAAACTGAGTGGATGGTGTTGCCATAAATTGATATTAGGAAGGAAGGGCAGATTTTTAGAGTGAAATGATAGGAAAAGGAGTATGTCAAGGCTGTATATTGTCACCATGCTTATTTAACTTATATGCAGAGTACATCATGAGAAACGCTGGGCTGGAGGAAGCACAAGCTGGAATCAAGATTGCCGGGAGAAATATCAATAACCTCAGATATGCAGATGACACCACCCTTATGGCAGAAAGTAAAGAGGAACTAAAAAGCCTCTTGATGAACATGAAAGAGGAGAGTGAAAAAGTTGGCTTAAAGCTCAACATTCAGAAAACGAAGATCATGGCATCTGGTCCCATCACCTCATGGGAAATAGAGGGGGAAACAGTGGAAACAGTGTCAGACTTTATTTTTTGGGGCTCCAAAATCACTGCAGACGGTGATTGCAGCCATGAAATTAAAAGACGCTTCCTCCTTGGAAGGAAAGTTATGACCAACTTGGATAGCATATTAAAAAGCAGAGCATTACTTTGCCAACAAAGGTCCGTCTAGTCAAGGCTATGGTTTTTCCTGTGGTCATGTATGGATTTGAGAGTTGGACTGTGAAGAAGGCTGAGCGCCGAAGAATTGATGCTTTTGAACTGTGGTGTTGGAGAAGACTCTTGAGAGTCCCTTGGACTGCAAGGAGATCCAACCAGTCCATTCTAAAGGAGATCAGTCCTGGGTGTTCATTGGAAGGACTGATGCTGAAGCTGAAACTCTAATACTTTGGCCATCTCATGTGAAGAGTTGACTCATTGGAAAAGACTCTAATGCTGGGAGGGACTGGGGGCAGGAGGAGAAGGGGACGACAGAGGATGAGATGGCTAGATGGCATCACTGACTCGATGGACATGAATTTGGGTGAACTCCAGGAGTTGGTGATGGAAGGGAGGCCTGGCGTGCTGTGATTCATGGGGTCGCAGAGAGTCGGACACAACTGAGCGACTGAACTGTACTGAACTGATGTCTGGCAAGTAAGTATAGCGAGTCTTATTATCTAACACTGTAGGCTACTGGAGCAAATGAAGTATATCTTATCTTTTTATTAAGCTGAACTTGTACTCTCTGGACTCATATTTCCATGAGAAAGAGAATTCCATTAGAGTAACATTCTTGGCCTATTCTCCTACCCTCCACTCATTTCTCCCCGAAGGAGTTCAGAGTTACATAGGTATAAAATTACTTTGGGGGGAAATCTAAGCATGCTCAACTCTACCCCTTCTGGGCTCTTCCTCTTCAGAACCAACACATCAGCATAATGTATACATTTTCTGTTCTTCTGTGGCAAAAGTACCTTGTCAATTGTCTAGCTATACCAGTGACAGGTTCGGATGTATGTCTAACTCAGTGGAAAGCACGTCTGGCCACATATCTAGAACCACATTGTCCAATTATCCTATCAGTAACTTAAAAATATGATGTTTAATTTAACTCTTTCATTCCATCTCTCAATTGGTTCTGAATCTGGGAGAAAAAGAAAACAATGTAGTTAATTTTTTGCCTAAACTCCCAAGAACTATGTAAATGTTTTTTATTCCTCATAGTGCCCAATATAATGTGTGAAGAAATTTATTGAGTAGAATTCAATCAGTGTAAAATAGAATGATGCAAAAATAATATTGTATTATAGTAAAAAAATACAGATCCTTCTAACTATTTGTTTTTGGGTTTTAGGATTTTAACATTGCTAATTTAAAACTTGTTTTCAACATGATATTATATACAGTATATTCATTTTATGTCTCCTCATATATAAAATAGGAATCATAATGAGTCTGTTATTTTACATGATTGCTCACAGGATTAAGTAGATTTAAGTCTAGATACCACACTGCTGCTGCTACTGCTGCTAAGTTGTTTCAGTCCTATCCGACTCTTAGCGACCCATGGACTGCAGCCTACCAGGCTCCTCCGTCCATGGGATTTTCCAGGCAAGAGTACTGGAGTGGGGTGCCATTGCCTTCTCCTAGATTAGTATGCTATAGATACCACACTGCTACTGCTAAGTCACTTCAGTCGTGTCTGACTCTATGCGACCCCATAGATGGCAGCCCACCAGGCTCCCCCATCCCTGGGATTCTCCAGGCAAGAACACTGGAGTGGGTTGCCATTTCCTTCTCCAATGCATGAAAGTGAAAAGTGAAAAGTGAAGTCGCTCAGTCGTGTCCGACTCCTAGGGACCCCATGGACTGCAGCTTACCAGGTTCCTCCGTCCATGGGATTTTCCAGGCAAGAGTACTGGAGTGGGGTGCCATTGCCCTCTCCCAGATACCACACTATAGCATACTAAAAGGAGCACACTATTTATTGCTGAGTCAGCATACTCCCTTTCTCAACAGTATGAATTCATACAGGATGAATGAAAAAATCAAACCACAATGGAATTGCTAGGGTCAGCTACAAAGAAGTATATCAAATGACCTGGATCATGCTTCCCAAATTGTGTTTTGTGGATCACTAGTTGTGAAAAATATTAATGAGTTTCCCAGGGGTGGCAGTGGAGAAAGGCTATGAAAAATTCTTCAGTAAAGAAAAGTGTTTAACCCTCTATTTCCCCCATATATCTGACCATGAAAACAATTTTGTCCCTTAGGAATAATACTCAGAATGAGTGCTCCATAGAGATTAGGACATTCTGATTGAGGGGAAAGGGTAGGATGCCTGCCTGGGACTTCTTGACTCAGTAGACTATTCAATGTGGATTTGGCAGAACATTAAGTAAAAAACTTTAAATGCTCTGCTCATCCTATGCTGCTCCCTGGACTATGTATTTACCACCTCACCTAGCTAATTTCTATTCAAATACAAAGTTTAATTTGAGTACTCCCTTCCCAGAACCATCTTCACTGTCTTTTACCAAACCACACTCAGTTTATTAATTCAAATAATATATTTATTGAGCACCAGTTATGTACCAGGTGCTGTTCGAGGTGCTGTGACTGAGCAGTTAATAATAATAATAATATAAAACAGTTATCATTCTATGCGACATTCATTCAAGTGATGAAGAAAAACACAGAACAAATTAACACATAAATGCTAATCCAGACGTGAAAAATGTTATAAGGAAAAAATAGCATAAAGGAGATAGAAAGTAAAATGGTGGCTGCTTAATACTCAGTGGTCAGAGAAGAGCTCTCTCATAAGGTGGCATATAAATAATGGCCTGAAAGGAGAAAGATAATGAGCCATGCAGATCTCTGAGGGAAGGACATTCTGGCAAATCAAGGATGAGAACAAAAAGACTAAGGTAGGAGCAGTTTGGCTTATCTGAGGTAATGCAGTGAAGGTGGCCCTATATAACTTAACTCTCTCTTTAGCTCTTGCTGCTGCTACTGCTAAGTCGCTTCAGTCATGTCTGACTCTGTGCGACCCCATGGACTGCAGCCTACCAGGCTTCTCCATCCATGGGATTCTCCAGGCAAGAACACTGGAGTGGGTTGCCATTTCCTTCTCCTTAGCTCTTAATCTTTCTCAAATAATTTCCCATTTTCCTGGTGGACAAATTCAGCCAGGATCTCATCAAAAGAAGAGAAATGAGGGTAATTAATATTATGCTGGAATGTGATTGACACGACCTCTGTACAGAATGATGGTGATTTTAGTCATTGGTGGAAGATGCAGTTCACAGTGGATGCCTCCTGGATGCTGACTTTCCCTTCCCCTGCACTGGGTCAGCCTGACACAACTCCACGCCATTTGTCATCTTTGGATTCTCTCACATCCCAGATTTCAGGAGTTTATATTTCCTGTGGCTGTCATATGGAGACATCTCTAAGGAATGAAATGCTGGAGGCTGGGATTCTCCATATTGGCTTCTTCCTCAATTTTTTTTTTTTTCTTTCTGAATTGTTTTTGTTTCACCTAAAATGATCCATATTTAACCAGGATCATCCTAAGTAGATTCAAGTCACTTAGGGAACTTAAAAAGGCTCCCAAATGTGTTACATAAAAGCCAGGGTTGCTATCATCAGAGACAACTGTGGATGAGACTGTGCGAGTGAGAGGATAGTCTCTCCAAGGTCATATTTCAAATGTGGCCAAATGTGATTTAATTGCCCCTCTAATAACAAACTGGATCGTTATTGAGCTTTATAACTTACAGCACCATGGTACATTTTATCTGATTTGAGCTTTCCTATGTCCCTGAGAAGCAGGCAAGGTAAATACCATCCATATTTTGCTGATAAATTGAGGGTTACATAGAAAGGTTACATAGAGGATATGTGACAGAGCATGATTAGAATTTTATTCCTAAAAAAAAACGGTAGGTACCTACAAGCAAAATGTTGCATACAGTTCCATAAAGTCTTGCCTTTAAAGATATCAATTTAATCGGTCTGTAGGGTAGGGCCAAGGCATTGCTAAAAAAATCCTTTCCAGGATATATATCTGAAAGAAAACAAAAACTCATTCAAAGAGCCACATGCACCCCCAGTGTTTAAAGCAGCATTATTTAAAATAGCCAAGACATGGAAGCAATCTAAACATTCATCAACAGCTGAATAAATAAAGAAGATGGATATATACACACAATGGAATATTACTCTGCCATAAAAAATGAAATTCTGCCGTTTGCAACCATGTGGATGGATCTGGAGAGCATCAGGCTTAGTGAAATGAGACAGAGAAAGACAAATACTTGATGTTACCACTTATTTGTGGAATCTAAAAAATGAAACAAATATATGGAACAAAATGGAAACAGATTCACAGATTGAGAACAAGCCCTAAAATGACCCCACTTTTTTTTATAGTGCCAATTAAATCACCTTTGCCCACATTTGAAATATAACCTTCCAAAGACAATCCTTCTCACTCTTGTTGTCTCATCCACAATTGGCTCTGTTGATAGCAACTCTGGCTTTTAGGTAATGCATTCAGGGAGCCTTTTTAAGCTCCCTCAATGATTTGAATCCCCTTAGCATGATATTGGCTAAATATGAGGTTATCCCCACTTCCCTACCAATGGGGAGAAAAAATTGGGGGGGCAAGATGAGAGTAGGGAATTAAGAAGTACAGACTACTATGTACAAACTAAAATAAACAATAAGAATTGTTTTGTAATAACTGTAAATAGAATATAATCTTTAAAAATATTTAGTCTCTACGGTGTACGCCTGACACTAATATAAAGTCAACTATACTTCAATAGAAATAAAAAGCTTCCAGGACATTCCAATTTGTCCAGGACTACTAGTTGATTGTTGGGGTCATTGACTTATTCCTCAATTTTTTTTTTCTTTCTGAATTGTTCTTTGTTTCACCTAAGATTATTTTCTATTGGTTTACTACTTTTCTGTTTTCAGCCTTCTCCTCTCACTTAGCTTTGGGTGTGTGCATGCTCAGTCGCCCAGTTGTGTCTACCTGTTTGCAACCCCATGCACTGTAGCTGCCAGGCTCTGTCCGTGGGATTTCCCAGGCAAAAATACTGATGTGGGTTGCCATTTCCTCTCCAGGGGAATCTTCGTGACTCAGGAATCAAACCTGTGTCTGCTGTGTCTCCTGCATTGCAGGCAGGTTTTTGCCACTGAGTCACCAAGGAAACTGGTTGTAGGACTCCAAATGATAGTTAGGCAGTCTTCTTTGGTTCCCGTCTTTAGGCTCATCTTCCGTTTTCTAATCTATTATTCTCCTCTCAAATTTCATCATCCCTCTGGAATATCATAGTCCCTCTTGGTTATTTTCTCCCTATTGAGCTAACTGGGCTTCCCTGGTGGCTCAGTGGTAAAGAATCTGACTGCCAATGCAGGAGATGTGGGTTCAATCCCTGGGTCAGGAGGATCCCCTGGAGAAGGAAACGACAACCCACTCCAGTATTCTTGCCTGGGAAATCCCATGGACAGAGAAGCCAGGCAGGCTGCAGTCCATGGGGTCGCAAAAAAGTCTGACACGACTTAGTGACTAAACAACAACAATGGGGTAATTAACATTAACAGACTCCTGGAGTTAGAAGACCAGAGTTCTTCCAGTCAGTGACTGTGTAACACTGGGGAAATTATTCAATCTAACCCTCAGACCCAAGCAGTAAAATAAGGAAAAACCTTGTAGGGTTTTTATAAGAAATAGATGAAACACATGCACAATAATAGAACTAAATGGTTCAGTACTCAATAATAAAGATACTTTTAAAAGATTATCTCTTTGAAAGACTTTTTATTCTTTATCTATTTTTACTGCAACCCAATACAATATGCTATACTTACTCTGAGTTATATGCCTCTCCTTTTTACATACCCACTCTCATTTCTAATTCTAAATTTTAGCATATGTATTATCTAACCCTCCAGTGCCCAGTAAAATGTGATTCTAGATTTGGCAAGAATTTTATGCACCCCCAGTTCTAAACCCTTAATGAAGGGAGAGATAATGTGGTTTATTATTAAATTACTTTATTATTAGTTCATTAAGCACAAAGAAAGTCCAGGAGAATGCCCAAATTCTTTATTTCCTCCAGGTTGAGTTGTCACCTGATTGAAACAGAGGCCATCATAGGTAGGAGTTCAGGAATAGCTCATCTTTTTGCAAACCATCTCCCTTAGACTCTTGAGAAAACTGGTTCCTTGAGTATTCTCTTTTCTTTACCCTTATGCCCTCTTTGCTTGTTTTTCATAGGGTCCTTCCTCTTCTGCAAAAGTACAGCCTGAAATCACTTCATTCTGCTGAATACTATTCAGGATAGGATTTAAAATGCATGGTGGAATCTGGACAGTACCAGGAGTACCTCAAAATACTCATAACTTTCAAATTTTCCAGGTTGGCTTTCTGTTAGCATCCAACTATGTTCATTAAGGTATTATAATGTTCAATATTAAGCACCTGTTTGTCTTCTCTGTGATATTGTGCTAAAATAGTCTCTTCTGCCTCTACTTTGGGTCATTTCTCAAACATCCTTTATTACTATAGATTTGATTCATGCTATGAAATAAGAGAAAAGAGTAGAAAATCAACCCAATTAAAACAACCACTGAGGCATAGCTCAAGAAAGCAGTACTTTAGCAACTAGTGCTTTATCTAAAGTGTCTTTTGCACCCAGAGATGCCAGAATGTTTGAACTTTGAAGTTGATTAGATTTAGTTTCTCCTCCTATTATACAATTTAACATTACAGTCTCCATCACGCATGTCTCTTTTAGTCTCCTCATTCCTGTTCTTTACAACCAGGTTTAATTTCCGATATCCTAAAATAAAAGAAAACTGTTTCCTTAACCATGCCCATCTTTCAACACACTGCCACATGCTTTCTTTCCTTTTACCACCACCATTTCATTCCTTTTAAAACCAACTATTCAAAAAAGTAATCTACAATTAGTGCATTGTTTTTCTACAACTCTTCAACTCTTTGCATTTTTTCTGTTTGAGAGAAATTGCATTTTTGAAGGTCTTTGCCCTCATAATCACCACATAAAGTGACATTTTAATCTCCCTTCTCCTCCACCTCCCGAAAAGTCTTGACAGTATTGATTAATCTCCTCTTCAGTTTTCTTTTCTCTCTTTATATTCATGACAACGTGCTGTCTTCCTTCTTTCAGTCAGTTCAGTCCCTCAGTTGTGTCTGACTCTTTGCGACCCCATGGAATGCAGCACGCCAGGCTTCCCTGTCCATCACCAACTCCCAGAGCTTACTCAAACGCATGTCCATCGAGTCGGTGATGCCATCCAATTATCTCATCCTCGGTCATCCCTTTCTCCTCCCACCTTCAATCTTTCCCAGCATCAGGGTCTTTTCCAATGTCAGTTCTTCATGTCAGGTGGCCAAAGTATTGGAGTTTCAGCTTCAGCATCAGTCCTTCCAATGAATATTCAGGACTGATCTCCTTTAGGATGGACAGGTGGGATCTCCTTGCAGTCCAAGCAACTCTCAAGAGTCTTCTCCAACACCACAGTTCAAAAGCATCAATTCTTCGGCACTCAGCTTTCTACATACTCCAACTCTTACATCCATACATGACTACTAGAACAACCATAGCTTTGACTAGGCGGACCTTTGTTGGTAAAATGCTGTTGAGGTTGGTCATAGCTTTTCTTCCAAGGAGCAAGTGTCTTTTAATTTCATGGCTGCAGTCACCATCTGAAGTGATTTTGCAGCCTAAGAAAATAAAGTTTCTCACTGTTTCCATTGTTTCCTCATCTATTTGCCATGAAATGATGGGACCAGATGCCATGATGTTAGTTTTCTGAATGTTGAGTTTTAAGCCAACTTTTCACTCTCCTCTTTCACCTCCATCAAGAGGCTTTTTAGTTCCTCTTTGCTTTCTGCCATAAAGGTGGTGTCATCTGCATATCTAAGGTTATTGATATTTCTCCCAGCCACCTTGATTCCAGGTTGTGCTACTTCCAGCCCAGAATTTTGCAAGATATACTCTGCATATAAGTTAAATAAGCAGCATGACAATATACAGCCTTGATGTACTCCTTTCCCTATTTGCAACCAGTCTGTTGTTCCATGTCCAGTTCTAACTGTTGCTTCTTGATCTGCATACAGGTTTCCCAAGAGGCAGGTCAGGTGGTCTGGTATTCCCACCTCTTTCAGAATTTTCCACAGTTTATTGTGATCCACACAGTCAAAGACTTTGGCATAGTCAATAAAGTAGAAGTAGATGTTTTTCTGGAACTCTCTTGCTTTTTCCATGATCCAGCAGATGTTGCCAAGTTGATCTCGGGTTCTTCTGCCTTTTCAAAATCCAACTTGAACATCTGGAAGTTCACAGTTTACGTATGCTGAAGCCTGGCTTGGATAATTTTGAGCATTACTTTGCTAGTGTGTGAGATGAGTGCAAGTGTGCAGTAGTTTGAACATTCATTGACATTGCCTTTCTTTGTAACTGGAATGAAAACTGACCTTTTCCAGTCCTGTGGCCACTGCTGAGTTTTCCAAATTTGCTGGCATATTGAGTGCAGCACTTTCACAGCTTCATCCTTCAGGACTTGAAATAGCTCAACTGGAATTCCATCCCTCCACTAGCTTTGTTCATAATGATGCTCCTAAGGCCCACTTGACTTCACATTCCAGGATGTCTGGCTCTTCCTCCTTTATCATTTCTCAATGCTCTGTCTTTCTTTTACTAAGGCCCTGTTTTTCAAGTAAATGTTAAGAAATTACTTAAATTTAAATTAGTTAAAAATTTGTTCTCAATTTCTTCATCTATAAAATTACAATAATAATATCCATTCCCTCCAAAATTATGAAAATTAAATTATATGAGGTGCTTCACAAATATTAACTATATTCCTAAGTGTAAGCATTTGCGAGCATACCACCTTTGGTACTATTTTTCTTTACCATCAAATTCTATAAATGACTGTAAAATCTTTACCTTAAGCTCCTAACCTCTCTCATCATAATTCTATACTAATATTTCAGTTTGTATACCATGCCTCACTCTCAATGAGTTTACAAAACCAAATTTGTCATATCATCCTCCTCTTCATCAAAATGAACTTCTGCTTAAGTTTTTCCTATATCTATTACTATCATTCAAAAATTCCAGTCAACCAGTCATCTTTGACTCCCTTAGGTCTAATCCACCTCTCCATACATGTTTTATCCAAAGTGTCTCTTGCATCAGGTGCTATACAAAAAGGATAAAACATCATAACCAAGTTCAAAGTTGGATTAACATTCAAAATTAAAGGAATGCATTTATCACTTTAATAGAACAAAAAGAAAAAAAGTAGTATGATCATCAAAATATATATTAAAAAACAATAAAATGGGAAAAAACACTTTTATGTTAAAAAAAACTTTCAGCAGGTGTACCTATGGCTGATTCTTGTTGATGTATGAGAGAAAACCACAAAATTCTGCAAAACAATTATCCTTCAATTTAAAAAATTAAAAAAAAAAAAAGCTCTCTGCAAACTAGCAGCAGAAGGGTACATATAAGAAACTTAAAGCTTATAGTTAATGTTGAAATACTGAGTGTGTTTCCTCAAAATAGCAAATAAGGAAAGGATTTCTGGCTTTACCACTTCCATGCACCATAAAGATAAGAAAAAGAAATAAAAGACATAAAAATCAGAAAGGATAAAGTAAGACCATTATTATTTTCAGATGACAGGGAAGGAAAAAATCCTAAGGAAATTATTTTTTAAAGGAACTACTGTGAGTTTTAAATGAAATAATCCAGGTGAAAGTTACAAGGATGATATAAAACTCAATTGTATTTCTATATATCAACAGTAAACAAAATTGGAAAGTTAAAACAGTAAACAGTACTAAAGCATTAGGTCAACTCAGTGAGAAAGGGAAGTCTTTCGCCATATAGGAAAAAAAATGAAACTTGACTCCCACCTCACACCATACAAAAATGATTTGTGATAGTTTGCAGAACTAAATGCAAAAGCCAGAACCAGAAAGCTTATGGGGAAAAAAAATGGGTGCATATACTTATAACCTGGAAAAAGACACAAAAGGCACCAACCATGAAAAATAATTTAAAAATCATATTTCACTAAAATTAAAATATTCTATTCATCAAAAGGTAGCATTAAAAAATGTTAAGGTCGGTTTTCCCCTGGTGGTCCAGTGGTTAAGGATCTGCTTTGTAATACAGGAGACATGGGTTTGATCCCCAGCCAGGGAAGATCCCTCATGCCACGGGGAAACAGCCATGCGCCACAGCTACTGAAGCAGCACTCCAGAGTCCATGCTCTGCAACAAGAGAAGCCACCACAGTGAGAAGCCCATGCGCCAATACTGGACAGTGACCCCTACTCAGCACAGCTGGAGAAGCCCGCTTGGAGCAGCTAAGACCCAGCACAACCATAAATAAATAAAAAGCTTTTTAAAAATGAAGGCAAATCACAGACTGGGAAAGATATTTACAGTGCATAAACCAGACAAATAACTAAAATCTTTTAGAATTACAGGAGAATTTAGTTATAAATGTAGTAATAAAAATACTGTAGTAGTAATAAATGTCATATGAATGTAGTAATAAAAATTACTACAAATTGACAATTAGGAAATTGAACAATCCCATAAAAAAGACGTGAACAGGCACTTCTCAAAAGATATAATAATGAGCAATAGCCACAGGAAAAAGTGCTTAAAGCCATAATGAGAAATGCTTTCATACCCATAAGGATGGTTAAAATGAAAAAAATTGAAAGTGTAAATGTTGGCGAGACTGTGGAGAAATAAAAAATCTCAGATATTTCTATGTGGGTTTAAATTATGGAACTACTACTTCAGAAAACTCTTGGCAAGTTTCTTACAATATTAGCTATTCATGTTCCCTACAACCTGACAATTCTACTTTTTGGTATCTATATGAACATACAGTGCACATTCATTCATAACACCAAATAACATGAAACAACTATGTTAATCCAACTACTCAGCAAAAAAGAAAAAAAAAGGCACAACATGAGTGAATTATATTGAGTGAAAGAATCCAGACCTGGGCATACATAAAACATACACACACAGTAGGATTCCATTTACATAAAGTTCAAGAATAGGCAATTCTAAATTATGATGATAAAAATCAGAAAGAAGTGGCACCAGTGGTAAAGAATCTGCCTGCCAGTTCAGGAGATGCAAGAGATGTGGGTTTGATCCCTGGGTTGGGAAGATCCCACTGCATTATTCTTGCCTGGAAAATTCCATGGACAGAAGACCCTGATGGGCTACAGTCCATGACGTTGCAAAGAGTCAAACACAACTGAGCAACTGAGCAAGCATGCATGCACACACTGAGGCAGGAATAAGGGCCACTGATTGGAAACAGGCATGAGGCAACTTTCTGAGGGTAACACCAATGTTCTATATCCTGCCTTGAATGGTGGTTACACCTACATACACAGTTGTCAAAATCCATCAAACTGTATTCTTCTACTAAGGGTAAAAAGATGCTTCACCAGGAAAACATTAAAAAGAAAAAAAGGCATTACAAAGAAAAAGCAAAAAGAAAACTGGTATGTCAACGCTGTGCTGTGCTTAGTCGCTCAGTTGTGTCCAACTCTTTGCGACCCCATGGACTGTCCACCAGGCTCTGCTGTCCATGGGGATTCTCTAGGCAAGAATACTGGAGGAATGCCCTCCTCCAGGGGATTTTCCCAACCCAGGGATCAAAACCAGGTCTCCTGCAATAGACCTACCTAAATTTTTTAACATGTAAATATTTTTCAAGTATTTCAAGTATCTTTTCAAGTTTAGAAACAGTTCTACTTTCAAGTATGAGTAAGTGAGCTTAGCCTTGCAAATTCATCTAAATAGAGAGCCTCAGGCTTATGGATCAATATACTGAAAAGAAACAAAGAGAAGCCAGTAGCACATCAGTATTTCAGACTCTGTGAATCAAAAATAGAAAGTTTCACAATCTGAGGAATTTTAGGACATGTAAGAGTCCAAAGAAGCAAAGGTAAAAAAATCAAATATAGTATGCAGAATTAACGGTTGTGACTTACTGAGTTAATAAATATGCCAAATAGTCAAACTCAATAAAACACTGCAAAATCTGTCACAATTAATACACCAGTCAGAAACACATGCAATGTATAATCAGCTCTACCTCATATTGAAAGCAAGAACTCATTGGTTATAATGGATATCTTCCATTTATAGATAGAGTTATGAAAATAGACTAGATAAAGGGATGCATGAGGCGAAGGAGAAGTAACCCAACTTGCTCTATCTGATCAGTATCTATTTGTAGTGAGTGAATACGATGGACAGTTCTGTTTTTATCTCTCATCTGTTTTGTATCAGTTTTCTCACAATAAGACTAAACACATGTACTAATGCCCAGGCAAATAAATGCAAATTAATGATTAAGAGTTGTACTTGTACTTCCATTTTAAAGGCTCATCACTGGTTTTAAGAGTGAAATGATCATTCCAATTATGTTATTAATTTCTAATTAATAAATGAAAACAATATCTGAATATCCATAAGTCAATCAAATCACATTCATGCATTTCCAGACAGAAAAGCCAGGAGAATTATCAAACACCTAGAGGGTTAATAAGCCTATGATCAAAATATAGACTCTTATATAAGCTAACCAATAATTATCTTTCCTTTGGAACAGTAACTGTTGTCAATGTTCCATTCCTGACACACCTGTGCCTTGTCAGAGCACACCAGGGAGTCCTCTATTTTATCCATCTAGCTGTCTGTTATTCACACCCTCTAGCCTCCAAACCATTTCTTGAAATCATGTGTTCTACTCCAATACTCCTTCATAATTACTTTCACTTGAATTTTCTATTCCCTGCTCTCTATAATAAATGAAGAACCCCAGGAGATCAGGACTCAAAAGGAGAAATAACTACTGCACCAATGTCTCTGAGGTAAAAGAAAGAGTGGCCCATGTGAGGGTATATTCTTTCTTAATTATATGCCTTAGCTGTTATTGTTCTACAACATACATACATACAGGCTGCATTGGTTCTAATTGAAATACCATCATCCTTAGTTTCACAATTTTTTCCCTTCATTTTTTCTTCCCTAAATCATCATTATAACATCTAATAAAAGAAAGTAGAGTCAGTTACCTTCATACACATTTAAAAATGGACAGAACCAAGGAGTGGAGTCAAGTGGAATTTCTGGCTTTAACACTACTCCTAGATTTCTTCAAAGTTTACTAAAATAAGATAGAATATGTAAAGAAGGATTTATGGAGTAAGATCCTTTAGAGTTCATTAGATTACACAGAAAAGAATCTTTTTCATTCACTGAATGACCAAATGCATTTACATTAGAGAATTTACACTGATATAAAATTAACTGTTTAGCAATAAATTTTATTAATATATATAAGACAATCTCCTACATAAATAGTTTAAAATGTTGGAAATGCAATAGCTGCCCAATAGCACCAGAAACACCTTAACCTAGTGAGAAAACCAATGATAATAAATGTGACATTTGGCAACTAAATCTAAGTTTAGTGGGGCTGACTTCCTGAAACAAATGAACTAGGTCAAATTTCCCTGAAAACGAAGAGGAATTATTGAAAACATTTTCCTGCTCCACATACCAGGACATTGTGTGAAATATTACCTATGCCTAAATGAACCTATAAGTTTTATCCTCATAAAGAGGTAGCAAATTATATATCCTAATGAGGAGTTTTCTACCCTCTGAACAGGATTGTAGGAGACAATTATTACACCAAGGAAAGTACAAGAAACTTCAAATCAGTTGCACAACTTAGCCCCTTTGGAGTGCCAATATACTTATCCATAACACTAAAATATACATTCCCTTGAAACTTATAAAGGTTAAACAAAATAATTTGTAGGAAAGTGTTCTATAAGCTGTAGCAGAAATGCAAAGCTTAAATGTCATTTTACTGATAAGGATGATACATGTAATAAAAAAATCCAAAATAAGTTGTGTTAAAGAAGGTAAGATGTTAAACAAATTATTGCTCATTTAGGTCAAAACAATATTAAAAGACATATTTGTTCTGCAAATTGGCTCAAACTATTTGTTCATACTATATATCTAAGGAGATAGTGAATGGCATTGATTGGATCCAAAGTTCCTCTCTCTTGAATTTTATGAGGCCCATTCAGAATGAGCTAGGTTGAGAACACCACCAATTCCATGTTCTGAGTCCATCTGTTGGCAAAAATATAATGCAAACAGCTTTATAAGTGCTATTTTCAATGAAATATCACAGAACAGCTTGTCCCAATGATATTTCTAAAGCTTGCCTGCAAACCGCCTACTGGGAAATCCAACTGAAAGAAAAGGGGTAAGAGAAAGAAACCCATATAGAAAAGTGACAGAAATGGAAAAAAAGAACAAAAGGTAAAGAGACTAGCTAGAGGAAATTGAGCACTGGAGAAAAATAAGGAGCAATGAGAGGTGCAATATCAAATACAGACAAAATTAGTTTGAAGCCATAAAGGATAAAGATTTGGAAAAAACATGTATATATAAATGACTGGGATTGGAGGATAAAGGACTTATCACAAACAATGTTGCATGTCCAAAGAAATAAAGACAAAAGAAAAAGGAAACACCAGAAAACATGTAACAGCTCAATAGTTCGAGCATAATTATTAAAATGTTGAGAAAAATGATGTGAAATAGCCATCGCTATTTCACATTTTTCTAAGCTTGTTTTTTCATGTAATATACAAATTCAATTTTCCAAAAGCTAACAGATTTCAATGTGTATCATCATCTCGAAGGGAAGGAAACATTCTCTTCCAAGTCCATTCTTTTAACCTGGAAGTCCATTTACTTATAAAATAGTCCCGGTACTGCAATATAGATGGTGTGCATGCACTGATTCAAAAACAAAATATATTAAACTGCACATGATGTCATGATGAGCACTTACCTGGGGTCGAATGACTTTTACAATATTTTTGAGGGCAGTGTCAGGGGATGGAGGTGAGCAGTCAGGTGTTGGGCCTGTGGAGCTGTTTCTATGGTTACTAGTTCCTGGAGCAGTAATTGCTACCTCAGAGGCATTATCTGGGAATAAAAATAGAACAACCATGAACCTAATCACTCAGTTTACCTTCTAAGACTTAAAATTACTTTAATGAAAATGAATTGATATTTAAACTTAAAACTGGTATTAATTACAAGATCATAATGTGGAATACACTTGGCAGTTTATTTTAAAGATAATTTGTTTATTGAATGTTTTATTTTCTTTTAGAATGGTAAATATTCCCCTGTAGTATTGTTCCAAGGAGGAAGAGTATTATTACTTAATTTATAATGATAGATCATCCAGTATAAATGTTTAGACTGCCATTATACAGATGACTAAAACATCAACTTAACTTAAAAGAATGCTCTTTTTATATGACTGGCCTAAGTTTTCTCTATAATATTCATGCCTTCCCAAAGCACTTTTCCCAGAAATCCCTCAAATTGTTAAAAAAAAAAAAAAATAGCATCCCAGTAAATTAACCTGGATAAAAAACTGACATTTGTGCAAAATAGTTTTATAATGTAGATAAAAACAAAATTATCACTCTCAGATACATATATCTTCCTAGATGGTCAAAGCTAAGTGAATGAAATTTCAAAAATCCAAAGTAATCTTCCCTTATGTTCAGTATTGTGGGAGCAGAAATAAGAAACTGATGACTTGAAAATCAGCAATATGTATAACGTTTTCCTCTTAAATTTATATCAAAACAAAATAACATCAAAGATGCAGTTTTAGAATGCTTAAAATACTGGGGAAAGGATGGAGAAGGTTCTGTAAATAACTCCCGCTAGCACATAGAAGTTATATTATTTTAACGACAGTTTGGCAAATCCTCTAGAGCTTTTTATGGAAACTGTTGCAAGCTCAAATGTTCAAAACATTTACTTCCTTGTTATATTTTTAATTATTCCCCAATAATTTTCTGTACTCGACAGCTGAATTGGTCCAAGAGTGACTAGGACTGGGAATTCTTTAGAGACCAGCAAGTGTCTCTGTGCCATGGCCATCACCAACAATCCCAGGTGAAAAGCAATGATTTGTTAAGGCACTTCTTGCTCACAGAAAGCAAGAGGATGAAACTCTCCCCATTACTTTAAAATATAATTTATTTTCACTGGGGAATCCAGACATAGGCTCATGAAATTAAAAAATGCAAGTGTGACACACCAAATTAAATAGATAATTCATAAACCGTCTTAGATGTGTCCAGAGCTCACTCTTGATTTAGTATAATACGTAAGGTGGGGTTTGAATGAGCATCTCAAGAATAAGCCAGCTCCTGAAAGACAGTAGTCTGTGGGGGAAGTCTTCTGAATAGGCTAAGGTAGTATGAGTGAACACTGAAATGGAGACAAAACATCAGTTAGCAAGAATGACAAGATGCATTCATTCTCTCTAATTTGTCCCCTCCTTCTTTCATTCATTCACTCATACATCTAAAACATTTATTTGGGAGCAATTATGTATTTGGCATTATGTTTTATGGATAAATTGAAAAGAATCTCTGGTCAGGGATTAGGATGAATAGGTGGAACACAGACTCTCAGGGCAGTGAAACTATTCTGCACAATACTGTAACTGTGGGTGTATGTCTCTGTACATTTGTCCAAACCCACAGAATGTACAGCACCAAGAGTGAACCCTCTCGTGAACTATGGACTTTGTGTGATAATGATGTGTCAGTGTCAAGGTCCACTGACTGAAAATGAATGTACCACTCTGGAGGGGGATACTGACAGTGTGGGAGGCTGCACCTGCATGGCAGCAGGGAGTACAAAAGGAATCTCTATACTTTCCACTTGATTTTTCTGTAAACTTAAAACTGCCGTAAAAAATAAAGTCTAGTAAATTTTTTTTTAAATCTCTGCCCTTGAGAGGTATACAATCAAATGTGCCATGAGACATGCAAGCAATTTATAATGCAGTATAACTTGAGAGTTGATAACAGGTAGATGAAGCATGATGAAAAAGCAGGGGGAGAAGAAATCCAACTGTGGCTGGGAAGGAAGATGGTTGTTGAAAAGCTGCAGTTTTCAGGTAAGAAAGGTAGGACTAGAACATAAAACATAAGGGCTTGGAGAGTGAAAGAGTATATATAAAGCTAATATTTTATGTTAGGAAGATATTGGAGCTAAGTTTAGATAACTAAAAGTAGGTTTTATTATTTTGTTTGTGCTTAATTCTGTAGGCAATGGGAAATACTGAAGATATTTAAGCAGAGACCAGCCTAGTAATGACAATAATTGCTAATGGTTATTGAGCATTTATTATGTGCAGGGAGCATGTTAAATTATTTTACTTACTGAATCTCATTGAATCCTCCAAATAATTCTTTGAAATAGCTACTATTACTACCACTCCCATTTTACAGAAAAGACAATCACAAAGTTAAATTTCCAGTAAATTGATGACAAGAAGTTCTAGATTGATGGCACATTGCCTTTCTGCTGGTTAGCATGCCCTAGGTATGCAAATATGAACAGAGGAGGCACAGCCTGAAGACTATTGTCATAGTCAAGTTACGGGCAGTCTCTACTTCTGGAGTCAACCAACTCCACAAAAACAAAGTAGAACATGGAAACAGTAAGATGGAAATAATAAAAACAGAAAATATCAACCATAAAAACATCTTAGAGTACACTTGTGTGTACTATAGGTATAATACCTGGAAGCAGGGAGATGAGTTAACAACAGTGACTCAGGATAAATCAGGGTATTAGCATTTGAGTTGGTGATAAGGTTGGATTCTGGATATATTTTGAAGATAGACTAATAGAATTTCTTGATATGTTGGATACAGGGGAGGAGAGGAATAGAGAAGGCAAGCATAACTAAGGTTTTTGGCCTGAGGAACTGAAAAAGATGGAGTTTTGAGCAGCAGAAATAGGAAAGACTATGGGAAAAACACACATTCCCTACTATATCACTTCAAATTTTGCCTCTATCCCATTTTCTCTCTTCTCTCCTTTTGGATTTCAGTGAAATAATGTTAGACTTATTATTTATTATAATTTATTATCTCTTTTGTACCCTCATTGTTTTCTCTCTGTATTGCATTCTGGATAGTTTTATATATATATAAATATTCATTTTCCAGCTTACTGGTTCTTTCTTCAGCTATGTCTAGTCTGCTATCAAACCATTTACTTACTTTCAATTATGCTTTTCAGTTCTAAAATTTCTATCTGGTTCTTTTTCAAATACACTACATTATCATTTAGCATTTTCAATACCCCAGCATTTGCTTACTCTTATTTATTCAAATTGGAAGTTGTTTTGCTTTTTAATCTGTCTGATAATTCCAATGCTTGAAGTCTTCATGAATCTGTTTTTATGCCTCTATTTCTCATTCATAGTATTTTGTTCTGTCTGTCCGTCACATCTTCAATTCTGTGCTACTTTTTACTTTTTATTAGAATGAATTAAACATTAATTATGACTCTATCTTTTAGTAAATATTAATTTAAAAAAGAACACAAACTCATATTCTAATACCAGATGCTGGGGTTTGTGGAAAACCTATCTGTTCAATGTTAGATAATTTATTTAATTACTCTGGATTTTAGTCTTTCTTTAAAACATGAGGATGATTAATAACTATATTCTGGGGCTATGTGTGAGAGAATTCAAATGAAAAATAACTAGCACATAATCAGATACATAGTATGCAGTTAATAAATTTGAGTTTCCTTTTTCCCTATCAAACCAAATATCAGAATTAAACTAAAATATGGAGGAAAGAAAATCTAGAGAGAAAAGCAAGGGTATAAATAGCAGTACTTTGTAGATAAAATATCTAGAGTAATAACTCTGAGTACTTGGGTAGAATTTGAGACCAGTATCTTTCAGCTACTAACACAAATTGGTAGGGACAGAATTTAATTTCAGAAATAAGAGATGATCCCTTGGGGAATGATTCACTGCAAGGTCTGGCCCTGTTAAGTGCTTTTGCCTCAAAGCCAGAAAAAACTGTTGGGTAGTCCATGCAGACTGTAAAGCAAAAGCTTCTTGAATGTTTCTTGTAAGTAATTTAATACATACTACAAGATAGTGAATAATCATGTACTAAATTATTTTAAAAAGACTCTAAGTGTGTCCATCTTCTGAATCCATGATCTGTACCATTACACTGATAATTTGATTTTATACTACCTTGCATTGTTCATTATCTCTTCCAGACTAGGTTATATTTTCACAGTGACTTACATTTCCCTTATTCTCTCCACAGCTCTTAGCTCAATGCAATCTTCTAAGAATACTAAGTGAAGTAAAATGAATAAAATAAAACCTGTGTGTCAGGGGAAACCATCATAAATGCCCTTAATTATATGGAGAAAGGTGATCTGGTTTTTATAATTCCATGGTCCTTTTGGAGAAATCCAAATGAAAAGTATATTCTAGAACATACATAAGAGTCTTAGTAAAGTGATTTATTCTTAACATATCCTTTACTATATTATTTATAAAAATCCACCAATCATCCAGTGGACTTCGCAAAATGACAGCTTATATCCATGATGGTCTTACATGGTCAACCTGCACTTCACACCTGCAGCTACAAAACATTTCTGATTAAAAGGAAATGAGGTGTGTAAAAATTGCTTAGAGAAAATTACTGAATATACTTGCAACTTCAGATTGAAATGAGACACCTTGTAGTCACATTACTTTCTATGCATTAGATTATGCATTATGACTGTCAGTTTCTTCTATAGTAACAAGCACAGGGAAAATCTTTCTAGTTTACAGGGGCTTTTACAAGAAAAGTATTCTATGAATACTATGTAATATTATAGTATACAATTTTAATGCCATTCACTAGCATGTACTGAACAGCTAAAGTATACCAGAGACCGGGCTAGTTGCTATGTAGCTGGCAAAGAGGACTGATGTTATTTTGGCTGGAGATTCAGGAAAGGTCTCATGGAAGAGGTGGAGTTCTGTCAGGAGTTCTCTGATGGGTTAGTAAAACTTAGAAAGAAATGAGTGTGAAAAACATTTCCAGAGTTGGAAGTAGGAGGAGTAAAAGGTATTGATAAAAAGATGGGAAAGAGGCACATTTAGAAAGAGTTAGTTTGAATAGAATAGAATATTCATGGAGGTAATGCTAAGAAATGGAGGACATACATACAACAAATTTGGGCTCTAGAATCAAACAAATCTAATCTGAAATCCTGCCGCAGTCACCCTCAGTTTCATCATCTGTGAAAAAGTGCCTTTCTCATGGTGTTTTTGTAAGGATAAATAAAATATGTGTGTGTGTATGTGTGTATTTTTGCCTGGCACATAGTAAGTGTTAAAGTAATTATTGCTATTACTATCATATACTTGCCAGATAATAATAACTATAAGTAGATAGGTGGCTTGAGGTATTATTGTGGAAAGTCTTGAATTACCAAGTAATTAAGTAACTAAGCAACTATCAAGTAAGCATTTAATAATTATTAGTGTAACAATTCATGAAATATAATTTTCAATTGTTGGCGTTAAGTCAGAAATTTGCAAAGCTTTTCTGTAAAGGTCCAGATTGTAAACATTTTAAGCTCTGAAGGCTAGGTCATCTTTTTTGCAACTATTCAGCTCTGCCATTATAGCACAAAAGCAGTCATAGACACTATGTAAGCAAATGGCTGTGGCTGCATTACAAGAAAACTTTATTAACCAAAACAGGAATGGTCCAGATTTAGTTAATAGGCCATAGTTTGTAGGTCCTGTCATAAGTATTTCCCATGGAAGTGTTCTCCCTCTGATGGAGACACCTAGAATTATATATCATACATCTACTTTTCCATTTTCACATTATATATGAACATTCTTCTCACTATGCAATTAAAAACTAAGGTTTCATTATGAAAAATTCATTTAACCTTTGTAAAACATAACATTATATCTAATGCAAGGGCAATGCCTTGGGACAAAAAGTGTTCAAAAGATGTTTATTGCATGGATGAATAAATAAGTGAATAAGACAAATTGAACTTTTGAATTCTAAAGTGACTTTCAGTAATGCTACATGACAATCATTTCTGGGAAAGAGAGTATGAAAATCATAAGTGAAATAGCCCAGTTATCCTCTGTTTGTTATTTTCAGTGAGAAAGTACTTACTCTGCATCATGTGAGGAAGTTAATATTTAACAATTACTTTAAAGAATTATTTAACATTTCAAATAGTTAATACATTATACTTTCTCCTACCAATGGTTTCTTAAGAATTAGAATGCAGAGATACAAAGAATAGCAAGGAGAGATAAGAAAGCCTTCCTCAGTGATCAATGCAAACAAATAGAGGAAAACAATAGAATAGGAAAGACTAGAGATCTCTTCAAGAAAATCAGAGATACTAGGGAAACATTTCATGCAAAGATGACCACAATAAAGGACAGAAATGGAATGGACCTAACAGAAGCAGAAGATATTAAGAAGAGGTGGCAAGAATACACAGAAGAACTATACAAAAAAGATCTTCATGACACAGATAACCATGATGGTGTGATCACTCACCTAGAGCCAGACAACCTGGAATGCAAAGTCAAGTGGGCCTTAGGAAGCATCACTATGAACAAAGCTAGTGGAGGTGATAGAATTCCAGTTGAGTTATTTCAAATCCTGAAAGATGATGCTGTGAAAGTGCTGTGCTCAATATGCCAGCAAATTTGGAAACCTCAGCAGTGGCCATAGGACTGGAAAAGGTCAGTTTTCATTCCAATCCCAAACAAAGGCAATGCCAAAGAACATTCAAACACCGCACAATTGCACTCATCTCAAAGGCTAGCAAAGGAATGCTCAAAATTCTCCAAGCCAGGCTTCAACAGTATGTGAACTGTGAACTTCCAGAAGTTAAAGCTGGATTTAGAAAAGGTAGAGGAACCAGAGATCAAATTGCCAGCATCCGTTGGATCATTGAAAAAGCAATATCATCCAGAAAAACATCTGTTTCTGCTTTATTGACTATGCCAAAGTTTTGACTGTGTAGATCACAATAAACTGTAGAAAATTCTGAAAGAGATGGGAATACCAGACCACCTGACCTGCCTCCTGAGAAATCTGTATGCAGGTCAAGAAGCACCAGTTAAAACGACATGGAACAGCAGACAGATTCCAAATTGGGAAAGGAGTATGTCAAGGCTGTAGTATACTGTCACCTTGCTTATTTAACTTGTATGCAGAGTACATCATGAGAAATGCTGGACTGGATGAAGCACAAGCTGGAATCAAGATTGCCAGGAGAAATGTCAATAACCTCAGATATGCAGATGACACCACCTTTATGGCAGAAGGCAAAGAAGAACTAAAGAGCCTCTTGATGAAAGTGAAAGAGGAGAGTGAAAAAGTTGGCTTAAAACTCAACATTCAGAAAACTAAAATCATGGCATCTGGTCCCATCACTTCATGGCAAATAGATGGGGAAACAGTGGAAATAGTGTCAGACTTTATTTTTTGGGGCTCCAAAATCACTGCAGATGGTGACTGCAGCCATGAAATTAAAAGACGCTTGCTCCTTGGAAGAAAAGTTATGACCAACCTAGACAGCATGTTAAAAAGCAGAGACATTACTTTGCCAACAAAGGTCCATCTAGCCAAAGCTATGGTTTTTCTAGTAGTCATGTATGGATGTGAGAGTAGGAGTATAAAGAAAACTGAGCGCTGAAGAATTGATGCTTTTGAACTGTATGCTTTTGAAGAGTTGAGAGGACTCTTGAGAGTCCCTTGGACTGCAAGGAGATCCAACCAGACTGTCCTAAATGAAATCAGTCCTGAGTGTTTATTGAAAGGACTGTTGCTGAAGCTGAAACTCTAATACTTTGGCCACCTGATGAGAAGAACTGACTCATTTGAAAAGACCCTGATGCTGGGAAAGATTGAAGGCAGGAGCGAAAGGGTCTACAGAGGATGAAATAATTAGATATTATTACTGACTCGATGGAAATGAGTTTGAGCAAGCCCCAAGGGTTGGTGATGGACCGGGAAGCCTGGCGTGCTGCAGTCCATGGGGTCACAAAGAGTTGGACACAACTGAGTGACTGAACTGAACTGAAGAATTAGAAATATTTTCTAATATACTGAAAACTGAAAAACTTGAACATTCATTACTATTAACAACCATTTACATAGTCAATAGTATTGATAAAGCATTTTACCAGATAAAATATGTGGTGGTTGTTGTTGTTGTTTAGTCTCTAAGTTATGTCCAACTCTGCAACCCCATGGTAGACAAATTTTAAGATCATCCTGTCTGATCCCTGCCTTATGGTATTCATGTTTTTGTTACATTCTCACCTCTAGACTATAAACTGAACTTGTTGACCAGCTTCTAACAAATAAATATAGAACAACTGACCCTTGAACAGTGCTGAGGTTAGGGATGCTGACGTCTATTAGTGTAGTGTAGTGTATTGTAGTGTAAAATCCTAGTATAACTGTCCAATTGGCCCTCATGGTCAGCAGTTCCTCTGTATCTGGGGTTCCGCCTCTACAAATTCAACCAACCACCGATGGTGTAGTCATGTAGTACTTATTTATTGAAAAGAACCTGAGTATAAATGGACCCATGCGTTCAAACCCATGTTGTTCAAGGGTCAACTGTAATGAGATGTTGCTTCAGGATTAGGTTAGAAGAATGGCTTCAGGATTAGGTTAGAAAGCTAATGGCTTCTGTCTTACGTGTGCCCTCTCACAGTCTCTCAACTCTTCTGCACTGAGGAAAGCAAGTAACTGTACTGTGAACAGCCTTTGGGGAGGCCCACAAGGCACTGTGAGGGACTAAAGCCCTCAGTTTAACAGCCTACTGGGAACTGAAGCTTGTCAATAACTGCATGAGTCAACTTGAAAGTGGATCCTTCACACCCAGTCAAGCCTTGAAATGACTGTAGTTCTGGCTAACAGCTTGACTGTGACCTCAGAGAGACCCTGCTCCAGAGCCACCCAGCTAAGACCCTCCTGGATTCCTGGTCCACAAAAACTGTACATGTGTGCTTGCTCAGTCGTGTCTGACTCTTTGAAACCCCACAGACTGCAGCCTGCCAGGCTCCTCTGTCCATGGGATTTTTCAGGCAAGAATTCTGGAGTGGGTTGCCATTTCCTCCTCCACAGGCTCTTCCTAACCCAGGGAGCAAACTGGCATCTCCTGTGTCTCCTGCATTGCAGATGGATTCTTTACCACTGAGCCACCAAGGAAGCCCACAAAAACTGTGAGGTTATAAATATTTGTTGTTTTCAGCCATATGTTTTGGGGTAAATTGCTATATAGCAATAGATAACTAATATGTTAGGTGTTTGGCTAACATTGATAACAAGGTCAACATGTTAAATGTTTGGGCTACAATAGTAAACAGTCTCTTAACCTCATTTTGAAGTTGCTGCCTATTTAATGGAAAATACAGAAGGAAAAATGTAGAATTAAAAATCTGTCATTCATGCTAGTGTGGGAGCACAGAAGAGTGAGCCACTAACTGAATAAGGGGCCCAGGGTGGGAGGTAAATTTATGGGTAAGGAGAGGAAGACAACAAGAAATATTTCATCATAGTCTTAAAGAAGGAGTACCATCAAGCATTTAAGGAGGGAGAAGCATTTTAAACAAACAAAAAACACAATATGCAATGGGGCAGAAGTATGGAAGAACATTATGACTTTGGGGAACTATAAAAAGCTAGCCTGGATGGAACACAGGATGTGTGTGGAAAATGAATGGAGATGATGTTGGCAAAGTAAGGTATTAAGATGAAAGATGGCAAGGCATATGAAAAGATGAGAAAACAAAACCGACTTTGTGAAAGATTGAATTTTTCTATTCAAAAAAATCAGCAACATTGCATTTCTAAAATTGTTTTCTTTGAAGCTATGGTCAAACACCACTTCCATCTATAAAAGGAACAGACTACAAAGCTACAGTCACTTTAACATTCTCATCGTAGAAGAGGCCGCATTTGTGTGCTAAATGCATGCTGATGTTGCTTGACCAGCAACTTCAAGCTGACATTCGGTGTTTTAAAGGTCTTTGGTCTTACCTACATCAGAGAGGCTCTTCTAAGAACCGAACAGCTCCAAGGTTTCCAGGACATCAAAGAGTCCACAGTCTCAATTCAACCATGAAAAGTAGCCCATGGACAGACTGTGGCAGGACAATATTCTCTGTCTCCTCACCCCCTCATTCTTGTTCCCATTCCTCACCCATGGCAGGGAGAGCATCTTTAGCATAATTATAATAATTATATCATCAGAATTATGCTGTAATTTGTGAGGACATTAGTAGAAGGAAGTGTTATTTGTCCTACAGATTCCCTACTCTGAAGAGCTCAAGAATTTAGGAGGAGTTGGGGCAGGATGGTACCAAGAATGACAATTCCTTGACTTTTACCACCAGGATGAAATAGATCCCTGGGGTGATGCACGGTAAGCGAAATGAGAGGCAGAGGGAGGCCAGAGGAGATGAGTCCCCTCCCAAGGCTGGCTTTTATGGACTGATAGTAAGCAAATGAAGAGGGTAAAAAAAATTAAAGAAATAAAATATTTTATCTCATGTTGGGCAATTCATGGATTCTTTAGTTTTGTGAATATATTTGTGCTTCAATTCTTACGTAGATTTTTATTTTCCAGAATCTATTGGCTTTGAGCACCATTTTGGGTTTTAATCTTTCCTTTTGGTCTTGATGACAAATGCTTTTTTTTTTCCCTGATTTTACTCTCAGTGGTGGCTTGTATTCACCTCCTGTATCCTTCTGCTCACTTAGAATTGGTGTTCACACCAAGCTGACCACGCCACACCCTAGCAATGTCCTGTCAGCCCGGAACCCCTCCTAAGCAGGCACTGAATCCTCATTAAGAGAAGTTAAAAATGAACTTGCCCTGCCTGACTTCAGGCTCTACTACAAAGCCACAGTCTTCAAGACAGTATGGTACTGGCACAAAGACAGAAATATCAATCAATGGAACAAAATAGAAAGCCCAGAGATAAATCCATACATCTATGGACACCTTATCTTTGACAAAGGAGGCAAGAATATACAATGGATTAAAGACAAGCTCTTTAACAAGTGGTGCTGGGAAAACTGATCAACCACTTGTAAAATAATGAAACTAAAACACTTTCTAACACCATACACAAAAATAAACTCAAAATGGATTAAAGATCTAAACGTAAGACCAGAAACTATAAAACTCCTAGAGGAGAACATAGGCAGAACACTCTCCGACATACCTCACAGCAGGATCCTCTATGACCCACCTCCCAGAATATCGGAAATAAAAGCAAAAATAAACAAATGGGACCTAGTTATACTTAAAAGCTTCTGCACAACAAAGGAAACTATAAGCAAGGTGAAAAGACAGCCTTCAGAATGGGAGAAAATATAGCAAATGAATCAACTGACAAACAACTAATCTCAAAAATATACAAGCAACTCCTAGAGCTCAATTCCAGAAAAATAAATAACCCAATCAAAAAATGGGCCAAAGAACTAAATAGACATTTCTCCAAAGAAGACATACAGATGGCTAACAAACACATGAAAAAATGCTCAACATCACTCATTATCAGAGAAATGCAAATCAAAACCACTATGAGGTACCATTTCACGCCAGTCAGAACAGCTGTGATCCAAAAGTCTACAAGCAATAAAAGCTGGAGAGGGTATGGAGAAAAGGGAACCCTCTTACACTGTTGGTAGGAATGCAAACTAGTACAGCCACTATGGAGAATAGCGTGGAGATTCCTTAAAAAACTGGAAATAGAACTGCCTTATGAACCAGCAATCCCACTGCTGGGCATATACACTGAGGAAACCAGAATTGAACGAGACATGTGTACCCCAATGTTCATCATAGCACTGTTTATATTAGCCAGGACATGGAAGCAACCTAGATGTCCATCAGCAGATGAATGGATAAGAAAGCTGTGGTACATATACACAATGCAGTATTACTCAGCCATTAAAAATAATACATTTGAAACAGTTCTAATGAGGTGGATGAAACTGGAACCTATCATGCAGAGTGAAGTAAGCCAGAAAGAAAAACACCAATACAGTATACTAACGCATATATATGGAATTTAGAAAGATGGTAACAATAACCCTGTATATGAGACAGCAAAAGAGACACAGATGTATAGAACAGTCTTTTGGACTCTGTGGGAGAGGGAGAGGGTGGGATGATTTGGGAGAATGGCATTGAAACATATATAATATCATATATGAAAAGAGTCACCAGTCCAGGTTCGATGCACAATACTGGATGCTTGGGGCTGGTGCACTGGGGACGACCCAGAGGGATGATACAGGGAGGGGGGAGGGAGGAGGGTTCAGGATGGGGAACACATGTATACCTGTGGCGGATTCATGTTGATATATGGCAAAACCAATACAATATTGTAAAGTTAAAAAAAAAATCTAGGTCAAAATTAAATCATAAAAAACAAAATGAACTTGCTAAAACCCCAGATGAAGGCATCATGGTAGCTGGAGGTGAAAATGAGATTATTTCTTTCATTATCACAGGGCTAAATTTCAGGATTCTTTCACATTCACGTGAAACGTGAATGACTCTGCTAAATGTAAAATGTAAAAATGACTCTGCTATAGTCTGCACTGACTCATATCTATCATTTATTGAAATTCAGTTTACTCTCTTTTATGCCTCAAAGCCAAAGCACATGTTTCCCATTTCTTGCTTTCCACCCCAAAGCTGCCATTACTTTGGGACCTTCAGATTTCTTGTAGATGCTTAAGCAATCATCTAAGCCTAATAGTGTTCTGATTTCTACTCATGTGATTTCATTTTTTTTTTTTTTTGATGTGGACCATTTTAAAGTCTTTATTAATCCATTTCAATATTACTTCTATTTAATGTTTTGTTTTGGCTTTGATCACGAGGCATATGTGATCTTAGCTCCCCTACCAGAGACCGAACTCATACTCATGCACTGGAAAGCAGCCTTAACCACTGGACTGCCAAAAATCCCATTCTGATGTGATCTTTGATTTAACTCCTTTCATATCCTTGTATCTGAGGCTAAACTAGGCACCTCATTTGAACAGCAGTGCTTCATTTGGGTACTGTAATCTCAAAGAACCCATTCCATAGACAGATAGCCCATCGTTTTCACTCTCTCATTTCCTTCACCCAAATTAAACCTATTGTTCAACCCCATTGCTATAAACTAATCCTTTTATCTATCTGCTTTTATTCAATCTATCAACTCCTTTCTATCTTCACTTTTTACATATTCAGCTTAGACATAATGATTCATCATTTAATAACTCTCTTATCAATAACTACATCCATTCCTCTTGTCGTTTTACCACACACTGCAAGCAAAACTCTAATCCGGTCTGCAGTTAACACTTTAATATTCCTTTCATATCTGAAAAATGTATTCTCCTAGCTATTTGAAGTGTTGCTGGCAGACAGTCTTCACCTGTCAGCCCTCTTTGGGAACTGTGTCAGCTGAGGAAACCTGCCTGTCCCAAGGTCACACCCGCTTCCAGGAGCAACCTGCTTCTGATGTCTGCTTACCAGAGGGCTATAAAGGCTGTCCTAGTCACCAACTTGGGATGATTTTGAAGGACTATCCCAGTACTGCAGTTCCCTGGGGAGTCCACAGAGGCCTGTGTTGAGAATTCATCGCAGCCTGACCTCTCCTTCTGCCCTATTTTGCCTCCTTTCCACAGTCATCGCTTCTGAGGGCACTCAGTTTAGTTGCATGCCAAACTCCATCTCAAAGTTTACTTCCTGCTGAATTCGACCTAGATTGAACTCAGTCTAATTGTTCTCAGTGGTCTCTTTCACAGTTTTTTTCAGCAATCAGGTACTAATCACTGCTAAAAACTGTATCAAACAATTTAATATGTTCTTAAAAGTCACACTATTGTGTCATTTCTTCCTTACTGAAGAATCTATCCAGATGACAAGCTGCTTTCTTAAACATTTTCTTTTACCTATACTTCTCAGATTCAGTAAATGCTCATATGACTCCATAAAATCAGTGATGCTTTTACTACACATTATTGAAAATTTTTGTTTGAAACTTGAGGACATTTTTTTCTTATTAACAAAATAGTGCTTAAATACTAGATACAAAGTCATAATCTACTTATGAGTGCAAAAGTATATAATGACTGGAACTTTAAAAGCCCAAAGGGTCTTACTTTTTAAAAAACAAAAAAAAAATTAGGTGACAAAATCTCAGAGCTTCTGATGTATCTGTTATTAATTGTATGTACATCTAAGGGGCCTCTTTCACAAGCAACCAAAAGTCCTGTAATTATCCATGCTTAACACCTATTTTCCAATTTGCAGAGTTATGATGAGAAATATTTCAAACACTGCTTGGCATCTCTGAACTGACCCATCAGTGTGTAGCATACACAGGTTAGTAACTAGTAGACAGACAAAACCATAACAGACACACACACACACACACACACACACATAACCTTTAAAGTGTTTAGTCTTTGGTGTACTACTCATGGGAAAGAAATATACTGTTACTCTTATAAATACACTTAAGATATCAAGATATAAGTTTTTCTATAATCTGAAATCCTTTCTTTCCCTCAAAAAAAAAAAAAAAAAAAAACAACCTACCACTATAGCAAAGTAGAGACAAACACTATAGGAATGGACTAGCATGAAGTCCTTCTGCCTTCACCGTTCCCACAAGCCATTGTTAAGTTATATGTGCTGTGCTCAGTCGCTCAATTGTACTCAATCATGTCCAGCTTTTTCTGAGTCCATGGACTGTAGCTCGCCAGGCTCCTCTGTCCATGAGATATGGCGGTCTCCATAGTAAATGTCCTTAGAATTTTTGATAGTGCAAAAACTTTTACATGGAATGAGAGTGCCATATGATAAATTTTAATCCCATTAATTTAACAGATTGTACCAACTAACCACCACAGTGAATTATAATCTGACTTTAAAGTAAATATTTCATGCATTGAAACAAATTTATATTTAACCTGAAATATCAAGAGCTTACTCTTAAATAAATTTCTCCTTTCTTTCTTTATGAATCTTTCCAAGAATGCATAAATCAATATTTCCTGTAATTTTTCTAAAATAGATATTTGAAAACTGTATTTCTGATCTTTTACTCAGCTAGCTTCCCAATGCCTCAGCATGATAGAAAAGGTTCATCATAATTTCTACTCAACCACTTCTTTCATCTTTTCCCACAGCCCCTTACTTATTTTCTACTCTAGAAAAAGACTCTACCTCTCAGAACACATCTAATTTCTTCTGACATATAGGTCCTTTTCCCCTTAGTATGACAATTCACTAATTGTCCTACCAGGCCCAGCTTCAATGCTACCTTCTTAGGAAAGTCTTCTCTGGCTGTCAGTGAGTAACTCTCTAACAGTTCCTGCATCATTTCCTCATGTGTCTAAAATTAAGCTCATCACATTATAATTATTCATGTACCAGGGTTCCCATGCTGCTGCTGCTGCTGCTAAGTTGCTTCAGTCGTGTCCAACTCTGTGCGACCCCATAGACGGCAGCCCACCAGGCTCCCCCGTCCCTGGGATTCTCCAGGCAAGAACACTGGAGTGGGTTGCCATTTCTTTCTCCAGTGCATGAGAGTGAAAAGTGAAAGTGAAGTCGCTCAGTCATGTCCGACTCTTAGCGACCCCATGGACTGCAGCGCACCTCCATGCAGGCTCCTCCATCCATGGGATTTTCCAGCCAAGAGTACTGGAGTGGGGTGCCATTGCCTTAAGGGTCCCCATAAAGACTATGATTTCCTTGAACACAAGAATGTTTCTTACCTTCTTTATATCCCTCAAACTAAGTACTGTTAATTAGATCAATGAACAGGTACAAGATACTATATCAACCGATTAGATACTTCAAAATAGTAAAGGAGTAAAATAACTCTCGTCCCAGATTTTGAGGAAAAAGAATTTTAAAAGCATTTTAGGATTTTGTTTAAAAAGATTTCTAGATGCTAGTAAATCACTGAGAGTAGTAACAATGCTGTCATCATCCTTTTCCTCTACAACCAACTTTCCTATAACATATATTAAAGTTTATGTATCAACTATGGTTACCATAAGATATATATTTTATTTTAACCAAGTAAAATTGTGCATAAAAAGAAAATCCTAGAAAGCAACACACCAAATGTCAATAACACTCATCTCCAGCTGGTAAGATTATGGTTTTTTATTTTACTTCTCCTTATTTTTGGCCACACTGTGGATCTTATTTCCCTTACCAGGAGTCAAACCCATATCCCATGTAGTAGAAGGACAGTTGCTTAACCACTGGACTACCAGAAATGTCCCATAATTGTTTTAGTTTTATTTTATAAATTTTTTTCTACTTCTCAAATATTCTTCTATGAGTATATGTTACTTTTATGTTTGTTTCAGACATTGGATATTCTAAAAAATGCATTATAGGTAAATATTTAAAAAATCCCACTTTTACACTGTCATAAATCTATTTCATTGTACTCTCTCAGGAGTTAATCACACCATTGCAAGGTTAGTATGCATTCTCCATCTGTGAGTTTATATTTTTATTACTTATGTATACACTCATAATCTATATATTCATTACATATTGGACATACTGTGTTTTGTATTTATGTAAATATATTATGTGTACAATTCTGAATCTTGCTTTTTTCACTTAACATTATTTGCAAGATATATACAAGTAAATGTTTGTAAACATGGTATTTTAATTTTAATTGAAGCATAATGTTCCATTATACTAAAATTTTCACTGTGATTCTCTTCCTTATGAACATTTTTTCCCAATTTTTTATTCTTACAAACAATGTTACAATGAATATCCTTCAGATTATTAAAGTTCTGTTTTAAAGAACTATACCTAGAAGTAGAATTGCTATTTAAGAGAATAAGGCTTCTCAGGTGGCGTTAATGGTAAAGAATCCGCCTGCCAATTCAGGAGACACAAGAGACATGGGTTCGATCCCTGGGTCGGGAAGATCCCCTGGAGATGGTAATGGCAACCGACTCCAGTATTGTTGCCTGGAAAATTCCAAGGACAGAGGAGCCTGGCGCGCTACAGGCTCCATGGGGTCACAAAGAGTCAGACATGACTGAGTGAGCACGCAACAACTTGCATTTCAAACTTTTAAAAATATTACATTGTCCATGAAAATGGAGTACCAATTTATAATTCTATAGTTGTGTACAAGAGTTCCTGTTTTTCTACATCTTTACAATACTTCATATCATTAGAACTTTTGTGTCATTCTGGTGATTGGATCTAAATTGGCATCTCATGGTGGTCTTAATTTAAATTTCTCTGTTACTGGAGTTAAATATGTTTACTGGCCTTTCAAAATTCATTTTCAGTTAATTGCCTTTGTCAGTGGTTTCACTGATTTTATTTGGGTTCTTTTTTTCTGTTTCTTGTCTTATAGTACTAATCACTTCTCAGTGTTATACACTGCAAACATTTCTCCCAGTTTGTGGCCATTTAAACAAATCTGTGACATCTTATATTAGGCATGGATTTTATTTTTAGTTTTTATGTATCTGGTTTTATTAATTTTTTTCTTAATAATGTGTACTTTCTGTCTTAAGGAATCCTTCCTATACTAAAATGATCACATGAATTATCTCCCTTAATTTGTTAAATTGAGAAAGTGTATTGAAAGATTTTCTGATGTCTGAAAGATCCTCGAGATAGTAAGATAAATCCTATGTAGTCATGATATACTTTTTAATAAATTGCTGGATTCACTGTGGTAATATTTTGTTGAATTTGTACATCTATTTTCATACCAGAGATTATTTCATATATATTTTTCTTATATACTCCTTATACAGTTTTGTTTCCAAGTCATGGAAAAAAAGTTGTCTGTTTACCTCTTGAATTCTCTTAAACAGTTGGTACAGCCTTGATATTATCTATTCATTAAGGTTTGGTATAACTGTCCTATCAAACCATTTGACCATATGTTTTTTGTATCAATTCTCTTCTGTTTATGTCTATCTGTATTAAGTTATAATTGGTAATTTCTATTTTTTCCACAAATTTGTATCTTTAATCTTGTCTTAAAATTTTTTTTGTTATAAAATCATTCATAATGTCATTTTATGGTTTTTTAAAATCTCTCCTGAGTCTTTGATTGCAGCTTCTGTTTTTTTTTCTAAATAATATTTATTTGTACCTTCTTTCTTTCTTTTGGATCATTCTTGATGGGCATATTTATATTATTAGACTTTTCAAATATTGATTAATTTCCTTTATTATTTTGTTTTAATCCTTGAGTTACTTTGATATACATTCTTTTTAGTTTTCAAATTTACAGGTAAGGATTCTAGAAGGAGGGCAGCTTACATGTGTTTCCTTAACTTATTGCAACTCATCTAGCTAACCCAAGCCATGTAGCTCCTGGAGCCAACTGGCAGATTGTGTCCGGAGGGAAAAGGAAAAGAGCTGTTACAAGACTGTTACCCCTCTGGGATAGATGAGAGTCTTAGAACTAGTGTACTAATGCCCATGGGCAAGGGGCAGAATGTCATAATCCCAGGATTATCTGGCAGAGAATATGATACCAATGTTGGCATTGGGCTGCATGGTATACATTCCCTTGTACCCCAAGGAACCAAGCAAGGAACACTTGCTGAACAAGTGTTCTAAGTTAGGTGTCTTCACCTAAAATTCTGGAGAAGTTTACAGATAAACATTCTCCTGGTACTTTGACAGGTTATCAGTCTGCCTACTGCTATACTGCTGACTCAGAGTCAGAGACTTTGAAATGTTCCAGTCTTCCAGAGACTGCCATTCTTTATGGCGCCGAAACAACTAAATCTAAACCTGGAAGAGTAGACCAAGAAACAGACCAGTACCTAAGAGGGTCCGGCAGCCACAGAAAGAGCAGAAAACTAAAAATGAATTCCTAACAAAATAAACCTGATATTAGAGACAGATGATAATTTTTAACACAAATAATGATGAGAACTTAAAATATTGAAGTACAGCATATTGAAAAAAAGACTTTGTGGGGGAAAACAGTAACTGATCAAAAAATTTCAGATGATGTGAAGGTAAGGATGGCTTATTGTTAAAAACCTAATTAGTGCCCTAGAATATGAAATGGAAGAAATACTTCAAAGAACAGACTTTATTTTGGGGGGCTCCAAAATCACTGCAAATGGAGACTGCAGCCATGAAATTAAAAGACTTGCTCCTTGGAAGAAAAGTTATGACCAAACTAGACAGCATATTAAAAAGCAGAGGCATTACTTTGACAACAAAGGTCCATTTAGTCAAAGCTTTGGTTTTTCCAGTAGTCATGTATGGATGTGAGAGTTGGGACTATAAAGAAAGCTGAGCACCGAAGAATTGATGCTTTTGAACTGTGGTGTTGGAGAAGACTCTTGAGATTCCCTTGGACTGCAAGGAGATCCAACCAATCCATACTAAAGGAAATCAGTCCTGAAAAAAATATTCATTGGAAGGACTGATGCTGAAGCTGAAACTCCAATACTTTGGCCACCTGATGAGAAAAACTAACTCATTTGAAAAGACCCTGATGCTGGGAAAGATTGAAGGTAGGAGGAAAAGGGGATGACAGCAGCAGATGAGATGGGTGGATGTTATCACCGACTCAATGGACATGAGTTTGAGTAAGCTCTGGAAGTTGGTGATAGACAGGGAGGCCTGGTGTGCTGCAGTCCAAGGGGTCACAAAGGAGTCGGACATGACTGAGCGACTGAACTGAACTGAACTAAGCCATATTTATTTTGATATCTGTTACAGCAGTCCAGTTTGTATCCTAACTAGTACATGGGGCAAAACAGCTATCATTGTGGGAAGTTGAATGTTTTAGTAAACATTTGGCATCTTGTTTTCATCTGATGCTAGAAAAATAAATATTTGATCATGAGATTATGGAAAGGAAGGGAATCTTTATTGTTGTAATAAAGAACAGTGAAAATCCTAAATGAACAAAGGGGAAAAATTACTAGCAACTCAATGACATCATAAAAATAATTTTTAAAAATGAATAAAAAAGAAAAAATAAAATTAATAAGAAGCATAAAATGAAAATAATAAAAGCAAATATGTCAGTTATATATATATATATATATAGAAGGAACTATCCCTTAATTAAAAACAGAGATGGCTGCAATTAAGGCATCAGCGGGATCTGTGGTCTCACCTGAGGTTTGGCTGAGAGGAGTTGGCTTCACTTACATGATTGCTAGCAGCACTGGGCTCTCACAGAACTGTTGGACTGAGGGCTTTAGTTTCTCACTGGCTATTGAGTAGCGGCTTCTCTCAGTTCCTTGTCATGTGAGCTTCTCCACAGAGCAGCTCACAGTGTAGACAGGGGCTTCCATCTGAATGAGTAAGCCAGAGAGCAAGGGAGAGCTAGCAAGATGGAAGCCAGAGCTGCTCTGTACCTGATCTCGGAAGTGACACCCATTATTGTTGTCATAGTCTATCCATTAGGAGCAAGTCACTAGGTCCAGTCCACACACAAGAGGAAGAGACTATGTGATGACATAAATATCTAGAGGTGGGATAATTGTAAGTTATCTTCAAGTCTTACTATCACAGCTGTGCAAGAAAAACATTCCCCTGAAGGATTCCGTCTCCCTATATAACTTGCCTATTTCCAGGCCCAGTCACCAGCTGGTCTGCCATTTAGATTTCACTTTCTATTTTGTGTTTCTGATCTGATTAAGCATAGAGATATTTTCTCTGCTTTTCAGCGCAGCCAAAATTGATAATTTTCTCTTTTTTTTTTACCCCTTATCACTGTTTTATTGCATTGAAAAACTGGGAAAGAGTCACTTTAAAATAAATCTGACAAATCTTGCCAAATTGACAGGTCATGTTATACTTCTCTGATCAGAAAAACATACAATTGATTTTAAAATCAATATAATACAAATGTGTATATATATATGTGTGTGTGTGTGTGTGTGTGTGTGTGTGTATACCACTCTTCATTCTCTATTACGGAAAAGCTGTGCAAAACAGCAAAAGAGGCTGCTGCTACTGCTAAGTCGCTTCAGTTGTGTCCGGCCCTGTACGACCCCATAGACAGCAGCCCACCAGGCTCCTCTGTCCCTGGGATTCTCCAGGCAAGAATACTGGAGTGGGTTGCCATTTCCTTCTCCAATGCATGCTAAGTTGCTTCAGTCATGTCCAACTCTGGGCGACCCTATGGACAGCAGCCCACCAGGCTCCTCTGTCCACAGGATTCTCCTGGCAATAATACTGGAGTGGGTTGCCATTTCCTTCTCAGAGAAAAGAGGAGAGGGGACTAAACCAGAATAACATTAGTTGCTTTGATAGGTATGATTCAGGGAAAATATTTTATTCTTTTTACTTTGCATATGTTGCACAAAATTACTAAAATAAATTAATTTATGATATGAACATAAACTTGTTTTTAAAAACTACTAGAAGAAAAATAAGCATTATATTAGTAGCTATGTTCAAATTTTTTTATGATACTATACTAAAAAGTAATGCCAATCCAATAGGCTTTCCTAAGGGAAACAGTTAGTTAAAAGATATTTAAAATGAGCTTATCCGTTGAGAAAAATTTCTGTGTCACTATATCTCAGAATTCAGACAAATCACTTTTTTTCCAAACTAGGTTACAGTAATCAAAGTATGCTTCACTTGATGTGATGATCTAATGTCCTCATACTTGCCTGTGAGTTAATGTCTGCTTAGTACTTTTAAATTTTTTGCAGAAAGGAATTCTAGCTGGTGCACTGCTCTTGTTTGTGGCACAGTTTTTGAATTTCATTATACTCATTTCATTTCCTCTATTCATAGGTGAGAGACACAGGAGACACTAGATGACTATTTGGTAATGAATTCAATGGTTCTATAGAAATTAAAAGCATAGAAAATCTATGTGATTAAATGGCACCTGCAGTTTCTTCTCTGAGCTCTGTGCATAAAGAAAGAATAGAGTCTCCCACAGAGAATGAATGTGGCTAAGTTTGGCAGTAACTCTGGATGCAATAATGGCCTATTTGAGTCCTTTTGACTCCAAGTATCTAGAATGCTTTGAGCTTTGACTTAGCAGTGTATTTTAGATAAGACCTCTTCTATTATTTCATGTCTTATATATTTACTTTTTCTTCATGTCTCATATACTTAAAGACCTGGAAAACTGTAAGTCCTTAATAAATACTTGCGGAATGAATGAACGAGTAAATGAACGGATCTTATGAAAAGAGACAGTTATAAACAGGCTTTGGAGCACTGGGGACAGAGCTGTGAATTCACTGACAATTACAGTGAATTCTCATCTTTCCACAAACTACTTATCTGTTTTGATGTAGTTTTCTCTACTGCAATAGGAAATATGATGATAAATGTGATGAAAATGTAGATCTGGACATTTTTGGTACATTAATTCTTGGCTGAAATTAAATAAAATTACTTTTAATTTTCTGCTTTTTGTTAACTATTAAAAGCAAGTTGGTCAATACCCAAAAGTAATACATAACAATAAGTTATTTCTGTCTTTTACATTTTTATAAATTGCTTCTGAGAGACCAACAGAAAAACAAAACAGTCTGTGACACAAATGTAATCTGTTAATACAAATGTAACATGTAATATGTTGAATAAAATCTAGCATAAAATATATTAATGCAAAATTGTTTCCTTTTAAATGTATAGTGTGACTGTAGTTGGGTGTCAATTAATTTTGCTAATGTTACTCAAGAGTGTAGGAGTACGTAAAGAGAGAACTAGTAGTCTTATTGTAATATTACATTAATAATACAACCTCTATGGGAAAGAATACAAAATGAATTAGTGAGCTTGCCAGTAGATGAATCTGACATGTCTAGACAGTGTAGGGAGAATAAAAGATGTTAAATATAAGATTATATAAAACATTATACAAAATTTCCTTAAGATTATTATTTCAGTATAATGTTATTTCCAATTTAATGCTGTATGTTGCAGCTGCTAAACAGAATGAAACTAATAAGGGAGTTCATGAAATAACAGCTTAATCACTAGAATGGATTGAAATCGCACAGCTGTAAATTCCCATGAGCTATACTAATACTTCCTCTTTTAGGAACATTGAAAATAACTCTTGTCAAGTGTTCAACCAGTCCACCAAACAAGATAATCTAAATAAACACCCTAAAAATCCAGGGGATTTTTGCAGAAACTAATGCTTGTGGCTGATGATCTGTTATGTAAGTGAATATTGAAATGTCTCCAGTCAGTAACTTCAAGTCACAAAAGACATATTAATATATCTTTGGTCAATAAGTTGTCAAAACATTCTGAATATGAGCTAAGACATAAGTTAAAAACCTGAATCTTTAACAGATTAAAGAGTTATTGCAGGGGAAGTTTCAGTATTTTGTAAACAGTATCAATTTTTATTAGCTTATTTAGTTTATTCAACTTTCTACAAAGACAGAAATCATCTATATATTTAACATTAACTAGATAGATGTGACGGAGAAGGCAATGGCACCCCACTCCAGTACTATTGCCTGGAAAATCCCATGGATGGAGGAGCCTGGTAGGCTGCAGTCCATGGGATCTCGAAGAGTCAGACACGACTGAGCAACTTCACTTTCACTTTTCACTTTCATGCATTGGAGAAGGAAATGGCAACCCACTCCATTGTTCTTGCCTGGAGAATCCCAGGGACGGGGGAGCCTGGTGGGCTGCAGTCTACGGGGTTGCACAGTCGGACTCGACTGAAGCGACTTAGCAGCAGCAGCAGCAGATAGATGTGAATTGCTTTGACATGAGCTACTTTAAGTTTCTAGATGACTAAGTTAATTTTCATTTTCTAATCATTAAAAAATGTGTGTTAACTGTAGAAATTTGGACAATACAAAAAAAGTATGAAAAAATTTAAATTACATGTAATTCTAATAATTGTATCTAGAGATAGTACTGTGAATATGGTCTTTCTGGTCTCTTTCCCTCATGCACATATACATATTAGTTTGCAACCAAATTTGTATCATATGATAAATATACATTCATTCATTCGTCAGATATTTATTGAGGGGCGACTATGTGCCATTATAAAAACCTGAGTAATTGGGTATTTTAAAACATTATTTTTAATTATTACAGATGATTTTATCCTTGTATCATTATTAGTTAACCACTCACTTATTTTTACTTTGGATTTGTCTCCAATTCATCCACTTATTTTTGACTGACTATAACATTCCTAAGTACCACTTCATAGGTGGACACAATATAGATCTATCACAAACCAGTCAACAAATTTCTAAATCTACTTATTTGAAAGGAAAAATTCAAGATTTATTCTGCAAAAAAAAAAAATCTCAAAATCACATTATTGATTAATTGCATTAATTTATTCATTAATAAACTAATTAATTAATTCATGAACTATGATCTCTAGGGACTTCCCTGGTTGTCCACTGCTTCGTGCTCTCAGTGCAGGGATGAAGGAGACATGGGTTAGATCCCTGGTCAGGGAACTAAGATCCCATATGCTGTGTGATTTGGCCGAAGAAAAAAATAATATGATCTCCAGAGTAAAATATCCTGTACGCAAATTCTAGCACTGACATTTTCTAAAAAGTTCAAAGCTTTTCCATGACTTGTTTCCCTTTCTACAAAATAGTAGTGACAAAACTACTTACTTCACAAATAGCTTAAGGTTAAATAAGTTAATATGCATAAAGTAAGTAGTCAATAGCACTAGCTAGTATTACTTTTTCATTAATATTTGCTTAGTGTCTTTTATATGGCAGTGATTTTGCTGGAAGCTATGGTTGCACTTGGGGAACAGATAGGTAAGACTGTGAGCTCTATAAGACAGAAAACTAAAACATATTAAAATAAGTAATCTCCCAAAATCATATAATCCCAATCAAAAGTAAGGAGCCTAAAGGAAAATTAGAAGGTACTAAAATATTAGAAAACAGAGGCATCTGTATACATACTTAGTCTGGAGCACAGGTGTGTGTGGGTTCCCACAAAGGTGGTTTCACTGAATAATAAAAGTTATTTACTTGAGAGAAGAAGGAAAAGGGATGCAGAAATATACTTGCTTCAGGCACATTAAGGCCCATAAGTAGAAAGAACTAAAAGAAACAAAGAAACTAAACAGAGTCATTTGGAAAGGTAGAGACTATGAGACGTTAGGCTAAGATGAAATGAAAAGGAAAATATGACATTATTCAGGGCCTTTAGAACCTTACTCAGAGAAGGCAATGGCACCCCACTGCAGTACTAGAAAATCCCATGGACGGAGGAGTCTGGTAGGCTGCAGTCCATGGGGTCGCTAGGAGTTGGACACGACTGAGCGACTTCACTTTCACTTTTCACTCTCATGCACTGGAGAAAGAAATGGCAACCCACTCCAGTGTTCTTGCCTAGAGAATCCCAGGGATGGGGGAGCCTCATGGGCTGCCGTCTATGGGATCGCACAGAGTCGGACACAACTGAAGTGACTTAGCAGCAGCAGCAGCAGCAGAACCTTACTAGGGGTTTTGGGTCATCTTTCTAAGACCAATGGCATGTCACTAAAAGAGGAAAGATGCACTCAGATTTGGTTGCAAATGATAAATGATAAATTGAATTTATCCTGTGATAAATTCAAGGAAGGCAAATAGGTAAATAATATTTTATTACTAATATAATCCAGAAGAGTGATTGGTGATTGAAGGAGAGACATTTGATGAGTAGCTAGGGATCAATAGTAAGTACAGAATTACCTTCCCCTTACCACCTATTCCAGTTAAAAACCACAAGACCTAGTGATTGATTGAATATGGAAGTTAATGAAGATAGACATGGAAAGAATGACACAAATGCTTCTGAAATCAGATGAATGGTGAAGTCATTTACTAAGAGAAGGAACACTTCGTGAAGAGCATGTTTGGGGGGGAAAATACACATGTAATTTTGGATATTTTGGGGTCAAGGTATTTTTGAGACATATAAGTGGAGGTATTCAATAGATGGATGGATGGATGAGTGGATGAATGAGTCTAGAATTAAAAGAAGTGTTTTAGACCAGAGAAAAAATTTGGGGAGCCTTCAGCATATTGAAGGGCTTCCCTAGTGGCTCAGGAGGTAAATAATCTGCCTGCAGTGCAGGAAACCTGGGTTCGATCCCTGGGTCAGGAAGATTCCCTGGAGAAGGGAATGGCAATCCACTCCAGTATTCTTGCCTGGAGAATTTCATGGACAGAGAAGCCTGGCAGGCTACAGTCCATGGGGTCACAAAGAGTCAGACACTAACACTTTCACTTTCTTTCAGCATGTTGATTGTAACAGAAGCCATCCTATGGATGAGATCACTTAGGAAGACAGAAAAGTAAAAAAGAATAGGGAGGACTTCGTCCAAGCCTTGAGGAATTGCCAACTTTTAGAACCTTGCAGAAAAACATTAGCTGTCATAATAAGATGAAAATCTTTTTTGGACAGCAAAGGGAAGAAAAGATATCAAGATGGAGGTGTCACTAACCTGTGAAATGCTGCTGAGAGGTTCAGTGAGGATCAAGACATGTCCTTTGGATTTTGTGACATCAAGGTCATTGGTACCTTTAGAAAGAAACTTTCATCAGCCCTAGGGGTACTAATGGATTAGGCACTGGCCTCCTAGAAAGCACCTTTCACCAGAGCAATGAGGATTGGAAATCCGATGAGGTGGATTGAGACGTGAAAGGTGAGGAAGAAAATAAACATACTAAAATTGTAAAGGGGATAGAGAGAAAAATAGCTAATGAGTCCAATGGGATCAGGTAAATTTTTACTTGTTTATTTGTTGCTTTCATTATTAGTTGTTTTGTTATTGTTTTTCAAATGAAAAAGACAAACATTTAAATGTTACTTGACCCAGGGGGAAAAAGAAACAATTAAAAATACAGGAGAGAGAAGGAATGAATGAAAGGGTCATATTTTTTGGAAGGCAGATGCAGGGAGCATAGAGGTTGAGACTAATCTTCTACAGGAGGAGAAAAATACCCTCTATTTTAAGAGGAACAGGCAAGAGAAGCGTGTGGGGCAGTTGTAGACTTGGCGGAAGACATATAACTTTCACCTGATGACTCTGGTTTTCTTTTTTTAACCAGTTTTTAAAGTGTAGTTGATTTGCAATGTTGTGTTAGATTCAAGTGTACAGCAAAGTGATTCAGTTATTCATACGTATATATACACATATATATTCTTTTCCATATTCTTTTCCATAATAGGTTACTACAAGATATTGAATGTATTTCCCTGTGCTATTTAGTAGGTCCTTGTTGTCCCCATATTCTTTGTTAATTAAAATATGAGGCCATCTGCTGAGAGTATGTAGGATACTGGGCTGCAGTTCATGGGGGTTGCAAAAAGTCAGACACGACTGAGTGACTAACACACCAAGAGTGCAATGCTGCAGTGTGGAGGGCCTGGTTGAATCTGGTGAGCATGAATTAATGAATTAATGAATGTTTAATTCATTATTATATAATTCTGACATTTTAGAGAATCCCTATTCCACACGTCACCATGTATGACAACATAAAAAGCTTATATCTCCCATGCGTGCTCAGTCGCCTCGGTCTTGTCTGACTCTTTCTGACCCTATAGACTGTAGCCCTTCAGGCTTCTCAGTCCATGGGATTCTCCAGACAGGAATACTGGAGTGGGTTGATACGCCCTTTTCCAGGGGATCTTCCCGACCCAAGGATCGAACTGGATCTCCTTCATTACAAGCAGATTCTTTACCGACTGATCCACCAGGGTAGTCCCATATCCCCCATATAATCACTTTAATGAGCGTTCATTGTATTGTTAGAGATCTTATAAGTCTATAGTTCATGTTATTCATATGTAGAACAAGTAAAATTGATTTGAGGAAAAAAAGGATAATTTTCCTTTTGTTTAGGTTGTCATTTTCCAAGTATAACAAGTTTCCACCAATTTGATCCCATTCAAATTAGTAAACTGTCCTTATGGATGAAAGAGCTACTTTACCAGGATTTCATGGCAAGTACTGCTGCCCTAGTTCCCTCTCTTTGCCCCTTTATAACCTAACACTGGATTACATATTTACCATAGAGAGACCTGCCTTGATAAACGGCTAAGACATCACTGAGCACAGAGCAAATGCCAAATAAATAATTGCTGTTTGATAAAAGTGGTTCTTATCAGCAAAGCCAGTATTTGTACGTTAAAGAATTGCTTCCAAGGGGCTTAAAAACAGTTTGCTCTCCTAAATGAGTTAAACATACTCACAGAACTCATGTTTACACTACCTACTTGCTTAGCAGAGATAAACATTAGTCTTGATCCACTCTGAATTCCATTAGTTTCAAAAATTTGGCATTAGAATTAAGAAAAGTTCGCCATTTCAAAAAATATTTTGGTATAAGTCACCCTCACACTACAACCCATTTCAGGATACTGAGGGAGGTGTAGTGAGGCATGGAAGATTATTCGCCACATGACATTTTCATTTCAGGTTGACCATACTCCAGTGAGCACATTAGCAAATTGAATAAAGATAACCGAGACCCGCACTATCCTGGCATGGGACTATTGATTGTGTCCTTTTTATCAGAGACCATCTATTCTCCTGCAACAGGATTGGAAACAGTTCTCACTGGTGTTGCTGTAAATGGCTCATTAATCAAAATGGATTTATTGAGCATCCATAGCGAGCAAATCCTATACTAAGTGATTCAAAATAACAGGTTGCCTAGTAACCAGAAAAATGGAAAAATTCCCCTGTGAAGGTTAAAATTAAATGAAAGGCAGATAAGAAAACATTATCTTTGATGGCATGTGACTATTTCATAAGGGATTTTTCTGCCATTATAGCCACTTGCTTTTAAGGATAATATTCATTCATTCATTCAGTCATTTAATGATTCATTCATTTATGTAACTGAGTCACCACTACGATTATGTAAGGCCCTTTGCTCTATGCATTAAGGGAAATAAATAGATTCAATACTGACTGAATAAACATGAGTCTTAGCAAATTTGTCAAGCAAGGACTGGACTTCTGTTAATCTTTATTTAATGAGCCTAGTACTAGAGCAATATTATTTATTCCATATAAATCTTTAGTCACTAAGGCATGAGTAAAATGCTTCTTGCAGAGAATCCTTCTTTTCTGGTTGAATTATATAATTTTGTTTAATGCAAGTTGATTTCATATTTAAATTAAACCAGTTGGTGCGATAAAAACATTTTTCCTATGGTCAGATGAGACCTGTTTTGTACTAGATCATCTAGTTAATAAATTTGTTAACAAGTGACCACAGAAAGGACACTGACATCCATACTTAACTGATTTTCTGAGAAAATACATCTTCCATACCAACGAATGACATTGCCAGTTACAACCGAGACACTCAAGCTTTGTAGCCTCTGAGTTAAGCATGGCCAGGCACACGACTTGTCCTCATAGGCCTCGGCATCCTAACTCACCCCTCCCATCTAGGTCTTGAGTTTGTGTCCTCAGTTACAGTCCCTGTATTTGTTTACTTGGGCTGCTACTAACAAAGTATTAAAAACAACAGAAATATGTTTTCTCACAATTCTAGAGGCTGGAAGTCCAAAATCAAGGTATTGGCAGGACTGGTTCCTGCTGAAGAGTTCTGTTCCAGGCCTCTTTCCTTGGCTTCTAGATGACCATCTTCTCCCTGTGTCTCTTCACATTATCTTTCTTCTTTCCATATCTCTATGTCCCCCCTTTTTTAATGAGTCATGTTGGATTAGTGCCCACCTAAAGACTTCATTTTAACCTGATTATCTGTATAAAGACTCTGTCTCAGCTTCTCCAAATAAGGTCACATTCTGAATACTAGGAGTACTAAGGGTTCCAATATACCCTTGGGAGGGGGGAGAAAAAGGTGCACAAATCAACTAATAACAGTCCCTCTAAAGACCTGGTCATCCTTCCACTCTCTCTCTTCTCTCTCTAGTCCTTTCTCTTTCTTTCTCTCCAGGAAAAGCTTCAGAATGCATTTCCTGTGTGTACAGAAATCCTAATTTTGTCTGTGAAACTGAGCCAAGTTATCCAGCACAGTTAACCAAAAACTGTAGAATACATTCCCTAAGATATAACTCCTCAGTTCCCTTGCCTACTCTTTTCCAAATGGCAGAATCCCAAGGGGATAAGGTATGAGCTTCACTCCTACAGACCCCTCAGCTTTCTTCCTCCTGCCCCCTCTTCATTAACATTGCCTTTGTCCTGGCCATAATTATTTTATGCTGAGACTGTGTGTTGACCTCCTAATTAGTCCTCCTGCTTCTAGTCACATATCTGCACAAGCAATCTCCCCATATTGCTTCCAGAGAGATCATTCTAAAACACAAAGACTCATCATGCCTTGTCCCTCCTTAAAGTCTGTCAGTGGTTTGACTCTGCTGCCAAGTGAAATTCAAACTTCAGCATGTCACTTCTTGTTTTTTATGCATTTTCCTCTAGTCTCATTCTATGTTCTAACCAGGCTAAATTAGGCATAGTGTGAATGCAGTGTGTTCTTCCACACATCTGGATCTTGGCACACACTATCCCCTGACCTAAACAGCCATATATTTCCCATGTATTCATCTAACTCTTCCTTCTTTGAGGCTCAAATAAGGCACCAGATCCTCCAGGAAGCCTTCACTCACTCCCTCCTGTTCTACTCTCCTGGAGCACCTCATGCTCACTTCTATCATTGAACTTATTACTCTTAATTTTAATACCCTCTAAGTTCCTACCTATCAGGACTTGTACCTTTCACTCTACTTCTGCAACATGCAGCACAAGACCTGGAACACCAGAGGCACTCAATGAAGGTTTACTGAGTAAGGCACTGAAGGGTACGGTTTAATATGAAGGCCTCTAAAAGACTCATGCGCTTCAAGAAAGGTCTCCTCTTCTACAAGTGTTACCTTCAGTTAATAAAGGACTTCGTAACAAAGGGAAAACATCAGTAACACCAAGAGAGTCCAGTAACTTCCCCCAAGTTTGTGAACTCAGTTCATCCTGAGAAGAAAAGGAGAAGCTAGGTACAGCAGAATGAGAGACTTGGAAGCAATTAGATCCAGACAAAACCTAAGGTACATCTTAATGGAATCAACAGATGAAAAAGACTTGAACTGTCTCCTCATCCAGCCAGATTACAGTTATGTTGGCACTCCCTTCTACCTGCTATGGTGTTTATGCAGGGAAGTTTTGTGGGGTTCACTTGTTAAGGTTCCACCTAGAACTGGAACAGAAATTGCTCTAGCTGTAATATTCATCCATTATATATATATAAAAAAAAAAAAAAACTTCCAATTTAAACTCTGGACTTTCTTATCCCTAGAATTCACAATTACAGCCCAAAGTGCAAGGACCATCAATCTTTATAAATTAATGGGTCAGTTGAGCAAACTGTTTTCTTTCATACTGATGATTGAATGTAATTGGGGAAAATTATATACCTAAGCAAATGAACTCGTATCCCACTTGCTGCTGCTGCTGCTGCTAAGTCGCTTCAATCGTGTCCGACTCTGTGAGACCCCATAGAGGGCGGCCCACGAGGCTCCCCCGTCCCTGGGATTCTCCAGGCAAGAACACTGGAGTAGGTTCCCATTTCCTTCTCCAATGCATGAAAGTGAAAAGTGAAAATGAAGTCGCTCAGTCGTGTCCGACTCCTATCGACCCCATGGACTACGGCCTACCAGGCTCCTCTGTCCATGGAATTTTCCAGGCAAGAATACTAGAGTGGGGTGCCATTGCCTTCTCCACGTATTCCACTTAAGAAACAACAAACAACTCAGGCATTGTTGAATTTTATATTTTCCAAAAGTATCTGTAAGAATATCTTCTTATGATGTGATTTCAATAACACTTTTCCATAAAGGGGAAGGTTATAAGAAGTAACGCAGCTTCTTACACAGTATACCATGTAAGAACTATACCATAGTAATATGCTGTAGCACTGCATAGAAACTTCAGGCCAACAATGACCCTCTAAGGATTTAAAGAAAGCATGTTGATGTATGGCAAAACCAATACAATATTGTAAAGTAATTAACCTCCAATTAAAATAAATAAATTTATATTAAAAAAAAAAAGAAAGCCTCATACATCCTCCCTGCTCAATAATAGGGTTTCTAAGAACCTCAAGGACATTGTTTCATAAAACTCTCATAAGGAGCACAAGGCAGAGAAAATCTTCTCTGGACTATAAGCTTTTGCCTAATTTAATGGAGTACAAATTGAAACACACAAAGTCCACAAAGTTTTAAAGGAAAGTATTTCAATTTGAACTAGAAGGAAAAAGATAATATAAAACAAAATTTGGCCCCTAATTTTTTATAGACAGTAAGCAAGTGAGAAAGATACCTGAATTTAAACATGGGTTACTTTTTATGGAAAAGGAAGAATGACTCAGAAGGTAGAACCAAGAGACACAGAAAACAATCACTACTTCATCGCACTAGGCTTAATCAAGGAACTGTGCTTGATTACCTTCAGAATTGCCACAAACTAGAGATGTCTGTGTGGCCTATTTTCCCTGTGTTTGAATGGGAGTGTCAGTTGTGGTTTTCCTACACCTTTCCCCGTCTTAAATGTTGGGTGTGTAGGAGAGGAGACTGGTAATTTGTCTGTTTAGTTCCTAGGTCATCACTGCCAAGAGAAAAGGTTGTTAAGGACCTATACTGTAAGAACTGCACCAGGAAGACCCATACATACCTAAACCTAGACCAGGAGTTCATGCAGTCAAGGGCTGATGTTTCCAGGAAAAGGATACAAATCATAGTGACTAGAGGGAAGACTGTGGCAGATCTTATTTTCTAAAAAGGACAGCAAAAGTATCTTCCATCCTATATTCTCTTATTACAGAGTGACTTTGACACTCCTTCCATCAAGAAGTAGGATTCATATTCTCTCCCCTTGAATCTGGTAGACTTGGGACTATCAGTTCAGTTCAGTCACTCAGTCAGGTCTGACTCTTTGCCACACCGTGAACTGCAACACATCAGGCTTCCAGGACCATCAACAACTACCAGAGCTTACTCAAACTCATGTCCATCAAGTCAGTGATGCCATCCAACCATCTGTTGACCCCTTCTCCTCCCACCTTCAATCTTTCCCAGCATCAGGGATCTTTTCAAATGAGTCAGTTCTTCACATCAGGTGGCCAAAGTGTTGGGTTTCAGCTTCAGCATCAGTCCTTCTAATGAGTATTCAGGACTAATTTTCTTTAGGTTTGACTGGTTTGATCTCCTTGCAGTCTAAGGGACTCTCAAGAGTCTTCTCCAACACCACAGTTTAAAAGCATCAATTTGTTGGTGCTCAGCTTTCTTTATAGTCCAGCCTCACATCCATACATGAGTACTAGAAAAACCATAGCTTTGACTAGATGGACCTTTGTTGGCAAAGTAATGTCTCTGCTTTTAAATATGCTTTCTAGGTTGGTCATAGCTTTTCTTCCAAGGAGCAAGCATCTTTTAATTTCATGGCTGCAGTCACCATCTGAAGTGATTTTGGAGCCCAAAAAGATAAAATCTCTCACTGTGTTCATTGTTTCCCCATCTATTTGCCATGAAGTGACAGGACTTGGGACTATAGTATAAGTGATAATGGGAACTTCTAAGGCTAAGTAATAAAAATGATACAACTTCCACATGGTTCTTTTGGAATGCCCATTCTCATAATCCAGTCAGTTTGTCAAAGGAAAACCCAAGCAGTCCATGAAGAATAAACAAGACCAACAGCCCATAGCATTAGCCCAGTTCTCAGCCATTGCCAACTTGCCAGCCATGTAAGTGACCTATTTTGAAAGTGAGTCCTCTTTCTCCCTGTTGTGCCACCCCAGCTCATATCATCTGGCACAGACAAGCTGTCCTGTCAAATGAACTCTGCAAAACTTGCAGATTTTGAGCAAAATAAATGACTGATATTCCACTAGCTCAGTAGGCTTTGGGTGGCTTATTGCATAGCAATAGATAACTGACACGGACACCATTTCCTTTATGAATCTTCCTCAAGCACCCAGGTGGTGTTGTGTTCCTCTTTTCAGCTTCCAAAGCACTTTCAGTGTAGTATTATCTTAGCACTTATAATACTCTGTTGAAATTAACTACTCACTTGTCTGCTTCCTTGTAAATATAGGGCAAGTCTGTGCCTTTTTGGAAAATTGGCTCTTTGAATATACTGCTTTTGCCCCATTCTCTCTCCTCCCCTTTGGTCAGACAAGTCAGAATTTCTTGGTGTATCTTCTAAGTGTCTTAGCTTCTCTTTTAATCCGCTGTTCCACTCATTCACTGAGGTTTAAATTTGGGGTTGTTTTTCTTTGTGTGTGTGTTTTTTAATTTATAAAAGTTTTATTTTTCCCTCTCAAATATGCTAGGTCATTTTTTTATGGTTTCTATTCCTCAAAACACTTTCAACCTTATGTCTTATCTATAATAACATGGTTATTTTATAGTTTGTATCTAATAATTCCAATATCTGAAGTTTTTTCAGGTGTGTATTTGTTCTTCCTTATTTCTGTTGATATCTGATTGGGGGTCTTTTTCTTCTAGGCTTAATGATTGCAAACTGATCATTTTAATCAGAAAAGTATTTATAGGAATTACTTAGGGCCTACAGAGATAATTCAGCAGTCCAGTAGTCATGTATGGATGTGAGAGTTGGACCATAAAGAAAGCTGAGCACCAAAGAATTGATGCTTTGAACTATGGTATTGGAGAAGACTCTTGAGAGTCCCTTGGACTGCAAGAAGATCAAATCAGTCAAACCTAAAGGAAATCAGTCCTGAATACTCATTGGAAGGACTGATGCTGAAGCTGAAATTCCAAAACTTTGGCCACCTGATGTGAAGAACTGACTAATTTGAAAAGACCCCTGATGCTGGGAAAGATTGAAGGCAGGAGGAGAAGGGGACAGTAGAGGATGAGATGGTTGGATGGCATCACCGACTCAATGGGCATGAGTTTGAGTAAGCTCCAAGAGTTGGTGATGGACAGGGAAGCCTGGCATGCTGCCGTCCATGGGGTCACAAAGAATCGGACACAACTGAGAGAGATAATTTACCCAAATGAACTGAGAGAGATAATTTACATTCCTCTCTAGATGGTTTACTTTTGCTTCTGCTTGATGACTGGGGGTATTACCATAAATTAAATTCATGGACTGATATTTTGCAGACTATATGGATGATATGTTTTGGGTGAAAATCTGTGTAAGGACCAGCTCATGATTATAACACCTCAGGAATTTTTCTCCTTGTTCTGCTCATAGCAAATCATCTTAGCAGATCTTGCAGTCTCCTTAGAATGAATGTTATGAGACAGAATTATTTCTGATTACTGTGAGAGTATAGCCTTGTAGCTCTAGGTCTATGGAGGAAGGATTTCCTATTAGAGTTCACATGCTGAGCATACACAGAGATTTGCTTTCTGTACACAAACCTATAGAGCACTTGAGGACCGAAGTTTAACAGCAGGTTCAGCAAATTCTCTCAGGACAAAAGTGACTTTAATGCTCCACTGGCTTCCCACCTTCACCAATGTATTGGCCCGATTATCTCTTACTAGTATGTCGGAGAAAGTAATGGCAACCCACTCAAGTATTCTTCCCTGGAAAATCCCATGGACCGAGGAGCCTGGTAGGCTGCAGTCCATGGGGTCGCGAAGAGTCGGACACAACTGAGCGACTTCACTTTTACTTTTCACTTTCATGCATTGGAGAAGGAAATGGCAACCCACTCCAGTATTCTTGCCTGGAGAATACCAGGGATGGGGGAGCCTGGTGGGTTGCTGTGTATGGGGTCACACAGAGTCGGACATGACTGAAGCGACTCAGCAGGAGTATACTGATAAAAAGATGTTCCTTATTTAAATGTTATTTACTTTACATAATTTTAATGTTGCCTTTTTGATGCTTTTAAGTCTTCCTTTTCTGTATTTTTATCCAGCATGCTGTTTTTTCTTTTTTTCTTTTTCTTTTTCAGCAGGAAAATTGTTCTGAGCCTAATTAGTTTTAAAACCTGGGTCCGTTTCTTTTTCATCCCTGTCTCCTCCTCAGCATGCAGCAAGTGCCTGGCAAGTGAAGGAAGTCGACTAGTTTTCTATTATTTAATGAATAAATAATGCTTTCATTCCTGCTTCCACCACCCCTAACTTAACACTCTACCTCTATTCCCTAATTAAAGCTCTTTTAAATTTTCATATATATATATATATATATATATGAAATTCATATGTGTGTGTGTGTATATATATATTTCTACATTAACTGAACTTTACTCCTGATTTCCCCACTATTTTCCCCTATGACCTCTCCTACAGATGATTTTTCATTCTTTTCGAGTTTCATTCTTATCATCTCTCAGCATTGTCTTCACTCTCCATGACTGCTTCTGAATCATCCACTATTCTACCTTCATCTAATCTGCTCATCTGAAGATTATGCTACCCTATTATAATATACTTTTCCTGACTTTATGGTTACCATATGTGGATTTCCAGGCATAACTCCACATTTCTTGAGGATTTCACTACTTGCTTCACACTTTCTATTCCATTTTAGCTCTTAATATAATGCAGTAGTGTAATTAACATAGCGTTTAAGAGTATAAGGGGACAACCCAAGTTCAAGTCCCAGAACCATCCATTGTTAACATATAACCTTGGGAGGTTACCTAATATTTCCCTGCCTCATGTTCCTCTTCTATAAGATGGGAATCATGGTATTATTATCTTGTAGCATTGTAAGAATTACAGGAAATAATGTATATAAAGCACTTATAATAGTATCTAGTACCAGTAAATGCTCAATAAACCTTAACTATTTTCATGATTATGCTCTGACCTCATGCAAAAATCTTCCTTCCACATGCTTATGATTCATACAACACCCTGGGCTTCCCAGGTGGCTCAGTGGTAAAGAATCTGCCTGCCAATTCAGCAGATGTAAGAGATGCAGGTTCAATCCCTGGGTCAGGAAGATCCCCTGGAGAAGGAAATGGTAACCCACTCCGGTATTCTTGCTTGGGAAACTCCATGGACAGAGGAGCCTGGTGGATTACAGTTCACAAGGTTGCAAAGAGTCAGACATGACTGGGCATGCACACATGCATGCATGGCCTCGGTACTTCTCAAAAACCTACTTGTTCACTTCTATAAAATTCCATAGCCAGTCATTTAAAATAGTATTTCTGAATTTTACTTTAACCCTTCTCAACATTTAACTCTTCTTTTCAGTCAATAACCCTTACATTACTCAGAAATTGAACCCATCTGGACATACACATATCAGGCTTTCTCTGTATTCATAATGCTTTATTTTTTCTTCTCTCTAAGAGAAGCAATGGTTGTGCTTTCTTAGACTACCTCAGTCTTAATTTATACGCATCAGTTTTCTCTTTTTACTCTTTGTCTTCAGTCTCTTGTTCTCCATCAGCAAACTCCCCCAACTTCTGAACTTGACCAAGTCTTACTTACCCTAAAATAAACTAGCCATTTCTCCCTCATACCACTTTCTTCTCATGTTAGCATTTTAGCTTTTTTCCTAATCCTCTTCAAAGGGTAATCTGTATTCTCCACTCCCTTTTCCTTCTTCTGCATTTCTGAGTATCTCACAGTTAGCTTTTAAAAATCTAGTTTTATCACATCATTTCTTAAACTTACTTTCCAAAGACAGGCAGAAACTGGGTTGTCAAACAAACAAATAAACAAAGCCTCTCCTAAGAAATTCTACAATTTCTTTGCAACCTTGAATATTCTGACCACCCACTTGAAGCTCTCCTCTCCCATTAGCTTTCATGTAACTACTTTGCATTCTTCACTCAGAGGCAGAGGCAAAAGAATAGAAAGCAAGCGTGATGACAAACAAAAACTCATGTTCAAGCAAAGGCCCCTCAGAGTATTGATATTAAATAAGACACTTAGCTTCAATTTCCTCATCAGTAAAATGGGCATATTTGTTCATCTTGTTCACCAGTTTATAATGCTAATAAATAAAGTAATGGATCTGAAAATACCATAAAAGAAATAAAATACCCAAAGTAGCTGAGTATACTTGATAACCTGGAAGCAGACAGGATGCAAGAAACTATACTTAAAGATTCTTGCTACCAAATTTGCTATGAGACTCTGAAGGACCCAAAGCTTTGTATCTGACCTAGAATGTTTTTCACTATTAAAAGGTTTCAGAGTGTCTTCACCATGGCAGTACCAGCTCCATGAGAGCTCTTGCCAAGAAATTAAGAGCATTCACGTAAAAACTGCTCCAGCTTACCTGGACTCACGTCAAGATGCAAAAAAAAAAAAAAATCCTTATGACTATATCGGGGCCCTTTCATTTTTAAAAATATTGTGGGACATCAAAATACTAATGATACATCTTCAAATGTACAAGCATGTAAACTGAATTGGTCCATGTTAGTAAGAAACATTACCAGTTCTTGGAGAAGGGGCCCTTGCAATTTCTAAGGAGCAAGGCTTCTTTGTAACTGCTGTGTCCATGAGATCACATAGAAAATTCTCATTTTCTGAAGGAAATGTATCCAGAGAGGCAGATGGTACAATTTCCATAGTGTAATTCCTCTTCTTTGGATAGGACTCCTGAAAGGAAGGAGAAAAAATAAAAATAGCTTTGTGATAAAGACACAGCCTGTTTAATTTATAAAAACTAGAAAAGATAATAAGGTTCGTCAGTTCTTCTAAAAGTGATTGAGAGGTGATGATTCATCTGTTTGAATAAGTTATGCAATTGTGTAACCCCAATAATACCAGTGATCTTTTTAGAAAGGTCCTTGTAATTTGGTTCCCCTGAAGTTATCACTAAAGTTCTTGATTTCAAGTCATGATCTCTTTTTTTTATAAAATATGTGTATTTTCTACTTGTGGTATAAACAGTTGTTTAATCAACAGTCATTCCCAAGACTCTTCTCCTTTGCCTGCTTCCTAGAGATAGCCATATGACTCAGTTTTTGACCTGTTAGATACAAAGGGAAATTTGCTGGGAGGCTTCTTTAAAAATATTCTTTCCCCAGAGAAAAAAGATATGCAAAGAGGCTTTTGCAGAGTTTTGGCCATCCTCAGTTTCCTCTCTCTGGGTGAAGGTTTGATGTTTGGGGCAAGGATAGGCAAGTTGTAACCATAAGGCAGTAAGCCTCTTACCTCAAAAAGACAACTGGTCAAGAATGACAACAGCAGGATTTCTTAAAAGCCTGGGACCTTGATAATATCATTGAGTTGCTCAGATAGTTTCAGGACCAGTTTCTTCAGGCTTCTTAAGCAATTATTAAAGTTTCTTCTTGTTCGAGTCATTGCTAACTGGTTTTCAGTCATTTAGAAGTGAATGTGTTCCCACCCAACACACTTCCTTTGTGAATACTGTTAATATACTAAGGTTACTCTTTTCGGGTTAGGATGTGAGATTTGGACTGTGAAGAAGGCTGAGCACCGAAGAATTGATGCTTTTGAACTGTGGTGTTGGAGAAGACTCTTGAGAGTCCCTTGGACTGCAAGGAGATCCAACCATTCCATCCTAAAAGAGATCAGCCCTGGGTGTTCTTTGGAAGGACTGATGCTAATGCTGAAACTCCAGTACTTTGGCCACCTCATGCGAAGAGTTGACTCATTGGAAAAGACTCTGATGCTGGGAAGGATTGGGGGCAGGAGGAGAAGGAGACGACAGAGGATGAGATGGCTGGATGGCATCACTGACTCGATGGACGTGAGTCTGAGTGAACTCTGGGAGTTGGTGATGGACAGGGAGGCCTGGCATGCTGCGATTCATGGGGTCACAAAGAGTTGGACACGACTAAGCAACTGAACTAAACTGACTGAAGGTCTTATTCTATATTGCTGATTCTTCAATATATTCTAAAAATTGGAATTCATTTCATCTTATAATATCTTTAAATATTGTACAAGGCATTGTGTATTTGTGTGTGAGAGAGAGAGTGTGTATGTGTGTGTTTGTCACTCAGTCGTTCTCCACCTTTGAGATCCCATGGACTGTAGCCCACCAGGCTCCCCCATCCCTGGGATTCTCCAGGCAAGAACACTGCAGTGGGTTGCCATTTCCTTCTCCAATGTATGAAAGTGAAAAGTGAAAGTGAAGTCACTCAGTCGTGTCCAACTCTAGAGACCCCATGGACTGCAGCCCACCAGGCTCCTCTGTCCATGGGATTTTCCAGGCAAAAGTACTGGAGTGGGGTGCCATTGCCTTCTCCGATACAAGGCATTAATGGTCAGCAAATATTTATTGAGCATCTATCATATACATTTAGAATTATGCTAATCTCTGGAAATGTTTAAAAAATGAGTAAGACGTAATCCTTGCGCTCAGAAAGTTTGTAGTTTACCAGAAAAGGAAAACAGGTTATCTGCATGATAAATTTAACAATTAATCAGATTTACTTTTGATATATATTACCTTTATAAACCATACTTCATTATCAAAAGAAAGAAACAAATGAAAAAATAAACTCATTTTCAAAAAAGCTTCCAATATATATCCAAGGATTGGTAAAGATTTAGTACAAGCTCCTATTTTTTTTCTTTAATGACACTTACAGTATAGTAGAGTAAGTATTCAAGGTCAGAGTAATTGCTTTCAGACCATACCAGACCCTCGCACATCAAAGAGTCAATTATGTTCACTCTACTCTATTGAAAGCAGGAAATTGGGAGTAATTTATTTCTAACAACAAAGGGTGAGAAAGTTGAAAGCATCCAGAGGAAAGCAATCAGGATGGTATATGATTTAAAAACCATGTCACAGAAGAAATGATGAAAGGAACTGCAGTGTTCTATCCCAGACAAGTCGTATAGCAGCGTAATAGTTATCTCAATATATTTGAAAGGCTATCCCTCACAAGCTTCCCACAGAGTGGGAAAGGGTATAAGAGGCTGTGGTAGATTTATTCTAAAGTTCTTTGAGGCAGAATAAAGAAAAATGTTTATCAGTCAAGGAGGGCAAATTTAGATCAACACAAAAAACAATTTTCTGTGAATTAATAATATTGCTTATCTTCTAAAATAGATGTGCACTGATAAAATAATTAGCTAAAAGATAGCACTAGAAAGCAACACAATGAACTCCTCATAAGTGGAAATGCTTAGTTACTGATAAAATTATGTATAAAAGACACTGTACAATGACTATACCAGGTGACTGTAAGCTCCACGAGAGCTAGAATTTTTCTCATTCACATTCTATCCACAGAATCTAATATAACTCCTGCCACATAATGGGTCTTCAGTAAATACTAATTGATCAGCTGAACAGTCTCGAACATCATTTTAAACAAGTCTAAGTACCAGTTAGGAAAAGGAAAAGGATAATGCTTTTTAAAGATGTAAATTACTTTACTTCTCTGTCTTCCTTATTATTGTTTACTGCTTTGAATATCAAAAGTGAAAAAAGTGAGATTCAATGAGATTGTAATGAGTCTATGAAGAAAGTCTCTAGCTTAAACCTTGTTGTTTAGTCACCAAATTATATTCAGCTCTTTTGCGACCCCTTGGACTGTAGCCCACCAGGCTTCTCTGTCCATGGGATTTTCCAGGCAAGAATACTGGAATGGGTTGCCATTTCCTTCTCCAAGGGATCTTCCTGACTAGGGATTGAACCTGCATCTTCTACATTGACAGACGGATTTTTACCATTGAACCACCAGGAAAGCCCCAGCTTAAACCCTAGTTCATCTCAAAATTAAATTAATCCAAACAATCTATTTTTCATGGATTTGGTTAGGCTGGACTTTATAGAGAATTACGAGGATTTTAAAAGTCTTGAAAACAACTTTGAAATTTAACCACACAGGATGAGTTAGTAAGTTAAATATACATTTATTAAAGAAATATTAAAAATATAAAGAAATGGAAAAAATATCACATGAAAACCAGCAGGCTCAAATAACTAATAGTAACATTTTGGTGTATATTCTCCCAGATGGCTTCCATGTGTGTGGACATGTGGGTGTGTGTAAAGGAAAGACAAACTATTTTAAACAATAATGAAGTATACCCTCTTCATCTTCCTAAGGGAGTGTCATTATTTCTCATTGGCATAGAAGTCTGTAGTATACACATGGCCTCCTTATGGAGAGTGAGAGCCCCAAGGGAAGGAGATAGTTTTAGCAAAGCTGGACTTTTGTAACCAAATATTTCATATTGCCAAAAAGAAGCAGGGTATTCAACAGAATACCTGACAAGTATCTCTTGAAAGAGGATATATGACATTATAAAATGATAGAATAAATTCACATGTGTCCATGTTTAAAAGATAGAACATGACCACTGAGACCTGCCCCTCCCATCCTATATTCTCCTTTCTATTCCCACCCCTTCCCTCGGCAACTGGGGTTAAATCTTGTTCTGAACTTTGTGTTTATAATTCCCTGCATTGTTGTGAAACTGTATCTATATAAGTGAGTATTACCACACATTCATTTACACATTCTCCTGACAACAGACTTTTAAACATTTCCCAGATGTTTTGTTATTAAGAAAAGAAAGGAGGGCATTGCGTTTTCCCACCCCAAGTAGGATAAAGGTCCAAGAGATTTTCTGTAAAATTTACATAAAGATATTATATATATACACAAATGTATGTAATGTTTTCTGCTTTGATATTTTCCTTTAATAATGTATTCTGAACAAGTTTCAAGGACAAGTATATGACTACATAATGAATTTAAGTCCCAGTATACACATGATCATAACTCAGTCAATCTTACCATACTGAAATTTTAATGATTTTCTTTTAAGGGAGCATTATTGTGCATGTATCCCTGTTTACATGCTCAACCACATATTTGAACCATATATATGCTTATATAATTGAATCTGTTTGTGGGTTTTCTAATTATTCTATATATCAGTCTATTCTAGCACCACAACCCTACTGTCTGGCTCTTTGCAACCCCATGGACTACAGCCCACCATGCTCCTCTGTCCATGGAATTCTCCTGGCAAGAATACTGGAGTGCGTAGCCATTCCCTTCTCCACGGGATCTTCCTGACCCAGGGATTGAACCCAGGTCTCCCGCATTGTAGGCAGATTCTTTACCATCTGAGACACCAAGGAAGCCCTTGATTAAACTATTTGGAAGGATATGTCTCTCTGCATATTCATCCTTATCAAAGCATTTATGATTATCCTCATGTCTATTTTTCAAAAAAGTTCTTTAAACATTTTTGTCAATTTCTCCTCAAATCATTGCCTCTCCTTTGCTTCCTATCAGTAAACAGTACTTCCATACACCAGTCACTTAAACAACTTGGGGACAATTCTTCATTCTCACTCTTCTTCAGCATCATGCCCAGTCATTCCCTAAGTCCCATATTCAACATTGAATTCTGTACCTCAAACACATTCATTTCTCTCTACCCCCGCTAACACCTTGGTCTGGGTCACCATTATTTGTTACTTGAACTGCTGGAACACTTCCAAACTGGTCTCCTTGCCTCTAGCCCTGCTCCTCTCACAATTAATTCACTTTCAAACACTACCATGTTACTAATAGAAAGTCAGGTCAAAATAAATTCATTTCATTTCATCATAACTTTATCTGATGAAAGAATCATAAAATGTTCTAGTCATAGTACATATTGATTCTTTTTAAATATTTAATATGGTCTTTCATAATATCTTAGAATTTCTATGCTGAATGATTACATTCAATGCATTAATTATCCAGAGAATAAACTCATTAAAATAACAAGATCTGGAAGAATGAACTAAAGGGGAAATATAATCCCATTAATGTAAGATGATGGTGCTAATAACTAAAGACCTGCTTGTCTAGCACCTAAAAATGTGCCACCTGCATAGTAGGACTCTACGAATGCATGCTAACAAAGAAATACATAAAATAGCTATCATTTCAGTTAGTATTTCAAGGCCTGATTCCTTGACTAGATTAAAGAACTACAGAGGCAAGTGCTGAGTTCCAGGTCGCTTCAGTTGTGTCCAACTCTTTGCAATCCCATGGACTGTAGCCTGCCAGGTTCCTCTGTCCATAGGAATCTCCAGGCAAGAATACTGAAGTGGGATGACATGCCCTTCTCCAGGGGATCTTCCCGACCCAGGGATCAAACCTGTGTCTCTTACATCTTTTGCATTGGCAGGCAGGTTCTTTACCACTAGCGCCACCTGCTGCTGCTGCTGCTGCTAAGTCACTTCAGTCGTGTCCGACTCTGTGCGACCCCAGAGAAGGCAGCTCCTCCGTCCCTGGGATTCTCCAGGCAAGAACACTGGAGTGGGTTGCCATTTCCATCTCCAATGCATGAAAGTGAAAAGTGAAAGTGAAGTCACTCAGTCGTGTCTGACTCCTAGCGACCCCATGGACTGCAGCCTACCAGGCTCCTCCGTCCATGGGATTTTCCAGGCAAGAGTACTGGAGTGGGGTGCCATTGTCTTCTCCGAGCACCACCTGGGAAGCTCAAAAATGAAAGTGTAGCCTGCCAGGCTCCTCTGTCTATGGAATTCTCCAGGCAAAAATCTGGAGTGGATAGCCTTTCCGTTCTCCAGGGGATCTTCCCAACCCAGATATCAGATCCAGGTCTCCCACACTGCAGGAGGATTCTTTACCTTCTGAGCCACCAGGGAAGCCAGTAAAGACCACAGCAAAACATTTTTTTCATGTAGTATGCACTTACTAAACATTTGTTGAATTAATGAAATCTGAAACTGTTGTTGTTTAGTCACTAGGTCCTGTCGACTCTTTTGTGACCTATGGACTGTAGCCCACCAGGCTCCTCTGTCCATGGGATTTCCCAGGCAAGAATACTTGAGTGAGTTGCCATATCCTCCAGGAGAATCTTTCCAGTCCAGGGAAAAAACCAACATCTCTTGCATTGGCAGGTGGATTCTTTACCACTGAGCCACCAGGGAAACCTTCTGTGGCTTTAGGACTGTACTGTCCTAGATGGCAGCCACCTACAACTGTTTAGATTTAAATTAATGAAATACAATTTGAATTTAGCTCCTTGCTTTCATTTCAGGGGCTCAGTGGCTGCATGGTGGCTCCCACGTTCGACCATGCAGACTTGGCACTTTTACGGCTGCAGAAGCATCTATTGGACTGCACGTGTCTGGCTCCAGAGAGGTGTCTGCCCCCAGAAGGGTGTCTGCTGACCTTGACAACAGGAGAGTCACAGAGAGCTTTCCAAATCCCAGTGCCCAGGCTGCACCCTCAGCCATTTCATCACAACCTCTGGGGATGCAGCCTAGCCCTCTCACAGGTGGCAGGGTCGTTTGGAGAGTTGTCAAAGCAGACATGGCCAGGCCCTACTCTTAAAGAACTTCAGATTCAGTAGTCAAGGGCGGGATGCAAGAATGTGCGTTTCCAACTTGCTGCAAGGGAGCTCTCTTCATTTATTAAACATTTGTTGAATTAATGAAATCTGAAATAATATCATTCAAAAACTATCACAGATTCAAACCACTGTAAGAAGAATAGCAAATTATTCTTTATGAAGTTTTTACAGTCTGAAAAGTAAATAACGTTTCATTAGTCAGATGATTATCATTTAGCTCTCATAACAGCCCCCCTCTCAAGAGTCTTCTCCAACACCACAGTTCAAAACCATTGATTTTTTGGTGCTCAGCTTTCTTTATAGTCCAACTCTCACATCCATACATGACTATTGGAAAAACCATAGCCTTGACTAGATGGACCTTTGTTGGCAAAGTAATGTCTCTGCTTTTTAATATGCTATCTAGGTTGGTCATAGCTTTTCTTCCAAGGAGTAAATGTCTTTTAATTTCATAGCTGCAGTCACCATCTGCAGTGATTTTGGAGCCCTAAAAAAAATAAAGTCAGCCACTGTTTCCCCATCTATTTGCCATGAAATGATGGGATCAGATGCCATGATCTTAGTTTTCTGAATGTTGAGTTTTAAGCCAACTTTTTCACTCTCCTCTTTCACTTTCATCAAGAGGCTCTTTAGCTCTTCTTCGCTTTCTGCCATAAGATTGGTGTTATCTGCAAATCTGAAGTTATTGATATTTCTCCTGGCAATCTTTATTTCAGCTTGTGCTTCTTCCAGCCCAGCATTTTTCATGATGTACTCTGCATATAAGTCAAATAAGCAGGGTACAATATACAGCCTTGATATACTCCTTTTCTTAGTTGGAACCAGTCTGTTGTTCCACATCCAGTTCTAACTGTTACTTCCTGACCTGCATAAAGATTTCTCAAGAGGCAGATCAGGTGGTCTGGTATTCCCATCTCTTTCAGAATTTTCCACAGTTTGTTGTGATCCACGCAGTCAAAGGCTTTGGCATAGTCAATAAAGGAGAAATAGATGTTTTTCTGGAACTCTCTTGCTTTTTCCATGATCCAGCAGATGTTGGAATTTGATCTCTGGTTCCTCTGCCTTTTCTAAAACCAGCTTGAACATCTGGAAGTTCACGGTTCACGTATTGTTGAAACCTGGCTTGGAGAATTTTGAGCATTACTTTACTAGCATGTGAGATGAGTGCAATTGTGCAGTAGTTTGAACATTCTTTGGGACTGCCTTTCTTTGGGACTGGATTGATTTTATGGGCTGAAGAATTGGTGCTTTTGAACTGTGGTGTTGGAGAAGACTCTTGAGAGTCCCTTGGACTGCAAAGAGATCTAACTAGTTCATCCTAAAGGAAATCAGTCCTGAATATTCATTGGAAGGACTGATGCTGAAGCTGAAACTCCAATACTTTGGCCACCTGATGTGAAGAACTGACTCATTTGAAAAGACCCTGATGCTGGGAAAGACTGAAGGTGGGAGGAAAAGGGGATGACAGAGGATGAGATTGTTGGATGGCATCACTGACTCAATGGACATGAGTTTGAGTAAACTCTGGGAGTTGGTGATGGACAGGGAGGCCTGGCATGCTGCAGTCCGTGGGGTCACAAAGAGTTGGACACGACTGAGCAACTGAACTGAACTGAACAGCCCTCCCAGTGTTACTATGATCCCCATTCCGAAACTAAGGCTTGGAATTATTAGCTGTCCAATATTAACTAACATCTGGTTAATGGAAGTTTTAGGGCTACAACCTAGGTCTTATATCAGTAACTATAGTGTTCGTACTATTGCATCACAGATAAAAGGACTATGACAAGATCTTTATTGCCAGAACTAAAGGAAAGAGGAAACTGCTCATTGTTAGGTTATACCTAACCCTGCCACCTCTTAGCCTTTGCAAGCTATTTCCTTACTGTGGGAAGTTTGGATTTTGCTATACAGGTTTATTGCCAAAGCACTCTTTATGGTAAATCCTGGAAATGGACCAAAGAGATTTAAAGAATTGAGGTCCAACAGTTGGTGACTCACTTTTCAAGGTTCCATTGTACCCAGCCTAGCAGAATTTGGCTCCAGTTTAGTTAGCAGCTTTTGCTTTTTTCTTGATATTTTGCCTCTATCTTTATTCAAATGCCTGGTTCCTGAATCCCAGACTTATTTCTGAGCTTGAATTTTTATAATGGTAGCATGCCTAAGACTGTGTTCTCTGCCTTGGTCTTTGCTAGCCCTTTTCTGAGGTCTGAGGGACTACTGGTTTGTCCCCAAATTCTAAACACGTCTCTAAGGCCCTATACTGCCTAACTTCACAGTTCCTGAATGACCAGCGTTAATGGTTAGACTTACTTAGTCAGTTTTACTGTACCTGTTATAGTTAGTTGTGCAATGCGTGGACCAAATAGTGCTGCTTTTAAAATATGTATACTGAGAGCACCAAGTAAGTTAATATTACGCCTCCCCAAGAAAAATAAACAATAGTAATATACTTTCACTTTCTGTTTGCACTGTGTTCCTATAAAAGTTGAAGATCATGAGGGGTGGGCTCAGTCTAACAAGTCAAAGTTTATTAGTGATTAAATATGAAGTCCTATAGTTTGGTAAAGAAATGAGTTTTAAAAATTCAGGATGTGGGTATATAGATTAGCAATACCATGAAAAAAGAAACAGGAGTTACAGCTGAAAGTGTGAGTCAGAGTGTAATGTATCAGCTAAAGACATAATGTGACACTGGCTGATTTAATACAAGAATGATATTTAAACTAGAGACTATGACAGTCCTCCCTTCCTCTGTGCTAATTAGAATTGGGAATAATCTGGTTTAGGAATTTGTAAAAGACAGGCTAACTGTATGATATTAACCATCCTTTGTAAAGGAGTGAAGATGAAAGTGAAAGTCACTCAGTTGTGTCTGACTCTTTGCCACCCCATGGATTACACAGTTGACGGAATTCTCCAGGCCAGAATACAGGAGTGGGTAGCCTTTCCTTTCTCCAGGCAATCTTCCCAACCCAGGGATCAAACCCAGGTCTCCTGCATTGTGGGCAGATTCTTTATCAGCTAAGCCACAAGGGAAGCCCAAGAATACTGGAGTGGGTAGCCTATCCCTTCTCTAGGGGATCTTCCCAACCCAGGAACCCAACCGGGGTCTCCTGCATTGCAGGTGATTCTTTACCAACTGAGCTCCGAGGGAAGTTCTTGCAAAGGAGGACAAGATTTTATTCATCAAAAGGGCTGAAGGATACTTGGCCTCTGACTTATGAAAAACCTTAGCAATGATCAGGGATCCACGTATGGGCATAGTCATTTCTTAATAATATCAATGATGTAGGTTTTTTTTTTTTTTTTAATCAGAAATAAAGTGATCTAGAGGCTTTTCTAGACAATTTTGACAAGATACCTCTTGAACTTACCTCCTAAATACAGCTCTTTCTTAAGCACATACGGGAAAGCGAAGCAGCTTAACCAGCACTGCAGCAAACCACACCTGGCACACTCAGCTTGGTGCGGGGGCTGACGTTTGAGGAGATACAAAGACCACAGGAACTACTTTCTCTGCACATGGATAAGGAAAGTGCTGAGTATCAAACTCATGTCATATGGGGAAAGATTAAAGGAGAAAAGGTAGGAAAAACACATTTCACAAGTACTTGAAAAACAGAAGAATCACTATAATTGTCAGAAAGAGTGCAGATAGAGAGATGGTAACAAGGAGACAGGTTTCAGCTCAAGGTGAGCATTCGCTTGGCAAGTAGCAGGTTGTCAACAACTGACTTTAAATTTAGCCTGATTGATACAAGACATCTCTTGAGAGCAGAAGATGGTGGTTTGACTTAGACAAGTTTGAAGACTTTAGTAAATAAGACAATGGAAATAGAAGTACTATGTTGGTACTATGATACAAGATACCTGCATGTATTCACTGCTTCCTGAATTATTTTTCTCATAAAGGGAAAAATAATACTAATGCAAGGGAGTGTGGTATTATAGCTCTTTCAAAGTTAGAGATGACTCACAATTCTAAATAACTCAAAGTAGGTGAAAGCTATTGGATACAGTTTTACTGCTCTGATGTGTCCTGCAGTATCAAGAGAAGTATCCCCTACAGACTTACAGTGACTTTACAATGAGGAAGATAACAACATAAATACACAATAATAAGAAAATAACAGACTTTGAGTGGGAGAAGAGGATGAAGACATTGTAAGACAATAATGTCCTAACTTTCCCAAAATCTGTGAATATATTACGTCCCATGCAAAAGGAGCTTTCTTAAGAATCTTGAGATGGGGAGATCATCGTGGATTATCCAAGTGGCCCAGTATCACAACGCTCGTTATATGTGAAAGAGGGAAGGAGAGTTGGTGTTGGATTGATGCAATGTAAAAGACTTGACTGGCCATTGCTGGTTTTCAAGGTATAAAGGCAGCCATGAGCCAAGGAATGAACACAGCTCATAGAAGATAGACTGGTAAGAAAACAGATTCTCCTCTAGAATCTCCAGAAAGGAATGCAGCCCTATCAAAACCTGGGATTTAGCCCAGAGGGACATTCTTTAGACTTCCAGAAATGCAAATATTAATAATAAGGCTCTAGAACTTCCCTGGTGGCTCAGATGGTAAAGTGTCTGCCTATAATGCACGAGACCTGGGTTCATTCCCTGGGTTGGGAAGAGCTCCTGGAGAAGGAAATGGCACCCCACTCCAGTATTCTTGCCTGGAAAATTCCATGGATGGAGGAGCCTGATAGGCTATAGTCCATAGGGTCACAAAGAGTCAGACATGACTTAGTGACTTCACTTCACTTCAGTGGTAAAGAACATGCCTGCGAATGCAGGAGACATAAGAGATGCAGGTTCAATCTCTGGGTCCAGAAGATCCCTTGGAGGAGGGCATAGCAATCCACTCCAGTATTCTTGCCTGGAGAATCCTGTGGATTCTGGCTGGCTATAGTCCATAGAGTCACGTAGCATCAGAGATGACTGAAGTGACTTAAGACACATACAATAATAAAGTTACGGCTTTTTAAGCTGCTAAACTTGTGATTACTAGTTACTGCAACAACTAAAAACTAATACAGTAACACTAGCAGAAAGTAACATACATAGAGAAGCAATAGAAATTATTAAGGACTGAGAGAGGAACATTAAAATTGGACTCCAATGGAAAAAATACATCTTTTTATGACTCAATATCTTAAAGATCGTGATTCTTTCACTCTCATTTAAATTAAATGTAAGTTTAAGTCTTAAATTTAATGCAGTAGTATGGAATGGTTTCCTTCCCACACCTTTTGGATCTTGACAAATGATCCTAAAGTGCATTTAGAAAAATAAATCTCTGACAATAGTTAGGTATTAATTTGAAAAGAGAAAAATAATGGAGGGGGTGGAGATCAACATTTATCAGATATTTAAGTAAATTATAAATGGTTCTGGTATAATAATTGCAAGGCAATAAAACAGAAGAGAGAACTTAAAAGAACAAAGATTCAATGCTTGTGCACATTTATTGTATTATGGTATTTCAAATCAGTAGTAAAACAATGGGTTATATAATAATTGCCAAAAAGATAACTGGCCAGTCATTTGAAAGAATTAATAAAACTGTATTAATACTCCATTCCTTAAATAAAATAAATTGCAGCTAAATATTTAAATAATAAGTAAATATACTTGCAAAATAATCTTAAAATAAGAATGTTCTTTGATCAGAAGCCATAACCAGACACATATTCAGAGGTGTAGAGAAAAAGGTTAATAAATTTGAGTACCTACAAACATGAAACTTTCATAAAGCCACTAAAATACAAAATCAAAATTAAGAAACGTAACAGAATTGGGAAAATTCTTTGATATGTGTGACAAAGATCTAATATCTTTATTATATAAAGAGAAGTACAGATTGGGATTAAAGAGATCATCAACCTAAGGAGAAAAGTCAGCAAAGGATAGGTGCAATTCATGATAAATAGCTAGAAATTTCTTCTATAAAAAGCTGTTTGATCTCATTTATAATTAAATATATGCAAGTTAAAGTAAAACATGATCCACCTTTCCTGATCAAATTGCTATAGCTATAACACAGTGTTAGTGAGGGTTTGGAAAAATGGGTATACTATACAGTCTTATTTGAAGTGTGAATTGATATAAATATCTTTCTGGCTAATTTATCAATTGTTCAGTTCAGTTCAGTTGCTCAGTCATGTCTTGACTCTTTGCGACCCGTTAGACTGCAGCACGCCAGGCCCCCTATCCATCACCAACTTCCAGAGTTTACTCAAACTCATGTCCATTGAGTCAGTGATGCCATCTAACCATCTCATCCTCTATCATCCCCTTCTCCTCCAGTCTTTAATCTTTCACAGCATCAGGATCTTTTCAAATGAGTCCGTTCTTCACATCAAGTGGTCAAAGTATTGGAGTTTCAGCTTCAACATCAGTCCTTCCAGAGAAAATTCAGGACTGATTTCCTTTAGGATGGACTGGTTGGATCTCCTTGCAGTCCAAGGGACTCTCAAGAGTCTTCTCCAACACCACAGTTCAAAAGTATCAATTCTTCAACACTCAGCTTTCTTTATAGTCCAACTCTCACATCCATACATGACTACTGGAAAAATCATAGCCTTGACTAGATGAGCCTTTGTTAAAGTAATGCTTCTGCTTTTTAATATGCTGTCTAGGTTGGTCATAGCTCTCCTTCCAAGGAGTAAGTGTCTTTTAATTTCATGGCTGCAGTCACCATCTGCAGCCCAAGAAAATAAAATCTCTCACTGTTTTAGAGCTCAAGAAAATAAAATGTCTTACTGTTTCCAGTGTTTCCCCATATATTTACCATGAAGTGATGGGACCAGATGCCATGATCTTAGGTTTTTGAATGTTGAGTTTTAAGTCAACTTTTTCACTCTTTTCTTTCACTTTCATCAAGAGGCTCTTTAGTTCTCCTTTGCTTTCTGCCATAAGGGTGGTGTCATCTGCATATCTGAGGTTACTGATATTTCTCCCAGCAATCGTGATTCCAGCTTGTGCTTTATCTAGTCTAGCATTTCACATGATATACTCTGCATATAAATTAAGTAAGCAGGGTGACAATATACAGTCTTGATGTACTCCTTTCCCAATCTGGAGCCAGTCTATTGTTCCATGTCTGGTTCTAACTGTTGCTTCTTGACCTGCATACAGATTTCTCAGGAGGCAAGTAAAGTGGTCTGGTGTTCTGATCTCTTTAAGAATTTTCCACAGTTTGTTGTGATCCACCCAGTCAAAGGGTTTGACATAGTCAATAAAGCAGAAGTAGATGTTTTCCTGGAACTCTCTTGCTTTTTCAATGATCCAGCAGATGTTGGCAATTTGATCTCTGGTTCCTCTGCCTTTTCTAAAACCAGCTTGAACATCTGGAAGTTCACAGTTCATGTACTATTGAAGCCTGGCTTGGAGAATTTTGAGCATTACTTTGCTAGCATGTGAGATGAATGCAATTGTGTGGTAGTTTGAACATCCTTTGACATTGTCTTTCTTTGGGATTGCAATGAACACTGACCCCTTCCAGTCCTGTGGTCACTGCTGAGTTTTCCAAATTTCCTATCTCATAGTGCAGTACTTTCACAGCATCATCTTTTAGGATTTGAAATAGCACAACTGGAATTCCATCACCTCCACTAGCTTTGTTCAAAGTGATGCTTCCTAAGGCCCACTTGACTTCACATTCCAGGATGTCTGGCTCTAAGTGAGTGATCACACTATCGTGATGATCTGGGTCATGAAGGTCTTTTTTGTATAGTTCTGTGTATTCTTGCCACCTCTTCTTAACATCTTCTGCTTCTGTTAGGTCCTTGCCATTTCTGCCTTTTACTGTTCCCATCTTTGCATGAAATGTTCCCTTGGGATCTCTAATTTTCTTGAAGAGGTCTCTAGTCTTTCTATTTTCTTATTTTTCTCTATTGCTTTGCATTGATCACTGAGGAAGGCCTTCTTATAGCTCCTTGTTATTTTTTGGAAATCTGTATTCAGATGGGTATATCTTTCCTTTCCTCCTTTGCCTTTAGCTTCACTTCTTTTCTCAGATATTTATAAGGCCTCCCCAGGAAGACAAGTCAAAGCTATGATTTTTTTCCAGTAGTCACGTATGGATGTTAGAGTTGGACCATAAAGAAGGCTGAGCACCGAAGAATTAATGCTTTTGAATTGTGGTGTTAGAAAAGACTTGAGAGTCCCTTGGACTTCAAGGAAGTCAAACTACTCAATCCTAAAGGAAATCAGTTGAATATTCATTGGAAGGACTGCAGCTGAAGCTGAAGCTCTAATACTTTGGTCACTTGATGAGAAGAGCCGACTCATTAGAAAAGACCCTGATGCTGGAAAGATTGAAGGTGGGAGGAGAAGGGGTAAACAGAGGATGAGATGGTTGGATGGCATCACTGACTCAATGGACATGAGTTTGATCAAATTCTGGGAGATGATGAAGGACAGGGAAGACTGGCATGGTGTAGTCCATGGGGTTGCAAAGAATCGGACACGACTGAGCAGCAACAACAACCATCCATCAGGAATAATGCAAGACTGCATGTTTCTCTGATAACCAACAAAAAAATGTTACAGCTTAGCTGGGAAGTTCTGATTCATCTGCTGTGTTGGCTAGACATTACACCTTCAAATTTCCATTTATTTTAGTCTTTACAAAACTGTCTTAATGGAAAAAATTTCAATTCCCTGGAAGACTGTAAAAAGGAACCTGAAACAGTTCTTTGCCCAAAAAGAAAAAAAAATCTGTGTAAGATGGAATTATGAAGTTGCCCAGAAAATGGCAGAAGGTAACAGTGAATATGTTGTTCAATGAAATTTGTGATGAAAATGAAAAATATGTCTTTTATGTTTACTTAAAAACCAAAGTAACTTTTGGGCCAATCCAATACATACATAAAAGTATTCACAACTAGGTACAGAGAGCAAGGAGATAAACCTATTAGAAAAATAACTGAGACTTAATGAGAAGACAAAGGGCATCACCAAGTTTATAAGAACAAACTGCTAGACTGATGTTAAAGTTATAAAGTCATATGCTCAGTTTGGTAGGTCTGGTAATGGTGAAGAGTCTGGGGTAACTACTATAAGTAGTTTTGGGGTCTTTATTCCTGATGTTAGTGAATGTGTGACTTAAAGGGCCAAAGGCAAGGCAGTCAAAATAAGAAAATATATCACATACTGCTCCTAGGACATTCATCCAGTCACCTAGGTTCAAACTCTTGGAGACATTATTCTTTCTCCTGTTCTGTCATGCTTACTATTACCATAAAGAAGTAGTCACCAACTTTTATAAAATTTGCATTTCATAATAACTCCTAAACCCAGTATTACTTTTCTATTTTCATAATCACCAAACTAGTTCAAACTTCAACTCATCCTTCTGTGACTTGAATACCAGTCTCCCATCTCTAAGTCCATTCCATTTTTACACAAAGGGTTCCTACCATTTTGAATGATAAAGCATGTTTTTCAAAGTAACAATTTTTTACAAATTCCTATAATGTAATATTAGAATTAATTTAGAAATTTAGGGAGTGTAATAAATAACATTTTCATCCTCTGCCCAAATTACAGATAGGAGTCTAGAGGTTGACAAATCTTTTCTGCAAAGGGCCAGAGAATAAATATTTTAGGTTTTCAGGCCATATGATTTCTGTTGCAACCACTCAAAGCTGCTGTTGTAGCAATAAAGAGACACACACATGTAAAGATGTAAACAGAGGAGCCTCTCCAGATTTGGCCTGCGTGGGTCAGATTTGGCTCAGAGCCTGCAGTTAGCCAAACCATGGATTAAAAACTCAGGCAAATGGATTAAAATGTCAACACTGGTGAGTAACAGAGCAGATACTAGAGAACATTGCTTAGGTACCAAGCAATATAGGCTTTTTACTAGTACATCACAGAATTAGACAGACTTAGCCTCAGGTCTCCCAAGCCTGGACAGATAGGATCCTTACTACTAAGCTCAACTACACATACTCTTTGCAGATGAGAAGATCAAAAAGACAATTAGTGATACACGCTCAGTTCCTGTTCCCAAATTTACATATCATATTAACTCTCTTGAGGAATGAGTAGGAGCAGAGAGAAACCCAGTTAAACTGATCAGTGTCTCTCCACATGAAAAAATGAAGCACATAAAAAGAATCCTGCGTTCTCTGCCCAACTCCAGTAGATAAGTTATACTTTTAGAATTTGTTGTCTGAAACAAATACATGAGCAAAAAGTGACAATAAATTTCTACTTTATTAATCATAGCAAAACATATACATTTGAAAATGATAAAAATGGATATGGATATATAGGACCCATGATTTATATAATCTACAAACAAGCTTCTCAGGTGGCGCTAGTGGTAAAGAATCCACCTGTCAATGCAGGAGAATAAGACATATGAGTTCAATCCCTGCGTCAGGAAGATCCCCTGGAGAAGGGCATGGCAACCCACTCCAGTATTCTTGCCTGGAAAATCCCCATGGACAGAGGACTCTGGGGGGCTACAGTCCAGAGGGTCGCAAAGAGTTGGACATGACTGAAGCAACTTAGCCAGCCTGTCAGTCACAGACAAGCTTTGTGCCTGTATGAAATTGCAGGCACTTTATAGTACATCCACAGAGTGGTCAAGTTTGCGATCTATAGCTTCATGTTGTTGTTTAGTCACTAAGTCCCTCTGACTCTTTGAGACCCCTTGGACTGTAGCCCACCAGGCTCCTCTGTCCATGGGATTTTCCAGGCAAGAATACTAGAGTGAGTTGCCATTTCCTTCTCCAGGGAATCTTCCTGACCCAGAGATCGAACCCACATCTCCTGCTTTGGCAGGCAGATCCTTTACCACTAAGCCACCAAGGAAACCCCCTATAGCTTCATATCATCCCTAAAAATAGGTGTTATAGCTCCAGACTGTAGCCTTATTAGAGGACAACAGTAATCATCCAGTAAATATTTGTTGAATAACAATATGAATTGTATAATAGCTGTTTTACTTCCTAAGGATTCTAATGCCTCCCCAAGGATACCCTTCTGTTGGAAGCATGGAGTCTTAACCACTGGATCACCAGGGAAGTCTCTGTAATTTAATGTTTTGAAAAATCTGGAAGAACATAAACACTGATGAATAACATAATTATTTAAAATATTGTTGAAGAAGACTATGGTACAAGGGCAACATGAGAATATGTACTACTATCTCCCTTATTAGATGTACATACAGAAGTGAACAACTCAATGAAAAATGTTTGTAGGTTAGGGAAGAGTTCAGAAATCTGACTTTGATCCCACACAGGAATTGACATTTCTCAATTACAGAGATTAAAGCAATCATCTCATTGGTAGTCATTTCATTTTTATTGCCTTTTTCTCCTCAAGAGCTATGGGAAAATAAAAAAGGAAAATCATTTGAAAAACAATAATGAATGCACATGCTGACCAAAAAAGAAAAGCATTGTGTTCTAAGAAATGAGAAATTTGAACCCAAGACTCTTTCACTTATAAAAGATACATTATTAAAACATTCTATTAATACACATTCAAGACTGTGAACCTATCATTTCTACACACAGTAATTAAATCTCAATTTTTTTGTACTAACAAAACAGTAGATTTTTTACATCTGCTTTGCCAGAGAATTACATGTTAAAAAAGTAAGTTAACACAATAAACATCTTGGAATATCTTTAGAATTTAAAAAACAAAAAACTTTCCTTTTCTTCTCTTTTTTCTAAATTAATGTGATTTAGGAAGCCTCGTAATACTATTTAGCTTTTGATGGTATTAGACCCTGTTTTTAAAATACAACACAACTATTAATTTACTTTTTATGATCACATGCCTGGTACAAGAAGTTTAAGAAGGAACTGTTAGTTAAATAAGATGTCAAAATAAAAATCTGCCACACATCTGCTTTTTCATCATCCTCATTAACATTACTCTACCATCATCTTTACAAAGCAGAGCAGCAATATTTATATCTTTTAAAACTCATTTATTCCCTTCTTTCACAGATTCAGTCTACCACCAAATCCTATGACTGATCTACCCTTGTGTTTCTATGTCAATAGCTGCCATGTTAAGACATATTAAGACATGCCTTGGCATCACACATGTACATTCTTGGCACTGCCACTAAACTCATCTCCTTTCTTGTACAGCTTCACTTCTTTTCACTCTACATAAAATCATTAAAATAATCTTCAAACATCATTATTCTCACATTACTCATGGTCAATGAACTCAAGTACCTTCCAAATAGTTTTACTCAGAATAAAACTTTTTAGTTTAGCCTTTAGCTTACCCATCTTATCTACTTTATTTCACCTATCAGTAAACTCCTTGCCAGTACTCTGCTTTATCTGAGTTTATCTGCTTATTGGTTCAACTTAACATTAAATTTAAACATGACTCAATCTTTGGCTCTTCTAAAGGCCAGGAAGAAGCACTTCTAGAAGAAATAAATGTCTCTTAAAAGCAAAAAGAATATTCATAAAAAATGTTAAAAATAAATTTTCAGAGAAATCTGGAAATTAACCAAAATGTACAGCAATTTGTGTAGAATTTAATCCACATTTGAAGGAAAAAATTAATCTACATATCCAAAACGTTCAACAAACTTCATGAAAGATAAATTTAAAGAGATCTACACATAGACACATAGTCAAAGTATGAATAACAAAGACAGACTCATGAGACATCAACTAGAGAAAAATGACTCATCTTGTAGAAGGGATCCACAGTAAGATTAATAGCTAACTTTTCAGAAATCATGGAGTCCAGAGGCAATGAGTTGAAACACTCAAAATGCTGGAAGAAAAAAAAATGTCAACCAAGAATTCTATATTCGGCAAAACTATACTTCAGAAAATCAAGATAAATTAAGACATTTCCAGATAAACAAAAATTTAGAGAAGTGTAGTAGCTGTGTCTTAAAAAAAAAAAAAGGAAAGAAATGTGTCCATGTATGTGCTAGGTCACTTCAGTCATGTCCAACTCTTTGTGACCCCAGGGACTATATAGCACACCAGGCTCCTCTATCCCTGGGATTCTCCAGTCAAGAATACTGAAGTGAGTTGGCATGCTCTCCTCCAGGAGATCTCCCCAACTCAGGAATTGAACCTACATCTCTTATGTCTCCTGTATTGGCAGAATACTAAAAGACTTTCAACCCAAAATAGAAGAACACTACAGAGTAACTCAAGTCCACATGAAGAAATAAAGAGCATAGGTAAAGTAGCTACTTAGGTAAATATGAAACAAAATATGAATGTATTTTTATTTTTAACTCTTTTCACCTCATATTTGATTTAAAAACAACTGCATAAAACAATAATTATAAATGTGGGTTGATTGTTTATAATGTAAAAATATGTAATGAAATGTAGAGTTGTATGAAAATAACGCAAAAGGGTATAAAAAATGAAATGATACTGAAGCGAAGTTTTCAAAAACTATTGAGATTATGTTGGTATTCATTCAAAATAGATTGTTTTAAGTCATGAATGTGAAGTCAAGTGGGCCTTACAAAGCATCACTACAAACAAAGTTAGTGGAGGTGATGGAATTCCAGTTGAACTATTTCAAATCCTAAAAGTGGATGCTGTGAAAGTGCTACACTCAATATGTCAGCAAATTTGGAAAACTCAGCAGTGGCCACAGGACTGGAAAAGTTCCGTTTTCATTCCAATCCCAAAGAAAGGCAATGCCAAAAAATGCGCAAATGACCGCACAATTTCATTCCTCTCACATGCTAGTAAAGTAATGTTCAAAATTCTCCAAGCCAGGCTTCAACAATACATGAACCGTGAACTTCCAGATGTTCAAGCTGGTTTTATAAAAGGCAGAGGAACCAGAGATCAAATTGTCGACATCCCATGGATCATCGAGAAAGCAAGAGAGTTCCAGAAAAACATCTATTTCTCCTTTATTGACTATGCCAAAGCCTTTGACTGTGTGGATCACAATAAACTGGAAAATTCTGAAAAAGATGGGAATATCAGACCACCTGACCTGACTCTTGAGAAATATGTATGCAGATCAGGAAGCAACAGTTAGAACTGGACATGGAACAACAGACTGGTTCCAAATAGGAAAAGGAGTATGTCAAGGCTGTATATTGTCATCCTGCTTATTTAATTTATATGCAGACTACATCATGAGAAACACTGGGTTGAAGGAAGCACAAGCTAGAATCAAGATTGCTGGGAGAAATATCAATAACCTCAGATATGCAGATGATACCACTCTTATGGCAGAAAGTGAAGAAGAACTAAAGAGCCTCTTGGTGAAAGTGAAAGAGGAGAGTGAAAAAGTTGGCTTAAAACTCAACATTCAGAAAACTAAGATCATGGTATCCAGTCCCATCATCATGGTAAATAGATGGGAAAACAATGGAAACAGTGGCTGACTTTATTTTGGGGGATTCCAAAATCACTGCAGATGGTGACTGCAGCCATGAAATTAAAAGACGCTTACTCCTTGGAAGATGGCGGAGGAATAGGACAGGGAGAACACTTTCTCCCCCACAAATTCATTAAAAGAACATTTAAATGCCGAGTAAATTCCACAAAACAACTTCTGAATGCTGGCAGAGGACATCAGGCACCCAGAAAAGCAACCCATTGTCTTCGAAAGGAGTGGAGAAACTTTTCATCTTTAACCTAGATGTTTTATCAATGGTGCTGTATAGAAGGAGAAGTTTTGAGACTACTGTAAAAATAAGACCAATAACTGGAAGCGGGAGGCTTAAGCCCAAATCCTGACTCCAGGGAACATTAATTGACAGGAGCTCATCAAATGCCTCCACACCTACACTGAAACCAAGCACCACACAAGGGCCAAAAAGTTCCAGGGCAAGACATACCAAGCAAATTCTCCAGCAACACAGGAACACAGCCCTAAGCTCCAAGATACAGGCTGCCCAAAGTCACCCCAAAACCATAGACATCTCATAACTCATTACTGGACACTTCATTGCACTCCAGAGAGAAGAAATACAGCTCCACCCACCAGAACACTGACACAAGCTTCCCTAACCAAGAAACCTTGACAAGCCACCTGTACAAACCCACACACAGTGAGGAAACGCCACAATAAAGAGAACTCCACAAACTGCCAGAATACAGAAAGGACACCCCAAACTCAGCAATTTAAACAAGATGAAGAGACAGAGGAATACCCAGCAGGTAAAGGAACAGGATAAATGCCCACCAAACCAAACCAAAGAGGAAGAGATAGGGAATCTACCTAATAAAGAATTCCAAATAATGATAGTGAAATTAATTCAAAAATCTTGAAATCAAAATGGAATCACAGATAAATAGCCTGGAGACAAGGATTGAGAAGATGCAAGAAAGGTTTAACAAGGACCTAGAAGAAATAAAAAAGAGTCAATATATAATGAATAATGCAATAAATGCGATCAAAAGCACTCTGGAGGCAACAAATAGTAGAATAACAGAGGCAGAAGATAGGATTAGTGAATTAGAGGATAGAATGGTAGAAATAAATGAATAAGAGAGGAAAAAGGAAAAATGAATTAAAAGAAAAGAGGACAATCTCAGAGATCTCCAGGACAATATTAATCGCTACAACATTCAAATCATAGGGGTCCAAGAAGAAGAAGACAAAAAGAAAGACCATGAGAAAATACTTGAGGAGATAATAGTTGAAAATTTCCCTAAAATGGGGAAGGAAATAATCACTCAAGTCCAAGAAACCTAGAGAGTCCCAAACAGGATAAACCCAAGGTGAAACATCCCAAGACACATATTAATCAAATTAACAAAGATCAAACACAAAGAACAAATATTAAAAGCAGCAAGGGAAAAACAACAAATAACACACAAGGGAATTCCCATAAGGATAACAGCTGATCTTTCAATAGAAACTCTCCAAGCCAGGAGGGAATGGCAAGACGTACTTAAAGTGATGAAAGAAAATAACCTACAACCCAGATTATTGTACCCAGCAAGGATTTCATTCAAATATGAAGGAGAAATCAAAAGCTTTCCAGACAAGCAAAACCTGAGAGAATTCAGCACCACCAAACCAGCTCTCCAACAAATAGTAAAGGATATTCTCTAGACAGGAAACACAAAAACGGTGTATAAATTCAAACCCAAAACAATAAAGTAAATGGCAACGGGATCATACTTATCAATAATTACCTTAAACATAAATGGGTTGAATGCCCCAACCAAAAGACAAAGACTGGCTGAATGGATACAAAAACAAGACCCCTACATATGTTGTCTACAAGAGACCCATCTCAAAACAGGGGACACATACAGACTGAAAGTGAAGAGCTGGAAAAAGATTTTCCATGCAAACAGGGACCAAAAGAAAGTAGGAGTAGCAATACTCATATCAGATAAAATAGGCTTCAAAATAAAGGCTGTGAAAAGAGACAAAGAAGGTCACTACATAATGATCAAAGGATCAATCCAAGAAGAAGATACAACAATTATAAATATAAATGCACCCAACATGGGAGCACCGCAATATGTAAAACAAATACTAACAAGTATGAAAGGAGAAATTAACAATAACACAATAATAGTGGGAGACTTTAATAACCCACTCACACCTATGGATAGATCAACTAAACAGAAAATTAACAAGGAAACACAAACTTTAAACGATACAATAGACCAGTTAGACCTAATTGATATCTATAGGACATTTCATCCCAAAACAATGAATTTCACCTTTTTCTCAAGCGCACAAGGAACCTTCTCCAGGATAGATCACATCCTGGGCCATAAATCTAGCCTTGGTAAATTCAGAAAAATGTAAATCATCCCAAGCATCTTTTCTGACCACAATGGAGTAAGATTACATGTCAATTACAGGAGAAAAACTATTAAAAATGCCAACATATGGAGTCTGAACAACACGCTGCTGAATAACCAACAAATCACAGAAGAAATCAAAAAAGAATCAAAATTTGCATTGAAACTAATGAAAATGAAAACACAACAACCCAAAACCTGTGGGACACTGTAAAAGCAGTCCTAAGGGGAAAGTTCATAGCAATACAGGCATACCTCAAGAAACAAGAAAAAAGTCAAATAAATAACCTAACTCTACACCTAAAGCAACTAGAAAAGGAAGAAGTGAAGAACCCCAGGGTTAGTAGAAGGAAAGAAATCTTAAAAACTAGGGCAGAAATAAATGCAAAAGAAACAAAAGAGACCATAGCAAAAATCAACAAAACCAAAAGCTGGTTCTTTGAAAGGATAAATAAAATTGACAAACCATTAGCCAGACTCATCAAGAAACAAAGGGAGAAAAATCAAATCAATAAAATTAGAAATGAAAATGGAGAGATCACAACAGACAACACAGAAATACAAAGGATCATAAGAGACTACTATCAGCAATTATATGCCAATAAAATGGACAACGTGGAAGAAATGGACAAATTCTTAGAAAAGTACAACCTTCCAAAACTGGACCAGGAAGAAATAGAAAATCTTAACAGACTCATCACAAGCATGGAAACTGAAACTGTAATCAGAAATCTTCCAGCAAACAAAAGCCCATGTCCAGACGGCTTCACAGCTGAATTCTACCAAAAATTTAGAGAAGAGCTAACACCTATCCTACTCAAACTCTTCCATAAAATTGCAGAGGAAGGTAAACTTCCAAACTCATTCTATGAGGCCACCATCACCCCAATACCAAAACCTGACAAAGATGCCACAAAAAAAGACAACTACAGGCCAATATCACTGATGAACATAGATGCAAAAATCCTTAATAAAATTCTAGCAATCAAATTCAACAACACATTAAAAAGATCATACACCATGACCAAATGGGCTTTATCCCAGGGATGCAAGGATTCTTCAATATCTGCAAATCACTCAATGTAATACACCACATTAACAAATTGAAAAATAAAAACCATATGATTATCTCAATAGATGCAGAGAAAGCCTTTGACAAAATTCAACATCCATTTATGATAAGAATTCTCCAGAAAGCAGGAATAGAAGGAACATACCTCAACATCATAAAAGCTATATATGACAAACCCACAGCAAACATTATCCTCAATGGTGAAAAATTGAAAGCATTTCCTCTAAAGTCAGGAACAAGACAAGGGTGCCCACTTTCACCATAACTATTCAACATAGTTTTGGAAGTTTTGGCCACAGCAATCAGACCAGAAAAAGAAATAAAAGGAATCCAAATTGGAAAAGAAGAAGTAAAACTCTCACTATTTGCAGATGACATGATCCTCTACATAGAAAACCCTAAAGACTCCACCAGAAAATTACTAGAACTAATCAATGACTATAGTAAAGTTGCAGGATATAAAATCAACACACAGAAATCCCTTGCATTCCTATACATTAATAATGAGAAAATAGAAAGAGAAATTAAGGAAACAACTCCATTCACCATTGCAACGAAAAAAATAAAATACTTAGGAATATATCTACCTAAAGAAACTAAAGACCTATATATAGAAAACTATAAAACACTGGTGAAAGAAATCAAAGAGGACACTAATAGATGGAGAAATATACCATGTTCATGGATTGGAAGAATCAATATAGTGAAAATGAGTATACTATCCAAAGCAATTTATATATTCAATGCAATCCCTATCAAGCTACCAACGGTATTCTTCACAGAGCTAGAACAAATAATTTCACAATTTGTATGGAAATACAAAAAACCTCGAATAGCTAAAGCTATCTTGAGAAAGAAGAATGGAACTGGAGGAATCAACCTGCCTGAGTTCAGGCTCTACTACAAAGCCACAGTTATCAAGACAGTATGGTACTGGCACAAAGACAGAAATATAGATCAATGGAACAAAACAGAAAGCCCAGAGATAAATCCACGCACATATTGACACCTTATCTTTGACAAAGGAGGCAAGAATATACAATGGATTAAAGACAATATCTTTAACAAGTGGTGCTTGGAAAACTGGTCAACCACTTGTAAAAGAATGAAACTAAACTACTTTCTAACACCATACACAAAAATAAACTCAAAATGGATCAAAGATCTAAACGTAAGACCAGAAACTATAAAACTCCTAGAGGAGAACATAGGCAGAACACTCTCCGACATACCTCACAGCAGGATCCTCTATGACCCACCTCCCAGAATATCAGAAATAAAAGCAAAAATAAACAAATGGGACCTAATTAAACTTAAAAGCTTCTGCATAACAAAGGAAACTATAAGCAAGGTGAAAAGACAGCCTTCAGAATGGGAGAAAATAATAGCAAATGAAGTAACAGACAAACAACTAATTTCAAAAATATACAAGCAACTCCTACAGCTCAACTCCAGAAAAATAAACGACCCAATCAAAAAATGGGCCAAAGAACTAAATAGACATTTCTCCAAAGAAGACATACAGATGGCTAACAAACACATGAAAAGATGCTCAACATCACTCATTATCAGAGAAATGCAAATCAAAACCACTATGAGGTACCATTTCACACCAGTCAGAATGGCTGTGATCCAAAAGTCTACAAGCAATAAATGCTGGAGAGGGTGTGGAGAAAAGGGAACCCTCTTACACTGTTGGTGGGAATGCAAACTAGTACAGCCACTATGGAGAACAGTGTGGAGATTCCTTAAAAAACTGGAAATAGAACTGCCTTATGAACCAGCAATCCCACTGCTGGGCATACACACTGAGGAAACCAGAAGGGAAAGAGACACGTGTACCCCAATGTTCATTGCAGCACTGTTTATAATAGCCAGGATATGGAAGCAACCTAGATGTCCATCAGCAGATGAGTGGATAAGAAAGCTTGGTACATATACAGAATGGAGTATTACTCAGCCATTAAAAAGAATACATTTGAATCAGTTCTAATGTGGATGAAACTGGAGCCTATTATACAGAGTGAAGTAAGCCAGAAAGAAAAACACCAATACAGTATACTAACGCATATATATGGAATTTAGAAAGATGGTAACAATAACCCCGAATACGAGACAGCAAAAGAGACACTGATGTACAGAACAGCCTTTTGGACTCTGTGGGAGAGGGAGAGGGTGGGATGATTTGGGAGAATGGCATTGAAATATGTATAATATCATATATGAAAAGAGTCGCCAGTCCAGGTTCGATGCATGATACTGGATGCTTGGGGCTGGTGTACTGGGACGACCCAGAGGGATGGTATGGGGAGGGAGGAGGGAGGAGGGTTCAGGATGGGGAACACATGTATACCTGTGGCAGATTCATTTTGATATAAGCAAACCAATACAATATTGTAAAGTTAAATAAAATAAAATTTTAAAAAAATAAAATTAAAAACAACTTTTAAAAAAATAAATAAAAAATAAATGAAAATAAAAGACGCTTACTCCTTGGAAAGAAAGTTAAGACCAACCTAGACAGCATATTAAAAAGCAGAGACATTACTTTGTCAACAAAGGTCCGTCCAGTCTAGGCTATGGTTTTTCCAGTAGTCATATATGGATGTGAGAGTAGGAGTATAAAGAAAGCTGAGCATCAAAGAATTGATGATTTTGAACTATCGTGTTGGAGAAGACTCTTGAGAGTCCCTTGGACTGCAAGGAGATCCAACCAGTTCATTCTAAAGGAGATCAGTCCTGGGTGTTCATTGCAAGGACTGATGGATGTTGAAGCTGAAACTCCAATACTCTGGCCACCTGATGTGTAGAGCTGACTCATTTGAAAAGACCATGATGCTGGGAAAGATTGAGGGCAGGAGGAGAAGGGGACGACAGAGGATGAGATGGTTGGATGGCATCATCGACTCAATGGACATGAGTTTGGGTAGGCTCCGGGAGTTGGTGATGGACAGGCAGGCCTGGTGTGCTGCAGTTCATGGGATCACAAAGAGTCAGACAGAACTGAGTGACTGAACTGAACTGATTAATTATAATGACCCAATAAGAAAATAGCAACAATAACAAAAATAATGCAAGGAGCTCCGAGGGAATTAAAATAGTAAACTAGAAAATATATCTTTAACACAAAGGATAGGTGTAAATGAGAAAAAGAAAGAGAAGAGAAAGTATATAATACACAGAAAACAAATAATAAAATGCTTCCATTTTATTAAGGAGATTAAGTCCTACTTTATTGGTAATTATATTAATTGTAAGTGTACACAACACTCCAAACCAAAGGCAATGATTGGCAGGATAGTTTTTGTTTGTTTGTTTTTTAATAATCCAGTTACATAGCATCTACAAGAGGCATGCTTTATCTTCCAGGGCACTAGTAGATTTAACGTAAAAAGATAGAAAAGGATATACCATAAGAACAATAACCCAAAGAAAAAGAAAGTGACTATGCTAACACTGAACAAAAGAAGCTTTAAGACAGAAATTGTTACTAGAGATTTAAAATAGAACATTTTATATATTTATAAAGCTAAACGGGTCAATCCATTAGGAGAACAAAACATATAAACACACATGCACTTAAGAGAATCCTAAAACACATGAGACAAAAACCGACAGAATTGAAGGGGAAAATACACAATTCAACAATAACAATCAGTGTGTTGAATATTCCACTTTTAATAATGAATAGAACAATTAGGCAGAAGATCAAGAAGCAAAAAGAAGACTTGAACAGCACCATAAGTCAGCTGGATCTAACAGTGATCTAGCTATAGGGCATTCCACCAAATGCACAGTATTCTTATGTGAACATGGAACATTCTCCAGAATAAACTTCATGTTAGACCACAAAATAAGTACAAATAAATTTGAAAGAAATGAAGTTATACAAAATATATTCTCTGACCACAAAATAATAAAATTAGAAATTAATAAAAGAAGGAACTTGGGAGAAGTGGCATGTGTTGGTGGATGAGGCCATGGCAACAGGACCTAGAGATAAAAGCTAATGAGATTCAGGGAGAATTAGAAGCAAGATAAAAGTAAAGATTCTGAGCATGAACCCAGACAACTACATCTGTGAAACCAAGTTGGACTTACAGAGAGTACCAAGAAACCACGAGCCTACTTTACATCATTTTGAGGTCCCACAGGAATATGTAAGAGCTTTAAATGCTACCAAACTGGAACGGGTATTTGCAAAACCATTCCTTGCTTCCCTGGATGGTCACTGAGATAGAGTCAGTTGCTGGGCAAAGCATCCAGAGAGTCTGGCTAATGTCCTTTCTGGGGCATGTGATGGAGATAGGTTAAAATTTGGAACTTCGCTAAATGAAAATATATTCGTACAATACAAGCACATAAAGGTCTTTTTGTACGAGGAATATGTACTCACTTTTGTGGGACTTTGTTTTTATACTGTTGATGATGACAAAACTGCCAAGCAATGGAATATGGATGGACCAAGCTATGGAGAAGAGGAGGAACCATTGCCTACAATATTAGGAAAGATAGCATATACAGGAATTGATCATCACTGGAAAAAAGCTGTTTTGCCACATGTGGACAGCAAATAGACCCTTGGGATGAACAAAGAACCAATCCTATATGTTCAATGACTTGAGGATTTGACAGTATAAGCAGTGTTAAATTTAACCAAATTGAGACATTTCTCTTGGGAAGTTGTTCTTCTGACAGGAATATAGCACTGTATGATATGGGGCAAGCTACTCCTCTGAAAAAGGTCATCTTAGATATGAGAACAAATACAACTTGCTGGAACCCTGTGGAAGCTTTAGTTTTTACTGCAGCAAAGATTACAACTTATATACTTTTTATATGCATGCACTGCACATTCTTATAATGGTACATATGCATCATGTGTCTGCAGTACTTGATGTGGGTTACTCACCCACTGGGAAAGAGTTTGTGTCTGCTAGTTTGACAAATCTATTCGAATCTTTCCTGTGGACAAAAGTAGAAGCAAGGAAGTCTATCACACAAAGAGAATGCAACACGTTATCTGTGTGAAATGGACTTCTGACAGCAAGTACATTATGTGTGGATCTGATGAAATTAACATTCATCCGTGGAAAGCTAATGCTTCTGAGAAGTTAGGTGCTTACATCATGAGAGAAAGCAGCCACAGATTATAACCAGAAGTTAAAGGAGAAACTTCAACATCATCCTCACATAAAACGTATCTCTCATCACCAATATCTACCAAAATCTGTCTCCAGCCAGATTCAGGAGCAGCACATCATGAAAGAAGCTCGTTGATGAACTGAATTGTATCAAACGCAGCAAGCCTGGATCTGTGCAGACTGTGTCAGACAAGAAGAAATACCTAGTGGCGGTTGTGAGATAATATTTGGTGTTCCTACTGATACTAATATATAATTATTGGTTGTGTTCTGAATTGTGAACTCTATTAAAAAAAGTACTGCTGCTAGTATAGCAACGAATGTTTTAGTTACATGAGTCAAGCTTAATTGTTGCACATTTTTGCTATCTTGAAAAGCTGTCTTTAAAGATGACCTGGTTGATAAGACTATCCAACATTTTATTCTTGATTTTTGTTTTCTTCATTGAAGAATACGGTATTTACAAACTAGCCTATTTTTTTGCTGTTAGAAACTGCACATATATTAATACTTTCCCTTTGACCTGTTAATTTGGACATTCTACACTTAAATGCATATACATTTAAGACCAAACATCTCTTTTGTTACATTGAACATTACTTTGGATAATTATTGCAATGATTCTTCCTAGGATTCCATATGACACATAAAAGAATTAGATCAGAATTTTTTTCAATTGTATTTATTCTCTGTGCAGTTTTCAAAAATGCTTTTTAAAAGTCCTTCCTCAGGATAAAAAGCCTGCTATTTTATCCCTTCCTCTGCAAAACAATTTCTGGTTATTAGACAATTCTTGTAGCTCTCCTCTGAGCCATAGGTAAATTATCTGTCTCTTTGGTTATGTGGCTCCACTTATCATTGGGTAAACTTACTGGAACTGAGAAAGAAGATTACTGTAATTCATAGAACTATTGATATACTCCTAAAATACTGTTAATTGCATAAGACATTTTAATCACTTGATCCTTTCTTTTTGAAAGCACAAAAATATGTTCCTTTAAGGCACCCATAGGCTAGCCCTATTTCTATATCTGAAAAACCAAGAGGACCTTTGCATTTCTTTTCTATCTCCCAAGTTAAAGTGTTGTAGCACATATCTAACTTCTGAGTATAGCAAATATATTCAACATTCAACCAACATTTATTGATTCCTTTATTTCATAAGGGATAAAGCAAGCCCAGACTTTTCCTTTATTTTACTCCTTGAATTTTTCCCTTTAGGACATACGAACTCCAAAGGGAAGCAAAATACAGAAAATACTCCCTTGAATTATTCAAAAAACCACTTCAAGCCTTTCTCTCTCTGTGTTCCTTGGTGGGCACCTTATGGGGTTGGATGAGTTTTGGTTGTTCAGATGACTTACTGTTTTGAGGCAAAGGAATAAGTGGGCTATTAAAGGTTGCTTGCTGTTTGATGTCAGAACTAAACCTAAGGCGATTATTCTTGCATCTAAGTTTGTTCTTTGCCATTTAGCTTTTTAACTTTAAGCAAATCACCCAACCGCTAAACATTATTTTCTAAATCTTAGTGATTTAATATAATAAAACCTACATCAAAGGACTCTTTTGAGGATTATATGAGTTAACACGTGACAAAAATGCATGTTACTGTTCAGTCATTCATTCTGTTTTTTATTTTCTTTTGATATAAAATAAAAGCTCTAATCTTAAGAAGTTTTTCTGCCCAGAGAAATGACCACGATTTTATAAATGAACAACAACAGCATCAAAAACCCAGGAAGAACATGAGAACTAAAGTGAACACCCAGAAGTGCTGTGTATGATTGTGAGATGCCAAGTCCAGGAGGCATCTGGAGACTGAAATTCTAGCCTGAACACTATAACCAAGCAATAGTTCTGTCTGGGGGCTGAATCTATCCAAGGTGGAATGCTCTTTTCTAGCCTGTTCAAAGGCTTTATATGAGGTAGTGGGTGACTCTGAAAGAGTATCCCTAGGAGACAGAATACAAGTACTCTACTGAGTGGCAAAGAGCCTTTCATGTTCATCATACTAAATTCCAGTCTTAAATGTTTAGTGAATTGAACTGTTACTGATTAATGAATTATTCCCAAGTTCTATGTACATTAAAACAAAATCTGTTGGAAATAGACTGTTCAAATACTCCAAACTATCAAGTACTTTTTTCTTTTTCACTTAACATATATCTCAGAATTATTAATACATTCCAGAAAAGTAGTCTTTAAAGGTAGAAGGTAAAGAGGTTATGCTGTATTTACTATAGTTTTACTTCATGTAAAACAAGGAATTGCAAAAAATGTTTGTAGGAGAGTTGGTTTTGTTTTTGAGCTCTGCTTTTATGCCTTTCTCTGATGTTTTCTTATGCTGCAAATAACTCTTAAAATTATAGTTAAGTGAATTATATAAACCTGTAACAATAAGATTTGACTTATATAATATAATCAAATAAAAATATCAGACTGTGCTGCCCAGTGCAGAACAATATTGAATTTCTATTGCTTAGCTAAAACAATTGGTCTAGCATTTTTTAATTTGTGTTTAGTCTTCTTAAAGATAAGCATGAAATATACAAAAGCATACCATTAAAGTTTGTTCCACTGACTTTAACTAAATAACATCTAGAAATTTTGCTGTCACTCTCTAGCTGAAGAAAGCAATATTTCCTTGGCATGAAATGTCAGATCCAAATTCCTCTGCTGGTCTTGGAAGATTCTCCACCAAATGACCCTTTCTCTCACATCACTTTCTACCATTTTGCTAATTCCAATAATTTAGCAATTAGGTGCTCAAAAAACATCTATGGAAAAAAGAGGGGGGAAAGGAATATGAATGTGTTTTTTAGAAGCAAAAGGAACTCATTCTCCATTCCACAAAATATCATTCCCATCTCTGACAAGTGTATCAATATGAAATCTTATCATTACTGATATAGTCTTTCAGATATTAACTTCTTTAAGAACATAAATCTTCTTGGAGGGTCAGTATTAGTAAGGCAATTTATTCATCAGTGCTCTCCAATGAAGAAATTCTGGAGTCAGAATAAGAATGGGTAGTAGATATGTGAAAATTAAAAGCAATACAGAAAGTAATATTCTGGGAAAAATAGTGCTCTTTGCCTTTGTCCTTGTTAAATATATGTATTTCCTTGGTCAGACATTCAACAATTATTAGCTCCCATACATACTAGAGATATGATTACTAGAAGCTGAAAAAAGCATTCATTCTACAAATACGGAGTTCCTATTACATGCTAAGTACATAAGTATAGGGAAAAAAGATGGTCTAGCTAGGACTTTAAACACTAAATAAATCATTCCAACTGTGAGAGTATAATACTGGAGAACTGCCAAGAGAACATACAAGGGAGAAATACAATGGTGGGGAAATGGAGGAGAAGTCATTAGTAGGCTGCAATTTACTTGTCTTTTAACCAGACATTGTTCACAATTATATCTCATCTAGCAACCAGAATCCTTCAATCTTGCTTAAAACGCCCTCTAACCCCAACTATTTCTTTCTCTCTTTCACCCTATCAGTAACTTAGTTTTCAATTCACACAATAAATTACAAGATGCCTATATCCAAACTGAGCAATATAATCTATAAAATTTTTAAAAATAATAAAAATATAAAATCCAGATTTGCTGGACATATTAGAAGGAAATTTATATAGAAAAATCATTCAAAGAAAAAGATACCATTCCATAATTGAACATGAATCTTTCAAGAAAAACCACATGTAAATTTTCAGCAACTTTAGTGCAACAGTCATTATGTTAACAAATACTTACTTCAGAATTACTATTAGGATGTGAAACAGAGTTAATTAAAGGTTGTTTTATAAAATTTTCTGAACACATAATTCAGGGTTGTGTTCAGTCTTCCAAACTAGGCCATTTTCTTCAAGATTCTGAAAATTTATATCATTTATATAACTAATATATACTATTACGGGTGACAAAAAGCCTATACTATTGTTATTCTTGTTATATTCAGTTATAAGGACAGGAAAGGCTATACCATGGACTGTAGCCCACCAGGCTCCTCTGTCCATGGGGATTCTCCAGGCAAGAATCCTAGAGTGGGTTGCTGTGCCCTCCTCCAGGGGTCTTCCCAATCCAGTGATGGAACCCAGGTCTCCCTCACTGCAGGAGGATTCTTTACCATCTGAGCCCCCAGGGAAGCCTGAGAATGAGCAAATTTTTATTCCAATTTTTAAAACAGAAATTGAGACAAAAGAGTACAAAGTTTTATACCAGTCCCTGCCAAAATTCTTTGAGTTAAGCAGATGATTTTAAGGTCTTAGTGAATAAACAGGTATTCATAAAAATGGAATTTGCTAAATTAAGATATGCTAAGATAAGTTATTTCCTTCTTCCTCCCTCCCTTCCGACCTCCTTCTCTCTCACTTCCCTCTTTCTTTCATTCCTATCTTCGTTTATTTTTGTTATTCAACAAGTGCTTGTCTGACAACTCTAGGGACACTTTATATATACTGACAAAACAAAGTGTTGCAAAATCAAAGTGTCTGACAAAGAATTTTGTGCACAAGATGAAGAAATTGAGCTTAGTAATAGCAATTAGATTTTTTTTTAAATACTTGGCATGAAGAACATGCAATTAATTAAAGCTACAGGAGTTCCCATGGTGCTCTGTTCACTGAGCTTCCTGTGCAACACTTCTATCAATGTCTCCATAAAATGACAGGAGTCAGAGACATGCTGGTTACATAAAGCAGTGGAAGTATAACCAGCACTTACATGAAATCACCAGCAGTACTAGCTCAAAATTCATACTCCTATCTTCTCCCTGGATTTACTTAATCAAAATTTACGAGTTGGGTACAAATCTGTGTTTTTAAGAAGCATTGTCGTTGCTGTTAAGTAGCTTTCGATTCTTTGCGACCCCACTGACTGCAACACGCCAGGCTTCCCTGTTCTTCACCATCTCCCAAAGCTTGATTAAACTCATGTCCATTGAGTTGGTAATGCCGTCCAAATATCTTGTCCTCCATCAACCCCTTCTCCTACTGCCTTCAATCCCTCTCAGCATCAGGGTCTTTTCTAATGAGTTGGCTCTTCGTATCAGGTGACCAACTGATTGGAAGACCAATCAGTTCTTCCAATGAATGAATATTCAGAGCAGATTTCCTTTAGAATTGACTGGCTGGATCTCCTTGCAGTCCAAGGGATTCTCAAGAGTCTTCTCCAACACCTCAGTTCAAAAGTATCAATTTTGGTGCTCAGCCTTCTTTACAGTCCAACTCTCACATCCATACATGACTACTGGAAAAGCCATAGCTTTGACTAGATGGACCTTTGTTGGCAAAGTAATGTTTCTGCTTTTTAATATGCTCTCTGGGTTCGTCAGAGCTTTTCTTCCAAGGAGCAAGTGTCTTTTAAATTTCATGGCTGCAGTCACCATCTGCCTTGATTTTGGAGCTCAAGAAAATAGTATCTCACTGTTTCCATTGTTTCCCCATCTATTTGCCATGGAGTGATGGGACCGGATGCCAAAAATCTTTGTTTTCTGAATATTGAGTTTTAAGCCAACTTTTTCACTCTGCTCTTACACCTTCATCAAGAGGTTCTTTAATTCCTCTTCACTTTCTGCCATAAGATTGGTGTCATCTGCATATCTGAGGTTATTGATATTTCTCCCAGCAATCTTGATTCCAACTTGTGCTTCATCCATCCCAGAATTTTTCATGATGTACTGTTCATGTAAGTTAAATAAGTAGGGTGACAATATACAGCCTTTATGTACTCCTTTCCCAATTTGGAACCAGTCCATTGTTCCATGTCTGATTTTGACTGTTGCTTCTTGACCTGCAAACAGGTTTCTCTGGAGGCAAGTAAGGTGGTCTGGTATTCCCATTTCTTGAAGAATTTTCCACGGTCAAAGGCTTTAGCATAGTCAATGAAGCAGATGTTTTTTCTGGAATTCTCTTGCTTTTTCTATGATTCCCACGGATGTTGACAATTTGGTCTTCTGGTTCCTCTGCCTTTTT